>NC_092829.1:640000-1280000 GCF_039878825.1 Excalfactoria chinensis | reverse complement strand
GAAAGATACCCAGATCCCTTTTCCGCCAGAAGCGTGCAAAGAGGTCCCCAGGGTTTCCTCTCCCATGGGTCTGCATGCAGCACGGGGGTACCCAGTGCCTCCTACCCTCAGGATGCACTAGGGGGATTCATTGCCCACCCTCTCAAAAAGTGGTGCCCCAATTTCCATGGGCACTGGGCACCCCCTCAGCTCCTGGATGCACAGCATTGGTTGAGGAGGCTGCCTGATGCCAAAAGGGGAGCACACCCTCCTCGCCCAAGTACATGTGCCACGTGTCACCCATCGGGCCCCATCCCTTACCCCCAAACGTGAGCATCAAATGGGTGCAACAGGGAGCACTCAGCCCCCTCCCATCCATATCAGGGGGGCAGGAAGGGCCGCCTGTTGAACCCATTTCCTCCGAGCAGCTCGCTGTGCAGGCAGGGGACACCCAGCATCCCTTTTTGGGGAGGACAGGAGTGAGGTGGCGTCCCGCAGCCCGAGGGTCTGGACCTTCTGGGATGGAAAAGCGCCCCGTCAGCTCCGCGTCCTTCGGTCCCACACACCCGAGGGGACCCGCAGTGTCTGCGTGTGAGCTGCCGTCCGGGACCTGCCCTCGCCGGCACCGCGGGGCCCCTCTTGCCTCTCCCCCCCTCCCCCGTGCCGGCAGCGGCCGCACTCACGGTTCCAGTAGACGGGGTAGCACTCGGCGTTGGCCACGTCCACCTCGTAGAGCCCGCTCCGCACGCACACCGGCTCCACCGCCGTCCTCTCGGGGCCGGGGCCGAGCGCTCGGAAGGCCAGTTCGATCCGCAGCGAGTCGTAACCGATGAAGGGCTTCCAGCTCTTGCGGTCCTCCCGGTAGAACCAGCGCACCTCCTCGGCGCCCAGCTCCCGCACCACCTCATAGCGGGGCCGCCCGCCGCCCGCCGCCGAGCGCGGCCGTCTCCTCTCGGGCAGCGCCGAACCGCCGCCGCCGCCGCCGCTCTCTCCGCTCGCCAGCCCGGCGCCCTCGCCGCCTTCCCCGGCGCTGGAGGAGCGGCGCAGCGAAGCGCCGGACTCGGCCGAATCGAACTCGGCGCCGCCGGTCGAGTCGCTCGGGGTGGCCGCCTCCCGCTCCCCCTCCTCGGAGGAAGAGGTGGAGAGCGCGGCGCGGAGCGGCGGCACGGAGCGCTGCCGGGGGCGGCGGGGCGGCCGGGCCAGGGGATGCTCCGCCGCTTCCTCTTCCTCCTCCTCGCCGCCGGCCGCCCGTTCGTAGCGGCCGCCGTAACCGCCGCCTTCCCCGCTCGGCTCCCAGGCGCCCTGCGGCGAGCCGCGCTCGGGGTAATCCATGCTGCGGCGCCGCCGCTCACCTCGGCCGCCCCCGCGCCGCCCCGCTCGCACCGCCCCGCTCACGCCCGGCTCGGGGCTGCCGCAGCCGCCGGCTCCTCCGTCCGGACGGGGGCGGCGCCGCATCGTCACGCGCGCCGCGACGCGGCCGGGGGCGGTGCGGGGAGAGGCGGACGGGAAGGAGGGGGGGTGAGAGGAGGCCCGGGGTGCGTGCGGTGTGTGCGGGGTGCGCATGGGCTGCCGTACACAGACTGCGGGCAGCGCCGCGAGCCCCGACACGACTCGGCGTTACGTGGCACCCACACGAGTATCAGAGTATCTCGGGTTGGTAGGAACACACAGGGGTCGCCGAGCTCCTGGCTCCACGCTGACGGCACGGTCCCTGTGTCTCACTGGAACAGGTTGCCCAAGGAGGCTGTGGATGCCCCATCCCTGCAGGCATTCAAGGCCAGGCTGGATGTGGCTCTGGGCAGCCTGGGCTGCTGGTTGGTGACCCTGCACACAGCAGGGGGTTGGAATGGATAAGCACTGTGGGCCTTTGCAACCCAGGCCATTCTATGGCTCAGCTGTGTCCTAATGCTCCCTGAGCTCTGGCAGCTTGGGGCCCACCGTCCCCTGACCCCACCTGACCCTCCCCTGACGCAGCTCCATGCTGTTCCCCATAGAGCTCAGTGCAGCCCTCGGCTCCCTGTGATGAGCTGCAGCAGCCACAAGGCCTCCCCTCAGCCTGCTCTGCTCTGGGCCCAACAAACCACGGGGCCTCATGCACTCCTTGCCTTCCAGACCCATCCACATAGCCCTGCTTTGATGGCGTTCTGGTGGCTTTATGTCCTTCTAGTGTCGTGGTGCCCATCCTGCACCTGGTGCTTGAGCTGAGGCCACACCTGCTGCTTTGGGGATGTCTCACCCTCATGTGAGATCCCGGTCCTCCAAATACTTACTATGAGTACCAGAAAGGCAGGTGTTGGGCCCCAAAACAGGAGGTGCTGGGGCTCACCTGTGCTTGTTGGTGTGTGTGAGCCGCACCAGCCCCCTCCCTGCCCTGTGCACACCTGGTGCTTGGCAGGACAGGGTGCTGAGATGCGTATCGGTGCCAGGTGATAAAACACTTTGCTATGTCAAGAGCGAGGATGAGGGATGGTTCCCAGTCCCCAGCCCTGCTGTCTTATCTCATGGCTGTTGTGGAGGTGGCAGAGGGAGAACCTCCCAGAAACACACCCTGAAATACCGGGGTGGGGTCACCTGTTTGCATGAAACCCCCCATTTTGCAACACAGCCCGGAACAAGGAGGTGGGGTGAGGGTACGTGAGCAATGCTCCTGTCCTACCTGCACATCAGCTGTGGAAAAAACAGGACGCAGTACACATGTTCCCCAATTCCCACGTCTCCTCCTGGAACTGGGATTCCACATGCTTGATGCATCGTTCCCTTCTGCTTGGCTCTGCCCTGCGAGGGAGCTTCTTTGTATTGCATGGCATTGTACCTCCCAGAATAGGTTTGTGCCCTGCCTCCTATATCCACTTTCAGCTGGGGAATCCTGTTAATGGACTGCATTAAAGCAGAAAGATGCCAGATTAAGTGCAGGTTGGAAGGACGGGGGAAGCTATTATAAAATGTTCACTGTGGGTGAATGCAGTTTGAATGCCTGGCAACACCTTCTGATCCTCAAAACTCCACACACTTGGTTAGCATTGGTTAGCACGGGAGCTTTGTGAGTGCCCGTTCTGCATTCTCAGATGGGGAAGAAGGAATAAGAGAGGAGATAAAATACAAGCAGAGGGCCAGCAGAAGAAACTGCTTGACTTCATATCCACATCAGTCTGGCAACAGGGACACGAGCTATTTGTTTAACTTTTGCATTTCTAAACCAATTCAACAAGGGATGCTTTCATAGAATCATAGAATCATAGAATTACTCAGGTTGGAAAAGACCTTGAAGATCATCAAGTCCAACCGCAGCCCAACCAGTAGCCGATCTCTTAAAAAACAACCACGAAACAACACCACAACAACAACCCTCTGCTAAATCATATCCCTGAGCACCACATCCAAACGGCTCTTAAACACATCCAGGGATGGCGATTCAACCACCTCCTTGGGGAGCCCATTCCAGTACCTAACCACCCTTTCTGTAAAGAAGTTCTTTCTAATATCCAACCTAAACTTGCCCTGGCGCAACTTGAGGCCATTTCCCCTCGTCCTGTCACGTTCCTTTCCACGAAACCTGCCCCAGATTGTCAGAGGGGAATGCCATGGAGTCACACAGTCCTTCGGGTTGGAAAAGATGACCAAGATCACCTCATCCATCTGGCAGCCCACCCCACCATGCCTACTGAGCAGGCATCCCTCAGTGCCACATCCCCACAGCTCTGTGAGAACCTCCGGGGACGGAGGCTGTCGATGGCTTTGAAGACACATCTCATGAGATTCTCATTTTCATCCTCATTTCTGTCAGAGCCGGTGGGGTTTTCACCATCTTTTGTCATTCAGCTGGTGTTTCGCCCTTCTTCATTCGTGTCACCCTACTCAAATGCTCCCCCCTTTTCTCCTTGTTTGAGAGAACAAGGAAAGATTGCCCAGATGGCCAAGGGGCACGTTACATGTTCGTTATCTCATGTGCATATTATTTCAGATCATTTGATCTACGATTTGGTGGTTTATTTCTCGTGCATTTCTGGGTCTGCATGTCTGCTGTCTGTTTGCAGGCACCACTTTCTTGTGCACGATGTCCCTGTAGGCAGTAGGCAAAAGGAGATTGTTCATCATCGTCAGGCTGAACCACATCGAGAGCTGCAATTTGACTTTTCATTTTTAGAGCCATTTTGGAGACCTGCAAAGACACATGGCAGAAAACTGGTTTACTGAATGGGAAGTGAAGGGATCCATGGAGCCTGAAGTTCCCTCCCAAAAATGTCCAATTTCTGTTCACTTTGAATTTGTGGGGGAGAGCTTTGCTGGGTAGACTGATGTGGATGGAAGTTGGGAGCCCAGACCTCTCTCTAGAGCTCAGAAGAGGAATATTTTCCTCTTTGTATGGTTAGGAGCGCACAGTTCATGGCTGTGGAGTAGCACAAAAGTTCCTGGCATGACACAGGACTCCACTCCCATCGCTGCCAACTTACACCATGTAAAAAGCAAATGTGTAAGGGGTAAGATGGTTCCCCTTGAACCTGGGGAGCATGGCTATAGCTGAAGGCGTAAGGAGCTTCCTTTAATTAAGCTCATTTTACCAAGTAGCTTGGATTCCTTTTGTTGCTGCTATTCTAGTTACCCCCATCCCAGCACTCTTGTACTCAGGAGAAGCTACTCCTGTTGGTGGTACTTGATACAGCGTGGTCAGTTTTGAACACAAGGCAGAAATGATGCAGTCGTGTTGTGTTTTCTTCCAGGTCCTAAATAAAGTACAATGAACAGCACAAGGCCGAGTGCTTGCAGGAGTCCATTAGTGACAGTCTTTACTCATTGATGAATCCTTTCTAAGAAAGCCATTTGAAGATCTTCCCTTTAGCTATTTTTAAACCATTTATCATGCACTTGTATTGATTTTGTATATAACTTTTTCTTCAAATCTGGACACGGTGCAGCTCTGACTCAACACAGTCACTGCTGTCAACAGTACCTGTGATTTTATCAAGGAACAGAATGAAATTGGTTCTTTGACAGGAACGTTTACATTTCCCATGAGAACTGCTGATTGCCATCTCATTACACCCCCCACTCTCCATCCCCTTGTTAATTGGCACGTACCACTTCATTATAGGCAGGTCAGGAGAAGTGTCAGATGAACCAGCGTGAAACGACCTGGTCTTACCTCAGCTACACGCTTCAAATATTGACACAGCACTGAGTTTCACCTTAGAAATGGCCTTCTGGCCCAACTCTAGGCTCTCACATATTCCCTGTGTGTGAGCACAGTCATCTGAACAGCGAGCTCTTGAAACCCTGATGTGCAAGTCCTCTAGACCTGCTGCTTTTAAAATGCCAGTTGTGATGTTTAATGTTCTTTTCTCTTTAAGTTGCTCGCATGGGAAGCATTTCATCATCATTATATAACATGGAAATGACATTCAACTTTGTCCCAAATACAGGCGGGAAATATTTATCAAACACTTCTGCTTTTTTTCGGTTTCACAGCTACCCAAATATATTTGGGTACACTGGCAGTGTGAGGAATTGGTCTCTGTTAAAACGTTTTTCATCAAACTAAGCA
Source organism: Excalfactoria chinensis (assembly GCF_039878825.1). Lineage (NCBI taxonomy): Eukaryota > Metazoa > Chordata > Aves > Galliformes > Phasianidae > Excalfactoria > Excalfactoria chinensis. The sequence continues at coordinate 1,274,482 of NC_092829.1, read as the reverse complement.
GGCGTCCAAAAATCTTTGCTCACAACGTGATACTTTCTGCTCAGAAGACACTGACTCTCGGGCTTTTAGAAGGGATGTTGGTTAACTGGATTGACCCCCCTCCCAGATAGACCTCTGTCCTGCTTTCAGCCATGGGAGGCTTGTCTGCTTGTTTTTCTTTCCCTTGAACACCAGCAGTTCTGGTACATCCTCTGTGCCAAGGTCAAATCTGCCTTTCTCTAGAACTGAGATGTTCTTCCAAAGCTGCAGCTTCATGTCCCTTTTCCTGTGCTGCAAACAGGCACAGAATATCCCGCTGGCTGTAAAAGACAAGAACTGGGGGCAAGGAGGGGTCATTTCTGAGATATCACATACCGTCTCTCTCAAGGCAGCATTGTGCAATCCAACCGTTTTTTCTCCCTTCTTTTTCTTTTGCTATTGTTCCAGGGCAAACAAAAGGAAGAAAGCAAAGTAATGACCCCTGACAGAAGTGTTTACCCTTTCAGGTTTTGGTCTGGTGAAGCTCGCATGTACTGAACGTTAAGTGCTTGTCTGTGCATTGATGAGTCCCATAGAAAGCCATGCACGGCAGGCTGCTGGTAAGGAAAAGGCTGAACTAGAGCCATGCCTGGGCTCAGCTGCCCCATCTCCTCCTGCTCTCTTCTTCTGAGAGCTAAATTTTGCCCTTTGGAGTGAATCAGAGCAGGGTGACAGCCCCATCGCTGCAGAGCCCCAAGGCCAGGCTGGATGGGGCCCTGTCAGGCTGGTCGGGTGGAAGGTGTGACAGGGATTGCAGTCAGATGGGCTCTGAGGTCCCTTCCAACCTAGATCATCCACAGCATTCTTCTTCAACAAGACAAAGAGGGGTTGATGGCACTAAAGAAAGAATTTCTGATGGTGAGTCCATCTGTTATCACAAAAACTAAAGCTGTCACAGATTTGTGGGTCACAAAGTATTGCTCTTTCTTTCCCTAGAAGATAGCCTGGCCCTGCGCTTGTCTCTATGAAGGAAGGAGACAAAGATGTGAAAGATATAAAACTATCAAAGGGAGGGACCCGTGCTCAGTCCTCCAAGCAGAACCCTTCAGCTTTCATCTGATGAGAGCTGTTGTAGAAGAGCTTATCGTAGGTGGGCTCACTGTGGTGTGTGTGCTTGTAGAGGTGGATAAAAGGCTTTTCCCAGAGATGTGGTTGCAATCCAGATGCATCAGAAAGAGCCCTTCAGATCCAGGCTCTTCTTAGAGGTCTTTGGGCATGATGATCTTGTGTGTCTTTTCCAGATGTTTCTGTGATTCCTTATAGCCGACATTGCCTAACTCCATGGTCGCCAACAGCTACTCCAGATACACACAGTCCTGTAATGCGTTCCTTCCCCCTAGGTACTCCTCCAAGAAGGATTATTGTTCCTTTGCTCTGGGATTTGGGTAGTTCTCAGTGTTGGAAGGGTTGTTACTGGTTTTCTTCCTTGCTAGGGATGGTGAGCAAATAAAAATAGATAGAGAAGGTAATTCTCTTGGTGTTTTTTTTCCTCCAGATGCAACAGGATATAGGAAGTGCTTAAAGTGTGGGCATATGGAAAGCAAATGAGTTTTGTGGTTCCAAAACCAATAAAGCTGGCACAGACATTTTGGAGGGGAGAAGGGGAATGTTGTGTAACCTACTGGTAAGTGTTGACTGTGGACTTGACCAGATCACAATGCAAACAAGGGCTCTGTATTCATGTTGTGCCAACGGATACGCCAAGAGATAAAGCACAAAGACCTCCGGAGGAAACCATCGACCTGCAAAATGGAGACCTTGTTCCTTTCTGTAGATGGTGAAATAAAGAGTTGGAGGTCACTGCATCTTCTGCACCTTACACCTTGTGTTCAAAAAGGATGGAATACGCACAGCACAGGCTAGAAATCCTTTTTCCTGCACAGAAGTTCAGGTTGGTGAGTGGCTGAAAAGCAAAGGATGAGAGCTGGTTACGAGTTGTCAGAAAGTGCTGCACAAAGGGCTGTAAGGAGGAGCAAAGGATCTTGTAGCAGTGCGGGGCTGTGCTGGAGGTCGCAGCGAGGATCTCAGGAGTGGGGTCAGCTGGGGGATGGAGGCATTTCCAAGCTCTCTGTGCCAGGTCTCAAGGACTGCACACAAGTGTTGTGTCTCGTAGTGCCAGGAGGCGTTGCTGGAGTGCCAGGACCTTGGGAGCACTTGGCACTAGAAGTGAGTTTGGAGCTGCTGTCAGTGTGCTGCTGTGTGAATCCCAGCCTTGACCGGGACCTATCCTGTATTGCCATTGGTTTCAGCAGGATTAAGATTTCAGCTGCTCTCTGTGGTTCATCCTTTCCCCTCCCAAGTGCTTCTTGTTAGTTGATCACAACCCAATCCACCGGATGCATTTCTGGTAAGAAAATTAGGCATGACGAATCATAAGAGATGCAAAATGCATCACCTTGTCCTCACGGTGCGCGCTGTTCTAGAAAATCATGGAGCAGTGCTTGCCATTGCATCCTTGATGGAGGTACTGAAGGACATGACTTCAGGCAGGAGAGCAGTAATGGAAACACTCATGTAAAGTCAGATTCTGTCTTAAATGTCTCTCTGGAGCAGAGTGTGATTCAGAAGACCTTTAAAGCTGCAGGGAGATGCAGACGCTACGTCTTGGTAAGCCGACACCAAATAGCAGGTGAGCGACCTTGGATCATCTTTGTCATAGTGGCCCAGAGGGAACGTCCTCGTGACTTGCGTTTCACTGGGTAAGGTGGGATCCTTGCTGTGCCTGGCTGGAAATGTGCAGGAGGGTTGTGGAAAGCTGCTATGGCAGCGTGCAGCCAGAACTCCTGGCTGGAGCTGTTGTTGGTCAGGTGACAGCTAGTGCCGAGCTTGGATCCCTGCTATAAATACACCACATTGTGTTCACTTCACACTTCACTATCCTTTCTGAATATTTTCCCTTCCTACAACTTTCCAGAAGCCTGGGCTAAGGCTTATTGGCTTAAATACCCACAGGGCCCTGCAGCCCTCTCACCCCAGGTGAACTTTGTGTCTGGTTAGAAGCTTACAGCCAGAATTTGTTTGTAAAGCAAGCTGCAATGGGAGGAGCTGCAAAGCAGTGTTTTCCAGTGCAAATGCCTGTTATGATCCCTGCCCTGTTCCCCACACAGGCGCTTGCACTGGAAAACAGGTGCTTGCCCTCGAAAATGGATGTGGTGCGAGTGGTGGGTGGGAGAGGGATGAGTTGTGTCACCTTCACTGCATCTGATCCCACACCCTGATTGGAGGGTTAGGTTTTCCTATGGGACTTTATCACCCGGATATTACATGGGATTTGTACTTCATAAGGGAGCTGCTGGTGATGGAGGCATCCATCCAAACCTGGTGTCAGCATTCCATAGTGTCACAAGTAGGACAGGTTTCATGATCTGGACATCTGCACTCAGCCGTAATGTCCTGTCCTGTGCCTTGTCCTCTTCTTACAATGATTTCAAATCAGCATTTTCTGGTGGGAGGAGTAAAATCAGAAGCACACTCTGTATTGCCACCCCTCCCGGTCTCGGTGGGCAGCCAGGACTGCAGATCACAACTGGAGATGGTAAAGCACAACTGAATAAAACAGATAAGCTGCAATTGCCCAAACTCCCAGCACGTGGTCCGTTTGTTCATCACTTTCTGCTCTGCTCCTTAAAAAAAGGAGGGAAGAACATTTCCAGAGAGGAAAGTATCTGCATGGCAGGGAGTTGTCCTCATCCACATCCATGGCGTCCTGGAGCCTTATGCAAACATCAGCAGTGTCTGTCCTTCCTGCTGCTTTTTCTATGCCCTGAAGACTGCTCGGAACAAGAGACGCATCTTCCACTGTTGCTACAGTTTTCGTGAGGTCTTTGTTTCTTCCCCAGTAATTGCATATTCTTTCCTTCTTTCCTTTTCTAAATGGAGCCAGCCAAGAATCCATGCTTTGCATCTGTTCTATGTCTGACATCCAAGGAAAGAACCCAAAGCCAGCAAAAACGCGTCAGGTTTGAGGGCTGCTGCTAGGATGGGGAAAGTATCTTTTTCCCCAGCAGCCAAATTGCAAATGAGAGTCAAAGTCAAGCAGTGATTCTATTTTTATTCATCTTTTCTCCCTACCTTGCATTCTTGTATCTACTTGTAGGAAGAAGCCTATTGCTTGTAGTGCCTGGGGAAAGCCAGAAACCTGAGCTAACAGCAAAGTGAGCACCCAGTGTTGTCAAAAGCTCACAATAAGGGGATCAGATACTTAAACTCCCTACCTCCTGTGGCTCCACAAGCATCACTGAAGGGGATCTTTTCAAACTTACCCTGCAATACCTTGGCTCTGTTTCTTTTTGTTGCTGTGTTATTGGTTTTTTTGTCCCTCTCCATCTCCATCCTTTCATTACCAGATTTACCTACAGTGAGGGGAACTGCCCATGGCAACCCAGACCTTTGTCACTGATGGATAAATGCTGATTTCTCATGTCAGGTAGCTTCCGTGGAACTCCACCAGGAGATAATACAGGGAGTGATTCAGAAATCCTCATAGAAATGTTGGTAGTAAGCGATAATTAGCAATAAGTGATAAGTCTAATTGCAACAAACCAGCACTTATTAGCCTGGACAGGCTGAAGAGTTGTGCAGAGCGGACATAATGAGGTTCAACGAGGGCAAGTGTAGGGTGCTACACCTGGGGAGGAGGAGCCTCATACACCAGTACAGGTTGGGGGCTGAGCTGCTGGAGAGGAGCTCTGCAGAGAAGGACATGGGGGACCTGGTGGCCAACAGGGTGACCATGAGCCAGCAGTGTGCCCTGGTGGCCCATAAGCCAGCGGTGTCCTGGGGTGTGTTACAAAGAGCGTGGCCAGCAGGGCAAGGGAGATACTCCTCTGCTCTGCTCTGCCCTGGGGAGGCCACGTGTGCAGTCTGAGGAATCGAAACTGCACCTGGATCCTTGTTCTGCACACAGCAGTTACCCGACTTTCGCTGCAAGAGGTTGTATCACATGTGATTTCTTGAAGGTCAATGACCGTAAACTGAAAACTTTGTATTAGGCAACGTTAATCAGATTGAGGCTGCTCTGGTTGAAGATGTGAGGAAGCCGGCTAGTCCAAGTGCCACAGATGCTGAGACATTCCTTCATATGGGATGAGCCAACTCCTGCACACTGCCAAGAGCTTCCTCTGTAATTCATGGGAACCGCGAGCGCGTGGCACCCAGCAAGACCGAGCTTGTTGCAAAAGCCCTTTGGAAAGGACAGGGTTTGCTTATCACAGCCCGGTGTAGTAAACTGGCTGTGGCCTCAGCCTTGCTGTTTGCCAGCATGAATATGGAGCAAGTCGTGGTGTAGGAAGGCTTGTAAACCGTGGTGGGGAAACTGCAGCCTGAGAGATTATGGATGGGCTGGAATTTCATTCATACAGCCCAGATCATGTGGTTTTACAAAAAAAATCTCAGCTACCATGCTAACAAAGTCTATTTTACCATGAGAAAGGCAAAGATTCCCCACCATTATTGCTGGGAAACATCAGATCCATTGCACAACCCTGCTGGGAAAAGTGCGAGGGTGCTCACTAATGTGTACAGCCTGTGCCTAGGCTTGACATTGACTCTGTGTCCCATGAGGGCACTGAACTTAATTAAACCTTCACCTCAAATCCAGAAAGGGAATGAAAGAAGGCAGATTTCCCTCCTTTCTTACCAGTGACTTTTATCTCCAAGTGGAACAGAGTAGATGAAATGTGCTTTTGCCCGGTCTGGTGGCAGGTTGAGTGGAGAAGGAGCTGGTTGGCTGAACATGCATCCACACAACAGGTTCTGTGTTACTTCAGTTTTTCCATGATCTCACCTTCTCCAGCCCCATGAGGCTCTTTTGGTATTAGGACCGTACACAACACAGTCATGAACATCTTACAGTAATGCCTGGTCCAATGGTCCTACAGGGATGTGATACTCAAAAGTTTCCTTTATGAGAGTGGTTTTTTTTGTAGGCTCAGGCTGCCTTCAGGTTGATGCACGTCTAGAACTGAAATCTGGGGCCAGCCCCAAGGCACTGAATTTTTTTACCGTCTAAATCTGCTCTAGAGAAGGGATGATGTGGAACAACTTGATGCCTCTAGGACTGCTCAGGTACCTGGCACTGGGCACAAGCTTTGCCAACACTGTCACAGCGCTGCTGCAGGTGTACCGCCAACAGACCGAAGGTAGATGAGAGATGATCTCACCTTACCTGTGATGCCACCAATGGCTGTCTCTCAGGAAGCTGTTCCAGCTCATGTCAGAGAATCATAGAATCTTAGAGTTGTTCATGTTGGAAAAGATCTCTGAGATCCCCAAGCCCAACCCACCCAACTATGCCCACCACCCAACCATGTCCACCACCCAACTAAGCCCACCACCCAACCATACCCACCACCCACGTCCCTCAGTGCCACATCTCCCCGGGACTCTACATCATGCAAGCTGTTCTGTGCAGGTGGATCTTTGGGCTTGCTCAGAGCTTCAGTGGTTTTACTGAGGCAGCAGATGGCTCTGAGATCTGCTGCTGGAGTTGGGCTGGAGTGAGAGCTCAGGAGGAGGGACCAATGCAGGCAAAGTGTGCCATGCTGTGCCTTGCTGGGCCATGATGAGTTGTACCACTCCATACCAGGCCTTTCTGTGCCATGCCATGTTTTGGCAACCTGTGTCTTGCCATGCTGGGCCATGCTATGCCATGATGAGGTGTACCACACCATGCCGTGTCATGCCATGCTACACTGTGCCGTGCCATGCTTTGCCAAGCTGTGTTGTGCCATGCTGGGCCATGCTGTGCCAACCTGTTTTGTGCCATGCCGTGTCCCACTACCATCACATGGGAAAAGCAGCAGCAAGTTCAGTCTTGAGCATATTGCTGAGCACTGCTTGAACTGCAGCCCTCAAGGATGACAAGCAGATGGACAAGCGATGTTAACCCTCCCCTACTTGGATTCTACCCTTTCCAAATGTCACTTGGTGGAAAATAAAGCACGCTCTGTATGTGTGGTGAAAAGGTCAAACCCACTGCAATGTGAGGACATGGGGCTCCCAAGAACTGCTTTCCTGGGGGAAACACTTCCTGGAATTTTTTGCCATTACCAGACTTGGAAAAGTCCTGCCGGGCTGCATTGACCGGAGGGATGGGGACGATGTCTCACAAGGCCACGAGATGGCAGCCGGAGCCTGAGAAGTGGTTCACAGGCACAGCAGCTCCCGTGGAAAACTGCCTGCATTCGGGAATGTGCACCTGCACCGCTTCACTTCGAACGCTTCGCCTGTGTGCGCTCAGAATTTCCCGTTCCCGTTTCATCTCTCAGCTCCTCTGAGCCCTCCTCGATCAGTCAGTATCGAATAAACGGTTTAAGCAACGTAATCCCTGCTGATAGGAAAACAGCAGTGCATCTGGGTGTACGCCGTGCTGTGAGGTCAGAAATCCTTCATGCAGAGGGCAGTGAGGCTCCAGCGCTGCCCAGAGCTGTGCTGCCCCATCCCCGGAGGTGCCCGAGGTCGTGGATGGGCTGCGGGTATCCTGAGCTGGGGGGGCATCCAGCCCATGGCAGGGTTGGGGCTGGATGGTCTTTGAGGTCCCTCCCAACATAATCCATTCTATGATATGATTCCATGTTTGTTTGGTTGTTTTCCATGATTTTTGCCTGTAGTTTTCCAGAGCAGAGACCTCTCAGCCTTGTTCTGGTCCTCAGAGAAATTGGGGAAACACAAATGGGGAAGCAGAGGTTCAGGGGCAGAAGTGATTGCTCTGGTAGAAAAACAAAAAAGGACATTTACATGGATTCATGTAAGACGTTTATAAGATCAGTGAATCTTAGACTGGTAGAAAGGCTTGTGTTGGAAGGGATGTTAGAGCCCACCTGGAACCAGTGGCCAAGATCACAAAGAGTCCACATAGAGGTCAAGGTACCAGTCTGGAAGTCCTGCTCTAAAGCCATTTGGTCCAAGCTGCAAGGAGTGCAGTGCCTGTGGCTGCTTTTGCCACAAGTGACAGCATGGCACTCCTGATGAGGGTGTCCCTCAGTTGCTGAGCATATACCAGTGAGACACAGGAGTCCTATTGTTTGCATCATGGAAGATATGTTGGTGTTTCCACATTTCGGCCCATGTAAGCTCTCCATATGCTGTGATACTCATACTGCCCATCTTTGGCCTGTTGCAGCCCCCCCATTTGGCAGTGATGATCACGTTGCATACTGCAGGAGCAGCAATCGGTGACAGATTAGCACCTGCTGCTGCAGAAAGACCTTCAAATAGTAAAGAAAAAATAAAAGAAATAAAAGAAAAAGAAATAAAGAAATAAAGTGTGCAATTCATTTCATGGCTGAATGGTTGGCACAAGTGGAGCTGGAGGAAGGTGGCACCAACCCATGCCCCTCTGACGACAACCCATTGCCCCCTATAGTCCAGGGCATCTCCAGTGGCTCCTCCTCCCTGCTCCATCCTGCTTCTATGTGCCAGGAGGAGCTGTCACACTTCTTGCCACAGCAAGAGGGGTTTCTTGGCAGTCGAGAGCAGCAGAAAATGGCCATAGTGAGAATGCCAAGCAGAACAAGGAGGAAATTGTTGTCAGCCACGGCAGAAAGGTGAGGAATCACTGCAGCAATTTCTGCACTTCCTGAATGCTTGGGTGTGTGAAAAGGGAACTCCTCTGCTCAGGGTGAACTTGTTCAGTGAGCATTCCTCTTTCTTAACAGTGTGAGCTTCTTCTGTAGGACAGGGGAGCACAGCCAGATTGGAGCTTCTTTTCCCCTGACCTACCGTGACTTATTTACAAAGGTTTGGGCTGAGTTAAAGCAAAGCTGAATTCTGAGCCTGCTGGTTAATATCTTGCAGCTGCTTTTCTGAAGCCCAATCTGAAGACCCTTAACGTTACTAGGGACTTTCCCTCTGACATCAGGGGGCATTCAGATGGGGTTTATGCCATGATTTTATTCCTCCTATACAAATACATAAAATAATTCACTTAAACCCTGGAGGGAGCAGGTGAGAACCTGGCGCAGGACTGAGATATGCACATGGTCCTACTCACTCCATGCAAAACTGCAGCAACAGCCTGTGACATTATTAACTGGATTTAGCACACCAGCAGGTGAAAGACTGAATGACCGTCTGCTTTTAAGACCTGTGAGCAGCTCAAGGGTCTTTTAAACCCCCAAAATTTGCTCTTTCATGCAACGTACTCCCTTGAAGCTGTTGGAGCATCCAGGTGCTTTAGGACTGTCACTTCTGCAGCAAGGCCAAGGCGAGCAACACACAACTGTCAGCTTGTCCTTTGTCCTGGTGCTCAGAACCGAAGCGTGCAGCTGTGCCCCAGTTGTGGGGAGGCCTCAGGATCGTAAACAGAGCTGACAACTGGGACATCCCTGAGGCTTTGTTTCCACAGCCTTCCTCAGCCATAAATGCCAGGGCTGTGATTTCTAAATCACAGCCTCCAGATTTCTTCCTGGCTGGTGTCCGGGTCCTTCTCTCCTTGCACGCTCCCGGTTCCTCAGTGCCCGAGCACAGCACAGGACGAGCACATGGAGCAGTCTGCACTGAGCAGGGTCGCACTGCCCAAACAGGGGCTGAAAGCAAGGGGAGCAAATGGAGCCATTCCCACCTCCCTGGGAAGCTGGCATCAGTCACTTGGCTTTGTGAAGACGTGCCCTTTGGTGCTGCTCCTCCATCTCTTTCAAGTAGGGATAAATAGGAAGGGTTGCCTTCTCAGCAGCGCCCACAGCTGGAGCAAAGCTCCCGGTTGGGAACCGGTGGCTCCGGAGTCATCACAGTGTTGTGGTCCCTTTGGCCACCAGAGGAGAGTGCACTCCTGCCATCTCATGGACACCGCCGAGAACAAGACAGAATTTCTCAACAGGAAGAGAGGATTGTGATGAATTTTTCCTCAAATCTATTTCACCAGTTGAGAATTTAGCAAAGTATTAAACAGATCAATTTATCTCTCTCTTTTTTTTTCCCTTTTGCCTTTGTGCAGGCTTTTGATTATGCAGTTGTCGTAATGAACTCAATGTGGTTGTTTCCGATTTGGCCCCGTAGCATCTGGCAGGGAGCCGCCGTCTGAACGCGAGCCTCGCTGCATCCAGATTTGATTCCTTTTCCTTGGCACGGCTTTCCCTCCTGCTGATGGAAGCTTTAAAGACAAAAAATACCATGACATCTGAAATGCTGCCAAAAAACATCAACATGCTTTCTAGCTGCCATCTATTGTGCAACGCAAACCTCTCAAGATGTCGTCTTTCCAAAACTGTGGTGCACCTGCTTGCAAGAAGAAGCACCTTGTCACACGGCGACACGTTTTGTTGAATCACTTTTGGTGTTTTTTAGCTTCAGGACATGGGTCTCTTCCCACCCGGTTCTGCTTTCCTCCTCCACCCCAAGATTTCTCTATGAAACAGCGTTTCCTTCTAGAATTGTGATCTGTGATTAGACGACACACTTTCGACCCTCTGTTTTTGGCAGATGTTTGTCCTCAGTCTATGGTGAGAGCTTCATGATGGGGTGTTTAGTTGTGTCCCAGTGCTGCCGTCACCATGAAAGCCCACTGAGGCCCAGCTGGTTCAGCCAGCTCTTCACTACCCACTGTTGTGCTGAAGAGGGCTCTGCTGCCCGGCCAAAGCACAGCTCGCTGGGCTGCAAAGAGAAAAAGCTTATTTTCCTGTTTGTTTGATTTCTTATTCTTTTTTTTTTTTTTTTTTTCTTGCTTGTTTTTTCAAGGTAGGTTTCAGCTCCACAGGTGCTTCACTGGAGTGGGAATCTGAGCTGGAGCTGTGTGCTGAAGATGGGCTCAGGTGGGCAGGGAGGGCTCAGCAGGGAGAAATCTCCTGAGGAGGACACGGGATGCCTTCCCTCTGCTCCCACCTGGTAGATCAAAGAAGTGCTCGGCCATCCCCACCAGCAGGTCGCCTTCCAGGTGTCACAGCCATACACACCTCGCTCGGGTTACAGCACCCGCTGTCCCTGCAGCGAGCATGAATGACATGTGCTCACTTTGAGGGCTGCCCTCCAAAGACCCCTCTTTTCTTCAAGAACCTCAGGAAGTGACACAAAGAACCAACAAAAACACCCAAAAGAATCCATAAAGCCCAACCCACTTCAAGGCCATGAGGAGCTCACACTACTTGGAGCCCCCCGTCCTCATTACAGGACCCAGTGATGCTTAATTGGAAGTGGAGGATGTGGGCACCCTCTCCGTTGCCCTTGGCTGTGAGCTGCCATGGGGTGGGTGGCAGCTTGTGGTGACAGACACGCACCCAGCCACCACACCACCTGGTGCTTCCAGCAGCTGCCGAATAAACGGAGCCCCTTGGAAAGTTTGTCAATATTTATCCTCGCTGCATATAGCAGATGAGTGCTAGCAAATTACAGGCTGTACCACCGCAGACAGGCAGGCTCTGGTTGTGTGCAGTCGGGCTTGCCAAGTGTCCTTATTGATGTTGCCTTCATCAGCTGTGCTTGTTGTAAATCAGCCACTTCAGTGTGCTGCTTGCTGCTGCGGAGGGTCTGGGAATAGTCTCAAATCTTGGCAGGAGTTCTCGTGCAATCCAGAACGGTGTGGCCATATGGGGGTCACAGTAGAAGCAGGTTAGCTTACTTTGTAGAGGTCTGAAAAACACAACTGGACCTCTGGCCTGTCCTCGGCCATGAGATTTGGCCATCTCTTTGCATTAGCCAAATTCTTTTCCGCAGGCTGAGGGTGAACATTTTTGTCCCATAGCAGCCCTCCCTGTCCTCTCCTCTATAAACTGGGAAAGCTCTGCCTAGATCTGTGCTCAGAGCATGATACTCTGATGTATCTAAGGGGTATGGAGATAACGGGCCCAGATATGATTACCATATATACTTTCCCCATGACCAACTTTACAAGTGCCCGGATAAGACTGCAGTACCCACTTTCCCCGTGGCCAACTTTGTTCCCCCCAAAAGACCTCCTGTTTTTTCCCTTCCCCACACTTGTAGAGAGCAACTTACATTCCATGATTCTACGACCTTCTGATGCTGGTGATAGGGCAGACTGGTGGCTCTTCTTTTGCCATCCCATGGACACGGACCTAAGCCCACTCGGTGGGCTCATTGGTCCTGGATCAGTGTTTCCAAATGAAAGAGTAGAGGGAAGATCTCCCCTCCCTCCTTTTCCATTCTGCAGTTGAACAGACACAACATTTCTCTTCATTTGCCACAGCACAGCACAGGTCCCAGTTCCCATATTGTGAAGCCCTCTGCCATAAATCAGGCTGATAGGTTTATTCTCTACGTAATGGGAAATTATGACAAATGCAGCTGTATAATCTAGTTAGTAACTCACCATAATGACTACTTCTGGGGTGATTTATGGGTTTTGTCATATGTAAGCTTTCAGAACACCAGAGATTACATTTTTCACACTTTTCGTTGGAATCTCAGTTTATTAGACTTTACTGCAGCATTAATCACTTGCAGTACAACCCCGGACTTCACCAGTGTATCAGATCAGCATGGAAAAGGCAGAGAAAACAAGAGCTGTTGTGAATTAATGAGCCGGGTAGCGTGTCTCCTAAGCAGCAAGGAACAACCTGTGTTCTTCTTCAAGCCACAGCAGAAAGCCCCAAAGCCCACAAGTCTTTGATGCAATGCGAGCAAGGGGCAAAGAAGTGAAACACCACAGCCAGGCTTGAAAGCTGAAGGATCTGCAAGGCTGAGTCGCTTCTAATTAATGGTGAAATGATGTGCGAATCTGTCCTGGGTGTTCAAATAAAGAAGATTGATTCCCAGTTATAATATGTCTTATAAGTAAAACACTGGGATTATATAGGAGAGATGTATGTGTTGTGAAACAACCGATAAATCAGACCGACAGTTCCAAGGTCTACTGTGAAGGTCTGGGAAACTTTCAAAGTTGCCATTTATGGAGTTTGGTGTGGGATAAACTGGACCAAAAGGCCATCGTTACCCAAATTGCTTTGGTTTATGGTGTTTTTTGCAAGAGGCCCATTCAGATAACACTCATAACATTCCAGGAAATAAGTTGAAAAAGCCTCTACAATCCATCAGCAACAAGCAGAGGGGAGGCTGGGGGTGATGTGACTCATTCCCCATGAGGAAGGGACGTTGGGACCCATTGCAGCGCTGGGAGGACACACAGGGTACAGGCCTCTCTTAGGGCAAATCAGTGTGGTTAAGGGATGTGCAGCTCCAACGTTTGCATGCAGAAGCCTGGATGTGTGCTGGAGATCCTCAGCACCTGGCTGTGCTGCCTGGGTTTTTGGTGCATAGGTAAGATGATCTGCAGGTGGGAGCAGTATCTCTGCTCACCAAGCACCTGGAGAGCTGCAGACACCGATCACCGATAAGGGACAGGCCAGGCAGGTGACATGGGGGACTGCTCCTGGTGTCCTCTTTCTGCTGCTGCTTACTGCTAAAGATAACAGCCTGTTACCAAGCTCTTTTTGCTCAAGCAATAAGAGGACGGTGAGACTCGGTGCCGTACATCTCTGCTGTTGTCTGCACTTCTTTGCTGCCCCATACTGCCAGCAGCTGGGCTATGCTTGCTTTAGAACAGGCTGCAGTGTGAGTCTTTGCTGTTGGGAGCAGCAGGTCATCCATCACTAAACCAGAACCTGATTTTATTTTCCTCTTTCCAGGACCATTCTTGTTTATTTCATTCACATTTCCCATTTTTCTTGTTTGGGTAGTGCAAGATGCGTGCTGCATGAGAAGCATGAAACATTGCATCTCACCAGTGCATGACATCTGCAACTGGACATGAGTGCTGCTAAATGTCCTTCTGGAGGCTTGGAGACATGGCTGCTTTGATGAACTTGACGATCTTAGAGGCCTTTTCCAATCTTAATGGTTCTATGACTCTGGGACATATGGATGGAAGATGCAGGACGTGAACACAACAGAAAGCAGAAGATAGCAACATCAGACCCTTTTGGTCTGAGCAGCATAGCAGGGGCTAAATCCAGCTCAGATCTTCTCAGCCTGCGCCCATCAGACACTGGAAGTCATCATCACTGGGATGAGGGCAGGAGTGGGAGAGGATCTTTGTGTACTTCTCCAGTTGCCATGCACACACCTCTAGCTCTCCACTAGCATCTGGACACTGGGCAGGAGGAGATGGGGTGCCTTGTTTGCCATGTCTGGTTGCATCTGAGCCCCAGAGAGAAATCCAGAGGCATTTCTGTTGCTGGAGGGGGGAGCTGAGCCGTCATGCAACACTATGCATCATGTCCTGCTGAAAGATGCTGGCTGCAGCAAAGAGGCCATCAACAAAAAGTATTCCCTACCTGTCCACGTGAAATAAATAGATGGAAATGTGTCCATGCACCCAGGTCTCCATGTCCTGTGAAGATGGCTGGGATGGGCGGCACTGGGGTAGATGCGGAGTGGTCAGTGCAGCAGGGCAGAATGGCCTCAGCCTCCATCTCCTCATCCAGATTGGGCTGGGCAGCTCCTAACCTGCAGGACTATGTGCATCTCTCCTTCCACCTGCAGCCCCCGTCTCCACCTTCAGATGGCTCCTTCTCCTGGGAAGTGCTGTTAATAGCATTAGAACCACAGAATCATTCAGGCTGGAGAAGACCTCCAAGATCTCCATGCCCAACCACAGCCCATCCATGCCATGCCCACTGCCCATGTCCCTCAGTGCCACGTCTCTGTACGGTCCTTGAACATCTCCAGGGACAGTGACCGCACCACTTCCCTGGGCAGCTGTGTCAATAAGTCCCATGTAATATTTTAGCTCAATTTTCTGTGCAGCACAAGTCTGAATTTAAGGGGCAGTGTCTCCAGTAGGCTTACTGGCATCTTGCTGCTGCTCCATGAGAAGCTTTTTCCCCCCCATCCTTCTTCTTGCTTTTCTTAGGGGAAAAGTCTTATATCCAGCTAGGGAAAATGGAGACAGGTCCTCACCCTCAGCCCTGAACACAAAGAATTAGGCACAATGCTGCTTGACATGGCTTCTCCTCACACCCTTCTCCCCATTGCCATGGCTCTGTATCTCCAGGCATGCTGGGGACCATGAGCAAACAGCAGAAAACTGGGGGCAAACTGGTGCAAAGGCTGCCTTGTTGCTCGAGCGGCTGCATCTGCTCCGAGGTCAGGGAGATGCTGCTTTCGCCAGCAGAAAGAGCCCAGATGTTTCTCTGCACAGGCAGACTTAAACGCAGGTCAGCAACACCAAGCTGCAGGCTTGCAATGCCGAGGACCCCCTCTTGGCAAAGTCTCTGGCATGAAATACGCTGCAAAACAGGAGGTCGTGGTGCTGGAGGGGTTGAAGAGCCTTTGCCCTGACTGAGGGGTTTGGAAGGGGTCTTTGTGTTGGTTGGGTTTCTGGGTTCTCATATCAATGAGAGAATTAAATCATTATATTAAAACATCAAAACACTAATGCTTTGTTTTCATTGGCACGGAGCAAAATGATCTAACTCCAAAGCCATGAAAAATCAGCCTTCATTTCTTTCTTTCTTTTTTTTTTTTGCTGATGAATAATAAGATCTCTGGCCACTCATGATAGTAAATTTAATAATGTCAGCAATTTGAAAGGTTCGAATCCTAAACGTGAAGAAATGTGCTTTACCCCTCCGCCCGCTGCCTTCTCCTCCACCACCCCCCAATAAAGCCAGGGAGCTCCGCGGCACAGAAGCCCAAATGCAGCACTCAGAGCCCATTGGCCCCACGTACCAGGTGAGCGCCAAGCTGCGTACCCAGCGCTCCATCTCCCAGGTGGTCTGCATTTGCTTATAGCCGGGTCCTGTAAGCAGATTTAATATTTCATAAGCACTGCTCCATCTCATGCCTATATTATTGACACCACATGGAAGTCAGGAAATTGGTTCTTTCTGGGAACGGTTTGCAGAAATATGCAGCCTGTCAGCTCCTTTCTCATGGGGTGCATTAACAGAGGGGCTCGCAATTACAAGTAATGAACCTTCTCCAGATGTCTGCAGTGACTCAGCTCCAACTTTATCTTCGACGGACGAGATGGACTTGACAAGACGGATTATTTGTGGATATAAAGTAACAACTCCGCAAAACGTGGAATTCCCAATTATTGCAGTTCGGTAGGAGGGGAACGTCAGGGTTTATCCTCTGCATAAACAACAACAACCCAGAAGGAAATAAGCTGTGCCATTTCCACCCCCCCCTCCGCCCCTCCTGAAACTACAAGTGATCCCATGCTGTTTTAATTCCTCCTCTTTACGATACCGTTTATGTTACACACATTAAAGTTTAGTCATGTCTTTAATAAGATGGAAACTGGAAGTGAGATTTTGAAGGGAAAGGAGCTCGGCGTCCTAAATTTACTCTGCACTTGGAGAGCACAGAAAAACAACAGAAAGGATGGGATAGACCAAAGAAAGCAATTTTAATTGTCATCTTCCATGGAAAATTGAATCCAGTCGTTCCCCACCGCTGCGAGTGCCAACGTAGTGCGCTATATATGGCCGGGTGCTTATTTTAGCCGTTCGGATGTACAGAGAAGAGTGCAGCACAAGCAAAATTTCTTGTGTGAAGCTCTGGCTGCAAATGGCACACAGGGCTGCTGGGGCTGTAAATTTGAAGCAGGGTATTTCAAAGCCCGCATCGAATAATTGGGACTAATCTCTTTTACGTCAGGCACGGTGAAGAGCGATCATTTCATGCTAACGCCCTCGGAAAGCACGCTTGTCAGGTGTGGATAAAGGGATGCTGAATTATCTTTCTTTTAAATCACAGGTCTCCCGGTACCCAAGCTGTAAGAGCGAGCTCTCCTTGGGGAAGTATTTGTATATCTTCTTGGGCTGAGCTGCAGGTTTGTTTGATGTGGATCTTCAAGATAAAATTACTGCGCTCCAGATGTTACAGTTTAAATGTTTGTACATAGGGATTTCCTTGGTTGTTGAAGAGAGGAGACTCAAAACAGACTCGATCATTCATGCAACTGTTTCTAGCACATGCTTTGCTATGTTTGAGGAGGCGAATGTCAAGAGGAGCTTTTATAAACAGGCCTTTCTCTCTCGGAGCTGTTTGTTTACTGGCTAACGTGCAGAGCAGGCTTCTTCAGCATTAGCAGCAAACTGTTGATTTGAACTATTACGCCTCTCTCAGCAGCTCCAAAAATCTTCCTTTCTGGTCTGGAATAGAAAATAAAGGGGGAAATTCTGCCTCGTACTCAATGCCTGCCATAGGGGAGATTGTAGAGTCAGAGAATAGGTTGGGTTGGGTTGGAAGGGACCTCAAAGACCATCCATTTCCAACCCCTGCTGTGGGCTGGGTGCCCTCCAGCTCAGGCTGCCCAGGGCCCATCCATGGCCTTGGGAACCTCCAGGGATGGGGCACCCACAGCTATGAGCAGTGCCAGGGCCTCACCATCCTCTGAGTGAAGGCTTCTATATAAGAAGTGCTCAAGCAATGTCATGCCTGCAGGAAATGAGCCTTTGGCACTTGGTGGGAAGCACAGATCTGTCTGGGAAGGAGCAGAGTCCTTCCTCGTGCAGTTTTCTGCCAGGGAACAAGCAGTGGGGCCGCTTCCCTGCCATGATTCTTCATGGGTGTCCTCAGCAGTTTAGGATAAAACGTGTCTCAGAGCAGCAGCAAACATGTGTGGAGACGCAAGCGACTTCAAAGGGAGCAAAAGCACATCAGTGTGGCTGATAATTACCAGAAAGAAAAGTCAAAAGGAAATGTCGTCCCTCAGTAAATATGGGGGGAAAAATAAAAACAGAAAGAAAACAATCAAACACCCACTGTGGGACTGGGCATTGCCTGCTGGCTGACCGGTTGGCACTGCATGCAGGAACAAGGGAGGAAAGCTGAGGCCCCTTTCCTTTCTTCTTCTTGTGGGCACCTGAGGAGTCCAAACAAAGGGATCTGAGAGAGCCTGGATGCAACCCAATTAAACAGCAGGGAGGAGAAGGACAGGGGCAGAGCGATGAGCAGAAAGATGATGGTGACCTACTCTGAAGTTGGTGTCAATGGTCTGTGCCCCCCAGAAAGGAGGGGAAGGGTTTCCCATTTGGGGTGAAAGCACAAAACCAGCACACCCACTCTGCTTCCTAGGAAAGAGGGAAACCACCTATGCAGAACTGCAAAACACATCTCTCATCGTAGAATCATAGAATCATTAAGGTTGGAAAAGACCTCTACGAGAATCAAGTCCAACCACTGACCCATCACCACCATCCCCATTCCTTCCGCTCCAGACATGTGATGACTGCAGACAAGGTGAGCTTGGAGCTCACACCACAGTGGCTTCCCCCTGGGACACCTGGGCTCAGGCTGCTGCTCCCAGGCACTCAGCCATGGTGGTGGTCTGGGATCTGTCGGTGTGAGCGGGCGGCCCCATCGGATGTTTCCCGAGTGGCTCGCAGCGTTTGTAGTGAGAAAGGAATGTTCTTCCTGTCCCTCCCCATCCTCATTCAAAGCCCTGCGTTTCCCACCCAACCATATGAGTCCCTTCCCAATGCAGTCTTCCTTTCAGCCTTATCTTGCTTTCTTAGCGGTTTTGTTAGCCTGTAGTAATGTGGAAAGACTTTATGCTGTGCTCAGGAGAAGCATCTTCCTGCAGAACCCCAAGCGAGGAGCTCACCTTGCCCAGGCACAGGCTTCACCTGCATGGCTCACGCAGGCACCTTCATGGCTTTCTGGAAATGGTCATCAGTTTGGGCAGCTCCAAAAACCAGCTGATGGAGGCTTGGGGTTCTGTGCTGCCATTTCTACTGGAGAGAAAGGAGAGTGGAGACTGTGTGTGTGTGTTGGTATTGTTGCAGAACCATCGAATCATTCAGGTTGGAGAAGAAATCTGAGACCCCCAAGCCCAACCCCAGCCCACCCCACCATGCCCACTGCCCACGTCCTTCAGTGCCACATCCCCACAGCTCTGGAGCACCTCCAGGGATGGTGAGCCCAGCATTCCCTGGGCAGCTGTGCCACTGCAGCACTGCTCCTTCAGACAAGAAATAGGGTAAGGAACAGACTCACTTTGCTGTCCCAGCTGCTTGAAAGGCAGCTTAGCTACAAGTCTCCTTGATGATCTCAGCATTCATCTTGAACCATGTTCTTGTGGTGCTTTGGCTGAGGGCAGTGAGCTCCTTGCTGTCTGACAGGAAGACCAAGGAACCCATAGAGGCTCATGTATGCAAACAAAAGTGATCCACAGATGAAAATCCTATTTATTTTCAAATGGGAAGTCTTCTTCCCACAGCCTGAGACCCAAATGCCCTGGACCTGAGAGTTGCAGATGAGTGCTTTGAAGAAAGTGGGCTCTGCAGTGCTTTTGACACTTCCCAAAGCATTTACAGAGAGCTATCCTGGGTGCATGCCCTCCTGGCTCCACCTGCACCAACTGCTCAGTCTCACCAGACGTTGCTCTGTGGTGCTCTGCAGCTTGCAGGGCCTCAAAAGGAAGGTGATCTTCTCCATGGCTGCCTTTTGTCTTCTGAGTGCCTTGTTTTGGTGCAAACAGACATATATGCAAAACAGGCAGCAAAGAGGCAAAACAGCTTTTGGAATAGAATAGGAATGATGGGGAGAAAAAGAGGCGAACAGGGAAGAAGCAGCCTAGCTGTGCAAGTGTTGTCCTAAGGGATAAGAACCAGCATGGGTCAAGCAGGTACAGTTTTCCTGGCATAAAAGAAGCCCGGCCATTTCACGTAGGGTGGCTGTCCCTCGTGGTCCCCTTTGCTCCCCAGCATGTGGCAGTGGCAGAGCAGGGCTCGGTGCAGCCGTGCAGGCGGAGCAGCAGGAGCGCAGGACTCCCACCGTCCCGTCCCAGAACACTTTGTCCTTGGATGCTGCTCACGGTGCGGCTGCGAGGACAAAGACCTACGAGCCAACATAAATCATCGTTTGAAGTCTGCAATGACAACATGGAGAAACATTAATGGGATCGTTTAATAAAATCCACATTGTTTCCATCGGGAAGCTGTATAAACAGCGCTATCGGGGCTGCCTAAGCCAGCCCTTGAAGGCCACAAGTGTGTGCTGCTCGGCTGATGCGGAGGGAGGCAGGGAGCTGGATCGAACGATTGATTAATCAAACAATAGTTGGGCTCACTGGGGAGTGGGATGCTGTTTGAACACACCCTTCCCTTCCGCAGCAAGCTGGCCACCTCCTCCTCCGGCCCAGCTGTAGGTGAGGGATGCGCAGAGGAATGCATGACGCTCTCACTTGCATTTACCCGCTCTGCCAGCTGGCATCCATGGGTCTCCCTGTGGCTCCCTTGGCTGAGAAATCCTCAGTGCTCATCCTGGGAAAATCAGCTTATCACTGCCAAACTCACCCCTTTGTGCTCACTGTCCATCTCTGGGGCAAGGCTGGGTACAGGTGTGTTCATGTATTCTGGCCTTCAGCCAGCACCTAGATCCATTTCAGCTAAATCAACCTGACCACAGTGTGTATAAGAATCCAGGGGCTCAGGGATGTCTCAGACCTCGTCCAGGACAGTGGTTCTGCTTCTCTGCCAGAACCCCATGAGGTTGCCCAGATTGCTGTGGGTGCCCCATCCCTGGAGGTGCCCAAAGCCATGGATAGGGCCCTGGGCAGCCTGAGCCAGTGGGAGGTGTCCCTGACCATGGCATTGGTGGGAACTGGATGGGCTTTAAGATCCTTTCCAACTCAAACCATTCCAGAAGTCTATGATTTTCTCAGCAAAAAATGAACACGTTGGTCCAACATCCTTGGATTTGCTACCGCCAATGTGCTGAGTGCTGCCTTGGCAGAGGGTTTTCCTGCAGAAGAGCAAAGGCTGGGGGAACGGTGAGCTGCACTGTCTGCGTTATGCAGAGGGATGAAACATGTTCCTCCACTGGCTTAGGACACTTGGATTTTCCTGGTATTTTTAGGAACTGCGGATCTGAAACTGATTGCTCTGAGTAAAGCTTAAAGATGGACAGAGCTGCCAACTCGTGGGGTTTTATTGCGAGCTCTGTGATATTCCTTAAGTCTCGATACATGGCGTTGTGTGACTAAGTGAGAATTTCAGCATTTGTTTAAAAACTTTCCTCAGGCAAGGTGTGAAACCTGGGATCACCTTCAGAACCCTCACAGTACAAAGAACAAAACACATGCTTTAGAAACATACTGGTTTTGGGTTTTTTTTGAGTGAGTGTTTCAGGGAGCAGGACTTGGTTGTAAAGAAAGTTGTTGATGTTGAAACAGTGCAGTTTTGGTAGCAAGGTAACATCTGTAGGGGAGGGCAGAGCAGAGCATGGTGCAGCAAGAACATCGCTCAATGATGCTCAGCTGAGCTCAGATGAGTTTGTCCTGCCCTGAAGCTGTGCCTTATCATCCAGCACCTGCAAAGAGGATGGGGAGGGCAATAGCACAGAAAGGTTTGAGTTGGAAGGGGACCTTCAAGGCCCTCTGGTTCCACCCCCCACCATGCACAGGGACACCCACAGCTCCATCCGTGCACAGAGCCCACCTTCTGACCTTGGCTGTCTGCAGGGATGGGGCAGCGCCGCCTCTCTGGGCATCCTGTGCAGTGCCTCAGTGTCAGCTGTATAACCCAGAGAGTCCACAGCCCCTGCAGGGCCACAGGGGTCACAGCATAACGTAGCAGTATGAAAAAAAACCCCACAAGCAACCCACCAGACCTCCTGCCCTGTAGCTGCAGTTTCCTAGGCTCACCATTAGCTCAGGTACAGACCGGGCAATGCCAACAGCAAGCCAAAGCCTGCGCTCCCCCATGTGCATCTCCGGTCTGTTGGGAGTAAAATGAGGCGATCGTTCTGAGAATGTGCTGGTTTATTAACTGTTTGGCAGCCTTTATCCTCCCCAAATGACACCACAAATTTGAATAGAATAAAGG
Organism: Excalfactoria chinensis; assembly: GCF_039878825.1. Classification (NCBI taxonomy): domain Eukaryota; kingdom Metazoa; phylum Chordata; class Aves; order Galliformes; family Phasianidae; genus Excalfactoria; species Excalfactoria chinensis. The sequence goes on along the minus strand of NC_092829.1, from coordinate 1,252,733 downwards.
AAAACAGAAAAAAAAAAGAAAGAAAGAAAGAAAAATCTTTGCTGAATCTAATTACTTGAATCAAGGGCTACAGACATAACCATGCTTGAATTATAACTGCGTCATTATTTCTTGACTGTAGGGCAGAGTGAAAGAAAGAATATCCTGAATGAACACACCCTGGACTGGTTTGGATTTCTTTCCCATTTCAATTTAATTTTGTTCTTTCTGACCCCAGCTCCTGGGGCTTGGGATGCATCCAACAGCTCTGTAATGGTGTTACTCCACCTGCGGCCTGCGCTTCAGCCCCGCGTGCCTGCTTGAGATGGCGTATATTTTGCAATTGGAGCAATATCTGAAGGTCCCCTCCAGGACCAGGCCCCACTGTGCAAGAATTTGCACCAACACGTACCAACGAGGCAGTTTCAGCTCAAAAAACTGTGTAGCTACTTCTGAGGGAAAGGCCATGGCATGAGCTGAGGGTCACCTGCTGCCTTCAGTGTCCTTTTCTTGCTTCCTTCTCCTGCTGACACTGAGGTCTGGACCCTGCAGCACCATGTGCGCTCTCATTTGTCACAAAGGACCATGTTGTGACCACGCTCTGGACAAAGCGGGCAGCATTTCTGACCCTTCAGACAATAAAGCTTTAACAAAAAGTCAACAAAGCAGTAACCAGGGTTGGTTTAAATCTATGTCTAGACTTTAGGGCTGGGGCAAATGTGCAGAGAAGAAACATCAAGTAACATCTGAGTATAATTTCTGGATATAAGGGCAAACTTTTTTCACAGTGAGGACAGTCAACAGCTGGCCATTGGAGCTGGCGGCTCAGCGAGGCTGTCCAGTCTCTGTCCTTAGAAGTTTTCAAAGTTGAACTGGATAAAGTTCTAAGCAGGCTGGTATTAGCTCAGACATTGGATAAGAGACCTCCTGGTACTCCTTCCAGCCTCAGTTACCCTGGCTGGGTTTATCGGGTCATTTTCCAGATGATGGGGCCGTTTGCAGCTGATGCCCCAGCTCTGACCATAGATGAAGCTCACTCTCCTGGGCCCAGTCATGTGCTAGGAACTTTCCTGGCCTGAACCTCAGCACCAGGGTGTCCATACACATGATAGCCATCTCATTGCTTCTGCTTTCTCTCTTCTTCTACCTTTCAGATAATTGTACAATCACAGAATTGTTAAGGATGGAAAAAACCACTAGGATCCCCAGGTCCAATGCCAACCCATGCCCACCAATGCCCACCATACCCACTGACCATGTCCCTCAGTGCCGCATCTGCTCTTTTTCTGTGGTCTAAGGAAGAGACAGACCTTCAAGGAAGGACAAGGCAAGGTTTGGGGGTTCTCCACTTCAGAGAGCAGAAGGAAGATCTTCAGATGGGTTAGTGTGGAAAGGAAAATGGGCTGGATGAGCATGACCTCAAAAATCAGCTCAGCAAAGCATCCATAGCATCCTTCTGGGCTTTGGGAAACAAGCCCTGGGAAACTTCCCACCTTCTTGGGACAGATCCTTGAGCTCTGATGCAATGAGAGGGAGTGAGAGCAAAATGTTTAATGAGAGTAAGCTGTCCCTGTTTCTGCAGGAACGTGGCCCTGGGGTACCCAGATCTCAAGGGGCTGCTTCCACTATGCTGAAATGGCTAAAACTCAGCAAGAAGAGCTGGAGAGCAAAGCCAAATAACCTTCAGTCAGAGAAGACTGCCTTGATAAGGGGAGACCCTGTCTGAAGCTCTGGTGCACTGGGAAGGGAATAGTGTATCACGCATTGGAGAGGAGTAGGCAGTGCTCTGCTTTTTGCAGGCAAAGCAGCCATCAGGCTAGCAGTGCTACGCCAAAGACATGCAAAGCAATCCATCTGCTCCACACAGCCCCAGGAAGACCTCGGCTGGATATTGAATCCAGCTTTTGGCACTGCACTTGAGAAAAGATGAGGACTCCTTGGAGAGGGTCCAGAGGAGAAGAACAAAGGGGATCAGAGCTCTAGAAACCATGACCTGCAAGGAGACACTGAAAAAAAATGGAGATGTTTTGTCTAGAGAGGAAAAAACTGAGGGAAAACATGATAACAGGCTTCAAGTATTTTGACTTTCCCCGCTGGATGGGAGATAGGAAGCAGTCCTTGGTGTCTGCTGGGGATAGCATATAAAGTGATTGGGTTAAGGGCAAGGGTGACTGAGGTCAGACTTTAGGAAACTTTTTCTGAGGGTGAGAACTGTGATTTCTTGTGTGGGAGGTGGTGGAAACTCCATCACTGGAGGGTTTCAAGGAGAAATTGCTTAGCTATGTGTCAGGGCAGACTAGGTGGACGGGAAGACCCATAGGGACTAGAAGACCCTCTTGAGGTCTATCTGGCTATATCTGTCCGATGTGAATTTACTTTAACTACTTCAACATAGTCAGTGTGAACTATTAAGGAATCTTATTAAAAGATGTTTGCTGGAAATTGCATCCACCACTTCTTCCACTTCTCAGATAAGTGCTGCCCCAGCAGCTCTGAAGTAGGAGGGAGGATGAGGCTTCCCAGAGCACTGAGCCCTGGGCTGGCCGCAGCTGAGAGCTCCTCGTGGGGATGCCAAGGCATGCAGGGAAGCTGGACGTGCTGCCGCAGAGCTGGGTGTTGGAGGAAAACAGCCGTGTCAGAGGCAGGAGGTACTGTGGGTGGTTTCATTGTAGTTGTTTTTGTGATTTATGGCTGGTGAGCCTGGAGTCCGGGAGGAGTATTCCTTCTTATGCTCTTTTGTATAAATCCAAATAAATAAATTCAGAGAGAATCTCTTAGGCAACCGAGGCCTGGCCAGCATATAGCTGTTAAGATTAATATCTGCCTCTCGAGCTGCGCCAGAAGACCAGAGAGGGATCTGGCAGTGATCTCAAAGCACTTTGTAGATTCTGAATGTGTCGGAAAGTTTGGTGAGCCGTACGGTGGTCCAGTGGGAACAGCAGCATTGGGCAAAGGCAGCCTCAGCAGAGGGTGAACTATGGAATGCTCCCAAAACGTTCACCTTGAGCAAAAGCTGTGAGCATTTCTTGAAGGAGGGGACAACCCAAAGCCCAGGGCTTTGCTTAGCACTGAATATGCCACCAGCACGTTGGTTGGGGACCATCACCCTTCTTTGTCCTCTGAGATGTGCTAGGAAGGGGGATGAGAACAAAGCCCCGGGAAATGAGCTGGGCTCGCAGCATCCCCAACACCATTTTAATGGATGGAAGAGGACACCAACGGAGCAGCGCTCTGGTTTAGTAGCAGAGCACCCAGAAGGCCAACTTCATTTGGAGGGGAACGGGGTGACGCCAGTAAAATGTCACCGCCCAGTTGAAGGAGTGACAGAATAATGGATAGGGGTGAGCCCCGAGGAAGTTTTGGATCCCGAGTGCTCTCAGATGCCGCACTCAGTAATTTTATGACACGGGCGTTCAGGGGAGTTTCTCCCGGAAACATTTGTTTTATAAATGGCTCATTTTCTAATTACATTCTGCAGGGCTGAGCAGCAACAAGAAAAAGGAAGGGGAAAAAAAAAGGAAAGGAAAAAAAGGGAGGGTCACAAGACTTGCCAAAGCTGACACGGCACACGCTTACTGCAGTTTCCACTCTGATGTGAATTAGAAACACCCACTGGATGCAAATGGTAACACCGGAGGGAGGTCTCTGAGAGGGCCAGCAGGTCTCCTGCATGCGGGACCTGTGGGACCAGGGGCAGTGGGATGGCCCGGATGGCCCTGAGTGCCCTGAGAAGGGAACCTCTATAGTGCGCGATCATGGTTATGCTCCATGGGATCCCACTCTCCTGCCTCCCTCCTTCACCAGCCAACTCTGTGGTGTCCCTCGCTCTCGACTGAAGAGCACATTTGCTAATACGTCCCACTGAAGGGTGGTGAAGGAAGAGTTAACCACTTCCTTCCAACAAACCAAAAGGCCCCCGCTTCCTGAGGGGATGAGTTTTGCGGGCTCATGGGGTGACCCTTCAAAGAGAATGGGAATTGTTTGGAGTGTCCCTGGCCAGAGAGAAGGCCCCAAGCTCTTTTCTGGGCACGTGCCCTTGTTTACAGCATTCTCTTGGCTCAGTGCAACAAGGCCAGGCATCCCATGAAGCGACTTTAAAGCATCGCTGGGAAGAGGAGAAAGAGGGGAGTTAGAAGATGTGACCCGTCTTCATTCTGCAAGGGAATCTGGTGGCCACATGTATCCCCATCCTCTGGCTTGATGATGATGATGAAAGATGTCATGCTAGGAAGCTCTGGAGATCAGAGACACGCGGACCACATGCCGGCATTTCAACACGAGAACACAGCTCCCAGCGCCTGCCGAACCTCGGAATTTGCACCTTGTAACACTAGAAATGGACATCTGTAGACGAAAGAAAAACCCTTGTGTACACAGGGATTTTATGAAGCCGAGGGGGGCTCTTTCATCCCTCCAACACTGCAAGGGCAGTCCTGCTGCCAATGGCTCCCCATTGGATGTGAACTGCGAGTTCAGCCACACTGGTGTGTGCGTGCCTACGTGCGTGGGTGCACATGCGTGTTGTTTGGGGATCAGAGATCTCTTCCAGGCTCAACAACAGAAGGCGGCACATGGCAGCTATTGTCCCTGCTCAGCCAGGGTGAAGTCAGGGGAGGTCACAGCTGTCCTGACCATATTTAGCTCTCAGAATGGGATTAATTTAGTTTAGCTTTTTTTTTTTTTTTTTTTTTTTTTTTATCTCTAAGGAATAAATTGCTGGCTGGTTAGCAAGGATGCAAGTCACAAGTTTTGGGACCAATGTGCTGGTTGCTCATCCCATTGAAAGCCTCAGATAATGGTTCTATCTCAGGAAAAGGGGAACCACACTGTGCCCTCCTGGGCAGTCTGTCCCACCAGTTATGGCTGATAATCACAGAACCAGAGAATCCTTTGAGTTGGAAGGGACCCTTAAAGACCATCTTCCCCAACCCTCTGCAATGAACAGGGACACCCACTTCGTCCAGCCTGAGTGAGTCTGCAGGGATGGGGCATCCCCCACCTCTCTGGTGGAGATAATCAGAGAGCCATTTCACACAGTCATGGAACTTGGGTTGGACCCAAGCAAGTACAACTATCTCCTCCCGACCTGCTTCCAAGCAATTCCTCCTATGCAAATCTGTACTTCTAATGAAAATAAAAGAGAAGGAGAAAAAAGCCCCAACCCAGCGACCCTCCTTCTCCTTGCCAGATGAGCTGTTCCTCAGAAACACCTGTCTGCTAAATTAGAGTGGGAATTGTAAACGCCAAGCACAGCATATTTTCCTTCGCCACTAATATATTGGAGTTGCATATGGTGCCCTTGGGGAAAGGCAATTGTTTCAAGTCAGATTTTCAAATCATGAGCAAATCCTAGGGAGAGAGATTTGCTGATTTACAGTGGACCTTGAGTACATATCACCGGGCTGTGTCTCGGATGGGGAAACACAGAACAGGAGCTGAAGGGACAGTGAGGACATGCTGTGTGACGGCACCGCACGAGGGTGCGGGGAGCAAAGCCAGAGAAGTGCTCTAGCTGTGCAGAAATTGCTATTCCTGGTGCAAAGGAAAGAGAAACAGCAGAGAGAAGTGAGAGGTGCAGGGGGGCTGTGTCCCATCCCAGCCATGCAGAGGGGAGCGGGAGTCCTCCCGACAGCCTTGGGGATGGGAATTCTGCACAGCAGCCGTGCAGGGACACATAGAGGCACAACGACTTTTGGACCGCTTCAGAATAAATATTAATGCAAATAAAAAGTATTTAGCTAAGCGTTTTGTCATTTGGTCCCTCCATAGCTGGAAGAAGTGATTGTTTCAGATTTATGTGCTACGTGTTGTTTTTCTTGGCAGCGCACAGAGTGGCGCGGTCTCAAAAGGCTTGCAATTTTAGGGATACTTTCTGATGCTTAAAGAGAGACTTCTGGCTGGAGTCCACCAACTGCCTATAGCCACAGATACTAAAACTCCTTTCCAATGACTGCCACTAATCACGCAACACTTTTGTGCTTAACATCTTGCCCTCGAGTTGACCCAGGAACTAATGGGTCCCCATCCTTGAATGGTTCTCCAAGCAGTGGTGCATAGATGAGCCCAACAAGGCCAGAACAGCCTCTTGGGCTGCTGTCTCTAATAAACACTGCTGGGATTCACTGGGGAAAAAAAAAAAACACATATATAAAATATCTATGCATACATACATATATTATGTATATATATGCATATAATACAAAAAAATGTTGGTTGAACCTGGCACTGTGCAAACGCTGACACACAGATGAGGCATGAAATGAGCAAGTTGAGAGCCCATGATGAGAAAATGGGTTTGTTTTTTTTTGTTTTTGTTATTTTCTGGAAATCAGTGAAGCCCATCTGGGAGCCAAAGGGAAGAAATGAAAGGTATGTGGGAATGATAGCAAGAGAGCAAAGGTTGAGAGGAATGGAAAGAAGGGCAGGTGCAGTGAAGTTACTAGGCTTATCATCAACGTCAATACCAAAACATCGTTCAATGGGTTATTTTTCAAACTTCAGCTTGTTCATAAAAATAGGTCTAACACGTTGTATGTCAGGTTCACACATTCATAGCCCAGCTGAAGCCTCCAAAGAGAAGGAAGGAATGTGGATGCTGCTCCCACCTGTCCCCTGCCATGGGGAGCAAGGCGGCGCTGCTCAGCTCTGTAGGTTCGTTACCAATCCCACTAATTTTATTTCTGATTATTTATGTTTTTTTGTGAGCGGCCATTAAATGTTCATTTGTTAAAGGCTTAACACATTCCATTACACCACAAAATTTATATTTGTAACAAAACGTTGTCTCAGAGTGATTCAGAATTAAATTAATGTGACACGGACTATTTATCAATATGGCAGCTTGGCTGCTCAGGAACAAGGAATGATTTAGGAGCACGTATGTGTGCAAACCTATGGGCTCTGCCCTGGTATTTCTCTCTTACTGTAGAGGAACTGATAAATAATCCTCCAAAGTACCTCAACATATGGTTTAGATCATCAAAGAGAAAAATACTCGTAAAAGCACAAAGAAGGAAACCAATAAACATGTACGTCTTACCAGTTCACTCCCTTTGTAGGAAATGTAAAGCATGAGGGATGGTGGGTTTTGAGTCAAATTCACTCCTTTGTGTATTTTTTTTTAATTACAGTAATATATTGGCTTAAATCACAGCGTGGCCATTCCAGCAATGGGCATGTAGGGCGGAGGGCAGAAGCTGATGGAGCAGCAGGGCTGGGCTGACTTCAGGCACTGCCCCTGTGAACCCGAGCAGTTCTGTCACTATTCCAGGCCTTGCTGGTTTGGTTTTGCTAAAAGAAGAAACATCAGTTGTAGGGCTAACGATCACAGCCTTTTTTTTTTTTTTTTTTTTTTTTTTAAAGTAACCATGGTTTCCTTGTGTGTTAGATTTAACATTTCTTTATAGAGATGAGCAAGGATAAAATCGTAGCATCACAGAATCCTGGAATGGCCTGGGTTGCAAAGGCCCACAGTGCTCATCCAGTTCCAACCCTCTGCTTTGTGCAGGGTCGCCAACCAGCAGCCCAGGCTGCCCAGAGCCATGTTTTGTTAGATTTGCATCAACACGTATTATGATATCCTATCAATATCCTATTTTATTAACGGAAGTCTCTGTTGCAAATGCTCATATTTTTTGGGATTTTCACTCCTGTACACCAGAGCTTATGCAATGATGGCACTCGGGTTAGACCATGTGGAGGTTATACCTTAAAAATATGCACACTTTTTCTACCTGGTATTTAGACTGCAGCCTATATTTGGGTATATACTTATCTAAAAATAAATTTCTCCCTGCATTTCCTTGCAAATTCCAGCATTAAAATAAAACAGAAAATGTCTGAAGTGAGTGGGCACTGGGACACTGCAATCAGTGAGCTCAAATTAATAATTTCCTGAATTTTCCAAAGTAAACTGGGTGACTGTTGAACATTTACAAAATTTAGAGTCTCAGATAGATATCGCTCACAAGAGCGAAGCATTGGGTTTGTGAGGTCTGGAAAAGGTAAATATTTCCTCTGGTGGTGTTCTCTTTATTTTCCCATACCTTTTTAGCCACGTAGAAATTAATCTCGCTTAATTAGTGCTTTAGCACTTTCCAATACTTTCATGATCGGCTCTTTTGGAAGAGCATCTGGCATTCTTCCCTCTCGAATCAGCCATTTCCAAGCACATTTCTTGGGATTTTTTAATATTTCATCACATCAAGCTTTGTGGTTATGGCAGGGCAGAAGTTATTTACTGCTTCCTTGAGTGGTCCCCGTTTCCTAGAAGACGCTGTCTGTCACCTGCACTAACTTCAGGGAAATTTATGAAGCACATCCACAGCCCCCTTTGTGGTGATGTCACTCTGTAAGGAGGACGGCTCTTCCACTTACTGTCAATATTTCAAATTGAAAGTACCAAACGTAACCTCGGGGAGATTCCACTTGGCTTTCTTTATTATCGATAGCGCGGATAAACTCTATTGCTTTGTTATCCCTCAGTCTCCGCCTTTCAAAAGAAGGAATCGAGCTTTTTTCTCCAGGTCCTTTTGCCAACGTTATTTTCAATAGAAATTTACATCTTTGTCACCAAATCTACTGAAAAACACACAGCTGTCCTAGGGCAGCTTTTACTCACCCAGAATACCACCTACCAAAAGACCCCAGGTGTGAGGCACCTCAATACCAGGAGCACCATTCGTTCCTACGCTGACTCATTTCACACCAGAAAGGAGGAGAACGCCCCAGCAGCTGGAAATCCTCCTGACCTGGGAGTTTCACCTACAATTAGAGAGAAGTGACAACTGTGTTCACCATCTGCTTAAACACTGTCAAACACGTCAGAAAAATGCTCCTTTGTGAAGAGTTGTCAGGGGAGCAAGTGCATGGCGTGAGCCTGTATTTACCTAGGAAGGCAAATAAACCACTTGTCTCACAAAGGGAATTAAATGGCAACTCCCAGGGACACATTCTGTGTGTGAAGTCAGCCACAAGGCCTGTTTTGGGATGCACGTGGACTCAGTGTGTTTCTGCTGTAGCCTTGTGTCTCTTCATCATGTCTACTTCTCCTCAAGGCCCTGCCCAGCACTTTGACCATGCTTTCCATGAGATGAGGGCTATGGGATGGGGTTCCCATCACTATATCAACTCCATTCCTCTGCCACGGAGCTGAGTTCATTTCTGGAGTCAAAGACAGGGTGGCTGTTCTGCCCTCCTCTTCTGCAAAGGGGCTGATTACTAGCAAGGCGAACATGAGCTTTTAAAATGATTTACCTGCAAATCCTGCAAAAAACATACATCTTTATGCCCAAGCATAAACCAGGGGGTCTTGCCATTAAGGACAGAGATTGTGTAGGGCAGGGATGGCAAGGCACCCTCTTACCAGCTCTCTGAAAATGCTTGCCCTTCCCTCCCCTCCTCTTCCCTTCCCCTCCCCTCTCTTTCTTTCTCTTTCTTTCTCTTTCTTTCTCTTCCTTTCTCTTTCTTTCTCTTTTCCTTTCTGTTTCCCTCCTTCCCTCCATCCTTTCTCCCGTTTCTCCCTCCTTTTCCTACCTACCAGCTGCTCAGTCTGCTTTCAAAGCCCATCTTGTCTTCTCCACAGCCCAGGCACGTCCCATCTTGGCTGTATGGGCAGTTGGGTGCAGAGAGGTTCTGGAATGGGATGTGCTGTGGGTGTGTGGCCAAGCAGCACCCTGTGGCACCCCAGCCATGTCCACAACATGCAGAGGTGAGTCTGGGCTTGTGTCTGGCCAAGCCAGAGGAGTGCAGATGAAACGTCTTTCCAATACATAATAAAAGGAGAGTGAATCCAGCTGGAATATCCCGTACATTAAGTGTGATGACTAACTATAGCAGATGTTGGTGCATTTGTTAAAGTTTCCACCAGAAGAGAAGGGACTGGAATACGAGCATTTTAAAATCAAAGGTAGCCCATGAGTCTGGGAGGATCAGCAGGAGACGAAAGGGGACGGAGCTGAGGTGTGGGAAGGCAGCAACTGGGTCAGCAAAAGGGAGAATGGGGCAAATAGGGGTCGGGGGCTGGGGGTGTGTGGGGCTCCTTCACCAGCAGGGAGGGGATGCAGGGCCTTCATCAGCACAGTGATAAATGAAATGGCTCCATTCCCAAGGGTGAACAAGATGGAAAATCACACACATGGCTTTGGGCAGCTGTGGGAAGCAGCGCTCAGAGCCTGCCCACATCTCCCACAGGGAGTGCTGAGCACCTCAGGCACCAGCAATCAAGGAGCCCGGCAACACTCCTCTCCATCACCTGGCTTGCCATAGCATCTCTTCCTCCTTGACAGGTGTATTCATCCCGAGACAGTCCCACTGCAGCTCACAATGAGCCCCTGCATGACGACGAGTCACAACATTTTACATACAGGATCAATGCACTTAATTGGATGTACCCGCATGGTATGATAACCGAGCGCTTTCTAATCAGTACTGTTTTCTGAGAAATCCCTGTGTTCACTCTGCTGAGCCTCTATCTACACAATGCAGTGTGAACATCCATGGCTGGTCACTATTCAAGGAACAACTGGATGTTGTGTGGAGGGACATAGTTTAGTGGGAGCTATTGGTAATAGGTGAATGGTTGGACTGGATGATCTTTTAGGTCTTCTCCAACCTTGGTGATTCAATGTTTCTATTCCTAGCAAAAAAAAAAGGTCATATTGTTTCTCAAATTCAAAGGGATACAGAAGCAACCAAAAATAGTTTATTGATATGGTCACACACCTGTGCAAACAGCTTTCTTTTTTCCCCACTTAATGTTAAAATAATTATAATATCTTAGGTCTAATATCTTAGGTCTCTGTCATTGTTGCTGTTATCAGCGTTAAAAGGCAAAGAAGATGACCAGCTCTGGTTAAGACGAGTTCTTCCAGCCCGACTGGCTACTCTAATATCATTTTCAGTTGGGAAATAATGCCGTATTACCTTAGCTTTTCCTTGGCATATGAGATGAACATGAGGTTGAAAAAGAAAAAAAAAAAAAAGGCACCAAGATTGAGCTTGGAAAAATGGAAGTTCTGGAAGAAAGATTAAAATGAATGAAGCTGGCTTGGCTAGCAGCAGCTGAGGAAGAACGAGACAAATATTGGAATGACATAAATCCTGAGGAATTACAGAGTTATAAGGAAGGGTTGAAAGTGAATAAGGTAAAATTTTGGCTGTCTAGCCACAGAAGTTTCCTGGTGCAGTTATCCATTAGCAAAGCAGCCTTACGAGGAAATGGTGAAGGATATATAAAGTATGACATTCTGACTAGACTAAACAAAAACTACACAGCCCTTCCTTTGCAGACAAGTGCCCCCCAGATCCTCTCCTTCATCCCATGCAATCCCATGCATGGTGCAAACAGCCGCACCCTGCAGGATGTGCGACCCATTGGAGCAGTGACTTTTTTCTTGGGCCGCAGTCCAGCCAAAGCTGGGCTTTGAATGCTGAGCTCTGATGGCTCAATGGCTTCAGCTTGAGCTGTAGCCACAAACCAAAATATCCCTTGGCTCAGCTCTGTGATACCTGGCAAGGCTTTGGCAAGAGATATAAACCTGTTGATAATGGTCGGTTCCACCCTCCTCGGTTCTTCTGTGCCAAAGGTCTTCAGTGATGTGCTGAGATCACCTTGGGCTTGTGCCACGCTGGAAAACCCTGAAAGTCTTGTATCTGCTCACAGGTTGGCCTTTCACACCAGGAAGCACAACTTCAAGCCTGTCTTTAAGTCACACGTCATCCAGCCTCTGTGTTTAACTGTCTGCATCCTCCTTTGGTAAGATTTCCATTCTGTTTGTAGTAGGAGCTCACTGTACACCATTGAGCAATTGAGTGTGCTTCAAGGTACCACATCCCTTGTGTGACCAACCTTTCCCCACCTCCAGTGGTGTGAGAAGTTGCACTTACTGGTGTGACACTATCTGCACTTGGAAGGTGAAGACAAGGCCCTTCCCTTTGGAACAGAAGGTTAAAAAAGTCCTTAATTCAGATTCATCATTTCCTTTTCCTTGTTCAAGGCTTTGGAGGAGGATTTAACCAAGGGATCAAAATTGCTGTGATGTCCTCCCCACTGAAAGCTGTAGGCAGTGTAATGATGAAGAAAACAAGTGGAAAAAGTTTCTAAGGGCTTTATGTGAATGGGATGGAAGTGTGTACCCAACTGAAACAGCTCGTGTGTGTGAGCCGACATCCAAAGAGCAGGACAGCTTCATCTTCCCAGTCACCGTGTGAGGTCAGTGACCAAGTCTGAAAGAGTGGGAAGCAGAGACATGCAAAGCACTTAATTGGTCAACTACAGCTTCAGTTCCTTCCTGCTTGGTGAATGAGTTTTCCATGACAGACGGAGAAACCATGTCACTCCGATAACCAAAACAGATAAGCACACGTATCTCCATTGAGCCAGCAATGCAGCAAGCTGACCTTCCAAAACTGTGTTTGTTCATGGCTACAGCGAGTTTTCAGCTTCCAAAGTCATCTTTGGACACAAAGCAGAGAAGAAATCAGCTCTCTGTGACAATGTTCAGCATGCAGCAAAAATAGCCCTACATATCCACCACACACGTCTCCTGGAAGCAAGGAGAGACAACCAGGCCTGGCTGTCTATTGTCTTGCAGTTGCTCAGGATTATTTTTCCAGCTAGAAAATAATTCCATGTGGCATGGTGACTGCATCCCGAGGGGCAGCAGTGGGAGAAATGTTCTAATTCCTTATATACTATTGTACTGGGGTTCCCTCTTTAGCATGTACTCATGAGCTGGTGGGACATCTCTCCATGATACTGGCAATTACAGTGCAGTCAAGAATAGATGGGAAAAATCCTGTGCCACTCAACGCCACAGGAGTGCAGCTGAATAAGAGTTAAATACAGATCCCATCTTACTGTGTTTCAAGTTCTCTGTGTGTGATGGGGTCTGCAGGCAACAGTTCTTAAAATGAGAGAGACAACTAAGTGATGCCATTTGGTTGAATCCAGCTTCTGTGTTCAGGAGAGACCTCTGTGAACAATTAGAAATCCATGAAGTGTTTGTGTAAACTGCTTGTATTAAGGTGGGAGATGCCTCAAGAAAAATGCCTGAAGTTCTCCTGCTACCCTTAGTCAGCCTTGCTACCCAAAACTGGTGAGTTTGTCTTGCATTTTGTTCCTACACCAAAACGTCCTTCTTTGGGATCTCTTCCCACCTCTTTAGCACCTTTCGGATCACCAGTACTGGGCTGGTCTAGCAAAACTTAGCCTCCCAAATGGGCTGCTGGCCACCACCCCTGAAAGCCAGCCTACCACAGCCCCCATTTGAGGGTCCCATGTCTGTCTGTGGACACAGCCTGAAAGAGATTTAATAGGGAGCCACAGTGCTCTTGCAAACATGAAAAAGGGATTGTCCAAAAATTTATGGCTTTCTGACAATTTCAGTAGCCTTCCTGGACCAAAGTGTCCACCAGCCTAAAGGTGAACACTGAGATGTTAGTTAGGGCCTGTTTTAGGCAAAAATCTCTGCTGTCAGATTTGCCAGGTGTTTTGTTTAATTGGTAACCATCCTGCTTCTTACAGCTTTTCTTTGGTGAGACAGAGGATAGCAAGGAACTCATTGCAGCATGATGGCTGGAGGCCTCCATGCTTGTGTGGGGAGAACAGGTCCTACATGCCAGATCCTCCAAAACAGACTTCTTAGCCCCAAGTCCATCATCCTTGTCTCCAAATCTGCTTTCCTATGTGACTACCACACTCCACCATAGGGCTGGGACAGCGTCCAGCATGGTGACATCAGTACAGATGTGAAGGGACATTAACATAGAGTGATAAGCTGATAAGCCCTTCCCCAGTTTCATTAGGCATCCAAACTACTGGCATTTCTGTCAAATGTTAAGTACAGACCTTCTGAAGAGTGGCAGCTGGGCCAAAATGTGCAGGCTTAGTGAATGAATGCAATTTGGTCCTTGTCAATGAGGTGAATTTGCTGTGGGGAGGTCTCTGGTGCAAAGTACTGGGTTGTTTTTATGGTGAGGGCAGACAGATCTGGGTGTGTGGGGCAAGCATGGAAAGTATCTAAGGGCACCAAAATACAACCTCCTAGGGCCGTGGTGCATGTTAGGTGGCTGGGTGTGGGGGCCTATAACCCAGGGACACTCTGGTGGCAAACACAAGGCTCTATCTAGTGCTCACAGAGTGGACTGAAGAGCTTGGTGCAAAGCACAAGGGTTGGAAACAGAGGAGGAGGCAGCTTCTAGGGGAACTTCTGTGGCTGCAGCCAAAAGCAGTGGCTTCGGAGCCCTGTGCTATGGTGGGGTGGTTCTAGAGCATGACCACACTGCATGGATGGCATGTGGGCCAGGGCAGAGCTTCTGATCACTGTCTCTATTAACTTTGGGTTTGGTTTTCTGTAATGACTTGGAAAAAAAAAAGCACCTTTTCCCTCTCTTCTTACCCCTTTTCTTGTAGGAATTCAGTGAGGAAAAGACAGACAGAGGGGATCTGCTTCCAAATGACATTCAAGGATGAGAAGGGTGACCGGAATTGGGGTGTTGGTGGAATACAGGTCTTAGATATGGCACCAGGGACCCCGGTAGACACTGGAAATGCACTGTACTGAGCATCTGAAGAGAAAAGAAGGAAGAACATACCGAACCTCCTCATCACTGTTGTTCCCACGTGGAAAATGCAAGAGGAGAGCTCTGGTGCTGTTGACATGCCAGACAACCTTGTGTCAGCTGGAGATGGGGTGAGGGTGTGGGCTTTGGGCTTTCTTCACCATCTTCTGGATTGGGCCCTGGAAGGGTGGATCTCAAGAGGAGAGTTTTAAGAGGTTCTAAACCCCAGGATTTATGCTGCAATAACAATAAAATCCACTGGGGTATACGTTATAAAGGCAGCTAATATACACCTCGGGTGGTGAGACGCATTAAGGCCATTGCTGTGAGGATTAATGTCCCCATAAAACACATCCCGTTGTGCAACATTGTTGTGAGCAGAATGAACTCCAAGCCGTGCCGGGTGAGTGCCCATCCCAGCTCTGTGCATGCAGAGCCATCCCAGCCAGGGGATGGGGAATTTGGGGCTAATATGAACCATTTGTTACAGAGCTGTCCCTCTCCTCCCATGCAGCACCGGGGACCCTTTCCTGTTATCTCCCATCCATCCATGCTTGCCTCACCACTGGCATTGCTGGTGCCCTGGTCCCCATCTATGTGGCCAGCTCAAGTCAATCCTTCATCAGCTTCTGGGCAAGCCCAGGCTGTGGCAAACAACAGATCTGGCAGCGCTGAGGGTGTAAATAAAAGAGCCTGACTGAGCCAGGGCTGCTGAGTGGACGCCACAGAGAGCCTTGAAAACTGGAAAGTATTATATCATTTATTAATAGGCATTTCTGTTACGCTCCCCACCAGAGCATGCATGTCCCTGGTGACAGAAGTGCTTACTGGTGCTAATGAGGCAGAACAGAGAGGAAAAAATGGCCCCATGGGTTTGGGACTGGCTGGGGAGCCTGGAGATGTGAGCTAAGCTCCTGGCTCTGCCACCAGCTCTGGGGCCAACATCAGTGCTGGGCTGCTCTGCTCTACCTGTGGGCTGGGGGCACAGCACTGCAGCTACTGAGGGTACTGACCACTGAGGATTTGTCCCCAAGCTATAGTTACTCCTTTTTTTTCTCTTCCAAGACTTTCCAGGATCACTGTTCTCTCCATCTTCCCACTTGAGCTTGGCATACATCACAGAAAATACATACATTGAAAAAGACCTCCAAGATCCCCAAGCACAACCCCATGCCACCCCCACCATGCTCACTGACCTCAGCGTCACACCTCCATGGTTCTTGAACACCTCCAGGGAAGGTAACCCCACCACCTCCCTGGGCAGCTGTGCGTACCACTGCCTGGACAACTGCAACAGTGGCAACACATCCAGGGCTAAAGACACCCTCTCATCATCCTCAGCTAATCACATTCCAATGTTTTGCCAACAAGAAAACATGCACTGGGCTTTGCCTTCAGTTTGGGGATGGTTTGTCAGGTCAGACACCCCTAGAAATATTCATCAGTACTGCAGACCTGCCTTGTGCCCAAATCACCTGTGTGGAGAAGGCCAGGGAGCAATTGGATGTTGTCAAGGAGCGAATGGATGTTGTGTTGAGGGACATGGTTTAGTGGGAGCTATTGGAAACAGGTGAACGGTTGGACTGGATGATCTTTTAGGTCTTTTCCAACCTTAGTGATTCTGTGATTCATTCACTGTCGCGTGCCCCTGGAGAGCCAGGAGAGGGTCCACGTGTTTTAGATGGGCTGGCAGAAGCCCACTTTGGCACATCCCAGGGCCCTCACTGCTCCTTCCTCTCTGTTCCTCACCACTGAAGCTGCCTGGTGGTGGGTGCCCAGCATTTGGGGTGGGGGCTGAGGAGCTGGTGCAAGGCAGTATTTTATCTCTACAGACAACATTCTTGTGCAGTGCCCAGGGTGAAGGCTGCAAGAGATGCTTAGCTGGTGAATGCTCCTGAAGGACCGCATCTTGATCCACTTCGGTCTGAGCACCGGTGCTGCACCACAGGAGGAGAAAGCTTATGTTGTTGCTGCTGGAGACATTCCAAGTCCAAGCACGAAAATGTCATGTACAGCACACTGGGAAGGTCAAATAATGAGCAGTCTGCAGCACGGATCTACCTTTCATTTTCTCCCCTTCCTCAGAGTGGCAATGTTTGCTCAGCACATCTCGGGAGCAAAATGCAGCTGGGCTGGAACAGAAATAAACCAGATAGCTGAAATAGGAGAAGCGAGTACAGCTACAGCACAGCTTTGTGTAAAACTTCATTCCTTGCTGGTAGTAAACAAAAATAGTGGGTTTTTGTGTGTGTGTGCATGTGTATTTTTTTCTTGGTGACTCACAGCACAGAAATTGCATGGAAAGGGCAATAGAATCAACAGCCAGGGGAAAAAAAAACAGAGAAATGGAAAAACGATCTTCGCAGTGCATTTTTCCCATTCCCCTTTCATCTCTTACACCTGTGTTTGACTTCAGCCAGCCTTACATAAATCCGTTAAACATCTGTCTAAGTCACTTATGCAATAAGCTGCGATGGTCTCAGCCAGGCTAACAGCTCATTCTGCTGGGTTTCGGTATGTTTCAACCCAAACAGGTTTGTGGAGCTTGCCAAGGCCGGCACTCAGCAGGCTTCCCATCAAGCCCCACTCATTCAAAACGTTAAAAATTGTTTGTGCCAGAACTTCTGCGGGCACCACCTTATGAAAGCCCCTATTTATAGCCGTGAACTTAGAGGCAACCAAAGTTTGCTTAAGCGTAGTGGCTGACTCTTATAAAATCACACTTGGCAGAGGCCCATGTTGCAGACTGAAGGTACCTAGCAGGGAAATAGCAGCATGGGGTGGGAAAACAGGATCTCAGGATCATCTTACTGTGCCTGAGGAGCACAGTATGTGTGAATGGTGGCGTCCTCAGAACGGAGGAAGGAGCAGAGGGTGGGAGGGCGGTGGCCCTTGGCTCCTTGAGGTCAAGGCTCATGGTTGTGACCGTGGTCACTACTTTGGGATCTGCTGCTGTTCTTCCTTTCCTGTTGATATTTCAGAACTCACTGCAGCAGTTTCATCTGCTGTCTTCTTGTCTACGAACCGGCTTCTGTTTCTGCAAAGCTACCTGCTGGTCACCAGTGTTTATGGGAAACTTGTGGGTACATTGACCTCTTTACTGTGTATTCACAGTAATGCTTCTTCAAAACCTAAGAATGTTGTTTCTCTTCCTCTGAGAATAGTCTTGGGACGCTTCCTTGGCCCACAGTCCCAACACGAGTATCTCATGCACATCAACAATCTTCACAACAGCTCCGTAAAATTTTAGGAATCCTATTCTGTAGATCGGAAGTTAGAAAGAATTCAAATCACTTGCTTGAAAATACAGGAAAAGCTTCCAGACAACAGCTGAAGGTCAACTTACTGCTATCCAGAAGTTCATCAGCAAACAAGGAGAACTGCAAGCAGAGTCACTAGTGGCAGAAGACACTTCTCAGCCCATGCTGAAGTGATAAACTCTAGCTCTTCCCATCATAATTAGACTGGCAGACACCACATTCCAGATGCTGCTGTGTGAGACTGCCTCTCTGAGCAAACAGGATCGATAGCAACAGCTATCCTGTCTGTAACCCATGTCCCACTGCTGCGTCCCAGCTGATATTTCACGGAGTTCAAACAAAAGAGGTTTTGTCTTTTTTACAGAATAGGAGCTGCTTTCTAGGGAACCTGCACCCTGTGACTAATTCATTCATCTCCATTCCTTCTATGAGTGGGAAACACCCTCATTTTCTCCCTAAGTTGATTTGAGCACATAATAACATCTGTGTTTGTTGGGTTAAAAGGTACACGCTTTCACTGGACGTTTGTAGTGCCTTTTCTACCCCATTGCTGAGCAGTGCTGCAGTACCTGCTCTTGTTTCAGACTTCCCCAGCCTTTGGCACACTCTCCAGTGATAAGGTATCCCCTGTTTGGTCAGGTTGAGCTCATGCTTTGCTGATACACCTAGTAAATCTCTGTGTACTCCGTTCAGAAGTAAACAGCACCTGTCTCCTTGTAGAGATGATTTCACACCATGTGTTTTCTTCTGAGAATGAAGGCTTCACTCAGGTCTTTTGGGATTTCTGAGTTGCTGGCCCCACGTTACACACAGTTAAATGAATAGATATAGTAGCTGAATTAATCTTCATCTCTAATGGAATATCAGCAAGAGTGCTTTCCCTAGGGGCAGTTTAGAGCTTCACCTCTGTTAGGCACCTGCAGCTCTTCTTTAATGGAACTGGCTGCATGAGGCAGCTCAGCTCTTGCCCCAGGTCTCAGCTTAGTGTCCACATGGAGTAGCTGTTATGTAAAGAAAGGAAAATCAGCCACTTTTTTTCCCCCCTCTGTTTGACAGTCAGAGGAGCCAGAAACTTCATTCTTGTGTGTTCGGATGGTGCATTCCTACAGTCATAGTCACAGTCACTTGACACATAATAAGGGTTACTTAGTAGGGCTCAAAGAAGGATCAAAGGCATATCCCATGAAGACAAACATCAGCTGATCCCGCATACTACACAAATGAAAATCAGGCAAGGAACACTTCAGATGCTGCATTCAGGCACCCACGCAACACTAAGTGTAAGTAGGAGTGACAGAAATGCCAGATGGCCTGGCTGTTCCCTAACTGTTCTACTTGTGCATTTCCATTGGAAGAGCTCATGCCTTCAAGTCACCACCACAGATGAGATGCAGCAAGCGAAGGACTCGCGCAGTCCCGCATGGCCATTCCTGCAGGAGCACGTGGAGACGGCTGGTTGATGCGAAGGAACACCGTGCTGAAACACAGCAGTGTTGATTGGGAAGCTGGAGGACCAGGATAAAAAACTGTCTCTGATTTTTAAGAAATCAATAACCACAACAAATGGGTGAATGACCTCTTTGTGAAACACTGGCTTTTCCAATCCTGTTGAGAACTCCCCAGTCTCAGTGTCCTCCCAAGTAGTGTGCTCCCAGTGCCCCGTCCATCTTGTGCTTCTAAGAAGGATGTTGCATTCCTGGGAGATGAGAATGAGCTCCAGGACCGCTCAGAGGAACAGGGGTTTGTAGGTGCAGGAGTTCAGGGATATTTTACTGTCAAGACCTTGAGTTACCACATCCTCCTGGGTCTTGTCTTTCCTCGGTAAGCAGGGATAGCTCTTCAGTTTCCCCAAGGGGTTTTTGTTGTCTTCTTGCCCACTTCTTACACAACAGAGCACTTGATTATGGCCCGGAACACACTATAAATAAAACAGTGAAGCAAGGAGCTGATAGGGAAGAGGAAGAAAAATTTAGCAAGTACGATGTTGGGCACTTGATAGAATTCTGTTGGTTTTTTTTTTCTCTGCTGGTTGGATGCATGAAAAGATTGAAACTGTAGCCAACACTCTGTGGGCAAAAACACCCCGGTGTGGATGCACTTCCATTGCCAAAGTGTTCCAACCTCATTGGGTGATACCATGCAAAAGGCAGATGTCCCTCAGTTCCACCTTCAGTTGGAGTGGAGCATCTTGTGATGGCTGCTTAAGCTTTTCAGGAGACATGTGGACATCAGGCAGGGGCAGGGATCCCACTGTTAATAGATGGACCTGTTTGTGCCATGTGGTCAGCCGGGCCCCAGCAAAGACAGCCCTCTGGAAAAACTCTGTGAATGAACAGCCTATACGTGGATTTAAAACTATGCTTCTCTTCTCAGCCCATCTATATTGCGAAGTGGTTTTTCAGCCCATCTGTTTAATGATTAGGCAGTGCTGCTGATAGAAAGGGCCCTGCCAAGGAGATGAACCGAGTGCTGTGATGCAGACAGATCTTTTCCATATTCCTCCACAACTTCCTTCTGTATGGCTGCTCTCTTGATTCAGCTACTTTGCAGTTCCAGCCCCACAGCTCAAGAAGCAACAGCATCTGGCTGAAACCCTCATAGTGTAGTATGGCTGGGAGTGGGTCTTTTATTTAGATGGCAGATCTTAAATTCTCTCTATGCCCAAAATCCATGCGCAGATGACTTTTTGGTATGTTTTTATTTCTGAGGTTCTTTGGTATCTGAAGGTGGTCAGAACTGCCTGGAGCTGAGATGTGGTCCTGGGTGCTCCTTCTTAGGTCAACACTGGGTGCTGTACTAATCTGTGTAGATGAAGGAGATCATAGGACCATAGAAACATTCATGCTGGAAAAGACCTCCAAGATCACATGTGCCACATATTCACAGTTCTGGAGCACCTCCAGGGACAGTGAGCCCACCACTTCCCTGGGCAGCCTGTTCCAGCGCTGCCCTTTCTGAGAAGATTCTGCACCTCCTTGGATGAGGTGGGAGCAAAGGAGCCTCATCCCTGCCTAAGGTCCTCAGTTTGACTTGGACTTTGCTGAAATCAGTGGGAGAACAACTTCCTGATGGGGAGCCAGCAGATGTTCACAGATAGTCCCTAAGGTGGGTTCAGTTGTTTAGTTGACAACTGAATGCAACACACTCAGCATGGCCTCTTCCCATAAGGAAGGTTTTCCCTTTGTTGTGAGGATGCCTGTTTAGGTGCATACAGTTAATAACAAAGTGGCAGCAGTCTGCATCCACAGATCTTGGGTTCCATAGCATGAGGAGCACTTCATTTCCTTTAGGCTGATCTTTTCCATCTGCTCTTTACTGCCTGTAAGGTATTCCCATTGTCACGGGGTTCTCTCTAGAGCTCCCTCGTGACAAGGGAACAAACCCAGGGGAGCAGGAACAAAAGTACCTCTCTTTCCTAACAGCGCGGTGCGGCGCGGCACGGCGCGGCGCGGCCCGGCCACGTGCGCTCCGGGAGAGGGGACGGGTAGGGAGACCGCGAATGGGTCTGGGAGGAAAAAAAAAACGAAGAAAGGATGATCTGAGAACGAACGGGAGTTTAATAAACCCAGTAACACTAAACAACAACGAGAGAGTTTCAACAATGAGAAAACCAAATCCTAATCTCACCGACGGGCTGTGGGAGGCGGGAAACTCCGACCACGCTGTCTCCTCGCCGGGCGCCGGGGAGAGAGAGAGAGAGCCCGTCCCCTTCCCGACCTCCCCTCCGGTGCCGCTCCCCACATGCCCATTTAAGGCAGCCCACAGAAAAAAAACTTGTCCCCTTAACTCCCATTATCCTACATGATGTTTTGATGTGGAATACCAACACCAACCAAATTATAAAACCATAACATTCCACCCCTTATTCCACATCACTACATCATGCTTAATCAACATATAAACAGAACAGTAGTTAACATGCATTACATATGTACATACATAGATATATATACACACATGGAATCACAGGCTGCACTCCCCCAGCATCAGATTTTCCTGTGGCACACACTGAACATCCCCATCCTTCTGCATCACCCACCAAGTGCACCCAGGTCCCTGTGCAAAAACAGTTCCGCGGAGGGGTCTCCCCTTTCCAGAGGCTGGGAGAACCCAAACCGCTTTTCCCAGTATACTCTTTACATGCACCACAGGGACCTTGTCTCCCTCCACGGTATGCAGGGAGTTGGACTGCGTAGGGCCGTCTCGGTTGGCTGATCCTCGGGTGTTCACCAGCCAGGTGGCTTCTGCTAGATGTTTCTCCCAGTTCTTAAATGTTCCACCACCCATCGCTTTCAGCGTGGTTTTCAGCAAACCGTTGTGGCGCTCGATCTTACCAGCAGCCGGTGCATGGTAGGGGATGTGATAGATCCACTCTATGCCATGTTCTTTGGCCCAAGTGCTCACCAGTGAATTTTTGAAGTGAGACCCGTTGTCTGATTCGATCCTCTCTGGGGTGCCATGTCGCCACAGGATTTGTGTTTCCAGACCTAGTATGGTGTTTCTGGCAGTGGCATGGGGTACCGCATATGTCTCGAGCCACCCAGTGGTTACCTCCACCATGGTGAGTACATAATGCTTACCATTACGAGTCTTTGGCAGGGTGATGTAATCAATCTGCCATGCCTCCCCATATTTATACTTTTCCCATCGCCCTTCCCCCCAGAGAGGTCTCATCCTCTTGGCCTGTTTGATCATGGCACAGGTGTCACAGTCATGGATAATGTGCGCAATAGCGTCCATAGTTATGTCCACCCCTCGGTCTCTAGCCCACTTATGTGTTGCATCTCTGCCTTGATGGCCTGAGGTTTCATGGGCCCACCGAGCTAGGAATAACTCTCCCTTATTCTGCCAGTCCAGGTCTATCTGGGCCACCTCAATTCTGGCAGCTCGATCTACTTGGTGGTTATTTTGTTGCTCCTCTGTCGCTCGACTCTTGGGCACATGGGCGTCTACATGACGCACCTTTAGGGCCATATTCTTTGTTCGGGCAGAGATGTCCTTCCATAGTTCAGCGGCCCAAACAGGTTTACCCTTCCGCTGCCAGTTGTTTTCTTCCCATTGCTGCAGCCACCCCCATAATGCATTGGCCACCATCCATGAGTCAGTATAGAGGTAAAGCACTGGCCATCTCTCCCGCTCAGCAATGTCTAGGGCCAGCTGGACAGCCTTTACCTCTGCAAATTGGCTCGATTCTCCTCTTCCTTCCGTGGCCTCTGCAACTTGTCGTGTAGGGCTCCACACAGCAGCCTTCCATCTGCGATGTTTCCCAACAAGGCGGCACGATCCATCAGTGAAAAGGGCAAACTTCTTTTCATCTTCCGGAAGTTCGTTGTATGGTGGGGCTTCTTTGGCGCGTGACACCTCTTCTGCCGGTGGTGTTCCAAACTTTTTACCTTCAGGCCAGTCCATGATCACCTCTAGGATTCCTGGACGGCTGAGGTTTCCCATCCGGGCCCGCTGTGTGATTAATGCAACCCACTTACTCCATGTGGCATCTGTGGCATGGTGGGTGGAGGGAACCTGCCCTTTAAACATCCAATTCAGCACCGGCAGTCGAGGTGCCAGGAGAAGCTGTGTTTCGGTGCCAATTACCTCAGAGGCAGCCCGGACCCCTTCATATGCGGCTAAGATCTCCTTCTCAGTTGGAGTGTAGCTCTCTTCCGACCCCCTATATGCTCTACTCCAAAATCCCAGGGGTCGGCCTCGGGTCTCATCTGAGGTTCTCTGCCACAAACTCCAAGTGGGACCTTTCTCCCCAGCAGCAGTGTAAAGGATGTTCTTCACATCCTGTCCCATTCGTACTGGCCCTAGGGCCACAGCACGGGCTATCTCTTGCTTAATTTGCTCAAAGGCCTGCTGCTGTTCAGGACCCCACGCGAAGTTATTCTTCTTTCGGGTCACCTGATAGAGGGGGCTCACAATGAGGCTATAATTTGGGATGTGCATCCTCCAAAAGCCCACCACACCCAGAAAGGACTGTGTCTCTTTTTTGTCAGTGGGTGCAGACATAGCAGTAATTTTGTCAATCACATCTGTTGGGATGTGACGACGCCCATCTTGCCATTTCACCCCTAGAAACTGAATTTCTTGGGCAGGTCCTTTCACTTTGTCTCTCTTAATAGCGAAACCAGCAGACAGGAGGATTTGGATTATCTGCTCTCCTTTTTTAAAAACCTCCATTGCTGTATCACCCCACACAACGATATCATCAATATACTGCAGGTGCTCTGGAGCACCGCCCTGTTCCAACGTGGCTTGGATCAGCCCATGGCAAATGGTCGGGCTGTGTTTCCACCCCTGGGGCAAACGGTTCCAGGTGTACTGAACACCCCTCCAAGTAAAGGCAAACTGTGGCCTGCACTCTGTGGCCAAAGGGACAGAAAAGAACGCATTGGCAATATCAATGGTGGCATACCATTTTGCCTCTTTCGATTCCAGTTCATACTGGAGTTCCAACATGTCTGGCACAGCAGCGCTCAATGGGGGTGTGACCTCATTAAGGCCACGATAGTCCACTGTCAACCTCCATTCTCCACTGGCTTTACGCACTGGCCATATGGGGCTGTTGAAGGGTGAATGGGTTTTACAAATTACTCCCTGACTTTCTAGTTGTTGAATTAGTCTATGGATGGGGAGCAAGGAATCCCTATTAGTACGGTACTGTCGTCTGTGTACCGTTCTCATGGCAATTGGTACCCTTTGTTCTTCCACCTGTAATAAGCCCACAGCAGACGGGTCCCCTGATAGGCCAGGCAAATCAGACAGCTGCTTAATGTTGTCTGTTTCTATAGCAGCTATTCCAAAAGCCCATCGGTATCCCTTGGGGTCCTTGAAATGTCCCCTTTTTAGGTAATCTATTCCAAGTATGCAGGGAGCCCCCTGGCCAGTCACTATACGATGCTTCTGCCAGTCTTTACCGGTGAGGCTTATCTCGGCCTCCAACACAGATAGTTCCTGCGAACCCCCAGTCACTCCATGTATATGTATCAGTTCTGTCCCTTTGTAGCCTGAGGGTATCAGAGTGCACTGTGCACCGGTATCCACCAGTGCCTTATATCTCTGTGGTTCGGATGTGCCAGGCCACCGAATCCACACAGTCCAATACACTCTATTATCCCTCTCCCCCCCCTGGCTGAGGGCAGGGCCCCTCTATTGGTTACCTGCAGCAGCAGAGGCAATTTCAGTATTGGCTGACCTCTTTTGTAATTCTTTCACTCGTGCTCGTAGTGCATAAGTGGGTTCGTCGTGCCACTTCCTCATGTCCTCTCCATGCTCACGCAGGTAATTCCACAGGGCACCACGTGACATAGGCTCACTGCGGTCATTCACTCGAGCAGGTGGGCGTTTGCGTCTGATGGCTGAGACTGCCACAGGTTCACTATTATTCCTTGCCGCGGACCAGTTCTTCAGCAAGCCGTCTAGTATTCTCTCTACTTGGTCCAGTCTGTTCCCCACTTGGCAGATGGCTGCAATGGAGGCACGGGTTGGCGCTAGTGTGCTCTCCGTATTTTGGAGTGCAAGGATAAGCTCAAAGATTTGAGGTCTTCTATCCATTTCTTCATACCGGTTAGCGGCTGCTAAGAGTACACTGGCATATCTGTCCGGTGCTGACCGTATGAGCTTCTTCCATATTTCAGGAGTAGTGCTCACCTTCTCCGGGTCATGGCCATCATGTGGGTCCTCAGGGACAAACATGGGATCATACAGCATCTCTGCCACAGCCATTTCTCTCAAGCACTGAATGCCTTCCTCAGCCGTATTCCATTTTTTCAGTACAGGCTCCAAGTCACTTCTGAGAAGAAAAGTTGTCTTTACAGCTGATAGTATTCTGTCCCAGAGAGTGGCGACTCCATCCAGACATCTGCTGATCCCTCTATCAACAGATGGGTTTCGAGAGATGTTTCCTAATTGACGAGCCTCGTTGCAGCTTAGGGACACACTGCCGGCCCCACTGTCCCAACATCGAAGCAGCCAAGTGACGACGCTTTCACCTGGGACTCGGGTGAACTCCTTTCTCATGCCTTGGATTTCAGTAATTTTCATAGGTTTACGAGTAGAGGGAATGGTGACTTCCCCCTCATCATCACTATCCTCTCCATGTCTGTTAGTCTTCTGAGTTGCCTTCTTTGGTGGTTTTGGGGAGGGCCCCTCGCCGGGATCTTCCTCTACTTCCTCCTTCCGTTCCAGACGTGAAGATCCACGTTCCCATCTCTGGCCTTCCACTGGGGCGACTGACACTGATGCTGGTGCTTCCTGTGGTTTGCTGGGATTGACTTGGAGGTTTTCCTTTAGGGTTTGGATCTCATTTTTGAGACTCTCTATCTCCATCATAATCCGTTCGTTCTGAGATCCCCCTGAGCTACACCCTTTCTCAAGGTCCCTCTGGTGTTCAGGGGTAAGATTACCTGACACCGGGGGTCCCGATGCTTCTAGCCTTTTTCCTAAGTCTCTCACTACTGTTTGCCAGTCTCTCTGTGTTTTATAGGAAGATACTATATTTGTTATAATCAGAGAGACTAACAACACCATATCCCATTTGACACCCCAGTCATACTTAAGGAACTCAGAGCATTCATAAGCCAGTCCGAGCACAGTGTCTGTGATGTTTGTTAGGCTGAAAGGGAGCCAGTCAGGTATCCCTATCACTGGCTTCCATAGGTAGAATGATTGTACAACTAACCCCCACATCACTATGCTCTGAAGCCGGGACCACAGGAACATAAGGACCTGCAGTCCTACATACAGGGCTGCTGAAATAAGCAACTTCACTACTGCCCAAAACATTGCCCAGAACGCTGCCCGCATTCTCCACCAAAAATGTCACGGGGTTCTCTCTAGAGCTCCCTCGTGACAAGGGAACAAACCCAGGGGAGCAGGAACAAAAGTACCTCTCTTTCCTAACAGCGCGGTGCGGCGCGGCACGGCGCGGCGCGGCCCGGCCACGTGCGCTCCGGGAGAGGGGACGGGTAGGGAGACCGCGAATGGGTCTGGGAGGAAAAAAAAAACGAAGAAAGGATGATCTGAGAACGAACGGGAGTTTAATAAACCCAGTAACACTAAACAACAACGAGAGAGTTTCAACAATGAGAAAACCAAATCCTAATCTCACCGACGGGCTGTGGGAGGCGGGAAACTCCGACCACGCTGTCTCCTCGCCGGGCGCCGGGGAGAGAGAGAGAGAGCCCGTCCCCTTCCCGACCTCCCCTCCGGTGCCGCTCCCCACATGCCCATTTAAGGCAGCCCACAGAAAAAAAACTTGTCCCCTTAACTCCCATTATCCTACATGATGTTTTGATGTGGAATACCAACACCAACCAAATTATAAAACCATAACACCCATGTGAACAGTAGCTCAAGCCCACTGTTTTCAAGCCTGATCCAAGAATTTTGGACATTTTATCATTAGGGGCACCAATACTTCACACATATACAAAATTTGTCTTCTGATTATTGCTGGCTTGTATTACAGTGCACTTTGCAGGCATTTGGCCAAAACCTTTACCTTTAGTCAGATATACGACCTGCTGTTTCACAGAGATGGGAGGCTGGTCCAAAGCCTGTTAGATCAAGGGGGGTTGTTATGCTGGTTTAGCAGAATTTGAATCAGTCCCCAAAGGCAACACAGATGATCTGAATTATCGGAAGTGATCCTGGGCAGTTCTGAGCAGGCAGAGATCAGTTTGCAACTACCAACAATAACGAGGTATCTGAAGAAGTTGGACCAGATTGTTTCAAATCATCTGATGAGAATTAACTTGACTTAATCAAATCACAAGGCAGCTGGAAAATCCATCTCGACTGGATGGAATAGGCTCACCGACTAGACGGAAAGCTAAATATATCAACAGAAAAACAAACATGCAAACAAGAAAAGAAGATCCATTAGCTGAAACATGCAGCTAAACAAATTCTGACCAGAAACTAGTTGTGTGTTTTTTCCGTTTATCTAGAGTGAAGTATTATCAGCCATGAAGAGTCTTTAAGCAAAACAAGAGCAGAACTTCTTTCCAAAGGAGACAATTTGCAAAACCTTACAAACCAATCACAGCGATTCCTTCTTAGCCTGAAATAATAAACTTACAGCACTCTGCAAAAAGTACAACTGTAGGAACAGGTAAAGTTCTAGTAGACCATAATATTCCTGGTCACAACCAAGTGCATGCAAAAGACTTGGTGTCTACACTGATGTGGCAGAGTTGAGCTAGTTGGTTTGTGAGACGGAGGCACTGATGGGTCTAACTTCAGCTGCAGCTCATAAGAACCCTCATCCATTAACAACCCTATTAGCAATTTAGCCCAGCTGAAGAGTAGGGGATGGGCTCCATGAGTTCATTATGTCTCAGTCACCTTGACTCAGAATACTGTTTTTTCATCTGAAGAACTGGGATCACTCCCATGCAACTCCAACATGCAACTCCCACCATCTTACCTGCTCCAAATTTGTTCTTCGTGTTGCCAGATCGTTCTTTTAAAGAGTGACCTGTTGTGTATTTCTGACCCTTTTAAGCAGCAATCTGTAACCTAAGCAGCATTACAGCAAGTTCTTCTCTGCCCTGAAGCAATATTTTAATGGTATCAGGTTTTAATTCCTCCATCTTCCCACCTCCCTCAACTCTGAAAGCTAGACCCAAATTTCCTGTGTAATTTGTGGCCCATTGATTTATACTGCCTGACCGCATCTCTGTTATACCAGTTAAGTCACCTCTTTCTTGCCAAGTTAAATACTAAAGCTTTCCCATGTTTGGTGGTAAACTCCTGCAATTAGCATGTGGCATTCGACTGCTGGTGGATGTTCTGCTCTTTGTCCCACTCCAGTGAAACCCATGTCTGCTTGGAGAGGTGCCTCTCACTTATTATTCTTTATTGTTCTGGCCACTGGAAATCCAATACTTTCCCACAAATCCTTCTCACCTGCATCCTCCCAAATCTTCGAGCCACCTACAGTGCTTGTGGTCTGAAATGAATACTCAAAAGATTTCCCAGACAACCGTCGGTTTCTTCACTTCAGCTGTATTCCCTCAAAATGGATGCTGGGATGACCGAAGCTGAGCAAATGATAAAGAGCAGGGCTGTGAAAGCAAACCAGTGTATCAGACCGTAGGTCTCCCCGGTCCAACAATCTGCTGCTGGAAAGTAACAAACACCTCAAGAGTGTTGGGGAAGAGTATGAGGTCTAGACAACCCTCAGCGAGAGCCTACTCAGCTTCCACCAACATGCAGATCAGGGACTTTCTGAGCCAACAGTGACTGCTGGTAGCTCTCCTCAGTGTATTTCTCCTCTGTAGATATGTCTGTGGGATCCCCACCACACCCAGAGTCCTGCCACAAGCATTTATAGGGCTTCTTGTTTCCAAGCTGTTGCTTTTCCCTTGCTTTGCCCAGAGGCCCTGCAACATTTCCCATCTGACTGGGCTCCTTACTGCCCAAACCCAGGCCTATCCAGTGCTGCTGAGGCTCCCAGTCCCCCAGCACATCCCTGGCAGTGCTTGTTGATCTGGACTCCTCGTTATCTTTCACATAATACATAATACAATTCACATCATACAAGTCGTTGAAGTCCTACTTGTTTGGCTCCACTGGAGCAACCCATCCTCTGATCTCAAGGCATGAGTCCTACTCTCCATGCTGGTGGTGGTGGTGAAAGGTGAAAAAGCTCTTCACCACTGCCCTCCTCTTTTACAGATTTGCTGGAATTCGTGCCCTCATCAATCCTTCTTTCTACAATAAAGTCCCAAGCGTCTAACAATGTTAAATCACATCCACTTGTCCATTCCTCACCACCAGGCACTGGCATGTGTTGGCACCCCCCAGCATTTCAGCGGGAGCTGCCATAGATGGACTTCCTTCCTTCTCTCCTCCATTCCCTCCTCCAGCTCTTCCTGTTATGTGTCATACCACGGCCCGCAGCTATCCCCACATGCTTGCCCCATCCTGTGGGCTGACCCCCCCCAACATCTCCATTTCTCTCTCCCTTTGCCTTGTGACCAGCTGTCTGCATCCAGAAGCAGCAGTACCACAAACTTGTGTGCTCTCCCACCAACCCAACTCCAGCCTCTGCCATCTGGAGATGATCTATTTGTCTATTTAGAATCCAAGCTCTCCAGGGCAGGAACTGTCTCTAATTGTGTGTATGTACCGTACCTACAGCTGCGTTGGACTGAATACACCCACTGTCATCTTCTCTTGGAAACCAAGTTCCTCCTGGGATTGTCCAGCACTGAAAAGCAAGACCACTTGGACCTCCAAGTTGCTGGAGGCACATGCCAGAGATCCTTCGTTGCACTCAGATTAGACCACAGACAAATTCTTCCAGTGACTGCAATTATCATCCAGCCTGATTTTCACCACCAAGCTGACAAAGGAGGACTTAGAAGTGCTTGGTGTAGTGGAACTCTCAACTGGCTGGGGCTACAAGTGTGCCCAAATAGTACTGTATCCCACTGGAGGGTGACGTCTCCAGGCCAGACGTTGCAGGCTGAATTTGGTCCTCAGTCCAACAATGCAGAATAACCTTGTGTATTAACTCACTGTTCACAGCGCACAGTCTGCCTCGGGTGTAAGGACTTCAAGGTTATGACGTCCTTAGAAAGAGTACAAAAAATTAATTGCATTTCTCCCCTTGCTATTTAACAGCTTTGTTCAAAACAACTGTCACTGTATTAAGACCTCTTCTCTGAGGCACAGTATATTCATACCACCCGCTGTTTATAACATATTTTTCCAAGCTCTGCATGTGCAATGGCATTAAGCAGGTGGCGGTGTTATCACAAACAAAGGAGGTGATATCACACACACACAAAAAAACCTTACAAAAGAAGGAAAAGAAGGCAGCTTAACAATATGCTTTCTAGCATAATTCAAGGGAGAGCGTGAATGCGATACCACAGAAAGTCTCCTGCAGATGGTTAAAAGCATCCTGATTCAATAATGCAATAAAATAAAAGAAAGCACATCTATATATTTTCCCACTTGGTTAACTCCGGAACACCATTTCTGCTTGTTTTGGCTGATTTTTATTCCTGCCTTGGAGTGTAAAGGAATGGTAAGGAAGTTTATGAATGAGGTCTCACTCGCATTCCAGGCTCAGCTATGTACTCGGGCTGTTTTCTGCTGAGATCCTGGGATGAGGTCATTGCAAAACCACCTAGTTTGCCCAGTGTGTTAACTCAACAGAGATTGAAATGGACAGATTTGCAGTTACCGCAATGCAAGCACACATACAGTAGTTTTCCTGCATGCCAGCATCCGCCAAACTCCAGCCAGGAAGGTTCACAAAGAGTAAAAAAAAAAAAACGCCCTTTCCACTATGAAAGGCTGTTTATAAAATCAGCTTGATCAGCTCAGGAATGAGAGGAGATAATGTTTATCTGCACAAACACAGGGGATCGTGCAACCGCCTTAACATCCCAAGCTGAGATAACTTCTCAGCAGCCAAAGGGGAAAAAAAAGAAGGTTAGAACAACAGGAAATGACTCATTTACTACCAGTTGCTCAGGTATTTTAAAGAGCTTCCAGAACTGTTTGCTTTTGTGTACCTAAGAGAAAATGTCGCTGATGGCGGGGGAAGGCCTGATGTGTGACATAAAAGTGACTTTTCTTGCTGAAAGACTAAAGGCAGAAGAAGAGCTGTTTTTGAGGAGGGGATATGAAATACCCTGCAATTCATCAGCAAGGAAGGTCCAACGCCACCCGAGTGATCGGCATTCTTGGGGATTATGGAAAGGATTATGGTGAGTTGTTAGCAGGGCAAGCAAGCCACTGAAAGATGGGCTTCCGGAGGGCCTTGGAATAAATGGGACAATTAAGGCTCTGGGGGAGTTAATGAGATTCTTCTTCAATTTTCAAAGCTGCTGTGTGCAGGAAAGCAGAGTTTATTTGAGGAACGGAGAGAAATGGGTAGCGAAAACCAACGTTTGCATTTCCTAAAAACATACTCCAAGTCTTTTGAGAGGGAGATAAATTATCCTACTGTTGGGTAGAAAAATCTCAGGCATTTTCCAGCACAAATTGATCTTTCTGTCAGATGGGTCTCATCACGGCGGCATTCGGTGCCTTGAGTCTTTCATGTGTTTAATCTCACAACGCACCTGCAAGACAAGGAATTACAGAGTGAGAGCTGAGGAAGAGGCCCAAACTCTTAAAGGGATTTAGCTGCCCAGTTACCCGGCTCGGGTTAGACTGGGAATCCCCAGGAGAACTGAGCATATCTGAGTCTGCCAGGCTGTGGGTTGGAGCAGCTCCTGGTGGCATTTGGACCTCAGATGTGGAGATCTGCATGTGCCCAAGCATGGGCCATTGTTTCTCCTTTGGTTATCATTAAGAGTGTAAAGGAAAAAAAAATAGAGTGACTGAGTGGAGAGCGTGAAGACCAGTTCTCTCTCCGCAGGGTCTCACAGCACCGGCAGTTGTGTTTAGTCCCACAGAAACCACTTATGAAGTGCCACCAAGAAGTGTTGCTGCCATCCGAATCACAGTTCTGTTCCTTCTCCATGCACCAATGCCACTCACTACTCATCCATCCCAAGCTTCCTAGGCCTGCTCTGATCCTGGAAGAGTCCTGCTGAGAATCACAGAATCATTCAGGTTGGAGAAGACCACCAAGATCCCCCTATGCCCACTGCCCACGTTCCTCAGTGCCGCATCTCTGGAACACCTCCAGGGATGGTGACCTCAGCACTCCTGGGCAGCTGTGCCACTGCAGCACATTCTTTTGGAGAGTAAATTTTTCCTAATATCCAATCTAAAGAGCCAGCATGGGAGATGCACAAGGGAAAATATTTCCTGGGCGTATTCATCCATCCTCTATGGTTGAGTCCATTTTCAGCATGAGATGACGAGCATGAGCTGCCCAGGCTTCAGCATGGGGTACTATGGTTTAGGCTGCGGTTGGACTTGATGATCTTCAAGGTCTTTTCCAACCTGGGTAATTCTATGATTCTGTGTGTGCCCAGGTCACACCACGCCTCCGAGGTTCCCAACTGGAGAAGATCACAACCCCTGAATCCCTCCTTTTATGGAATGGTTATGGTGAATGACACAAGCACTGAAGGAGAGATGAGAAATAACAGAGTTCAGTTGGCACAGTTTTGCTGATGGAAATACCTGTTTGGGTATAAAGATGTTTGGCTTTAATTATTAAATGTTGTCGTTCACACACCTCAGAGTCCCTGCTTATTTTTTTCCTGCCACAGTATGACCCAGGAAACACATTTCACTCTAAAAGAATTCCAAGGCAATATCACAAACTCCTCTGGGCCCTAATTTATACAACAGTTTTCCCTGTGAAGGGCTGCCATGGGTGTTGTGTTTTGATTTTTTGCCATGGCTTTGCTATCAGCTTCCGGTAAGCCATAAAACTCCAGCTCTCTCAATCTGCAGAACTGCATGACAAAGTGCAATCAGCGTCTTATAAATCCACTTCAGTATCGAGGCAGTTCCTTTCCCATGCACTGTTTCTTATTAAACAAATGTCTATCGACCGATCACTCATGCTGTTACAACGCTAGGTATCCAGGCAACTTATTCAAAACTTGCTGAAGTCAATGGAAAGAGCCTGCTTTCCCCACAAGACCATTGGCTTCAAAACGAGCTTGAGCTGTTCTTTCGGAACCAGCAGGCTTCTCGCTGGTATGTCAGCTCCCTGCACCTGCATGGAGCAGGGAATATAAAGGGAAAGCATTAAGAAAGCTGCACGAGGCCCGATCCAAAGAGAATCACCGAATACAATAGAATTCACACGATTGCTGTTGCTGGTTGGATGTCTCCCATTTTCTCGCATTTAGTCCCAGCACAAGCAGGAGGGCTTGGCTGGGCAGCATGCTGAAGCTGCTGACGTGCATGGCATCCATTGGCTCCAGGGCCAAGCAGCGCGAGAGCTGGGCTTTCAGACGGCCGGCACCCGCCTGGCAGCTGAAGTACAAAGCCTAATTGAAGAAAGCTGTTCTTTCATCCACACAAAGCATAAACAGCCAGTGTTATGGTGACAAACTTCCCAGCAGCTTTGTCGCTGCTGCTCCAAGCGCCCGCGTCCATCCGTGCTGAAAGCAGAAAAAAGAAGGCGACGTCTTTATTTTGCAGAACTTCTCCGCCTGATTCCTGCGGGGCTTTGGAGCTGATGCCCAAAACTTGCAGCACATCTGTGACGGTCCTGAATCACATACAGGATCATTCTTGTCTGGGTGTCCAAACCATGGAAAAATCACTATTTTGTTTCAAGAGCTTTTGCATAAGATCTTTATTTCCCTCCCCTCGTTAGATAACATTATTTTTATTCCAAAGCTTCTGCCACTCTCTCCTCTTTATCGATGGCTTAATGGACACCATCTGTGCTTTCAGCCAAGCGATTCTCTGTCGTAGAACACCCCCTCGATAACAGGAGGTTCCCCAAAACTCCCCCAAGCTCCCACACGGGGAAACAGGTGACAACTGCTGTGTGGCTCGATAGCTGGGATCTGACATGTTGAAGGGCTCAGTGTGACGGTCTTGGGCTCTGTTTCTGTTTTTGGGGAGTGCTGGGCGGAGTGGCAGGAGGTTAGCCCTTTCCCATCACCTCCGTGCCAGAGATATGCTCGGCCCCGCCGCCGCGCGCTGTTGGCTGCTCATCACAAGGCCCCCTGTCAAAACGAGGATGGCTGATGAGCTACGAACAAGCTCACAGCTAGATAATAGATGAAAGAGCCTCAAGATAAATTAGGTGCCTCCAGAAAACCTGGCCAAATGTGTTTAAAACAGGAGATCCAACACCATTAATTCTCATCAGGCAGCTTTAAAAAAGGCAACCTGGCACTTGACTTATGCTTAGAAAACGTTATCTTCCCTTTTAACAGGGGTTTTATAGTGTATTCTGAGAAGATGACAAACAATAGGGTTATTTTGAAGTCATGCCAAACACTACATTCGCTGGAGGAGGAGAACAATGTTACCTCCTATCTGTCAACTGACCCCACAGCCATTAAGCCATTTCACCAACAAACAATATTAATAAAAAAGGAGAAGTGCTGTTCTTAAGTTCCTTACAGCCGGAGCTGGAGAAATGTCTCTGAATGAGTTATTTGTCCCTTTGGGAAAGATCACTTTGTCAAAAGCGAACCTTTTCTGCAAGGAAGCATCAGTTTGATCATTTCTCATCTAAGAAACCGAAACAAAATGAAGCATTTCAGTAATTCCCATGCTCCGCACTGCAGAGGGGAAGGCTTTGGTTTTATGTCCCGGCAATTTCTAGTTCCACACTATGCTGTATAAAGCTGAGATGGGATGGGTGAGCCTTGAGCACTGGTGCAGAGGATGTGGAGCTGGAGCTCATAGTTTCTGGAGCAGGGACCGTACTGGGGGTTTTGTTTCTGCTCAGAGCCCCATGCTGATCTCTGACGTGCTACTGTAAGATGAATAAGTGTACAGCGAATAATAACAAATCTGTAACATCTTTTCATCTGTGGGAGTCTTTCCCAGATTGGCCCCAGCCACGAAAGGAGCCAAAGACTTCAGGGGGACAGATGGGAACAGCTATTTTGTTGGCAAAAGGGCCACCTGCTCACAGAGCATCCAGCCAGCAGGATGGGTAGGTGTGCCATTGCCAACAGCGCCGTATCATCCCATTCAGAGGACATCAATAATTTCATCTGAGCATTTTCAAGGAGCAAATTCCTTGCGCTCTCTTGTAATTGGAATAAGCCTGCTCTCATGTGACGCCCTTCTCTGTGCTTACTTGGGCTGCAAGCTCCAAACAGCCAAATTATGTGATTTTCCAAGCAAAGGGGCTGTTTGCATAGGTAGACCCCGAGATGTGTGTGCTTGTGGGTTTAGGAGCTAGCAATAGCCATCCCTTCCTTCCAATGCAAATATGAGTAATAGTGATGCTATTTCCAGCTTTACTGGCACATGTCACTCTGGGTGCTCAGATTGCAAACTCAAACACATGCAGAGCATGGGACAAAACCAGCTCCTCCTGGCCCCGATCCGCCCAGCTGTCTTCGCCCCACACTGAGCCCTGATCTGCTCCCTCAGCTCTGGGCAGGTGCAGGGCTGGGCTGGGCAGAGCTCGGTGCAGTCACAGAGCCTTTGCAACCCGATCTGCCATGGGCAGGAGCTGCTTTCATGTGCTGCGTGTTTAGGCAAGCTTCTGTCTTGCAACTGACACACACACACACAAAAACATCCACCAAAATAAAATTACTGGATGTTAATTTGCTCTAACTTCCCCTTAGTTAAGCACGATTCTGATGGAGTGAAGGGGCAGAGCGGTTGTCTTTTAAAGGTGCACATGGGTTAGGTGCAGAGCCTTCTTTGCTGAGAAAAGGCTCTGAGAGGGGCAGGGTGGTCTCAGCCTGTGGGTAGTGGACGATGCATCACAACCAGGACAACAGAGGGCTGCAGCAACCCATGGCAGCAAAGCTGCACCCTGGGAGTCCACATCCCTGTGTTACTTTGAAAATCCATAGAGGAGGCATTGCAGCCCCCAGATCCCCAGGTGGATGCTTGCTGGTAGCCTGTCCTCATCCCCATGGGGCCCATTTGAGCCGAGGGCACAGCATCCTTGGATGTCTCAGCTGGGAGATCGGCTGCTGTGCTGCTCCTGAGAGCTGATTAGTTAATTAACAGCCCATGAGAGCCAGGTGAAATCCTATCTGTCGGAGAGACCATGCCCCTGTTCCTAGGCGTGTACACATGTGGTATCGTTTTTCCATTATTTGGAACATACAGAACTAAATTAATAACAGTTCTTACAAGGCCCTGGGGCTCTCCGTGGAAGAATTTTGATCTCCTTAGGAAAGGCTCACCATTTCTCATAGGAGAGATGCACTTGACTCCTGACCTCTTTTCAAAGGCACCTGCGTGAGCTTTTAAAATCCACTACCACCAATTATCCACTTTCAACCTGAAGTGTTTAAACCTCGGACCACATTAACTGAGCTTAGCACATAGCCATGTCATTGCAGACTTCCTGATGTGAGGAGATGCCTTGACACGGCTGAAAGAGAGTTTAGGGATGAGGCATGAGATTATCAGCTTCTTCTCCTGACAGCTTCAAACAAAGGAGCCTTTTAGCCACCTGGTTTGTGTCTCCCACACCTGCATTAAGATTGGGAGACAAACCTTTGTACTGCTGCCTTGATCCTATTATTTGCATGTACCTGTCCACAGTCACCCTGCATCACTTAATTGCCTTCAGAGAGACCAAAGGGAAGAAGATGCACATCTACTATTTCTCTTTCAGTTTAATTCCTTTTTTTTTTTTTTTGTTGGTGTTTTTTTTCCCCTCTCCAGGGCAGCAAGACTTTTAGGACACTACGGCATTTATTTAAACTCAAAGCAGATTTATTTGGCAGGGGGATGAGAAGGCAGAAGATGGGGATGAGGGCTGAAAGAGGAGCAGAGGCCATGTGAAGGGATTCTGGCTGGGCTGAGGAATGCCCCGTGCCCATTCCCAGCACTGGGCAGACGTCTGTCTGCAGAACTTCTCTGCTCCTTGCACAAGTTCAACCCTGAGCTCACATCCCTCCCTTGGTCCTTCAGGTGAGTCATTGGGGGCACTCCCCACTGCTGCACCTGCACCCAGACAGTAAGGGGTGCTCATCTTTGAGATGCTTGATGCGCATCCCAGTCACCTGCTCCTCTTCCCCACCCCATACTGGGGTGCAACCTCATTCTTTCCCACAGAATGGTACCACTTCCCCATATCTTTGGCTCAGGCACCCTTAGAAGTGAGTTCCCAGGCCAGATTTAGCCTGGATGCAGAGCTAGGGATGTGCCTCCCCCCACCCGCTGGTGAAATGAGCTTTGTCTTCTCCATCCCAGTGCTGGAAGGAATGTCTAGATTTTAAATTAAATTCATATTCTCTTTCCCATGCTTGCAGAATTAGCCAAAAGGACAGAACATTATTAACCTTCTGGATCCAGCCCTAGCTGACAAGGTGTCTATGCAAAGGGAGATTTCAGCCGTAGCTCCATATACATACATTGCTGCCTTCAGCCTCAGCCAGCCCTTTGACTCATCACTGTAACTCAGTAAGGTAGAAATATTAGAGTTGCATTCGTATTCCAGGTCTGGTTTAAATCACAAGCATTGTGGAAAGCTCTGGATAAGTCCAAAAAAAAAAAAAAAAAAAAAAAAAAAAAAAAAAGGAGGGAAAAAAAGAGTTTTCTGGTTCTAGTTTTTCATATTTTCTTTTCCCCTCTGAAAAGTGAAACCCTCCAGCTGCCCAGCATTGCACAATGGCCCAAATGCTGTGAGTTCCAGCCCTAATCCCCACCGCTCTGCACGCCAGCCCGCACAGGGCTCAGCAATACTGTGCTCCTCCAAGCACTGAAATGGGAAAGCATCGGGGTCCTGGGGCTGGTGGTGTGTCTCCATCACCAAACCATCCGTTTGGGCTGTGAACGTTGCCCATCAGCTGTAAGAATCACGGGAGAGGGACAAAGAATGGGGTTGACTCCCTTGGCTATCTTCTGGTTTGTGCTCTCACAGGAAGCAAAATGGGTGTAAATCTCCAGATTCTGGTCATGTGTTATGCATGCTTTCCATTATGGTCAGAGGATTCCTGCCAGGGATCCACCAGCGTGCCAGGTGGGATGAAACCAAGCCCAAGCATGTTTTCTGGTTCCCAGATGATGGATAAACCCCTCATTCTCCTGCCATCCTCACACAGGGAACACCGCCATGGGTGCTCTGTTCACTCCTACTCACCCCAACCATCGTAGCTGTAGCAAGCCAGACAGCTGGATGAAGCTACCTGGATCCACCTCAGTTTTTATTGCTGTTACTATTGTTACCATGATTATCATTATCACCAAGATGGTGACAAAGCCTAGAATCCCCATTATTCACATTGTCAACACCAATTATAAAGCAAAGCTTCACCCAGGTGCTGTGTTTCTGCAACAGGAGGTGATGTGAACGAGTGGCCATCAGTTATACTTGATGAATCACCCAAGAAATGTCCCTGTAAGGTGACAGATCCACAGCAAGTAGCACCGTGCCAAGTGTCATCCCCTTGTGAACAACAAAGAACTCAGCAGCACCGCAGGGAAAGGATGGGCTGTGGTTAAAGATTTGTGCTGGGCCTTCCAAGAGGGATGGATTTAGTTCTTCATTTTGGCTTAGCTTTCCTATGATTATGACGTCAAATGAATCACTTCATCTTCTGCCACCTCAGTGCCCCATCTGTTAAAGCATATTTATAGTATTTTTTTTTCTTCCTTTCTCTTGTCCTCTGTCTTTTCCATTCTGATTACAAAGTCCTCAGAGTAAGGCAGCCTCTTGCTACGTGAGGTTCAGCAGAAAAAGACTCTGACCTGAGTTCTTGCTGCTGGAATACAAATATCTAGAGAGTAATGCTGTGTCCACTGTGTTCATGCTGCTGGTTGAGGAACATGCGTTACTGTCCATGGAAAATCTTTATTTGAATGAAAATGTTGAGTGGTTTTCTTGAGAAAGGAGAACATTAAGCACAGTTACCATTTGGTGTTTGTTTTTTTTTTTTCTTTTCATTTCTTTTTTTTTTTTTTTTTTTTCTTTTTTTCTTTTTTCCCAGCAAAATCTCTGAAGGAAGTTGACAAAATCCAGAGATTCTTGTGAAATCAGAAAGCATTCAACAATCAGTGCTACAAACTAAAACAAAAGGCAACACTGTCTGTCCCACTGGCGGGTTTTCTTCCTCCCCACAACTCACTGTAAGCCCTCCTCTGACGCCCAGCTTTGGTCAGGGCTTTCGTTCCAAAGGGATTGCTTCTGTGTTGAGAAAAAGTCTGTATCCAATAGGCGGTCAAAGGTTTGCTCATCATACTCTTGCTGCTTCTACAAAAGCACTCGTGGTGACATGCTGGCAGAGCTTTCATCTTGCTTTACTTCTCCTTAGCACGTCGCTTCCCACCAGGCCAGCCAGCAGTTTCTTGTGAAGGACTAAAGATGTCTGTCTGTATTTTGTGATTCCTGCAATTTCCTCAAAAAGAAAAACTCAGCATGCAAATTAATAGTTTTGTAGGTGGCAAAATGGTTTGTTGATCTGTATTAAATTTAGCTACGGGACAGGATTCCACCTTTCTCCAAGCAGGAGATAATGTTTTTGTGAGGAACAAAATGTGTCCGTAGGTTTTTCGCCATCGCAGACAAGGATGAGGTCTTACCTGTAAGCCATCTGCCCCCAAGTCAAGGTGCACAATGAGGACTTGTGCTGGAGATGTGTCCTGCTGTCACCCCTTATGAATGAGGGAAGATCCAGAGTGCTCTCTCTGCTCCTTCTTCCTGCCCCATTGCCCCCAGCAGGCGCTGCCCACACCATCGTCTTGTCCTGACCGTATCTCCTGGAGGTCTGTCCAGAAGGGAAGGCCCCACTTGTTAATCACCCAGAGCTGTGAAGTTCCTCAAGTGGAACCAGCAGCTGGGTAAGAATCGTCTATCTGTTCCCTGTCTCTATCCTCAGAGAGCCAGAGCGTCACCAGAGGAGGTCAGGGTGGATTCCCAGAAATGTGACCCATCTTCTCAGCAATGCAAGCATAATTCTGTGAGGGCTGCAAGCTTACTGGCACCTCCAGGGCTTGCTGTCACAACTTCATGAAGTGCTGCACTCCCCCAGGAAGAGCAATCCAAAGAGGAGGAGCCCAGTAGTGCCCTCAGACAGCAGGGGCTCTCCATTGTGTAATGTTTACATGACCACAGAGCTCACCATGGCTACATAGAACTCAGGAACAGCAGCCCTTGTGCTCATGTGAAAGCAGCCCTTTGCCCCTTGAGCAAGAGGAACCTGGGTGAGCAACTGAGTGCTGCCAGTGTTGCAGGAAGAGCCTTCACAGAATCACAGAATCCAATGCAACCCATTGGGTTGCAAGGGAACTCAAATATCCCCCAGTTCCAACCCCCCTGCCATGAGCAGGGTTTCCAACCACTACACAGGAAACCAGATCATGGCCCCGTCTAGCCCGGCCCTGGGCATCTCCAGGGATGGAGCATCCACAACTTCACTAGGCAAAAACCTGCACACTGCCGTGTTGCTGTTCTCCATCTCACAGTCTGTCCGTTCTCCAAGTCCATCACTTTGTAGCTATTGTGCTCTGGTTCTCTCACCAACGTAGCACAACAGTGAACCAGAAATGCTCAAGGGTGGGTTCTACCATCCTGCCTACGGTTCTCAGCGAACAGTCTTTGATAGAGGTCAGATTGACTTCCAGCTGAGGATTTTTATTGAAAAACAGGATAGAGACAGACTTAACAAAGTGAATGCTTAGGCATTTGTGATGCAGAGGATTAGAAGAAGCTTGGAGAGGTTTGATACCTTGAAGGGTGGAGAACTAAGTAGCAACTTCTTAGGCCTTCTCTTGCACTTGTGCATTTCTTGGGTGCCTGGCAGGCTCCTGATGTCCATCCAGGAGAGGGCAGTGCTGGATTCACACTGCCAAGCCCAAACATTGCCAGCATTCATACAGACAAATAGCTGACTGATTTTGTTCCTACTGAGATTATGGGTTTAACTTGATGGAGAGCAACTTCTGATGGTAAATCCCAGGGTGGGATGTGTTGGTCAATGGGGATTGTTTCCCTTCATGTTTGCTCTGTTTTTGTGGTTGCTTTTGTTGTTGTTTGTTTGTTTTTGTTGTTGTTTATGTTTATGTTTTCTTTTTTAATTGAGCTTTTTTTCCCCTAAGTGTTTAATGCTGGTACCTTCCTGATCTCCAGATTCAAGTGAATAGATGTCCTGGTGAACAATACCAGCATATTAGCCAAAGGGTCTCTTCTGGGAAAGAACTGGGATCAGCCACCAAGATAATCTCTGGAAAGCTTAATGGGAGCAAATCCTACACTTTTCTATTCAGAGGTCCCCTTTTTCAATTCTTCTAAACTCAGAAGCCAACAGAACCTTCCTCTGTATCAGGTGGTCTCTTTTCCACTGTCTTGAGGAAGGGTTTGTCTGGAGAATTTTTGGCCATTTCAGGCTTTCAGAAGGTCTGAAGGTCTGGTGTCCTTCTCAGTGCTTCAGGCAGCCTTGACCACCCTGTTCCCTTTGCTTTCCCTGATGCTTTCTAGCAGCAGACATCCATTTACTCCCACTGCATGCCTTGATTTCCACTGATCCTTATTGCGGAAATTAGTGCACTGGTGTGGCTGTTCTTTGCAAAGGTCTGGAAGACTTGGAGAGCTTCTCCACTTTTCATGAGCTGCAGTCCACTGAAGGCAATACTTAACTCCAGCACACAACCCATCCCAGTCCCATGCTGGTGGCGGTTCCCCTTCCAGGCAAACCCCCACAAT
This sequence comes from Excalfactoria chinensis, assembly GCF_039878825.1. Taxonomy (NCBI): domain Eukaryota; kingdom Metazoa; phylum Chordata; class Aves; order Galliformes; family Phasianidae; genus Excalfactoria; species Excalfactoria chinensis. The sequence continues at coordinate 1,210,691 of NC_092829.1, read as the reverse complement.
GGTTCGGAGAGAAAAGAAGCAGTGCAAAGGATGTGAGGGTATTTTCAGTGACTGAAGACCATTAAAGTGCAGCATTTCTCAGGGTAAGGGCCAGAAACAGAGTTCAGGGTGAATGGAGGTTGCAGGGTGGAATTGCCGCGATGCTGAGAATCACTCAGTACAGCTGTTGTTGTGACAGGGCTGGGGCAGCTAAAACCAGTTCCTCCAGTGGAATAGGCTCTCTCTAGATGGGACTTCTTGGGAGGACTCCTCTATTCAAAAGCTGCATCTTTTTTTTGCACACTTCAAAGGCCCAAACTAGCCTGATAAAAGACTCATTCACCAGAAGTCACAGCCTTGTAGATCCCTGAGTACTGTCTAGTTCATGACAGCCCCCCAGATTAGACCCTTTGCCTGGCATCTAGGGTAGGAAAAGAAGAAAAAACACACACAAAAGAGCTGTGGGGACTGTGTACCACCCACATGGAGAACTCCAGACATTCCCAGCACCAGCCCAGCAGCCACCCGTCTATTAGGCGCTCATTACCAAGTGTAGACACTGGCAGCAGCAATTTTTGGGGTCTACAGTCTGCAAAACTCTCTTTCTTTTCTCCCTCCCCAGCCCGTCCTTTGAAGATAGCCCAGTCTCCTGCTGACACGCATCTTGTGGAGATGCCTCTAGCAAAGAAGTTCCTCAGCACCACCCGATGCAGTGAGGGTATAGCCTCTAAGGATGGATGGTATCCAAATGTTTGGCAGGAATTCCAACTTTCCTTACTTTTAGGCGTATCTGTGGCTTTTTGATACTGTAAACAACTGACACAGGCATGGAAGAATAGTGTATCTGAAACAGTTTATACAAAAGAATTCCATCTGTCAGTCTGTTTACAGTTCACATGTGAAAAGGCAAAAATCTTTAAAAGGAAAACCCCGGGGGGAAAAACATTTATATATGTGTGTGTGTGTGTGTGTACCCCATACGTATATATAGGATATGCTACAAATACTTGTTGAAGTGGAACAGTATCACTATGGACTTTCTTTCACTTTAACAGCAGTTGTTTTTTTTTTCCCCCTGGTGTAAATTAAATTTTCCCAGTTTGCTTTTTAACTTATTCAAAACAGCAGAAAGAAAGCAAAGAAAGCAGACTGGAATTAAGAGGATCTTGGGGCTTTTTTGTTTGTTTGTTTGCTTTTTCCTTCTCTCTCGCTCTCTTTTTCTTTCCCCCAAGCACTTTCCAGTTTGAAAACTGTCCTAATGCTTCTTGAAACTGTGCATTAGGTCACGGTGCTGCAGTGAAGAAGAAATACTGCCATTATACTCCTGAGAATAACCTTGAAAGCCATCTGCTGTGTTATCTAGAGGGGGATTTCAGAAATTGCTGTGAGAGCTTTAACTTCTGCTTGGACAGCCACCAAGGGAAGCCAGAAATGATCCAGATTTCACATCTTTTCCCAAGGGTAAAAAAAATCTTGTATAATTTTCCACCTCAATCCTCAACACCAAAGGGTAGAGGCCTAGAGGCAAGCAAGGTAGAGACCTCATTTTGCAATGCTTGCGCTGGACTGAAACAAACCTGAGTAATACACAAGATCATCTGTAAGTGTTACATGGGTCGGTGGCATAAGCAACCATGAATGCTTTTGACCCTCTGTTCCTCTCTCTTGACCCAAAGCAACCAGTGCAATGTACATGGATGTGTATTAGAACTCTCTGATGCTGAGTAGGGATAAGGAACTTCTTTCTCATCCTGTGCTTCTACTGGTAGAGTCTGGAGGATCTAGCACTGGAGAGGCTGGTTCACAGTCAGATTTTGGGCATGGGTTTCTCACACACAGAGCATGAGCTCTCACATTGGTACTTGTGATGATCCTCCCAACTACACACACTCACAGGGACCCCAAGAAACCAGGGCTCTTCTCTTCTCAAAGCCATCACCAGTGGTGGTATCCAGTTGGTATATGGGATCAGCATCACTCCACAAGCATCACAGATCACGCTGATCCACCAGCAAGTGCCTAAGCTCAGGCTCCCTTCATCCTTCTGGACCTGCTGGTTTGGCTTCTGAAGGCTGCATCACATCTCAGTCCTACTCTAACAGCCAGGGTTGTGTTTGTCTATTTGTTTGTAGGAGCTTCACAGATGAAGTGAGATGGCTAACAACCTCCAATATTTACATGTGGCAACCGTTAGTTTTAATAGCATGGTCTGAAATTTGGGTTTTCTGAAGCCCCCACAGCAATGGGAAGAAATGGGGTTGTTTTTCTGCACATACCAGAGCTCAGCCAGCCTTGAGAGCAGGAGGAACACTGCCCACCAGCTTGACCAAACATGTGCTCCTTGTATTCCTCCACCATGACAGAGTCTGTATTTTTTTGTGCCCTAGCCGAGCTATGAGCCTGCAGCCCTGGCATAATAGCATCTCACTTCAGTGAAACCCAGGTTCTGCCGTTGTCTCACATGGAATAGCAAGAAGTTTGGGGCAGGAACCTCTGCTTTTTGTCCTGCAGATGTTACAGGCTTTTGGAGACCCTCTTTGGTTTAAAACCAAGACGGGAGGTTTAGGTTGGATCTCAGGAGGAAGTTTTTCCCCCAGAGGGTGGCGACGCACTGGAACAGGTTGCCCAAGGAGGCTGTGGATGCCCCATCCCTGCAGGCATTCAAGGCCAGGCTGGATGTGGCTCTGGGCAGCCTGGGCTGCTGGTTGGTGACCCTGCACACAGCAGGGGGTTGGGGCTGGATGAGCACTGTGGGTCTTTGCAACCCATTCTGTGATTCTATGATTCTCTTTCTGCTCTGTGTTTGTATAGTGGGTAGTAGAGGAAGAGATAGTAGAGGTCACTGAGGTACACGGAAGGTCATTGCCTGGTGGGCAACTGTTTTGTAGAACTAAGTGATAGATTAGTAGAGACTCAAGTTAGCTGCAGTGTTTTTTTCCCATCAGATTTTCCTGAACTGAAAAATCCAAGCAGAAAACTGTCACCCATTTAGAATTCCTTGTATTTTAAATTTCTCCATATCCCTTTCACAGAACCACAGAATCACAGAATTATCAAGGTTGGAAAAGACCTAAAAGATCATCCAGTCCAACCATCACCAATACTTCTCATCTAAATCCAAAGCAGTGTATGATACCAAAAGGACAGTGAAAACATTAATTAAAGACACCGATAGTTTAACATTCTGGGAAAAAAAAAAAAGCCAACAAACAGCAACAACAAAACACCAGGAAGCCAGAATCAAATATTTCTATAGAAGTGTTGATAATCCTGTTCCCATTGCTTGCCCTCCTGTGCCCTGTTTCACATCCCACGAAGAACTGTGTTGAAATAATGCTGCAGAACCACCAAGGTCAGGGAGATTTCTTCAAGCAAAAATGTACATCTTGTAAATACCAACATTTTTTTTCTATGGTATTTCTGGTTATTGACTTCAGCTTAGTTGAACCTCATGTCTATTGTAAGCCAGGCCAGACATCAGATCCTACACAGGTGGAGGTGGGGACACACAGGCCCAAATGCACCACTGCCTCTTCAAATGACTTTGGGCCTCAGAGCATGAGGGTGTGGAATGGAAAACCTCTGTTTGGCCTGCAGGTTTAGGGAATGATGAACGTGATGGCTGCCTTGACACCAAGGACATTGCTTTGCCAGTGGGTGGCTGGAGATGTAACTCACCCAGTCCTCGTAGAGGGCATCTATTGAACAACGGGCACGGCCATGATGGAGGACAACAATGGGGTGGGATGCCGTCCCCTCCCTCCTCATCACACAGCAGCTCTGCCGTCCTGGCACGGCAGGCCGGACGCACGCACGCCTCAGCGATGTCGACAAACACAGGCGGCCAGCCGGGGCCATTACCTCACTGCTGGGTGGGGTGGCCCAGCCGAAACGGCCTCCAGGCAGCGCAGGATGCGAGGAGCTCCATCATGCACTCCAGGCTGGGCTTTGAGCAGTAGGATCACACACACACACATGCACACACACAGCCCTCACATCGAAACCCGCCCTCCTCCTTGCTTTTAACCTCTTGTTTCTGAAGTGGTTTCTAAAATAAGCCCGGCTCCCAGCAGCTGCGAAAGCCGTTTGCTGTCAGAATTGGCCCCTGCACAGACAGCCTGGATATTGAAGGCACTTGTTTTGCATTTTAAGCCTAAACATTGCCCCCCTCCCGCCTCCCCCTGGCTTTTTTCAGTTCAGCTCTTAGTTTTTAATAGTCCTTGTCATGATGGAAAGTGCCAGACTCCAGCTGTTCTTCCCAAACCTCTGGGAGAGGCCTGGTTACATCTAGTTCTCATAAATCTTGAATCCAGTTCTAGCAAGTCTCTAAGCCTGACCACCATGCTGCCTGGGCAGCCGTGATTGAAAACAGCAGCAAAGGAAGGAAAGAGGAAAGGGGGGAAATCGGGAAAAGACCATACACACATAGGGGCTGCTTCTGGAGGAGCATCCAACATGAAAGGCACACCCTGAGGAGAGCCAGGGTGTTCTGTGCAGTCACAGCTCGCCTTGTAAATAGCTCATAGCATTGGAGGGAGCTCTGGTGGAGGGGGATTGTCTGGAAAAAACAACGGAATTCACCTGGTTTGCACAAGGAAGGACTGGGAGAACATTCTTGTTTTAGGAACTTTAAGAGCCTGTGTAACTCAGATGTGGAGTTCCTGGATGCCCCAAGGATCCTCAGCTGGGACAAACTAGTTCGAGCTCTAGTGTTTGCATGCCTGATTTATATCTGTTGTGGATTTGGCCCTAGCAGTTGTAAAACAGAACAAGAATTGAAGGGAAATGCAAAAGCACGTGCTGCGTGAGGAAGTACATGCCCATTAGTGTAAGTACATCTGCCCTCATGCTTGGTAAGGTGTTAGTTGTGCTAGCCAGAATTTGGGCACCCTGCATGCTCAGCAGCAACTTAGAGGGTGGGGACCTGCTGTGCTTAACTCTTTAAAGCCCATAGTGGAGGACAAGGTAGATCCCTCAACCCGTTACTCCTGGGGTAAGATTTTTATATAGTGCTCTCTGGGTGGCCATATGGACTGAGACAGCATCCAAAACATTAGGGTTTCAAGAGCTGGGGAGAACAAAACGTATTTCCACATAGATGAGAATGGGATAGGATGGATGTAGCCCTTCCTGGGCAATGGCTTTTTGTTATGGGTGATAACTTCTAGTCTGCCAGCAGCACGGCCAGGAAAACCAGGGCCACAACTGCCAAAGACATTCTGTCCTCCACAGGTGAATAAAGCCTTTAAGAGTTTGGTCCTTCTTCTACCAGCCAGATTTCCACAAGAGAAAGGAACCTCTCGGCTGGGAAACTCCTCTATCTTCCTGCACAGATACAGTTCTCTTGTGGGTTACTGATGGCAAATGGGGTCTTCAGTTTGACGATGGAATCTGTTAAACTGCTTTCACAAACAGGGAAGGATTGAAACTTTAATTGATCATCAGCATTCATTCACGCCGAGTTTTGTTGTTTGTGTCCACGTGGGATTCTTCAGGAACAGACATGGGAAAACCACAAGAAAAAAGGTATAACAAGCTGCAAAAGATGCTACAACCTTCACTCAGATACTGGGAAGAAATCAGTTCCAGCGAAAAGCAGTGAAATTGTCCAGCAACACTGAAACAGGCTCGTGTTTGGAGCATGGAAACCAATAACTTGGAGGAAGTGTGGAAGTCAAGGGCCATGTGATGGATGGACGGACTACAGCATTTCAAAGGAGCGTAAATGTGTTTCTCCAAGTGCAGTTTAACCTCATCTGACTCTAGGGGCATCTTTTCATCGACTTCAGTGACTATTGGATGGGGCCTATCAGAAGCACACGTTTCCATGGGTAAGCCATGCACTTAAGCAGCTACATATTTAAGTACTTAGATGAGCCTCCTTCCTGGATTTCCCAACATCTGTGCCTCCTCTCCTTGGAAGCCATCCCCCTCTTGGATCCGGACGCTCAGATCGTGTGGAAATGAATGAGAGCAGCTAAGGACACAATTTCTGCTGCAAAGAATTGCTGTCCGTAGCAAGATGACAGTGCTGCAGCTGGTGGGTGCTCTACAAGGTCTGCAGCCAGCCCTAAGTGCCTTGTTGCTACTACCACGTGAAATGGTGAAGAGTATGAAATGAGTCACAGTGCTCTTCTTCCTTTTGTCCATTGCCTGTCCTGGGACTGTCTTGACCCCAGGCTTCTCATGAGGAGGCAGAGGAGACAGACTCATGCCAACACAGGTTGAGCAGCAAGGATGGTTTTGCTGTGTGTCTCATTTAATACCACAAACACATTTCCAGTGCTGCTATAAAGCTTATCTCCTTCTGTTATTTCCCAATATCAAATAGCAGTAAGAAAACAGATTTCCCTTTGCTTAACACAGGTAGTGTTACGCTAGGGAGTGTTAATGGCTTAAGCAAAGATTTTTCCACCTACAGGCAAGTGACTGATAGTTTATCCATCTGCTGCATAAAACCAAAACTTACGTCCCAATTTTAATGGGTCATATCACCTGTGGTTTCAAAACAACTCCGAATTTCCCCCGAAGTAAGATGCAAAATAATGAAAATTAGTACTTAGAAGTCAAACAGATTTTTTTCCAGCTCAGCAAACAACCGAGAGCCCATCACTTCTTCAAGTTAAATCATCTTGAGTGACTTTGTCATAGGTCAGGAGGAGGTCAGACGAGTTAGGCTCGGTCCTGTTCCTGCGTTGTCGTCTCTCAGCAGGAGGAGGAAGTGTACCCCAGCAGGTGTCATAAACACCAATTTCCCAAAATTTCATAATCATTTAGATCTAATTACAAGACACACATGTTTTTTGACTTTCCCCAGGAAGACTTTGGGGAGCATCCACTGATAAATCAAGTAAAGAGGAGCTTGCATTCCTTGTGCGGCACTGGGTCTATTTGAATTTTTAATCCAGGAAATTCAGTTTAATCCTAGAAAATTATTTTGACAAGCTGAATTATAAACTCCAGGTCAATTTGCGTACTGTAGCACTGTGGAGACAAGAGAGGGAATGACTTGTGGACTCTGCCTTGGTGTGTCCAGAAGGAAAACAGACATCAATAAACTCAGCCTGGGACACAGAACGGCCTCTGATGTTGCTGCCTCCATCTCTGCCTCTACTTGTCTCTACAAAATAAATTCTCCTCCTTGGTATCAATTTGAGCCAAAGCTAAAAGGCTGAGAGAAGCCCCAAAGGTACAAAATTTGTGCTTTCACCTCATTTTCAGAGAGTAAAAGATGTCAGAGGAAGCTAAGAAACCCATTTGCTCTGAAGGTCATCAAAAGCTCCATGAGTGATGGTGGCATTTTCAGCAGCAGGTAACTCATAGGAGGCTCCTCGTGACCTTGCCTGAGCTGTTTATGGCTTTCAGGGGTGACTAAGATTAGGTCACTTACTTAAAAGTCCCATTTTAGGTGCTGACTGGCAGCATTTGTCTCTTTTTGCTTCACCCTTCAAAGCTGCAGCACCAAACCAGTGGCACCTCTCTCTCTGAAGGCCGTGCTAGGGTGACCTCAACGGTCCTGGTGGCCTCCATGGTCCTCTTCATCCAGAGCAGATGTTTTCCCACCCATAGCCCTCAGGTGGGGGCTGTCACATGAGCCTTTTCTCACTAATAAACAGCAGTTTGCCTTACAAGAGACACTCAAAGTAGGGACACTCGAGGCTCACCAAGATTTACTTCCTCTCTGGTTGGCCCTTTGGAGGGAGCTAAGTCACTGCAGAGGGGAAACATCACTAGCATGGATGCTCCAGTTATCTCAGCTTTCTGTCCTTGCCGGTCATTAAATTATCCCGCAGCCTTTACAGACAGTGCTGCTAGAGCCACAACTCTATTAATAAACCTTCTGCTGCAGTAAATCCCTGTGCCTGACTGCACACTGTCAGTACCTCCTCTGATTTATTCTCCATTTGCCCGCTGGTTTGCTTCATGAATAAAATGAAGCGGCCGCTGGATTTACTCCCTTCATGACCCCCCAGCAATAGCAATGACAGCACTGGGAGGAGGTGCTGAGGCCTCCCAGGGTTTGTAGTGGTGACTGTTTGCCAAGGAAAAAAAAATAGTCTCGTGAGATGGAGATGCCCGAATGTGGGATAACCAACGGAAAGGCAAAACCAGTGACATGGGGCAACCACAAGCATGCCAAGAGAGAATGCAGTTAGAACTATCAAAGTCTCATGGCTCCCAAGGGCTCTGCAGTACACAACAGAGGAGAAGCCACAGGGCGTGTGAGACAGGAGTCAACATCTCATTCTCCACCAACCTTCATGGGTCCAGACCCATGTGGAGACCTAATGCAGTGGACAACAAGTTATTCCTGTACCTCGTTCAGTTCTGCAGTTCAGAAACTAGCTTTGCCACAAGCATGTCTAGCAGCACTGTGGAAGTGAGTAAGAACACTACAACATGGCCAGCACTGCCCAAAGCACGGCTGGCACCACCATGAGGGTGATGACCAGTGCCACCACCATGAACGCTGCTTCTCAACTGCCTTCTCCAGGACCACCTGACCAATGTTATCCTGGCAAACACTCAGAAAAACTGTAGTGAGACATGTTCTTGCAAAATCCTCCCTGTGAGGTTTGCGCTGGTGGGAGGACGGCGCTGTTGCATGTAGTCAACCATACCAAGGAGGAAACTCCAAGCCAGACAGATGTCAGGACAGCTGTTGACCCCAGGTGTCTGTGGCTGGTCCTCCAGACAGTGCTAGAAGCTGGCAAGGGAGGTCACTGAGGGAATGCAGAAATAGAGGGAAGATCTAGAAAGGGAGGGTCCTGGTCAGGAGGTTACTCTAGCTTAAAGCACAGCTACACAAACCAGGGCCCAGGGTTCTGGGCAAGGAAGATGAGCATCAGAATTCTGCTCGTATTAATGTCCCAATTTCCTACAATTTCTACAGTTCACAGCTGACTTATTCTGCGGTGGGGGAAACTTTAATAGCCTGTCTTGGCCTGGACAACACTTAAACTCATTTTCTGGACTCCAGAGGGATTGTGGTTGGCCTGTATCAGCCCCAAACACACTTTGATTCATTTTATTTCCTGGACTCCTGAGGGATCCTCCTTTGGCCTGTTCTGGCCCCAGGCCCTCTTTGATTCACTTATTTCCTAGACTCCCAAGGGAGTGTGGTTGGCCTCTTTTGGCCTTGCATTGCTGTCGCTTTTCCATGCTGGTATGTAATGCATGTACACTCTTTAGATTTCTTCACTGCTTGTACTCACTCTAGGCCAAGCATGGATATATTTTGCAATATTTCAGGAAAGATAAATACATTGCTCTGTCTTCATTCATTCACCTTGCTAAGATTTTCTATGGCCTTTCACTCTCTTGTTTGTCCCAACATCACTGCATAAGAAGGGTGGGAGGATCAGCTTATGGCATACTGTTCGTTGTGCACCTTGACAGCCTGGCATCCCTCAATAGGAACCTGGTGGCCATGGCCATGCTGGTCCTGGTGGCACAGGTCTCTTATGGCATCCTGAGAGAAAGCATTGGGCAGACCTCATGGCAGGTATGGAACTGGATCTGTCATCATTTCACATGTGACCTGGTGTTGCACAGTCATGACTGATGAACTGGTGGGCCTTGCTCATCACGCACAGAACAAGAGCATAAATCATGATCCTCCATTTCTACCTGAGTTCTACTGATGTTGCCTCAAGTTTCCCCGGGGAGATTCAGGTTGGAGGTTAGGAAAAATTTATTCTCTGAAAGAGTGCTTAGGTGCTGGAATGGGCTGCCCAGGGAGATGGTTGAGTCACTGTCCCTGGAGGTGTTCAAGAAACATTCAGATGTTGTACTAAGGGATATAATTTACTGGGGAAATATTGGTGGTAGGTGGATGGTTGGACTGGATGATCTTAGAGAACTTTTCCAACCTTAGTGATTCTATGATTTTGTGATTCTGTGTTCCTGCCCTCTGTTACTTCATAGAGCCCATGTACAGGTCCCTACCTGGTGTCCATTACTATGGTGCAGAAGCCCCCCCACATCCCCCTTCACAAAATGACGACTTCAATGTACGGGGCAGCATTCACGGTGAAGCTATGCAAAGGAAAGCTCTTCAGTGCTTCCATAAAAGAAAAGGGATCTGTGTATGGTGTTTACTTCTAGCACAACAAATCTGGTGCTACTTCCTGGTACCAAACCAGTCTGCCACTGGAAATGAGGGCCAGAACAAGCTCAAGGGGTGATGGCCATTGCTATCTTCTCACTCCTCCTCTTGGACTCCCTTTGGACTTCCCTGGACATCCTCAGTCGGTATTTGCTCACTACTGAGATCAATAACTCTACAAAAACACTCTTTTCTCCTAAAATTTCAAAAGAATTTGTCAGAATGTAGATAGGCTTGTCCCCTATTAAAGTCCTGAAGTGCAAAGCTGCCTGGGGCAAAATCCCAGCCCGGAGCTGTGACCTCCAGAGCACACAGAAGAATGAAGTCTCACTTTCAGTAATGAGAATGTTGCACCCAAGCTGCAATAACAGCCCGATGTTATTTCTTTTATAGCTCACCAACGTCACCACGGTGCAAACTCATTACATACCCCAACAGAAGCACGTTGCTCTTCACAGAAACTGTCTGGAGATAAAAGTTTCAGCGCAGAATTTATTGTTGATGAAGCTCACTCATTTGCTGCACAATGCAGTTTTATCAGTAACTATTTTCAGAGCCTAAGAAAGAAAGAAATGCAATAAATTCAAGAGACTGTGAGTAGTGTGAGGAGAAGGCAGCTCTTCACTGTGTGACTGAGTCTCATTGTCCAATTGTCCCAGGAAATTTAAAGCAGAATGTGTTTTTGACAGCTTCGTTAATGTGACTTTTTTTTTTCCCCCTGCCAGAAATTCAACCATAATTGAGACATAGTGTTGGACTTCAAATGCTTCCCCGAGACCTGAATAGGGAACTTGATGAAGCATGTAATACGGCATAACCTCCCAATTATTCACACGTTTAGATAACTATAATCACACAATTCCTATCGCGGCAAAAAGGTTATTGTGGCAGATATTGGCAGGGGCTAATGGACAGCATATTGCAAGGGCAAGGAGGGTTTGGAAGGAAGCATTAATCAGAAGTTGGTGGTAAAGTCATCATTCACAGTTTAACAAAGCTGTCACTCTCTGCTGCAGTCCCAGGACCTCTATCAACTCATCATTCAACTCGGCAATCTCAAAGAACAGAATGTATCAAAGAAGAAGTGTGTTGCGTAAGTGTGACTGTCCCCAGGACGCCCAGCCTTTCACAGCAGGGTTTCCCTAGCAAGTGAATTCATCACCAGAGTTTGTAGTAATCAAGGCTTGTAGTTTTCAGTGAAACACCATCACTTTGCTGTGTGACGATTTGACACTCTTGCCTTGGGTTTGAGAAATGAAACTGCTTTCTTTTGTTGGATGTTGTTCCAGCTTTTCTAGCTGCTTGCAGAGGCACCCACGGCAACTGTGACAAGTGAAGGGAGGAGAACTGCAGGAGAGAGGGACATGCAGCAGATGAGGCAATGTGGTTATTCTCTTTTAGTGGGCACTCAATACATCCTGGCTGGGATGCGTTGTCCCCAGTGCACACAAAATGTGGATAACCGGAATTGGGCTCAGCAGAGGGCCACCAAGATGAGCTGGAGCACATCCTGTGGGGATCTGTGGAGGAGGAATCAAGTCTTGCTCAGCTTGGAATGCAGAAGTTCATAAGGGGTCCTGATGATCCTAAGTTTTGCACTCCTCATCCTATCCTCTCAGTTTCAGTTGCAAGAAATCGTCCCCATTGAGGTTTCCCTCTGGGGCACGGTGACACAAAAGCACAGGAATGGGGCTTTTTTTCTTCCCTGCATAGCTGGCTTCAACCTGCAGTGCTCCCCCACACAAACAGTGGCAGGTGAAAGGTCTGTGACTGCCTTAGGACCAGGAGAGCCTCTGTAAACAGTTCCTGAAGGCTCAAGCTTCCAGTGCCCTCCTCATATCCTCCTGTGTTGGCTGAGACACTATATTTTGACAGCACTGGAGCACATGGAAACCTTGATCCACCCAACATATTATGCTGAAAAACTTCATGCTTTGGGTGCATAAAGTTTTCCACATAAACAGGTGGGAGTCTGGCATGGGCAATGTGATCTGAAGCCAGCACGTGGTGATTTTCAACACTGTGTGGAAAACTTTGGGTGCTGGCTGTCTTCTGAGGGGTCAACTGAGTCATTATTTTCATTGGCTGTCCTCTGACCAGGGTGTCCCAAAGAGCTTTGTAGCTCTTGAGCCACCTACCTCCCCCACAACGCTTTGGCAGAGCAGTGGGCAACCAAAACTCCCTTTGGTACAAAGACCAGCAGGGACAATTCCTTCTTGCTGAGAGGTCACTCCAGCAGTGCCAGCCCCATCTGTACGCACTTGCGGTGGTGGTTGGTTTGCTCTGACATCAAATTGCCAAGCTATGATGTCACTCAGTGCTTAGGAACTGAGGCCCTTGGTGATACCTGAGTCATTCTACAAGGAAAAAAATACACGAGCATGATAGGGCTGTATCTGCCCAAGCTGCACTGAAGGGTGGTTCTGTAGGAGGGAGACATCACTGCTGACACATGATGTGAAGCAAACAGAACCATGGAGTTTAGTCATATCCTTACCCAGTCATGTTTCTCTTGTTCCCCGGGGTCCCTCCCTTATTAAAAGAAAATAAGTTTTCTTTGACAACTTCATTGATGATCTGGATGATGGACAGAGAGCTCTTTAAGCAAGTTTGCTGGTGACACCAAAAAAGGGAGAGATGTGCACACCAGAAGGTTCCTGCTGCCATCCAGAGGGACCTAGGACCTAGGATAGGATGTGGGCTGGGAGGAACTCAGTAAAGTTCAACAAGGGGAAGTTAAGAGTCCTGGCCAGGAGAGGAGCAACTCCAAGCACCTGGACATGGATGGTAAAGACATCGTTCAAAAAAACTTTGCTGTTTTTTTTTTACCAGCAAAGAACTGGTAACTTTGGGACATTCTCCAGTTGCAGCCTTCGTTTCCCCAGAACACTTCTGGTGCTGTTTTGCACCTTCAGTGATTGGAAAGCTGCCTGAAGGGGCAGATCTGCCCTGCAGCCCGCAGCTGATGCTACTAGTGTGAGGAAGAGTATTCTTCACCCGAGATTTTGAGTTTAGATAGAAGGAGAATCTTACATCAGGCCACTGTGTTTGGCTGGAGGCCAAGTGAACTCCAGCATGAAAAAAGAGCATACGTGAGCATAATCTTTTGGTCCGCTGTGTGCAACAAAAGCCCTGAAAAACTGGACATAAGTTGATACAAGACAAACAAATGGTTCTGCACATAATCTGCAACTGTGCAAACACAGGAAACAACCAGGAGCCAAGCAGAGCCACCAGTGCACACATCCTATATAATAGGATATATAATATCCTATATATATTGGTATATAATTACGAGTGAAATCTGTAAGTCAGACAGGTCCCTCAGCTGCCACCAGTGCTGGAGTAATGTCTGGGCTCTGGGTCCAGGAACATCTGGAGATGCTCCAGAATGGAAAGACGAGGGCATGGGACACGTCACCCATAGAGAAAGGTGTAAGGACCTTGGGTCATTTTTGAGCACAAGTGCTTAAACCTCTTGTCGGGGCTGCAGTGAGTGGCTCAAGCATGGCCAAAAGGCTGCTCTGTGCTATGGTTGGTTGTGCACTGACAGGATGCTGGGGAGGCACCAAGCGGGCATGGTGAAAACTTCCCAGCCTGAGGCTTGCCAGCTTTCATGGCCAGCAGTGTCCAAGGGAGGGACCTGGGCACAATCCCATCCAGTCTTCTTCAACCTTCCCAGGCCAAAGGGCCAGATACCACTGACAGCTGGGTCAGACAGGGACAGCTTTTACCGTGAGCCAAAGCTCCTCCTCACACCTTCTTGAGTGGAAATGAGAGGTTTTGATTCTCTCCCACCACACCCATAAGGGGAAGGGAGGGGACAGGGTGGGGAATCGTTATTTTAGTCATTAGCTGATGGGGAATTTACTGAGGAATACTGAGCTCAAAATCCCACGGCTTCCTTGTTGCAGAAGTATCCAGTGTGAGGAAAGTGGCACGTACTCCAGGACTGTGACAGAGAGGAGAAAGCCCTCTGTTTTGCTAACTGCACCAGGACGAGCTCTCATGCACTGCACACGCTGCAGCCAATCTGGGCAGACTGTGTTCTTGCTCCAGGACACCTCTGACCTCCATGGATTTCCTTTTATTTAATTATTTTTTATCACATACAATCTACAACAAGTGAGCCATGGCTGCAGACTCTCACTCAACCAATGGACACAAACCACCTCCCCCATGGAAAGAAACCAAACCTGGGCAGAAGGCTGCACTGCGGGCTCAGTGGTGCGAAGCAAGTCTGCTTGCAAAGGCAGTTTGATGATGACTCCTCAATTGCTGCAAATGAACATTAGACTCTACTGCCTAATGTGTACACTTGGAAGCCATGCTCACATCTACTTCCTCTTAAGACTTGCTTGGGGCCAAAATATTCCACCTCCCCAGGTTTTTGGTTTCATGCTTTACAGGAGGTTGCTCTGGAAATCTGTTTTGCTCAGCTGGTGGTATGCTGCAAATGCGTCCCATCCAACAGGCAGCACGAGCCCTGGCTGCTCGCTGCTGTTTGGTGACATATCCCAGAGAAGTCAGGTGAATGGTTCCCACTCTGTTATTGCTTCGGGGCTCATGATGATGTATAACACTACATGAAACTGTTTATTTAAACAGAGAGAGTCCCATCAGGGTCACAACCTGATGTGTCATTTCCCACCCACTTGATGGGACTATGGGGAGATGTTTGGGCTGCCTTCATACCCAGAATGGTAGGCAGGAGGAAAAGTCAATCTGGGGTACTTGTTTAGAAAGAACAAAGTCAAGCCATACTTCTTACAACAGGCCCATCTTGGGAAAATGACTGCTGATAGAATATGTTGCATTTAGAAGGAGAAAGTGCATGCAAAAATCTTTTAAAAGCCTTTCAAAACCTGCCATAAAAAGCCCTTGGAGTTACAAATACAAGCTGCTCTACCCTGAAGGAGGATCTGCTCCATCTCCTGGCCCTGCACTAAGTGACGAATTTCAATTTCCAGTGCACCCTTAGAAGCTGCCTGGAGCCAAGTGAGCCATGTGAGAATGGGAGCTGGATGTCCTGCAGGGTAGGCTGTGGCCCCAAAGCAGAACATTAGCCCTTGGAAACAGATGGAAGGGATTCACTGATGTGGTTCCCTGCCTCGTAGCTCTGTGCCCTGATGGGAGACATGCTCCAGCTCCACCTTGGGTGACCCTACAATTGCACTCAATCTCACAAGCGTGCTTTGCTTCACTCAGTGCATAGGAAAGACTTCCCGGGGGACACTGCAACTGGGGGCACTGTGTATCCAAGGAGAAGAAATGCTCATTGGCAAGTGGCTGATGGTCTAACCTCCAGAGCAGGCTCCTCTTTGGGGCTCTGCCCTGCATGTGCTCAGCTTCGAGCGTGAGTCCTCAGCCTCGTGCTCGGCCGTGGATGTTTTTGGAGCAGCTGGATGTTTGTACAATTACTTGCAGAGCAGGATGATGACTTTAGCTCAGGGCTCTTGGCCCCACGATAAAGCCTGTAGCAGCCTAATACAACGTGACGGAAACAAACCAGGAGTGCAAGAGAGAGAGATGCCTGCTCAGGAGGAGGAAGGAAAAAACCTTTTTTGTCATAATTAAGTTTGTCCTGAATTTGCTTTCACGTAGAGGAAGGATAGAAAAAAGGAAAATACGGGCAAGTCTTGTTAGCAGAGGCTGCATTGCTGGCTCAGGTAATGGGGGAGAACCCACTGCTTTGTGTGTGTGTCTGCATTTAACGAGTAAATAAGGCAAAGATTTCTCTAAAGATACCCAACCTGAGTACACCACAGCTGGGAAGCACACACAAGCAATAGGTTTCACATGCTAACAACTAAAAGATCCTTGCAAAACAGATGCTGAGGTTTGCGGGGCTGGCACAGGCTTGCTGCTGGCAGGGAGTTAACTCACAGAAAACTGAAAGGTTTGGAGATGGAAGAGTATCTAGAGACCGTTTGTTCATAAACATAGCTGAAGGCCAGCAACCTGCTTTCTGCCCTGCCCGAGCTGCACTGCTGGAGTCATTCCTTGCAGGGTTCCTACAAGAGAGAAGGCAGATATGCAATTCTTCTGCAGCCCACGCTCTAGAGAAATAATTAAACAGTTTTTCTTAACCTCTTGAACTTTTCATTTATTATTGCCATCCATTATGTCTACCTTCTCAAATAGCAGGATCCTGAAAGCCAGCTCCAGGGGTCAAGGGTTTATTGTTTAATGGAGATAGAACATTCTGTAAATTGCACAAAGTCACAATGTTTAGAAGAGAAGCTTCTGGTGTACTGAATCTTTTCCATTTAACAAACAGTGAGCTTTGACATATGTTCTTCCTCCATAGCAGGAAATTTGGGATAAGTGCAGTACTGGCATGGACATGTTACCAAATCCTTCCTGTAAACCAAATGACATCTGCATTCAAATAAAAACATTCCTTGCACCAAATACCAGGAAATACTAAAAGTATCGCTATTCTTCTAAGGTCATGCTAAAATGAAGTTTTTGGCTTTTAGAACACAAAGTGAGTTTGTACGGGGCCAAGACGTTTTGTTCAACACACATTTGCTGTTACAAATCCCAAGAGACGTCCTTCTGGGTCAAATATGTGCATGTGTCTGTAGAATTTTGCAAGCATTTAATCTTCTTCATATGAAAAAAGAATAAATATTTTAGGAGCGTGGACTTACATTAACAAATATTCCTGTTGCCTTTGTTTTTACTAGCGATCCGCTTTTCAAAGGCAGAAAAGGGATTTGCTTCAAACAAAGCAAACATCCTCAAAATGCGCCGTGCCAAAATAATCAAGGGAATAAATACCTGGGATTTACAAAATATGAATATTCTTCAGTAAATAAACTGAGGCGAGAGCAGGCAGGGAGAGAAGGCTGCTGCAGCGGTGGGGAGGGAGCGCTGGGCCTAAACACTTTAATCTCACGGATGGCAAATCAAGAACATTTAAAGAAAATAAATGTATGCAGAGCAGATTCTTCCTTCTCATGTTACTTTCAGGGGGGGGTTTTACTGCCGACAGTTAACGCCACATAAAACCTTGCGAATATTACGCCAGCAGATGAGAAGCTACAACGGCAGGAACAGCTTCCCATGGATAATTAGCATAAATATCTGCTTAAAACTGAGAAATGTGTTCACTGTACAGGATGTACTGCAGCAGTTTTATGAGCTAAAAGACACGGGGAGTGTTTGGAATGACTGACATTTGAAACGGCGCAGGCAGATATCGGGCCCTTCTCAGGGACTGCCGCACAAAAAAGCCCCATCAGAGTGAATGGGTGTCCGTTCCTACCCAGCATGGGGCCAGACGGCCCTGATGGGCTGCACCCAGACGTATCCCTGCAGCTTCCCACTCAAAGCAGCATTTCCACTTACTGGGAGGACTGGGGGGCTCAGGAGGAGCTGGTAGGGCATTAGGAAACGCTTCTTATCAGGAGGAGTAGTAATGCATTGGCACAGCTCCCCAGGGAGTGGTGGGGTCACATCCCTAGGAGTGTTCCAGAGACATGGAGACGTGGCAGTGAGGGATGTGGGCAGTGGGAACAGTGGGGGTGGGTTGATGGTTGGGCCTGGGGAGCTTGGAGATCTTTTCCAGCCTTAATGACTCTATTCTATGATTGTATGGTCTCCATCTTGGACCCTTCAACAAGACCTGAAGGCTTAGACTAGGCGTGCACAACAGTAATTTCTGTGTTCAAAATGCTTTTATCTTCTATTTTTGAAGATTGTATTTACTTTAAAACTTCTAGTTACAATTCCAACGATGGGAAGAGAGACCGAGTCTCCCTGCACGCTGCTGGTAATATCTGAAGCAGGCAGTACGCTCCATGTCAGTGCATGACTCTCTTGAAGATTGTTTGTAAAGGTAGACAGGCAACTTTGCAGTGTGATCAAAACACAGCCCATAGGAGAGACTCAGGGAATGGAGCTGAGCTCAGCAGTGGCTGCTTGCAAGTCGCCGTGGCCTCCCAGTCCATTCAGATACCTCAAGGACCACAACATCTGCCTGTAGCGCCATTCATCTCCCAGCAGGTCTCCCACCAGCCTGCGTGCAGCTGACTGCCATCTGCCCACATGCTTCAGTCTCAACAGAGCAGCTCAGCCAGTGGCAGGCTGCAGGGAAGCCCCTGTCCAGGTTAAAGCCTTGAGGTACCACCGGAGGCAATCATCTCCCTGCTGAGTTCAGCCCCAGCTCCAGCTGCAGCTTTCTGAGTGAGAGCTTGGGGCTGCTATTCAGACCTTATATTTAGAAAAATGTGGGAAAAGAGCTAGATCCATTTCAGGGTTTGTATTTTCATTGGCAGGATATCTGGTATCGTTATGGAGAGCAAACTGAGGGTTTTTCTTTTTTCTTTTTTTCCTTTTTTTTTTTGGTTTGGTTTGGATCCCCTGCTTCCCCGCCCCCCCCCCCCCCCCCCCCCCCCCCACCAAACTATGCGTTTTCTTGCCAGAAATGTATAGAAGTGGGATATGATGGGGAATTTGTGGGTGAGAAGCTTGAGGCAGCATCAAACTGATTTTACTGCCATATCCTTCATGTGCACATCCATGTGGGTCCAAGCTCTGGAAGGACTCCTGAGGTCTCCACTTTCCTCCTCCTACCCCATGGCAGAGCCAGCCTGACCTGCCTCACCTCAAGTGTTGCTTAATGTCCTCTTAAGTCCCTCCAGTGACGGAGACACCACATCTTCCCCAGATATTCCCATCCTGACATAGTTAGCAACCCTGCTAGAAAGTTCCTTGAGTTTGCTCCATGATAAGATCAGGTTTGCTTTTTCTACCCATAGTGAACGTAGGGGATAGATTAATTCCTCCCTTTGCTGCAGCAAGCAACACCAGCAGGTGGCCACTAAGTAGCACAGCACAGAGCTCCTGAGGGATGTGCAGAACAAGCCAAGTTTGCTTGGCAACTTTGACCAGCAGTACATGACATTGAGGTGAGATTCATTTTGAAGCTGATTTTTGCAAGCCCAGCAGCATAATATAAGGACACATTCTATGCAACATATGTAGTCTGACACACCTACTTGAGGGTCACTATTAAAAAGCTTGCAAAACATATGCATGTCCGGAAGTCTACTCTTGTATGTGGGTCAGTGGATGGCAAGGATGGAAAAATGTGATGATCATGGGAAAATGATGCCTGCACTTTTCCCCTCTTTAAGAACGAACAAAATCACAACCAAAATACTGGGCTGTGGGCTTAAAAAGCAGAGAGGGGTCATTTGGGAAAAGCCATCTGGTCAACGCCAGGGACCCATCATGTGTTGCCCACTAAGATGTCAAGTTAAGGACTTGTCCTGCTATCGCTCAGTCCTCAGAAGGTCAATGACAGGATTTGCTTATCGCCCAGAGGCACTTTTCTCTGGTTAATTGGCACCCCTGGTGACAGGGTAGATTGATAGCCTCCCATCAGAGCCTTCCACAGCAAGCCCAGGAATGACACAGAGCTCTCCTTCACCCCCACTTACCCTTTCATAGCACTTCCCATGGAAATCAGGGAGCTCTCAGGATGCAGGACAGAATGCACTTATGGGGGATGGATGGGTCATGTCACTGATGTCAAGGGAGCCTGCAGTGAGTGGAGGGTGGAAGAGCAGCCTTGGTCTTATCTATCCATGTGTTTGTCCACAGAGGATTGGGGGTTGGACTCGATGATCTGTGGAGGTCCCTTCCAACCCCTATGATTCTGTGATTCTGTGATGCTGCACTGCCTGGAGAAGGGGCATGCTGCCTTGTCCTGGTCCTATAATGCTGTGGCAGGGCTGGGTCAGCACCAGGGCAGCTTTTGTTTCCTACAGCCAACACTTCTCTCACTTCAGAGCAGCTCAAGCACCTCCAGGCAGCTTCTCCCTGAGGAGCACAGGAGTGTCAAGGTGGCCTTTAAGTCACAAGGCTGTTTGTCCACGTCTGGTGCTTTTATCCACAACATGGAGAGATACTGGTACTGGAAGGTGATACCAAATTAATTTCTCTGAACCCAGTTTTCCTACTCACGTTCCCTGGCCTGCTGAAGGACTGTCTCCTCTGGACAGTTTGCCTTCTCCAGAGAAATATTCTTATTATTGGCGATCACTGAAGAGGACCAGATGTTACCTTTTAGCTCCCTATTGGCTCTAATCTCCTTTCTTCTTTGATCCCAACTCCACTTAAAAAAAAAACAACACCCGTATTTAAATCCTCTTGGGTGGTCCTCAGGGAAGGCTCAGCTATTTCTAACCTCTTTTTGCTTTCTCAAGGCTCATTCCATGTGGCATATTTCTGCCTCTTTGTATGGTAGGAGCAAAACAAGACATGACCACCCCAGGGCTGGAAGCAGGTTTCTGTGGTGAGGGCTTGGTATGAGCCTTGCTTTCACGTGACACCATCAGTGTTGGCAATCCAAACAACCCAACGTGGTCTCCTCTGCCCTCAAAGTACCAAACATCTCATTTCTGCCTGCGGGTTTCCAAACATCTTCACACTCAGAATGCTGTTTGTTGGGTAAGGCATCTGGGGCTGTGGGCAGCCCCCCAGGCCCAAGGAGAGATCTCTCATGAGTTCAATAATGGAATCACCTCCTGTGTGATTGTCCTTGCAGTTACCACTTCGTGCACGAGCCCTCGTGTCCTGAGCTCACAGCAACACACATGGTGTTACTGACCAAGATCCACCATCTGTGCCGGAAAACTGCCGCAAAACCAAAGACAAAGTCTTGCTTTAAGCAAACAGAAATGTCCGGGACATACCAGACTTTATGTTGGAAATCAGAGCCATATTCTTCAAAACTCCGGCCCTTTGTTCAGACGCCCTTTGGAGACCTCCCGCAAAGACCTCACTTGGACTTCCAGATGCTAGAAATTAATTTTATTTTTTAATTCCTCACCACAAATCCTTAATTTTGGAATGTGCACATTTCCTGTGCGGTCCCTGGCTCCTACAGACTGCAAATACATATGAAATTGCAACAGACATCGATAACGAAAATTTCAGGGCAAACCAAAAGCCTTTCAGAGCTTTCTCCAGATAATTTATCCTGGACCAGTGGGCCGCCGCAAACTCAATGGTGGAGAAGGAGGCTGCTTTTGATTTAGCTGATGTTTAGGTGTGAATGAGAAGGAGAGATATGCGATTAATCATTGGAGGCAGGGAGATGGTATTATTTTGATTCATACTTGACAAGTTTTCTAGGAATGCTGAACTCGAGTAGAAAGGCATGGTGGACCCAGCTGTTCAAACAGTGTGATTAATTAAACTGATTCCATGTGAAAAACAACACTGACTCTCACTCTCAAATTGCAAATCATTTTCAATATATTGGGGAACGGCCAGCCGAGTTTTATTAATTGCTTTGGAGGTGATGAATCAGGGTTGTCTACAGAGACCCACGCAAGTGCGCATTCCTGAGGACGTACGTGATGATGGACTCGTTTCACAGCCGCTCGCATCGATGAGGGTTGCTTTCCCAGAGATGCTGCCATTTACACACAAGGGGGGGATGAAGCCCCGGCATACACGTGCACCGACCAACACTCTCCTCCCAACCTTGCACCGAGACTCTTGCAAAATCAGAGCGCATGCATGCGCCTGCGCACACATGGAGACGGCGCTTGAGTTTCGACCGGTGCTAATAATAAAACATCCTCTCCCCACAGATATATGCAGCTCCTTCACCTGCCAAACCACGGCTCTCTCAAAATATCAGCAGAATGAGAGCGGGCCTTGCAGTGTATGATTTGCCCAAGACCACACAGGAAGTCTGTGGCCAAGCTGGAAATCAAGCCCATCGCTCCCAGCTCTGGGGCCGTGGCCCTGCTGCAGGCTCGGGGCCATCCTGTGACCCGTCCCCAGGCAGACAGCGAGGTGTGGGTTGGATGAAATCACCTTGCTTAAGCCCAGTGGGACTGCAGGATGCCCTTGCAGCAGGTGCTCAGCAGGACTCGTGCACCTCCAGGAGAGCACACTGGGGACTCAGCCTTGCCAAAATGTCCAGTAAAATCCTGCCCTGCAGCAGAGGTTTTTGATTTATATTTTCTCTGTGAGCTTGTCTGTTTTCCTCATGCTGCTGACATGGAGAGGGATATTTGATACGTGCTGAGGGGCAGATGTTGAGCAGTGCGCAGCGGTGCTTGCAGGAGGCATGGCTGCTCTTCAGGTGTAAACCGTCTGATGGTCATAAAACAGCTAACGGGGAGTGCGGGGAAAAGAAATAGATTAATCTGCCTGGTGCTCACAGATGTGGAAAAATACCCTTGAAAGATCTCGACTGGATGTTTTTCACTGCAGCTGCCAGTGGTGGGAGAGTGACAGCCCAGCAGCAAGTGTGCAGACACCTTCTGACTCCATCGAACACCATGGGGCACTGCGCAATACCCAGCAGTGACCCTGTGCTAACCAGTTTCAAATGTAATGTTTAAATACCTTGCAAATATACATCTGAGCCAAGATTTCCACCCTGAGCCATGCAAGACTTGATCGCAAGCACCTGTCTGATCTTCAGAAGCCCTGAGCTCCTACTGAGGTCAATGAGAAGAATTAGAGAGGCTGGTAGAAGCCATTCTTTCCTCAAAACCATGATCATGACCTCACAGTTCTCTCCATGGGAGCCCTGTTCTGACCCCTCATGTTTGATCCCAGCAGGAGGAGTCACATATATGGAGAAATGTCCCAGATGGGGAGTCCATTTGGCTCCAAGCGGACGTCCCAAGCAGCAGGGCAGCAGGCTGGCTCCAGCAAAATGCTGCTTTGTCCATCCTCTTCAGCCCTCACAGGCTGCCACCAAACAGCCAAGTGACAATCGAAAGAATTTTGCCCTCTTTCCCTTCTCCCTGAAAGGAATGACAGTCTCCATGGACCCATTTATATTGCTGGCTCAATTGGAGTTAATAGGAATGTCCTCCTTCTTCTCCACTGGGGCCACATGTTTCCCTTGGGAGAGCTTTGGGGCCATTTGCTAAATTCCCAGACATCTCAGCAATTCCCCCTCGCCAACCTGAACTTCTTAGAAATGGAGAATACTATCTTCGCTCTGTCCCTGGGCGATGTGACGCCCTTGCATTCTTGCTCGTGCTGCTCCAAACAACACATTTTCTGAGCACACTGTGTTTGTCTGAAAATACACCAGGAGGGCTGCCCAATTTGGAAATGACTTGAATTACAAAAAAAGCACAGCTGTCTTTAACAGCTCTCAAAGCTCATGCAACTAGTCTGCAATTTATTGACTAGGATTAGATGCTTATTGTCTATGACACTTTAAATACCATTACATTGAAGTTTATACAAGAAAGTCCAAGTTTTCAAACTGGAATCTTAGCAATAACAGCTGGACCATTTGTTTATGTGATAGACAGAAAAGAATGACTTCTGTAATCTGTGTATTTGGCTTCGGGATTTTCTCCGACATGGGGAGACAGAAACCTACCCCATCCCTAATTGGGGATTGTTAGACGGAGCGAACACCGCTGCCTAATTCATCCCTGATGTTAAGACTGCTGCCAGAGCTGGGGTTGAATCCTTCCCTCATCCCCTCACACCTGACGGAGAAGCACTTGAAACCCTTTTAGCCCACCTCTGACAGTCAGGGCTCAGTCTCCTGTCTCTCTCCCCCAGGCTGCTCACATTCCGCGTTTTGTTTCTAGCATGAAAGACTTTGTTTTAAATCATAATAGTAACCAGGCTGTAATCACATTATAGCACACATGGAGAACTCGCAAAAAGTCATGTGCTTTGGATTTGACATTCTGATTTATGGTTGTGCGCTCCAGTTACACAGCTGCAATCTCATTTTCGACAAAGATGTTTTCTATTTTTCTATTACTTTGCTTCACCCTGTCTTTATGTCGAAGAAAATGAAAGCCACCAGGTGAAGCCAGAACAAGAGGACAAATGTTTGCATGTTCTGGATCAAAACCGTGATCAAATATTTCATGCTCTACTTTCATAAACAGCTTGCTATGGGCGCATGTGGAGGGGGTGCGGATTCTTAATTCTGAGCCATTTGAAGTTCAAAAAAAATAAATTCCAGACTTACTTATTCAGAAACTAAATCAGCCTATGAGATCCACATCCCAACCACTTGATCACAGTGACTTCACTGAGGAGGGAAGAGGCTTGCAGAATTATTCCTTTGACATCTGAACGTGGGACCCGGTGCTGCTTGCTGCCTGCTCCGTCAAGCAAAACCCAGCTGAGGTGGCAAAGTCACGCTTTGCACAGTTAAGAGCGGATTGCAGTCATTAGCCCTTCCCTCTGTCAGTAACCCGTTCGTTTTGCATTCCTACGATGAGTAGCAGCATTCCAGCTTAATTAAAAAAGTGAGCACTTTTGCAGTAAATTGCATTAACGCTGGAAAGGGGCCAAAGCTTATGTTTTACATGAACCTCTCTTGTCTTCAGCGGAGTAAAGAAAAGAAAATGTCATCAACATTCTTTGCACGATTTAAGCGCTGATGATCTATCTTTAGGGCTGGTGCTGGCTGAGCATTACATTGAGCACAAAACCACCGCGGAGTCCCTTACCAGGGGTAATTTAAGCACGGCAGACTCAAAAAACCCAAAAGTGCAGTGTCAAATTGTACTTAAAGGCCATCATTTTCACTACGCGTCGAGGAGAGCCCAGAAATGCACTTATAGTGGCTGTGGAGCATTTGTTAAGGAGCAGAAAATGCTCATGAATTGAACCTGTGTGGGTTGGATCCTGACCTTGAGTCCTCACTGCTGCATGGCTTTCACCGTAGACACTTTGGGTCAAATGTTCACCATGGATATTGACTTTCACCAACTTTGTCTGGGTGCATAATTTTGCTTCCTATTCTGCAGGGTCTAAATGAGGGAATTTTCCATCTTTAGGATGGAGTTACCTCAAGCTAACAGCTAAGCGTAAGGGTAGAGATGGGACGAGGCAGAGCTGAGTACTGGAATGAGGTGGTGGGTGTTGAAAATGCTCTGTGAACAAAGCTGGGCAGCTCTGAGGATATGGCCACGTCTTTCTGTGTCTTGAAGGGAAAGCCCAGAAAGGCTGTGTGCATTGAGTAAGGACCAGAAGGAACAGCTCAGGTTCCTTTCCTAGACCAGAAGTTCCCAACCCTTAGAGACTCAATGTAACCAAGTCCTGGAGCCACAGAAGGGGTCCTTGGGGACAATTTCTACTGTTCGCAGGTTACCAACAGTCAGCAGGGCAGCAGTGATTCATCTGTATGGGGAACCTGCATTTGACCTAAGGAGCAGTAAGAAAGAAACTACATCAAAAACCTTATATTTTTTCAGGATAAAAATGCAGAGTTGAAGCCCCCCTCCGCTGCTCTGCAGAACTTTGATGAACAAATGCAAAATCTGAGAAAAAAGAGAGCCATCTGTTCATAAAATGTTGCTCAAATCCCATTATTCTGGCTGCACTACTAACATTAATAGCAGGTCTGTTGGTCATAACACTTTCTCAACGTGCACGCAATGTTCAGGCAAGGCCAAGATCAGTTGCCCCTGAGCCAAGCAGAGCAGGAGACCACCAGGACTTCTTTTTCCATCAGTGCCCCTATTGATGGGATTCCTGCAGATATCTCTTGGAAGTGTTATCATGAGGGTTGGGTCTCTCAGCCTAGTAGAGAGCAGTGTAGGTCACTGGGACTGCGTAGCTTTGGTTCAGAGCAAGAAAGGATGCATCTGGCTGCTTGCTGCTGTGTGTGCTCCTGGTGCCAGCTCCACTTCTGGCCCAGAGACCCCCAGCTGAACAGAATAAAATCAAGCAGAATGCATTAAGGAGAATAGGCACAGTATTTATTTTTCCTGCAGTGGCCCTCTGTTTCTAGTCCTAGTAGAGCCAGTCAAAACATTTTGAACCAAGAGGTTTTCCACTGGAAAATGCTATTCTTTCTGAAGTCAAGCAGGAACTCGTTCAAATGCCAGTGACAGATTTTGGTCTGGAAGAAGTCAAAACATTACAGTTTGATAGTGCAGCTTCAATTTGTGACATTTTGACTTTCATATCATAATACAATCCTGTTCTATTAGACTTCAGTATGTCGTACTACATAATCAGTTATAAAGTTTGATGTAGTGTAAAAGTCAAAACAAATTTCCTCCTACAGCGCAGTCTAACAAAACATCCCAATACATCCTCTCTCAGAATTTTTATCCCAAACGCAACAGCAACTTCTAGTTTTCCATTCTAAGTGGGAATGTTTTCTCATTTTGCAAACACTGGAAACCCTGACAGGCAGAAATTTCTGCTCTTGATGAATGCTGAATGACTCTTCAGTGCTTTATAATCTCATTTCTGATGGTAATAATTAAAGGGTGCCACCACAACACTCACAGCCACTTGTCCACCTGCTCTGGAGACATTTAGTCAATATAAGATGAGGTCTCTCCTAATTTTGTTGCTGGTGGCATGGATGTCTTCACTTTATCACTTCATCCTAGGATTTCACTTATGTTGAATATTGATCAGATCTCTGTTGTCTATAGAGGAGTGGTGGATAGAGGTGGATGGCTCAGAGGCAGAGCTGGGTGTAGCATCAGATGAAGTCTGTCCTTGGTGTCTTCAGTTAATAACTGGGAAATTTCCCACCATGTGCCGGCTGGGAGAGGTGTGCTGGATTCTCTGGGAGTGATGGCCATCCAGCTGCACATTAAGTAGACAGGATGCATTGGGAAGCCATTTCAAAACAATTCCTCTTTCATGTTATTAATTTGTTTTTGTTATAATCCTTCTTGAGAAAGTCTGCTCAACTGTTTTCTGGTAACAGTAAGAATGCTATGGAAGATCAAAGTTTATTGTGTTCACTGCGGTGCACATAGTCATGAGCCTTTACCAGGAAGGTCTCTTTTCTAAGAAAAGGCTACTGAGAAAAAAATTCCGACATCACTAAAATTCTACCATTTTCCCCAAAACTATGTAAATAAAATCGTAAGATGAAATGATGTTTGTAATTCTTCATTTCATAGGGAATTGTTTGGCCATGCCCTTACTGAAGAAGGGATTCCAAGTACAAGATAACTAAAACAAAACAAAAACTTCCACGTATTTTTGAGGTGAATAGATTTTGTGGAAAAATTGCTAAAACCAGTTCACAGGAAGACGGGCCCATCCAGCCCTTGCAAAGTGTAACGATTTGGGGCATTTTGCATGAAACCATCTTCCCACTTCCTTTGCCAAGGCTCAGTGCAACTGCAGAGAGAATGGCACAGAAAGATGTGACCCGTGGTTCCCCTGGGAAAATTCAGGCAGGTGAGAGTGAGGCCCCGAGCAGATGAGGGAACATGAACCCATTCCCCTCTCACCACCAAAGGACATCTCCAGCCTTCTGGGGAAAGGCTTGAGAAGTGCCATGTGCCTCACGTTGCAGAGAGTGCCAAAGTTACCTTGATAATCTTTAACTGTTCCGGCATTTGAATTGGGTTTTTCCATCAACAGGCATGAACTATCAGAGAAAAGATGCATCTACAACTATCCCAGCAGTGCAAGACAAGGCTGGGAGCCAGAGGTGCTGCACAAGGAGGATAAACATTTCTTCCTGAGGGTTCACATAAGCTCTCTGCCACGAGCAAAGAGCTTGTTGAGCTGCTAAAGTCCATACCTTGCAAAGAGACCCTAGAAAAGAGATTATGTTTTCACATTGTTTCCCAGATTAATTTCAATGTCAACTTAAAAGGCTTTTAACGTTTTTATTTCAAGCGGAAGTATTAACTGGAACTGCCAGGGGCAGTTAGCTTGAGAAAAGCAATACCATGCATCTTAAACAGGGTAGAAATTTTTATGACCCAAATTCTTCATTTATTGTACACAGATGGTGGAAGAAGGCTGCTGTCTCCAGTGCCCAGCAATGCAGCAGGCCTGACCACAGTTTTCTGCAGACAAATGGTGCCTGCTCAGAGCTTTCTTAACACAAAATGATGTTTCCTGTTGTTCCTTCTCTGTAGAGCAATCTAAAGCATTCACAGGGCAGAGACTGATTTGTAGGGATGGTGAAACCCATCAAAATCCATCCATACTTTAGACTGAAAGCACAGCGACGTGCAGCATGGTGCTTCTCCTTTCTGAGCACAAACGTTGGCTTACGCTGCCTGTGTCTGAAAGGCATAAATCTGTGTAAGCACTCATACAACCTGAGGTGAAACTACACCCTGTGCCCATGTTTGCTCCTCCTTCCAACATCCCCTTGTGTATCCAAATTCTGCTGCTTGCTGGCAATCAGTGACTGACACAACAGATACCAAATACCTGTGCAGGGTGTGCTGGTGTTGAGAAATCAATGCAGACATGCATTAAAAGCACAGAGAGAGTCTGATGCCCACAGAAAGCAGAAGGAGGTAGAGTTTGCTGTATCAGCCACTAAGCTGGCCAATGCATGAACCTCATCACGTGGTTATGTAGCTTTTGGCAGTTTTTTCCTCCATCACCCTACTTTCCCTTCACAGCTGTCAGCTCCTTCAGGATCCATCCGCCACTGCATGCAGCACTGAGCAAAACTGGTTATAAGCTGCAACCCTCAACTTCTGTAGAGGAGGAAATAATATGGGAAGGAGGTGGTCATAGAGAGTGTATGGGAAATTGGTAATCACAGCCTGAAGCTCTGATTAATCAGCTGAGGCAAGTGTCAGGTCAGCTGTGGGAGCACAGGTGAGAGTAATTTAGCTGTGCTACTGGAAGGGAGGGAGCTTGACTCCACCTCCTCTAGACTTCATTTAAGGGCTGACCACCACTAAGGCAGCATCTCTTGGAGGTTGCTCCTTGGTGGAGATTGCATCAGTGCTTCCCAGTGAAGGCATCCATATTGGTGAGTTTTTCCCTATAAGTAACATATTGAATGTCTGTTACCATCTTTGTATTATTCCACCTTACAGAGAGAAAGATAAGAATCAATAAATTCCTTTGAAGCGTTGTCACTGGAAGGAATCTTTGTCCTCCTTAAAAAGCAAAATTGGAGAAGATTATAACCAAAATCAGCTCATGGGACAAAAAATGCATGTATTGCAGAGGAAGGGGTCAGGAGAGATCAAGCTTGCTTCGGGATACTCGGGCCATGCAGAACAAAAACATGTCAGTTGAAGATGATACTTGAAAGTGGTCCATACCCCATCCATTTCCAGAAGAGGGAATCCCAACTGTCACTGGCTATTTGCGTTGAGAGGAAACTTATACTTTAGCAT
Organism: Excalfactoria chinensis; assembly: GCF_039878825.1. Classification (NCBI taxonomy): domain Eukaryota; kingdom Metazoa; phylum Chordata; class Aves; order Galliformes; family Phasianidae; genus Excalfactoria; species Excalfactoria chinensis. The sequence goes on along the minus strand of NC_092829.1, from coordinate 1,181,498 downwards.
GGACCTACTGATTTCTATAGAGTCAGTGAGCGAGGCCCACCTGGGAAGCATCTTTGTGTTAGGGTGGTCAGCTCTGGCTGAGATCTCTCACCAAAGCTCTGAAGAAAGGCAAAAAAAAAATCCCTGCAGGATTGCACAAGGGGAGGGAGAGGAGCTGTGGTGGGAAATAATGCCTATCCCTTGCAAGAACCAGGAAGTTCCAAAGCCTGTAGTTAATTTAATGTCCTGTAAATGCCGCATGATGAACACAGGGATCAGCTGTCCTTCTTAAACCTTCTTGGAAATTCTAGCAAGTCCAACATCTAACACAACATCCTACAAGTTTTCATTTCTTCTTCCAGGGCTGTGCCTAGTGGTGTGACACAGCATCTCTAGGCTCCTCGTTCCCTGAATCTGGAGAAGGGTCCAGAGATGTGCAGTTCTAAGGGTCACACACCTCCTGATTGCCAGCCCAGATGTGGTGGGCCTGACCAACACTTCAGCTGTTTTTATGTTGGTTGTCCATAGTCAGTCCACAATGAGACAGCATATCCATCTCATCTTCTACATTTCCAAACCTCTGATGTCCGCTTGGTCAAATGGGTTTAGCTCACACTTCTCCTTGCGTTTATGTGGCCAAGTGCCTACCAGTCTACAAAACTACTTTATTTTTCTTTTGTTTTTCTCAGAATTAGCAATATTGCCCATCACCGTGTTACCTGAATTTTACACTGGTACTGTATATGCCCTGGCAGTCATGTCCTACAGCAAGACCCCTGGAAACACAACCATTTTTTCTTTAACCTTTTACTGCAGCCACATCCCTGTGCCAGTTTTATTCAAACCCAGTATTAAACTGCTTAGGGTCAGGTTTGGATCATTAGTTCCCCTTGTGTAAGAAGTCAGTCATCTCATTAAACATCTATGATTATATACTGCATTCGAGCAACACAATCTGTCTTTAACAAAACCACATGGGACTTTTCCAACTGCCACTTTGCTGCTCACTCTCACACCAAACTCCTTCCTCAGACCTTCCAAAGAAATTAGGTCAGCTAATGGGCATGCAGTAGCCACAAGCATCCTGTTCTCCTTACCTCACTGGTGTGAATTTAGGCACTAGTGTTTCTCCTCTCCAGTCCCAGGATAGTGGCCCACAGTTGACAGATTCATTACCCTTCCTTGCTGCTAGAGATGCAGTTTCGTGTGCTGGTGCTTTTAATACCTCCAGTGTTACCCGTTCATTTAAACAACCGTTATTCCTGGGTTCAGCACGGGGGTAAGCAGGCAAAATTCTCCAGCTTGCATTATACAGGTCACAGTAGATGATCTAATGATCCCTTTGGCCTTAAGGACTGCAAATGTTAAAAGCATTATATGGCACATCCTTTAAAAAGCTCAATATTTTTGGCAATGTCCCCTTTCTTAATGTGATCTTATCAGCCCTCACAAGCTGAACATTGTTGAAATTTATTGGTTACTTAGCATGAGCGGGGGACATCAAGAAATGCTCTGGGGAGTGTTGTGGATGATTCATAAGTGGGAAACCTTCCTCCCCAAGCAGTACTGAACCCTGTCTGCACAGGATATGAGAGAAGAGAAGCACCATGCAAAGACACCAGGAGCCAAGCTCAGAATAAACAAAAGGAGGTATTTCCCCCATGGTGGGGAAGTGGACCGGTGCAAATCTTTGCCAAGGGTTATCATGGCTGTGAAGTTTACCTGGGGTCCCGCGGAGACTGGAGCAATCCAACTGGCTCATTAAATAGGTGAGTCACAACAGGCCAGGGAAATCCTCCAAGCTGGAGGTGGTAGAGGAGGCACTGTATGCACTTACGTTGTGTCGTTTTCCTGTTGGAGACAGTTGCTGGACTGGATGGAGCCAGTTCAGATGTTCATAGTCTGCTGCCTGAAATACTGACTTGTAGTTGAGCTGGAAAACCAAGGCCTCCTCACCCACATTCCCACTGATGATCTTACACCAAGACGAGGGACTGTTCATCTACCAACACTTATATCTGCAGGAGTTCTTCTCAACCTTCCTGTAGCACAACCTGCTGGAGAGAGAAATTGCCATCGTAAAATTTCACTATTAACACCAGTGCAGGAAGTCAAAACATAGATGGCATTTTCCAAGGAGAATGCTGATAGATGGTTTTTATAGGTATATTTTTTTATGGTGCCATACTTATATTAGAAAAGGAAGGCAGAAAACAGAATAGTTTTCATCAAAAGAGGTATTTTTTTCAATACTTGATGTTCAAGGAGGACTTTCCAATTCAAAAAATAAATAGATTTGAAAACAGCTTTTTGTTCAGAATAACAGAAAAGCAAAATAATAATAATAATAATAATAATAAAAATAGATTAACTGTATTTTGCTTTAAAGCGATCTCTACTGATCTCATTCCAGATGGATAATTATATTCTGACTGATTATTGTAGGACTGAAGTTCCAGTCGGGTAGAACATTCTTTCTATTGGAAAGCATTATGTGATGCTGGTTTCCATTAGGGAGGCAACCCTGAGAAGGCTGCATTGCAGTCTTCACTTGCTCCCAAAATCCACTCTGAGAGACATGCAGGAGAGCGGTTGGGCATTGCTCTTTAAGACTGATTAAAGATCCTGGGAAATAAAATGTTTTCTATTCAGGTCACGTTGCAATTTCACTTTGCATCAAAATTTCCCTGGGGAGCAAATGTTGAAACCTTGATTATTTCTTACCTGGGTAAAAAATGTCCCAGGATTACTTACATCAAAACTGATTTCTTTTTTCCCTCTTACACAAATTTCTGTCAATGGAGAAACAAAGTGAAGGCTTCAAGATTTGGCTCTACGATTTTAAGAATATTATAGATCAATAGCTATGTAAACATACCAGCACAGGCTCTTTGCTAAGTGTATGTTTATGAACTGCTTTTCTTAAATCAATCACTCTGACCCAAAAGGATGAGTATATTATGAAAAGCTTCACAGCTTTCATTTGTTTTCAATACTGGAAAGTGGAAAAGAGAGGAAACAAGTGAAACAGTGATTATTATTATTATTATTACTATTATTTATCACAAAAGCAAAATATATGTTTAAAAGCTTTTCTCCTTCAAGAGCTAGCCATTTCAAAATGCTTTATTTGTGTATTTCAAAGAACTCTTTTCATCAAAATAATTTCTCATTAGAGATTGAAACCCAGCTATTTCTAACCGTAAGCAGAGCATGATCTTTTATACTGTGCGTTATAGATAAATCTTAGCAATGGCTCCTGGAGGACCCCATCAGGCACTGAAAGGAGTAACCATTTACAAGATTACTCAGTAATTTGTATTAACCTTTAATAAACTTCCATAGAACCATAGAATTAAAGTTGGAAAAGACCACCAAGATCAAGTCCAACCACTAACTCATCACCACCATACCCACTTAAAATATGATACGTGACTATGGTGTGGCCTATTACAGCTTGTGCTCAGTGCCCTGGGGAAGCTCAGTGATTTGACTCTATCTATTGAGAAATGACAGTGATGGAGGCGAAAAGAACATGGCAAAAATCTTTGTGGCAGGTCTTCTGGAATTGTTAAAAGACCAGAGACCTTGAAATCACTGCAGATGCCTCTAGACCTAGGGTTTCATTGCTTTCCAGTGGGCAAGTGTCAACAAAAAGCTTCACAGACCTGTTGCAGGGCACTCCTCAAGTTTCAGTGAAGAAACAAATGCACCATGGCACGCCACAAGAAAGCTGGGGCTACGTGGTTCATCAGGCAGTCAGGGCTCAAACAGCGCACTAGGAAGCTACAGCACTGAGAAGGTGCAAATTGAAATGGTTCTTTCCTCCCTTCTTCTCCCCAAACAGTTTCAGTGTCATATCCCCCATACTTAGCATCCCCATAATGCCCTTTTGGGTGATGCTTTGCAGGGGCTGCCTCCTGAGACAGCCAGACATCCAAGGAGAGATGTTTTAGTGTTTACACTTACATCCATGCTTTCTGAGAGGGTGTTTGTCATTAGAACTCTCTGAAAGACTCTATAATGGTAGAGACACAATGAGCAGATGGGCACAGAAGTTTCCTCCTGCACTCTCTAAATGCCAAAGGTCGACTTCAAAGGAGCAGTCCATTTTCCAGTGTTGAGCACTCACTTTTCCATGTGCCAAACCCTGCTGCCTACTACCTAGACGGGAGGTTGACAAAACAGAAGAGCACATGTATTCCACCAGCTTCCAGAAAGCACTACAAGATAGAGGATGTTTGACTTTCACACTTCTCTTGGAGTCTTTCTTTTGTCTTTCTGATATTGTGGTGCACCCAGTGCTGGAGGTGAGGCTGTGCAGAGCAGAGCAGTGCAGGACAGCCTGTCCCTCGCCTGCTGGCAGTGCTGGACCTGGTGCACCCCAGGGCCCAGTTGGTGTAAAAGCATTCACACCAGCACTGGGAGCTTCCGGAGCAACTTCCTTGCTGGCTGTGCTTTCCCAGCTCCAGCACACATCTGCAGTCACCAGAGCATCCCATGGCCCCTGCCCGAACCAGGGCCCCTTGGCACCAGGCATGGCGTGGAGACATGTGAAGACATGGTTTCCTGCCTCGGAGAAATTCCCTCCCCAGAAACCAGAGCCTGTGGAGTAAAACACAGCTGCAAATGGCACTCGGAGCCTCAGGAGGCCAGGCTTTAAGAATAAGCAGGCACCTTGGGCTGGGAAGGCCTGAGTACATTTTTGCAGCTATGTAAACAACAGTAAACTGCTCCTTTTGGCCGGGCTGGAAACTGATGGCATAACAGGAAATTCTGGTGGATGATTTTCTTTTTTGGAAACCACATGAAAGTCAACCAAACTTTCCCAAAACAGATGAAAGATTGTGACCAGGAGCAGTTGGAGGATGAAGCAGTTTTAAAGGTGGTTGTAATCCTGCCCAGCCCCGGGTATGGCCATGCCAGCAGGTTCCTGTCGGGGAAAACAAGCTACTGCTCATCAGCCGCTCTGGGCTATGACCCTACCACAGTGGGGTGACACATCCCAGAGTGGGTTACCAGAAAGGAAAGAGAGATGTCCTGAGGGTGAAGATGACAGAGCAGTCAACAGCTGCCCTGCCTTGGCTCTCTACAGCCCTGGTGGATATCTCTGTAGGACTCTGTGGGCCTGGGAGTAGAGAAGTGTTGAGGCTTTAGGGAACTGAAAGGGGTCTTCTTGTATAAGCCAGAGGATTTTTGAGGTGGCTCAAACCAAGCCCCCAAAACAGCTGCTTTGGCAAGTCATTCAGTAAATAACTTCATTAATCTTCACCCTGCACAAAAGCCATCGGGTATCCCTGAGCTCAGCCCTGGGCATGATGTCCAGTTCGCTGGTGACTCTTGGCCCGGTTAGAGAATCAGTGAGGAAAAAAAAGCCCCAAAAATAAAAATAAAAACCCTCTTCCTTCAAAACCAACAGTGCCCGGCCAAGAGGCTTCCACACACAAGTGGCTTCTGAAACATGAACCAACCACAGCGGTCTCAGCTCTTCCCACAGCGCAAGTGCGTGGGCTCAGCTGGAAGCCCTGCTGGAGGAGGTCCTGCCTGCTGAACGCCAGCCAGCAGGCAGAGCAGCCCGGCGTTAGGCCCTGGGAAGGAGGCACAGCAGGTCTTGCAGGCTGCCTCCCAGAGCCCTGTTCCTTTGTATGGGGTCAGGGTGGGCAGGGAAAGGGAAGGGCTGCCCCTGGGAAGGGAGCAGCCATCACAGCTGTGAGCAAGGACATCCTCTCCAGCTGCAGGGACCCTTGGACCCAGGAAGTTTCCATGGGTCAGGACATTGCAGGCTGCTCTGCAGTGTTTGTTTGGGTTGGCTTGTGAGTATCCCTGTGCATGTGTTTATTGGGGCGGACACATCACTGCAGGGCTGGAGTTGTGCCCTAGATGTCTCTGTCCCAGAGGTAACTTGCCACTAAGAAGCAGGGGTCCCAGTGATGCATTCACATGTAATCAGCATTGATTGCCATCTTAAATGAATCCAGCCACAACCCTGGAAACTTTCTCTTGAGGAGCAGATACCATCTCCAAAGTGCGATATTCAACAAGCTAAACAGAATGGTCGAGGCTGGGTTGTAAGACATGAGCTAACTGCCAGCTTCTATTTCCATCTGTGAGCTCAGTCGAGCCAAAATCAATAAATCATCATCATTGCCACCAAGAATTCGGTTTTATTGGATGATAATATATTTCCTACTGGTGAGACCATGCACCAGCATCTGGAAGAGGAACAAATGACTATTTACATTGCAGAGCAGGGAAGACAGAGGAAAGAAATAAGTAAACATATCACATATGTTATATGGAGATTACTGTGGGGTTAGTCTCAGTTATGACATCTATCTCGGAGGGGAGGAGAAGGGAAAGGTGACTCATAAATGTCCCAATACTAAGTGAATTATTCCATCACTTCACTCCCCTGTATCTCTCATGTACACAGATCCTTCTCCCCTCCTATGCAAGCACAACACATGGACCAAATGTGCAGTCGTCTGGTTTTCAGATGATGGCAGGGGCATTGCTAATGCACAAGGCTATTGCACAACACTTGGGACCCCCAGAACAGGGAAGCTAAGGGCATTTTATTGTCCCCTTGAGGAGTAATGTTTAGTGGGGAGGATCCTCCTGCCTTCAGTAGACACTTATTCTCACCTCGTGGAGAAGAGCTGTCCCTGCAGTAGTACTGCAGAGTGGAAGTCCGATGAAGAGCCATCAAGGAAATAGCTTAGGAGCCAACAAGGGGATGGCTTCAAAGCCACCAAGACTGCAGAGAGCATTTCTACTCACTACATGATCCGGATCTCCAGACTGATCCTTCTCCTCCACCAGGCTGAGATTTCTCCTCTGCTGTCAGCAAAGTGTGTGCCACCGCAGGCAGGACACGTCAGGTGGCAGTGAGCAAAGTGAGCAGCGCAGCTGAGCAGAAACTGAGCAGTTTCCTGCTGAAGTTCTCTACACTGAAGACTTCCCTGAGACGGTGACTTTTCCTTGGATGAACACTGTCCTTTCAAACAGCTTCTTCCAAAAAAGCTCCTCTTTCTCCCCCCATCTGCTTTTAACGCATATTTTCCTTATTCCCATGGGACCCATGGAGCATCCCTGAGCTCTCCAAACCTTGGCCAAACGCCCTGAGGAGGACCAGGAGCATTGCCGAGGGCAGCACTTGCTGCTCAGTCCTTGCTGCATCAGTGCCATTTCAGTTCTTGCCTCCCCTGCTTCTGACCATTTGGTCTTGGCCTCATCAACAGGCTTTCATCACCCAATTAGAAACAGAGCAACCTCCTGCTACTTAGTTATATTTGGCAAGGAGAGAGCACACACAGAAATAATCTATAGTGCTCTCCCTGGATCAGCACGTGCTTCGGAGGAGAGGTTTGGCAGCCTGGCCCTCCAGCCATGTTCCCCTTCTGCGTGTGAGCGGTCACTGCTGATCAGCAGCTCGCCGGGTCATTAAGTGCAACAGCAACGCCCATGCTTGTCTTTCCAGCAGGGCCGCCTGTCCAGAACAGACACCAGCTCTCCCACAGAGTTTGGTTGACAAAGTTCTGCAGGAGATCTGATCTCACCCCCATCCCGTAGTGCTGCTCTATGGCTTGGGTTGGCTTCCTCAAGCCCATCAGGTGAAACCAGGGCTGGTAAGCAATGCACATCCCACCACACAAGGCACTGGGATGGGGAAGAAAAGGAGCAAATGTATTTTTATTTTTATTTGTTTCTGAAGGTTTCAGTTGCTCCTCATGAAAAACATCCCCAAAGGTTGCCATCCCATCATTCGGACACCTCAGGCTTCTGAGAGTGGGTGCTTAGTTTAGTTGGATTTGTCTGGTTACACAAGGAGAGCTCTGAAGGACAGCAGCACCAGGCTGGACTTCCCTTGGTGTAACACCAACCCGATGCTTTAAATCTGAAATACATCGTGGGGTGGCACAGGCTCCACAGCCACATCAGGTGCACAGCTGAGCACTGGGGAAAAGGAAAACCCTGCAGCAGCAGCAATTACAGAAACTTCCAGAGAAAAGAGGACATGAGGCTCCAGGGGCTGTTTCAACCTTCAGGGCTGTAGGAGAGCAAGCAGTAAAACAACAGACCTAGAAATAACTCTTAGTGTGTTTAAGCAGGTCTTGGGGAGTGCACCAGCTGCAGCACCTGCTGGGCACAATGCATTGAGTGCTGTGTGTGCCATGGGAGCAACCAAGAGCTGCTGCAGAGGGCTTTATGAAATGTGGGTACTACACTGTCATTTTAGGCACCTGTGATTGTTTCTTGTCCTCGATCCCAGAGGAAACAGGATTTATGAAGCTGTCGTGTGCAGGTGTATATACATGACGGCTATCCACTGCAAGTCGTTTTTAACCTCTAGATGATTTCAGCTTCATTTGGCAGATGAGCAGCACTCTTAAAGGGAAGGCAGAGTCTGTAAGTTTTGTGGAAATAGCTGGAGGAGATAGCCCTCATTTCTGACCTCAGGGAGAGGCTCAGCCCTTAAGAGACCTCAGAGAATCTACACTATCACTGCCCAGGGCCATTGGCTCTGTGACTCTTCTCCCTTCCAGACCCACCTGGTAGGGACAGCATCGAGGGGGCACACACGGAGGGAACAACAGCATTGTATGTTAATGAAGTTTGGTAATAATGGTTTTATTTATAAGTGCCCCCACCCCTGCTGAATCGCTCAGGGCTCTGCACAACAACCACAAAAACAATTGCTCATTAATTAAAACCACACCAACCTCCCCAAGATTGCAAACAGATGGATGAATGCATCATATGATATAATATCTCAGGAACTGAGGATGGGAAGGGACCACCTGTGCCAGCCAGCCCGGGCATTAGCCCACACCTCCCTGGATGTTGCCTTCACAGCTCTCTGCAGTGTGCCAGCAAACACCAGGAGCTCTGTGACACTGGCTGTGCCATGTCCCTACAGAAATGACCCCTAGATGGGCTGATGGTTGGACTAGGTGATCGTTGTGACCTTTTCCAGCCTTAATTATTCTGTGATTTGCACCCAAAAACCCTGCAGTAACCTGTAAACGCTGTTGGAAGCACAGCACCCCTTTCTCCCATATATGCTTATTATACAGCAAGGACAGATAGAGCAAAAACCCATGGATTTAACAAATCCTTTCCCATCCCTCCAGTGCTGCACATGTTCTTCATCTGAGCATGTCTAGCCCACTGCAAGCATGAGGATTTACCTCCAGGTCATCTCCACTTAAGAAGGAAAGCATCATTCCTTCTATCCACCCCAATAAATCCGGGAGCTGGGCTGAGCTGAGCTGAGCTGGGACCCATTGTTTGTGATTTCATCAACGAGGCAACAGTGGTGTAAGAAAAGTGACTTTAATAAATCCATCATCCCCAATGCCCATGGGCTTCACCTCTCCCCACCGAGCCTGGGCACCGGGGACGGACCGAGTTTTCCTCCTGCCTTTCTCCACCGCACCTCGTATGAGTTGCAGCCCTTATTTTCCACACTGTTCCCGCAGCTGTGCCCTGGGGGCCTGCACGCGGCTGCCAATGTTTGCAGAAAGGTGAGGACGGGCTGAGCCGGCGCTCCTGACTCACGGAGGCAGCTGGCAGCTCTCCGCAGCCAGCTGGAGGGTGGGAACGGCACGCTGAAGGATGGGGACGCAGGGTGTGGGCTGAGCAGCAGCCGGGGAGCTGCTCCGTTTGGGAGGAAGCTGCAGGGCTGCCAGCTCAGCCTCACAGCTCCCAGATGTAGCAAGTGCCAACCGTGTATCTGGGAGAAGATGGCTCCTCTGCATAGCTTTAGGCATTCACCTCTCTGCAGCCCGCTCATCCCTTTCCCACTCTTTTAAAGAGCAGGTTAGTGTGTGTGCTGGAGAACCTGAGAGAGAAACTGCGTATGCCACCTTGGACATCTGGAACAGACTGCCCTTGGAATGCCTGTTAATGGGATTGACCTTGGTTTCATCTCAGACCTTGGGGGAACACATCATGTGCTTTGCCTGGGATGAGAGAGAAAAAAGAGAGAGAGATCTCTATTTTGTCAAGAATATATATAAATATGTATGTATGTATATATCATGGGATGTATATGCCCTGGACGTGCAGTCTGTTCTCCAGCACCACATCCTTCTCTCCACAAGCCCCCCCTGGAGAAGGACTTGATGTCCCAGCCCTAGCTGGAGGCCAGGGGAGGTACACAAGCTGACACACAGCCCAACGGAGAGACTGCTGGAGATGCCAGGGATATGTGCCTGAATAACAGAGGTCAGAGTCTGGCCCTGGTTTCTCAGTTCTTGTTACTCCGATGATACACACAGCACTGTGTGGCCACGGCACAGCTGGGGAGCTGCTGTCTTATCAGCTCTCACTCCTGGAAGGCTCCTCCACCTCTTCTCCTCTAGGCTGACTTTCCAACACAGCTCAAAGCTCCACGCAACCTCCGAGGAGCCAGTGGCCTATCTCAGGTCTGGATTTGTCCCCTCAGGAAATTACTGTGGGCCCTGACTGATCTCCAGTGGACCCATCCAAAAAAGAATAATACAGCTTTTCTGCAGACAACTCTATCTTTGCTACATACCAATCCCATGACAAACCAGTTGGCACACGAATGCAAGCACGAAAGCAATTTGGCTTCCCTCCTTCTTATGTTGACAGCTTTAAAGCCGCTCTCTTTAAACTCACCTCCCGTAGGTGGTTCGGCAGCAGAGCCAAAGGCTGTGATTACACTTCCAGAATGTTTGTTAGCTGCAGGTCCCCAGGCACTGAGTTCTGGAAAATATTTTTCAAGCAATGTCCTCAGGGTCAGAGGCAGGTTCTCTGGCTTGTTCCTGGCTGACTTCACACTGGGGTATGCGTGCTGCAGCCAATGTGTTTTTTAGGACTCAAAGGCAGACAGGCAGATCTGATAGCCTCTCTGAGTTGCCGTCCGCTTAGATCTCTGCTTGCACCTAGCAGGACTGACCCTTTTTCATGTCGGTGTAGTGGGATTTGGTCCCCACACAGTGTGAGCACAAAGCTATCGGAGCTCTCCAGGCCAATCAGATAAGGTGAACACATCTTCCTGAACTTTATTACCAGCAAAGCGTTGGTCTGGCCCTGCCTGGATGGGGATGGCACCACAAAGTGCTGGAGCTGCTGAGCAGGAAAGTCACAGCATCACTGGTCCAGGTTATCCATTTTCTTGCATGCAGAAGTCCCTACCTAAGCAGAACCTCCAGCCATGCACCATCCCGGATCATAGAGGTTTGCTCCAGTTAGATATATGCACCTTTTAAAGCAACTAGGACTTCAGTCTTGTGCCATGTTAGGGCCTACCATTAGAACATACAGCTCAGCCTCCATTACAGGACAGAGCTGCTCTTGGGTGAGGTTTGTGATGGGGGGAGCCAACACAGGCTCACAATGAGAGTGCAAGAGGTTGGGTCATCCTTTGATTGGAGTTTGGCATTCACATAACTTTAGATTCATTAGAACCACAGAGAATCATTAAGGTTGGAAAAGTCCATTAAGTTCATCCAGTCCAACCATTTAGGGCACTGTCATACTCCTGCCAAGCTCAAACCTGCCACTGAAGTAAAAACTGAAGTTAAAGGTGTGCTTTAGAGCTGAAACCTTGTGCTCCCACTGGAGGAAGGAAAAATGGGGGGATGGTTTACTTTATAAATTAGGAAAAGAGGAGAGGACGTGGAAGAGCAGAAAGTGGCCAAGCAGTGGCAGAGGTCCATGGCTCCTGGTCCCATAGGGACAAGGAGCTGCTCTGTAACATTTGAAGATGGCACATTCAAGATTAATAAAAAGAAAGAAACACTTTTCTACCCAACGCATGCAGCTAAACTGTTGAATTCCCAGGCTTGAAGCTAAGCAGTGTCTCATTTTGCATACACCACCCAATGAGTCTCAACACTACCTCCCAAGACTTAAGTCATATCACTGGTGACGCTGGAGAAGGGAATGAGAAAAAGGAAACAGGCTGACATATCCGACCCGCTGAATCACAGTCAAGAACAGCTTAGCTAAGAAAGCCGATTAAAAGCTGAACAGCTCTGCCAGCAGCACATCATTTTGGTTGAGCTGCTACAAGGCCACCGAACCTCTATGAGCTGTGGCTGACAGAAGTCCACCTACTCTTTGTTATGGGTACAAGGCCAAAGAAGTAACCTTGCCATCAGATTCACTGCCATTCAAACACTGGTGCAAGGAATCTAACACAGGGGGTATGATCCAGTGGGATAAAAGAAGGTCACGCAGTCGCAGCTACTTGGGATCAAGTCTTTTGGTTTCTCTGTTGCAGTGCTGAGGCCCATGTATGGAAAAACCCAGCGTCTCATTTCTCTCCTCTTCTAGTTCTTAACACAAATGAAATACAGATATTTTCATATTGTTTTATTTGGTCAAATCTGTTCATGTTGTGCAAAATGGGGCAGAATCTTCTCAGAAAAACAGAATTTCCTTGGGTCACAACAACAAAACAGTGCGAGTAATCTTCATTTTGCAGTCTGGTCTCACTCACCAAAAGCCAACTCTCTGGCCATATCTATTTAAATTCTGGCATTCTTTCTTCTACAAAGTAAGCTCTGACTCCAACCTGTGCACTGAAATGTCACAGGCAGTGTGAGAGCACAAGGAAAATGGTTGTGAATGGGAAGGTTATTGAGACTATAATTAGAATGCCCAAAGCTAGAGCCAGAGGAGACCTCTGCCAGGAATGGTAGCCTTCCTGCCCCAGAGGCACGCTGACCTCAACCCCACCGGCTGCACGCTGCTGCTTTGCCTCCTCCAGTTCCTCAGTCATTGCAAGGGAGGAGGAAAGGAGGGAGCTCCCAAAAGCCTTGGGCACCTGGGGCTGCTCTCTGGACACGCATACCTCACCTGTGTGACTGACAATGCATGCACACACAGAGATGATGATTTATAAGCAACTTTCAGTCTTCCAAAGAAGGCAAATTGCAGTGATGTGAGGTATACCAAACCTTCCTTGTTCCCTCTGCTTGCAGGTTTATTGAGCAAAGAAACTCCATAAAGCACTTGGGCTTTTAACTTCTGTGTCAGGGGAACCAGCAGTCTGGTAGTGCGTAGCAGCCTGGAGTCTTCCATCCTGCAGGCCACCAGCACATGAAAAACACATTCAGTCACTCCAGGAGCCACAGAATGCTTCCCCAGTACTGCAATTCAAATTCAGAAGTTTTGCCTTCACAAACTTCCCTCTGGAGTCCTTTTCTTAAGCACATATTGCTTGTAATATGCTTGACGTTTATTCATTGCATCTCTAATAACTATTAGTATTCAAGAGGTCACATTAAGAGCCTGGTGGGCTTCCAGCTACAATTACCCTGCTTTGTTTTACTTAGTTGTCAAAGAGCTGGTCGAGGGGGTTATGTTTGTTCTGCTGAAATAAAGCTTTATGGCATGTTTCAGGGCTGACATTATGACACTAGTAGGCTAGACAATCTGTCGTTGGAAAGAATTTCTGCAAATCCCCAAAGTTTTTCTGCATTTCTATGCTGTCATCTAAAAAGCAGCATCTGCTCTGCAAGGCTGCCAGAAGAAGGTCATATTTTTATTTTTACCAATAAAAGGAAAGGACGAGTCCATGGTTCAGGCACTGGACAAGCCCGAAGTTCACTTCCCGACTCGGCCATGCACACCCTGTGTGACTTCGGGCCGCAGGCTCAGCTGGGGCCAGGCCCCTTTCCCCATTATAAAGCAAGAAGGTGCCTTCCTTCCACTCATCTGAGTCGTGTCCCTTTCTCATAGAATCATAGAATCCTTAGAGTTGGAAGGGAAGCCTCAAATGCTTCAAGGGACCAACTCTGTTCATGCCATCTGAAGAGGGACACCGCAGCTCCATCATGTTGCCCAGGGCCTGATCCAGGCTCTCCAGGGCTGTGGCATCCACCACATCACTGAGCATCCTGTTCCAGTGCCTCACCACCCTTACTGTAAAACACTTTATCCTTACTTCCAACCTAAATCTACTCCTTTTTATCTTGAAACCTATTTCCCCTTGTTCTATTACCACAGACCCTGCTAAGGGGACCCTACTGTGAGTCTGGGATGAAGTCATCTTACCCAGTACCTACATACACCAGGAAGATGAAGAGCCTGGACTTTGTGGTCTCCACTTCTGCAGCCCTCATCTTCCATCTCCCTCTGGCTCCTCCGCACGTACCTTTACCTGCTCTCAAACCATTGCTTATTATTTTTTCTAAGCTTCTCCTTCCTCCTAAATGAGGTTGTTCCTCTTGATTTGGCCTCTCCACAGCTCTGAATACAAACAACTGACACTAGAAACATTTCTAAGGGAGGGTTATTTTCATGCCATCTTTGCTAATGGCATCTCTGTTGGAAACTGTCAGTTGAGTGCTGTTTGACACATCCCTGGCTGTCACACACAGAGGAGAGCCAGAAAATGGGAACCGTCTTTCCAGAGGAGATGAGGTTTCAATGGAAGTGTCAGTTTTTAACTTAAGTCTTCTCAAATATTACATTCACAAAAAAGAATTCACCAACAGCTGCACTTCTAAGAGACCAAGGGACTGATTACATCTGTCATGCAGATAATGTATTGCCCTTTGAATGATAGGTGTGTACCCGAACTTGCAGCGTGTCCATGGCCAACGAACTGACTTCAAAGGTGGTGGTGGGTGGCAGTGGTGGTGGAGGGCCGGGCTGGAGGCCGGGCTGTGTGCTGCCTCAGGTGTTTTCAATAAATCTCATGTACTTCACACGAAGATGCTTTAAAGGCCTTTGACAGCTTCAGCCTTTTAACACCTATTTTCAATTATGCAATAGCCACTATTTGTAAACAGGTTAAGAAAATGATATAAGTGAGCCGCATTCATATTTTAAACAGAAAGCGCAGCACTTCAAATGCAAATAGGAGACATCCTGTCTACAAGGACATTTAGCCAATTGCTTGATGCATGTGGTTTCAAAGATGGTTGACTTCCATCCAAAAGACACAGATGGGATGACTTAGACACAAACAGCTTTTAATTTACCACTTATGTTGCGTCTTTACTTTACCTGCTGCTATGAAAGCAGTAAGGGTGCAAACACAGACCTAGAAAGAGCAGTCCTGGTTAGGGCCCCCGGTTGGAGCTGTGAAGAAACTGTCCTTGAAATGGCCCTTCTGCACTGAAGCACTTTTTGAAGTATCAAAAAAAAAAAAGAAACAAAACCACAGAAAGCAAAGGCTGGAAAGCAGGTCCCCTTGCAAAGAGAAATCTCTCATCTAATTTAGAGCAGTTCAAAGGTTCAGTAAGTTCGTATCTAGGGACAGAGCTGCAGACGAAACTCTCTGCAGGATTCAGTGGGATACCTTTCTGCTTTATTCGCTCCAAACAGTGGCACGGCTTCCTTGCAAACCTGTTAAGAAATACAGGGGAGTTTCGTGCTGGATCAGGGTTATGGCGGATGGGTCATTTCTGCTCAGGTTATCCAGGTACTTCAAGGAGTGACCCCAACTCTGCTCAGCTCTACAGAAAAAGAGAGTTTCCAAGAGCTCCATGAGCCAGATCTGGATCAGGCCCGTCAGGCATCTGCTGGGAAGGGCAAAGAGCCGGTTATACAATGATACTAAAGCAGACAAAATATTCTAAAATCAAATGTATGAGCAAACAGTCCACGTGTCTACAAGGGGCATGAGTTTCTGTGGAGCTCTGTGCCTCAGGGACGTGAAATAATTGTGATTCTGGCGTGCCAAAATAGCCCTGTGTAAATATTGCTCATTGCTAAACAAAACAACAGGTTGTTTGAGCAAATCAGATGTGACAAAACAAAAAGAACACCACGAGGAAGTAAACATGTGAAGCCCACATTTTCTGAGGAGCTCTGAATAATGCTCTAAATGAATATTTTGGAGCTTGGTTCCGTGCAGGTGCTAGGAAGTTTTATGCTCAGAATGCCTGGAATATTTTCTCCACTACTGGGAAATTAATAAATACTAGTATGCTCGAGTCTTTTGTGCCAATACTAACCATTAACTGCTGGCTCTCGGCCACAGCTGTCTACTTTGCAGTGGATTCTGCCACCGAAGGAAAGGTCATTACGGGCCTGTACTTTCTTCTCGTTAGAATGTTCCAAAATAATTAACAGAAGTTGTTCAGCAGATGGTTCCCTTTCTGTCAGCAAGTACCTACATTTTAATGGGTTATGCTGGATTCCTGGCCCTGAGTGGGTGAGGCTGGAAGGAAAATTAAAATGCATGCTCTTTGATCCACCCACTTGTAATTAGTTCTTAGAGTTTTACATAATAGAAAATAGAAGGGAGGTGGGAGAGGGGAAATGAAATCATTATAAACCAGGAGATCAGCAGCAGCCATGTAAAGCTGTGATTACGTTATCCGACGACATCTCATCGCTGCGCAGGCATGGAGTTGTAATTGTATCATCTGGGGATTTGAAGATTTACTAATTGTGTGTTTCAGTGTCCTGGCCAGGAGATTCAGCAGGAAACCACAAAAGAATAGGAGATGCCTGTGTTTGTAAACTGAAAATGATGATCCCCCCATGCCCTAGCAGCAGCCGGAGGCCCAACCAAGAGAGAGGATGAGCACACAGCCAAGCACTGTGCTGCAATCGGAGGGAAAACGTACCCTTGAGTTTACATTGTCAGCAAACAAAGCCTGGTCAGGGATTGGGATCGCTAACTTCATTTACAAAAGGAAAACCAAAAGTCACATCAAGAATTTAAGGGCTGCATCCTCAAAAAGCCTGGAGCTGCCCATTGAAAGCACTGGGTTTATGCAGATGCATACTTTCACCCCACTCCAGCGCCAGTGGATTCAGCCCTCCTGAGCTCAGCTGTGGGGTCCAGGCCCCTCTGATTGAGGGCAGAGGGCCGACGTCACCCTGCAGTGTCTCCCCCCTGTGCCTCTGTTCTCTGGCTGCAGAACACAGCCTCTGAGCAAGACATCATGCTGGTGGAAACACCCCAGTTTCCATGGAAAAATAATAAAAATCAGCTCATCCTAATTACTACCATTGGTGTTTCTTCTATTATTAGTTCCACTGTCATGGAGCAGAGGAGAATTCAATGTGATAGACCATTGCCAGCCTCTGCATTTTGTCCTTGACACCATGGTAAGAGGCTTTAAAGGAGGTTTGGGGTTACTTTCTCCGTTTGGGGTGGGTGGCACACAATCCAGTACAATGGAGGTAAACGTTAGGGGCCTGTGCAAAGCCTCTTGATCCTGAATGGGAAGGTCATGAGTGGTGGACATAGGGAAAAAAAGACTGACACAAGGGAGGTGGGGAACCATGTAACAAGTGGATACGGTGGTCATGGGTTGATGGTTGGCCTAGGGGTCTGAGAGGTCTTTTCCAGCCTTAATGATTCTATGATTCTAAGAGGTCTGGTGATATGAAGTGGTAAAGAGCACCACACAAAGCTGCAATTGCAAAAGGCAGAAGATTGGGTTGTGTAATGAGGAGAGTCTGGACAGATTCACAGCTCTACTGATGGGCTAAAAAAAACTCCACATCTTACAGGTGTGCTGCAAAAACCAGATATGTTAGCTGTGGGTAGACAGTGATCTCATAGGTACAAAAAGGCTTCGTTGGTGCAGATGCTGCAAGATCAGCAGCAAACCCTGTGTGAGGGGAAGAGGCAAAGGCTTCAGAGATGCCTTCAGAGTAATGGGACTGGTGTTAGCAGGGAACCAGGGAAATCCAGAGGGACCTTTTGGATATTTGCACTGAGGATCTAATTAGCTAATGAGCATGTCTTTGGCATTGTTCTATGGAGCTATAATTTGAAGAAAAGTTTTGTTTTGTTTTTTGGTTTTTGGTTTTGTTTTTTTTTTTTTTTAGGAAAAATATTCTTCAGGGATTTGTGGTATTGAGAATAAAAGTACAAAAATTAAAAAGCCTTCTTGCTGAAAAAGTAACACGAATTTAACTCTTGCATTCATGCATTCATATGAGAGGATATCAGGAATGAAGCTATGGGTGTTGAGCTTACTGGAGCTGCAGAAGTAGCCACAGTACCTCATTCAGTGTAAACAGGAGCAGCAATCACACATCTATATGACTTTAAAGAGCTAGGAAATAAGAACCACCAAGCAGCATGGACAAGTTAAGGCAGAGTCATGAAACAGAAGAAGCTCCGGCTTTGAAGAATCTGACTAACAGCCCTTTTTTGGGCCAACTGCTGTCTGTATGTGCAGGAACTGTAAATGTGTGTCTTCTATGTACTCAACCACAAACCCGGGCACTTCATACTCTTGAGAAGTTCTTGCCTCCATCACTTTCTGCTCTTAATGAACGTGAGCTGCATCTTCCCATAGCCCACTCCCCAAGCAAAAGGGTCTAGCAGCGTAACGGCTCTTGCTGTAATGTCCCTTGTCAGATTTGAGTCCAGACCAGGATCTCAGGCCACTAGCAAGCCATTAGCTCCTATATGGAGTCAGAGCCACTAGAGGGAGTCAATGTGTTTGAATGGTTCACACATCCATTCATCTCTTTCTCTCTCTGCCCCTTGGAGGAGAGCAGGAACAGAGAGGGAGGAAAAAGCACAGGGAACATGCTCAGAACATTGCTTAGCTCCCACTGATGTACACTGCAGTAGCTCCAATTACTTCAGTGTTTCCAGTGAGTGGGATTGCTCTGGGTTTCCAGCAGTGTAACAGCAGAGGAAGGTCTATATTTGTCCCTAGGAATATTTATGTATGTCTGAAGAACTCTCAGGAGAAGGAAGGGATAGATGAGAGTCCAGAAAAAATGTGGATGGTGAAGGTGGTAGAAGAAGTACGCATAACCTACAGGGAAAGGCTGGAGGAATCTTGTTGGCTTGGTTTAGAGAGGAGATGGCTGCAGCAGAGGACAGAGCAATGGGGTTGTTATACAGGAAAGGTTGTTTTAAAAGGCCCAGGTCTTGCTTGTTCTCCATGACCAATGTGGCAGGATAGACTTGATCCATCTCAGGGTACAGAAAGATTCACTCTGCCTCACTGAAGCACACTGAGGCAGGAAACCTCTTGAGTTCCCCCAGCCCTTCACTCTGATGTGCTGTTGAACTGTGTGACACAACCCAGTGGCAAAGACATTGGCCATGATTGTCCGTACTGCAATCCTTTGGTATTCCTACATTTTGGGGTGAGCACCATGATTGCCAAAGAAGTTCCCTGGCTGTGGAGTTCATTGAATGCCACATGGACAGTTGACCACATCTTCCCTTCAAGCTTTGTGACGGCCCAGATACTTTGTCAAACTCAATTCATGAAACCCAATGGGAATCATTTACCATTTTCTCCATCACTGTCACCCAAACCTGCACAGCAATCTTCCCAGCAGGGAGGTGATCTACTTCCGACCTGACATCACATTGAGTGCTTCTGGGTTGCCATGCCCTGCAGAGGGAAAATTTGGCTTCTAATCTTTGAACTAAACAGCTACAGCTTTTAAAATGGGCTAAAATAAAATGAAATAAAATAAAACAAAGTTAGTGTAACTCTGGGATGGGTCCTTACGGTCCAGTAGGGATCACCAGCAAACCCGCTGTCTGCAACAAATGGTGTGGAAGACACAGTGGCTGGAGGTCACATTTATGAGCACTCAAAAAGGGTTTAGAAGCAGGACCGTGCCTTCCTTTATTATAAATATTAATGAATTGAGTCGCTTTGTTTCTGCTATGGGAATTCAAGCCGTTCAGGGGAGAGATGTCAGGAACAATCTGGCGACGAATGGGGTTTTCATCAGAAAATGATGGCTCCAAACAAAACTTCCTGGAGGAATGTACCAGTTTCAACCAAACGTTTTCTGAACAAAGTTGCTTAGGTCCAGACTCAGTCTTTCTAGTGAATCAAAGGCTGTCCTGAAAAGCCCTCCAGAATGGCTCAGAGAAATGCATTTTGATGGATACCTGGGGGAAGTACTGTCTGCTTCCCAAGGCTCATCTGAAGTGCAGCTGCTGCTGCTCTGAGCTCTTCATCCATGAAACTATTCCAGTTTTAACACAAAATGTGAACAAGACACGCAGATTTGCCAGTCTTCCTCAGTGAGCTCTGTGCTTCCATTTTGCTCCGGGAGTTTTTCTTCAGCTTTATCTTTCTATCTGAATGCTTCCGCTTTTGTTTGGATGCTGGCATGACAGAATGACTGCACTCCAGTTCCCCAAATAAAGTCCTGACAAATTTATTGTCTGCAATAATATTTTCCTACCTCTGTGAGGTGGATTGAACCTATTCCACTTTCCCCTTAGTAAAAAACAACAGTGATGACAGTAATTTATGTTTTGGTCAAGGCCAGCAGGACTAATTAGAGCACATTAAGTTGGTCTGTGCAGGCAGTTCCTGCTCTTCTCCCCGGTACAGACCCTACACACCACACGCATCCTCTCGTTGGTGTCCATAGGCTGGAAAGACTGCTTTATGAGCAGCTATTTGTGCAGTTCCTTCTTAGGAACTTCCACTGTTTCCGGGATTCCTTAATCATTTCCCTAACAACCATGGATAACAAATGTGACCTTCTCATGAAAAATGAGGTTAGGTCTATAAACATGTTATTAAGAATAAATGAAGCTTTTAGTAGAAGGGGTTAGTTGGGGGTCTTTGCTGGGCAGTTAGCCCCTGGAAGCTTGAATGTAAATAGAAAACAATTAAAACTGAAGCCCTAAAGGATACTGCACTCAGTCAGGGTGGATGTAATTAGGTTTCTGCTGCTGTTAATCGCTTCTAAAGTGAGTGATCATAAATTACAGAATGTGTCCAGAATCCTCCGAAAGCATGGCCTGAAAACCAAAGAGGGAAGGGGAAGGGGAAGGGGAAGGGGAAGGGGAAGGGGAAGGGGAAGGGGAAGGGGAAGGGGAAGGGGAAGGGGAAGGGGAAGGGGAAGGGGGAAGGGGAAGGGGAAGGGGGAAGGGGGAAGGGGAAGGGGGAAGGGGAAGGGGAAGGGGAAGGGGAAGGGAAGAGAGAAGAGAAGAGAAGAGAAGAGAAGAGAAGAGAAGAGAAGAGAAGAGAAGAGAAGAGAAGAGAAGAGAAGAGAAGAGAAGAGAAGAGAAGAGAAGAGAAGAGAAGAGAAGAGAAGAGAAGAGAAGAGAAGAGAAGAGAAGAGAAGAGAAGAGAAGAGAAGAGAAGAGAAGAGAAGAGAAGAGGAGAGGAGGTTTGTTTCTCCTCTCTTTTTCCTCCATTTCCGTGTGTGGAAGCCAGGCTTCTAAATCAATGATGGGATGAGAGGCTTAGGCTAAGCCCCAGTGTTACTTTTTTTAAATACACACACACACATACACATACACGTATAGTTAGTTCAATGGAGAAAATGTATCTCCAAACATCATACTTAATTTCATTAGCTACTGTTTCTTTCTTGGAATCCACTTATAGCACATGAGGATAAACATTCTTGGAGTGATAAGGGTGTGTTTATAAACTCTGTTTGGGATGAAAGAAGCCTTAGCTGCTGTGTTTTTATAGTAGGGTTAATGGTGCTTTACTAATCCCTTGCCTATGACTAAGAAACACAGACATCTTGACTTTCCTGAGAGACGCACATACATTTTCCTTCTTCATGGGGCCCTCAGCGTGTAGCTGGAAGACAATGCACCACCCCCAGCTCCATGAGGCTGAATTGCAAAGCAGCAGCGTTACATTCCCAGGCCTTCACCTCTAGACACCCAGTGTTCCCGGATAGCAGAATTAATTCAACACATTGTTGTTTTACAGCTTGGCTTTGGCTTCTTGGGGCCTTTTTTTTCCTTTTTAACTGAAGAGAACCATCAAAGCAAATGCTCTCAATGCTCTCTCCTGCAGCCTCCACTCACGCACATCTTCATGGGACCCTGAATGCCGTGTCCATGAGAGGAATTTAGCCAAATATGGATAGGGAAGGATGCGCCTTTGTTTGGCTTGAAGACACTGCAGCACCTACATATCCCTCCCCGGCTCCCTGCCATGCACACAAGTCATTGCCCGTGGCCACGCTGCCCTCATCTTCCTTAGCAACATCCTTTTGGCCGCTCCGTTTCAGCTCCTCACTGGTAAACTGAATTGGAGGCTTCCTCCCCCTGCCAGCCCCTCTGCGTGGTGCAAAACCCAACGTTCACAAAAGGTCAGGGCACTCTGCTTTTTCCAACCTTCTGTTTCAAATTTAAGAGACAATGGCTTGCGGGGAGCTGAGCGGGGGTGATATGCCGCAGTGCTGAGTCACAGGAGTCCCAGCTGAATCTTCTGTTAATGCCGAAACGCAGCCCCAGTTGTGACATTATACAGAATTACTCTCCAACCAGAGAATGATACAATGCTGGGAGAAACGGAGCCCTCCTGCACATCCACCAGCCAGAGGACCAACTGGATGCAATGGGCTCAGAAGGACCCCAAGCATCTTCTTACATACGTGACTCACTGGTGATACCTGTTTTCTTAACAGGTTTTGTTGCATGTCTCTATGGCACCAACCAGCACTGCTTTCATTTCCTGCCTTTGCCCATGCACGTGGGGGACTCTCTAATAACACTTTCTCCCTGGCTTTTAAATATTAAGCACATGTGCTGGTTGGGCTGCTGGCAGGAGGAACAGAGGGGTACTGGCTCTCACTGGTCCTTGCCTCCTCCACCAGCTCTCCAGCTAAAAACAATGGTTCTAAGTTCAGAAACTCTGTTTCCTAAGAAAACCAAAGAAGGAGACCAGGATTCGTGTGGATGCCGGGAAGAAGAGTATCAAAGATAAAAGCAGTGCAAAGGCCCATCTCAATGGCATTCGTGCCCATCTGTAATGTGTCTTTAATATGCTTCCACAGGAATAGTTTACCTGAGATTTGCTTCAGGCAAAGGGTTGTGCCTCCCCCTCAAAGTACTCTCAGTATCAGGATCCTATTAGAGCAAGTAGTTTTGTAAGTCACATATCCTACCTAGCTCTCCAGTAAGGAGAAAGGGCTGACCTGGGGACTGCCTTCCCATTACTAAATAACCCCTGGCCCAGCCATAGGCCGCAGTGCTGCAACCATCTCCTCTCTGCAGCTAATCACTCTCTGCCAGGCTGGTTTCAGCACACAGCTGTTTCTCAGACTGGCAGAGGATGGATATGCCAGGGAGAGAAAATTCTGTGCTTTGAGAGAGCGGTGTCCCTCCATAAGCCATAAGAGCAGTTCGATCATTGGAACAAGCTGCCCAGGGAGGTGGTGGTGTCACTGTCCCTGGAGATGTTCAGGAGCTGAAGAGATGTGGCACTGAGGGATGTGGTTAGTGGGCTGGTGGGGGTTGGTTGGGGCTGGACTTGGGGATCTTAGAGGTCTTTTCCAGTCTCAATAATTCTATCATTCTATGAAAAGCTACCACTGAAATGAGACTACTGGAATCATTCAAGAAAAAAAGTCACACAGTCAAAAGATGGAAGAAAGCAATGGGCCATCCTGGACCCACATCAGACCTAGCCCCAAGCTTCTCTCTTTCAGCCAGCATCCATACCTATAGCAGGAATGCACTCTCTATGGGCAGGGATTAGGCAAGAGTGCTTCTTCACAGTGACATTTCTCAGAGGAGCAGGCTCAGGACACCTCTGTTGCTAAAGCATCTGGCCTTACCCAGTAAAAGGCTGTCCAGCTATATGCCACTTTGATTTGCTCTCCATTACTCAACTCATTGCATCTGCTTCCCCAGATGTACGCTGCAATGGCAGAACATCATGTTTCCAGCAGGGCGCTGTAACAATGCTGGCGGCTGACTCAAGATGATGACCACAGGTATATCTGGCAAATCCAAGTGTTTACAGAAACAAAGAAGCCTTCAGCCACATGTTGCTTTACTTTCATGAGGAAGGTTTGAAGCAAAGCGTGGGATAGTGCCCATGGCATCATTTCACAGTGAGTATCAGCATGGATTTTTTAATGTACCACTTGCTGCTGTGCAGTCAGTTTCTCTCTGGAGGCCTCATCCTCTCCGAAGGGTGTAATAACCTTCAACTTTTCTCACCAGCTGGAGGCAATGCATGTCCATATCGCCATAGGCAGCAAAGCATCTAAACCTTCTGCTTTGGAGCAACGTCCTGCAGGAACACAGCCAGCCCAGAGGAGACTGTGAGAAATTCTGTCCTCTGGAGAGTTCTGTTTATTTTAAGCAAAACAGCTAGTTTACATGTTGGCCTTTTAAGCAAAATACTCTGGTTCATTCTGCCTCGGATTTAGTTATGTAACCAAATCGCTATGCTTTTTAAATAATCTAAATGGAATTTGTAACATTGCCTCCCAAGGGAAAGAGCCCGATTCTGGTTTTACAGAAGGTGAGGCTCCACCAATTTCTGCTTGAAGACAGCACAGCTGAGGCACAGAAAAAAGGAAGTGAGTAGACCAAACCACTGAGTAAAACAGCAATGAAACCAGGACCTGATGTAACATCCCTTGGCCTCAGACTATCTCCTCCTGCCATGGCAAGGCATTAGGAATGACCCAAACCAACATGGATTCTGCTGGCTTCTGGCAGTGTGGTGTTCTCAGGAGATGGCAGCCCCAGCCTCTGGCCGACCTCAGTTGCCCCGAGTCCTGACTCATGCGGTCCTACTCTTGCTACATCAGTGCTGACCCCTACCCCCAGGCTGTGCCACCTCACAGGAGGTGGGTGGTCCGTGGCTCAGAAAAGTGCTCCATTTGGTTTAAGCCCCCAGCTGTAGAAGGCATGTATCTTGGGGCTGAGACACCACTGGGGAATGAGGTTTGGACAAGCAGTAGTAGTCCAGTCCCAGCAGCTGTGGTCAAAAGCTGTACATTGTGATACATCAAAGTGCAAGTGTCTGACCTTCAAGTTCTCTTTGAAGCCGCACCCCACATTTCTCCCCACCTCATATCAGCTCTCAGACTTGGGTAGGTCTCAACATGCACGGATGCATTTCTCACAGCTGTCCCATGCAGTGCTCTGTGTTGAAGCATCTTCTCACGGGTTCTCCTAGAAGGCATCAATCTGAAAAGGAAAAACTAACCTTTCCTCAAATTCAGAATCCAGATCTTCTAAGTTTGAAGTTCATTCTGGTAACCCAATCAGCAGCTCTGTGAGTCCCTGATGTATTTACTATATAATCTCAGGCAGTCCCCTCTGGTAGCTCAGTTAGAGTCTAGAGCACCAATGTACTCATTTGAGGGATGCTGCCCTTGGCTCCTATCTAGGATGTGATACATGGAAATGGTACTGAGCCCTCCTTGGGAGCTGTTTGTTGAAGTCACTCTTTTGGTCATAGGTCATTTGTTTTGCTTACTACAAAAGACCAATGTAATATTTGTATGCTAGCACATGTCAAGGGCTGCCGCCACTTACAATTGCCACCACCTGGCTAAACCAGAAAGTAGAATTTCTGGAAAACTTGCTTTTGTGAGAATCCCAAACCAAATGAATGAGTTGTGGAGAAACATGCCCTTTGGTGAATGCACAAACGGCTTCAAGCTCTCAGCCTTCCTGACTCAAACTACTCCTAATCCCCGATCCCTTCCCTGCAATTAGAGCAAGGGCAGTTGGTGCTCTCCACACACCAGATGACCAGTAATGCCGTGTTCTGGCTTGGAAATATCTCTGCTAGCAGAGTTAGGAGTCCAGCTTCAGCCACATGTGGTTAGTGGCAGCTCTGATTTCTGTGGTGCTTATTTATACAATTTAGATCAACTTGGAATGTTGCAGCTTAATTTATGTTCTGTTACAGCACTGCATGAAAGAATGAAGCCCCAGTCTTGTAACTGATCCTTGTATTGTCAGTGCAAGATCCAGGAGTGATTTTCTTGTAGGCATGTGTGAGTTCTGACATGGCACGCAGCTCTCTCCTGTGCTGAATCATGGAGCATGTTGAAATGTATGGAATATAATGCTTGATAGATCTTAATTATACCACAGGAGGGAGCCTGTATGGTTTAACCTGAAAACATGTTCCTAACCAAATTCCAGACTCCAGAACGTACCGAGCACCTATTCATTTCACCATAGAAGCTGATCATTTTAATTCAGCTGGATATAAAGAGATGTAACATGTTGGGGTGGAAAAACTATTGAGTACTTGATACCTCTGCTGTTGCTTCCATCACCATGGGCAAGGACTCAGGGAACAGAGGACTTGGGGTGACCCCTACTGAGCCTGGCCCTGCTACAGAGCTGTCATCTCCCACCTGTCTCCTTGCTGTTGAGCTTACAGCCCAGACCCATCTTTCCCTCACCTTGATCGTGTTTCTCAAGACCAGTGTGCTTTGGCTGTTGCTCTCCCAGCCCTCCAGTTCTCAACCCCGGAGTTATTTCAGGCATCACTGCAGTTTCCCTTCCAAGAGCTTATGCAACGCTGCTCTGGGACTTCACCTGACTCACCATTTCCTGCGCCACCCATGCTGATGGCTTCTTTGGGAAGTCCTGAGGGGAAGAGAGAAAGAGTAGCCAGGCAGAGCCTTTAACCCACAGGTTTATCTCCATGGGCCCATAAGAATGTGCTGGGTGCTTTTCTGTGGCAGTGATTCTTTTCCTTTTTCCTTTTTTCTTTGGTCTCAGCTCCTTTTCTCTTTGAGATTTGCTTTCTCTCAGCTGCCACCCAAGCTCACACTCCGGACAACTCTCAGCCCAAACAAAAGCGTTACAAAGAGGACGGCTCCATACTTAGCAGGACACACCAAATTGCTAAATGCCACATAAGCACACCCCTCATCCAAGGCCCATACATTCCCATTTCATCCGCTCAATTACAAACCACAGAACGACTTCGTTTTAGTTGGTGGCAAACAGTCTGACATGGAAGCCACCCACCTTCAAAGCCTCTGTTTGCTCCTTCACCATCATCCTCAGGCTGCCTTTTTTTTTCTGCCACCTTCTCACTGCTCACATCTGAGTGGCCGCTTGTAATTGTGGACACACTTTTCGTTTCATGTCTTTTTCCTGAAATTGCAATTTCTACCTCATGGCTTTCAGCTGGAAGCTAGGAAATGGCTGTCTGAGTGGATACAGAATTAACCCTTTTCCTCCCTCCCTGATGGCTCGGATTCTTTCCCCTGACCACTATTTTTATTTTAAGAAGCCTTTTCCTCCTATGCGAAACTGAGTAATTCTCAGCCTTGAAGTAACTGATGAGCACAAACAAATCTGGTCCCAAATCTGCAGTCTCTTCCTGTCTCATGTAAACACATAAATCACAGCACCTCTGATAAAGAAAACAACGCATCCTTCCGCTGAAAGGCAGCTGTGGGGACCCATCTACGTGTTAATAAAAGCAGGCATCCCATGGACTTCTTATGACCTCTACCTACTCTCTGTTAGCCCAGCTTCTTATGGAAACAAGGCCCAGTTTGATCAGACCGTGTGTCCATCTGCCTGCCACTCCTTGCCAATGACTGTGGAATTCTCCATCCATTTTTCCGTTGAGTTTTATGAGGTCTTCATGATGTTAAGTCCCTATGAGGTCAATGAATAAATGAAAAGGTGGCCAGAGAGAAAAGCTGAAGCAGAAGATCAGCTCTTATGAAACATCATCAAACCCACATGAGAACTCACATTCAAGTCTCAAACCCATAGGAAATGGAGGCTTATTAAACCCATCACTGATGTAACAGCTCAGATTTCCTTTCTGCTTTTGTTTTTGTTTGTTTGCTGTTTGTTGAACAAATAACTCACTCTGGTGAAGTGCTAAAAACTTCATAGATCCAACCCAAACATCGTTTTGGCTGTGAACACTCAGGAATGTGTATCTTGCATCCAATCAACAAACCCTCCCAGACCCATGAGGAGCAACGTGGGCAAGGAACAGCTATGGGAAGGAGTCTTCTCCGACCTGTGCAGTCCCTTCTCCATGGAGAGCCTGGGGGGACGTTTCTCATGTCCCTTTGATAAAGAAGGAATAAATAAATAAGGAACTAAGTGCATCGCTTGTGCTAATTCTCAAGATGCATGAGCTGAAGAGCAAGACCAGCACTGGAAGGACTCCTGCTATTCCCTTTCTCACAGGCTGGTCCCTAACACCGAATTTGGGCTGCAGGGGAGCTGCCAACATCATCTGTCAGCTCTGAAGATCACATTCAGCTCATCAATCTATCTTTCCCCAAAACGAGTCCTGTCCTGTTTCAGTGGCAATGAAACCCTGGAGGCAAAATACCCAAAAGTGTCCATGAAGGCTGAATTTCCTTTTCCTTTCAGGTAAGATGACTCCATCTTGTCTAGAAGGGCAGAGGTTGGATACTGCGCTTACAACATCGATGTCCATCAGAGGCTCATCTCAGACAGCCTGTTCCTTGCTCCATTCAGGAAAAGCCTTCCCATATTAGCAGGTCAAGGCAATAGTGCAGAATGTGATGATACAAAGAACTGACTTAGAGGGATCAGAAAGAACCAACATATACCCAGATCTCTACTTGCTACAAGAGAACAGAAACTGTTGGTTCTGATTAATAATAATCACAATATTTTGCTCTTCTACTAACAAAACAATAAAACAGCCCTAAGCTTATCTACAGCATTTACTCTGCACACACCTCTGATCTGCAAGGCAGACAGACAAAAATCTTAAAGTTAGAAGGGACTAAATATTCTTCGATTCAGAACATAAATTTCATTTAAAGTCAGTTTGCGATTACTAAAGACTCAAAGGCAATAACCAGCTTCTATGAAAATTGTCATGAAAATCTGTGCTTTATTGAGTGCTAAAAGCCTAAGAAAGATGGAAACATATGAAAATAACAGAATACATTCCCTGCCACCACCACCGCTCCAAGTGCAAAAGAGAACCAAATCAAAACAATGGGCTCATTACAAATGCTCCATCATTTTATAATAACCGAGCACTTAAAATGCTCTTGGTAGCTGCTCTGAGGATGCCATTTTTTTTTCACAACAACTTACATTTAGCATGTAATTTATAGCTGGCAGGACGAGGATAATCCCACAGTGCGAACGCACAGTGAGACTGCTGTAATTACACCAGCACTGTGGTTATAGCCTTGTGGAACTGATACTCCTTTTTAATGGTGGAGACGATAAGATCAAATCCAACACCGTGTTTCTCAGTGGCAGGTTTGAGGCTGTAACTGTAGCTGCCAGCTGCCTTCCTGCTCATCTGCTTTCCCTCCAGGAGCCCGCAGACAACTGGGGCAATTTGCAGAAATGAGGGCTGCTGGCTTAAAGCCCATCTACTGAATCACAGAATCATGAAGGTTAGAAAACACCCCTATCATCATCTAGCCCAACCATCACCGCCGTTGGTGCGGGCTGTTGGAAATGCAGACACCTGTAGGTTGTGTCTCTCAATACCCAGAGCACTGTAGAAACTGCTCTACAAGACAACCAGCTCTGTCCAGGAGATAGGCTGGGAGCAGAGGATTTCTTGCTGGACCCATCAGGTTCACCCACCATTCACCCACCTCCCACATCACAGAATCACAGAATGGCTTGGCTTGGAAAGGACATCAGAGATCATCTTGTTCCAACCCCACCATCCATGGGCACAGAGCTTCTCCCAGGGCAGAGCAACGTGACTGACCCCAAATCCACTTCTGTCAAGTCCCGTGTCCCCAGAACCATTGAGGGCCATCAGAGCTTGGCTTCATTCGAAGCAAAAATACAGGATGAGTAATTTAAATGAACGAGCAGATGGGATAAAACCAAGCAAAACATCCAGTTGTTTCTTTTCCGTCACTTCTGGTTTGCGCTCTTGTATTCTCCAGTAAGTCACCAAAACGCTTTGATGTGAGAATTTAATATTGGTGATGGATTTGTATCAGCCAAGTCATCAGACATTACGCCCTTGGTGTCAGTGCTAATTGACTTTGTCATGTTCTTGGGATGAAGGAAAAAAAAGTCCTGGTACTGTTCTCCACCAAAAATAACTTTAGAAAACAAATATATTGGCCCCATCTTGTGAAAAGTCAGTGTGACATTTAGAGGGAGCTAAGAAAAGGAGACTTTCCTGCCTGAGGAAGAAACTCAGCTTAACTCAGGTCCTGTTAACTTCGTCAGACTATTCCTTGGGCACTGTTTGCTATTAGTCACTAACTGCTCCCTTTCAGCTTCATCCAATTTAATTTCAAACACAGTGCAAACAGATGCCTTTATGTTTCATTTTTATATCATTTATTGTTCTACATGTAGCGAAGAAACTTAAAAAAGAATGCGAAAGAATTGCCAGAATTCTTATTTTTATGTTTTTTAAAGATATATATATATAATTGCAGCTGTGGTTACTGTGGTTTCTTTTGGGTGGATCAGAAAAAAAAAAAAAAAAAAAAAAGAAAGAAAAAGAAAAAGAAAAAATCAAGTCTTCCTTCCTTGGGGATATAAGGGGAAAAAAAGATGGAGAGGAAAAGTCATTCCCATGTCTGGTGCTTTTTATCAGCGCTGGAATGGAGCAATCAGGTTGCAGGGGTTGTCTAGACGGAGGGCTCTGGCACCAATGCAGCTCCTGTGGTGTAGCAAAGTCTGTGCAAGTCCCAAATGCTGCTCAGTGCAGCAAGGGTAGCTGCAGGGATGCAAAGCCACCGTGCAAAGTCAGGGGGCTCCATGCCCTGCAAATCCTCGCTCAGAAAAGGCCGTGCAGATTGCTGGTGCAGGGGACAGCCAAGGGAAAAAAAATGAAAGAAATTTTGTATTATTTTATCAAAATACCCCAACACGGCACTGCCGGCACAGTGAGATTCTGGTCGATCGAAGTATTTTAACAGCTGCTTCTTTTAGAAGGGATGGAGCTGTAATTGAAGAGGTAAAGAAAAGCTGCTGAGCCCAGTCAGGAAGCACTGTTTTTAAGAGGCCCATTTGAATTAGAACACAACAAGAAAGCAAACAAGCAAATTATTCCAATGGATTTTCTCACTGTGATGCACGGTGATACAACGATACCTTGGTGTCACACCACCACTTCTCAACAGATCTTAAAGCACACCGTGACCTCCTCGTGTCACTATCCCCAGTTCACAGGCAGGGACACCAGGTGCCTTCCCAAGGCCTCGTGATGGTTCATGGCTGTAGCAGAGCGAGCACATCCCAACTGGAATACAGTCCCAACACTGGAACTTATGGTTCTTTAGAACCATACAATCACTGAGTCATTCAGGTTGGCTAAAACCTTTAAGGTCCCCAGGTCCAACCCCAGCCCACCCCACCATGCCTACTGACCTCAGTGCCGCATCTCCGTGGTGCTGGAGCACCTCCAGGGATGGGGACTCCAGCACCTCCCTGTGCAGCTGTGCCAATCATGTATTTCCAGCCAGATGTCTGCTTTGGTGGTTGTGGAAGGACACTTCTGAGTCATGGGAACACTGGCAAGTCCTAGAGAGCTCTATGTCCTCCCCTGTGTAGGAGAGAGAGTCAGAGCCTGCTTTGTCCTTGCACCTGAGGAACCAGGGTCCAGATGCTGCTCTCAGCTTGCCTCGTGTGACTCTGACAGAGCTTCACAGCCAGAAAGCCACTGAAATTTTAGCAAGTGACAACCTGGGGGAAAGCATGAAGAAAGGTGCACAAAAGATTGAAACCCCACACTGCTGGGTCCCATAACACCCTCGGGATTAGGAGAGCTGCCCTGAACCTCCAGCTTCTCTCTGACTTCATCCCATCAGCCACATCAGGACAGCAATTTGAAAAGGGTACGTTCCCAACGTGCAAACACTCCTTGTCCCCACAGTGGGGCACCTCAGAAGAAGGGAGAGTTGTGTCACACCAAGCCCTCCCCCTTCCCCTGGCAGGGCTGTCCCAGCGGGATCTTGAATCAGGGCAGGTAAAGCTCTAAAACACATTAAAACCCATCAGAAGATACCACCACGTAGGGCTGGCTGAAGTTAGGGGAGAAACTAAAGCAGACCTCTGCTTCTTCACCTTTAATAGGAGAAAGAACATCCCCCTTCCAAAAAAAACCACCACAGAGACCCCCACACCAAGTCAGAGCAGACCTCTGGCAAGTGCAGATGGCAACATGTAGAGCCATAGGAAACTGCTGGCCAGCACTGTCCTGGGCAGCCTAATATTTGTGTAGCATTGAAAAGCTTTTGCTGTTTGGATCCTTCCATGAGAAAAGGCTAAAATTTTGGTGCACACATTTCTCAAGACAAGAACATACCATACATAGTTAAAGTAATGACTAGTGCTCTTAATGCCAGACACAAACTTCTCACTGAAGCTTTTTTTGGGCTGGGTCATGTGATTTATTTGGTTTTCAGTACCTATATATAAAACTGCTCGTTTTTTTTCCTGGTTCATCCTTACCCGTATTCCAAAACCTGCACACTTCATAAGCTATTTTGGTTTACCACATAGCTTGGCACATTTTTACTGTGATGTGAAAACAAACTTCAGCTTGGCTCTTGGTGGCCATTATGTGAGATGCAAACCTTCTCGCTTGATTGCTGGGTGATCTAATTACCCTTTCTGGTGTTCAGGCAAACCTATTACTCATAGATATTCATGGGCTTACCCCAAACCCCCAGACTGGGGTCCTCAGGGACATCCACCTTCCTATATGGAGGATTACTTGATTTTCGGGGCCAAAAGTTTCAGCTCTGGGGCAAAAAGCCTCATGGCCACGCGGAGCAGAGGGAGCCTGATCCCGCTGGCTTGTGATCTGCCCTACCGCATTGCCCATACTCTGGCCCCACAGCTTATGTTTGCTGTGAATAAATTAATAGTAAATACGTCCTCCAGCCTCAATAGCCCATTCGGAAAACTACTCTGCTCAGCCACGCACATGACATCACCATAAATTTTAGTTTTGCAAAAATAAAACCAGGATTACCTGCATTTTAGCACTGGGAAGGGGGGGGGGGTGAAACAAAGATGGAGCCTCCTCTGGGGGCTGGATGTAGGGTTTGGTGGTGTTTTTTTTTCCAATGCTCTTTAATTCTGACTTTCCTCTCGCAGCAAACGGCCCCACTTTGGCCTGGCCCAGCTCTGTGCCATTTCTCAGGCTCCGCAGAGGCGCGTGCGCCCGGCTGCTCCCTAACAGAGCTCACACGCACTTCCCCAAGCTGCCAGCCCCATTGTTCTGCCCCCCGCCACGTCCCTATTGTTTGCGTCCCTCGCTGGTGGCATCACATCTCGCTCAGCCAAGCTCCTCCTGAGCGGGGGCCCAGGCTGCGGGGATTGATTTCTTTATTAGTATTTTTGCAATTATTATGCGTGACTCCAAACGATGGGTGCTGGGGGGCCGGTTTTAGGTGCTGCCATCTGGAGCTGGTTTGCACAAAGAGGGTATCTAGGGGGGGAGTTCTGCAAAGCAGGCGCTTCGGCAACATGGAGAAATGGGAGCCTGAAGGCCAAGAATCCGCATACATTGGCTGTGAAAAACTTGCAGCCCAAGTTTTGCCTTTCTCATCTCTGTCAGGTTCTGCCCAGCTCATCACAAGGTGGGGAGAAGGGGAACCTTCAGCCAGGTGCAGACACACTGCTCTCTGCAAAGCTCTCATGTTGGCACGACGTTATCTTCTGCTTTGGTGCTGGGCTGCTCTGAGGCCTCACTTCAGGGCAGTGCTGCTCTCGGAGCAGAGGGAAATGAGTTGTCGCTCAGGGCTGTCATCTTGCTGACAAGCATCACAGTTTGCGGTATAGCAGAACAGCATGGGAGCATCGTATCCATCAGGAACTGCTCTGGGTCGGCATTCGGCATCCTCTTCTTGTTAAATATCATCGTCCTTCTTTTATAGGAAGCCGGGAGAACCACGCAGCTGGAATTCCTATGAAGTGTCACCAAGTAAGTCACTTTTCAGCAGGATGATCAATGCTGCAGTAGGCTCTGTATGCTCCCAGCTCTGGTTTCCAAGCTCATCTCCTGGCAGGCAGATGTCGGCTAAAGCACAGCACCACTCCAACCATCCCAAGCTACCTGCCTTCTGCTCACCTACCTTTGCTAGGTCCTCACTGGCATGGCCAAGAAGTAGCACATACCTCCTACGTGCATTTTAGGGAGACAAAAAGGAGACAAGGTGCAGCCACATCACTTGGACCTCACGGCAGCACGACATACCCACTTTTTGTGTCCCTGCTGCATACAGGAGAAGGGCAGAATCCCGACCCTGCAAAGCTGTGTTGGTCATGGGATAGGAAGGGGCCATTCTTAGTGGGGGCTTGGCTTTCAGTTCAGAAAGGAGATTGAGCAGCTCCACCTGTGGAATCAAACACATGCCTTTGGCATAGCCAGCAACTTGGGCCATTCCAGCACAAAGAGACAGAGATTGTGCAACAGCTTTCTGCTACGGATTGCCCTCAAGAAGCCAGTCCTGCAGCCTTGGCCCCCACAAAAGCAGCTGGGCTGTGCCAGGCACATCATCTGCTGCAAGCAGAGCAAAGCAAAGTGGTGGGCTCCAACCCATGCAACATCCCCAAGGTGGTTACCTTCCCTGAGTCGACTGCTCTCCTAGATCTGGAGGGCTGAACACTTTGGTCACATACTAGCAGAGAAGTTTTACCTTTTTACTGGAGTTCGCCTACAGCCACAGAGCTCCAAAGCTCCAGCCAGCTCAGTAATATCGGCTTGGCTCCTTAATCATACATAAAACACTCAAATATACAACAAATAAACAGACACGTTTTGTGCTCCTCCAGCAGGGCTTAACACCTTTACAGAGGGATTTCTTTGATACTTAAGCAATAATAGATTGGCTTTCATTTTCTTAAGACTTGACTTATATCAACATATCTGTTCAAGTACTACACTTCCTTTTATGAAACGCTGGAATTTTTTCATGCTGAAAATGCTTTTACAGCCAAGTCCTCAGTTGTGCTGGCATTTCTCGTGTCTTGAACTCCAAACTGGCTAACCGCAGTCTCAGAATTCCCAGAGGAAATAATGAAAATTCCTAAAATCCTTGGCAAGGAAACAGTTGAAATTTTAAATTGAGTTAATCGTTTTAGCGAAAATGCTTGTAATAAAATAAATATGGGGATCTGGGGTGAGGAGGGGGAGAAACGTGCTTCAGAGATGAGCGTCAAAGGGAAAAAAGAGAGAGGGGGAGACGGTCTTCGAACAGGAAGCCTTTGCCGCTGTGTTGCAGTATTTTGTGTTGGGGATGGCTGAAAACTTGTGTTGAAAGGAGACTTTTGTGGGGTTTTCTGGTGCTGTGGTGAAAGTGATTTCCTCGAGGTCCCTCTCGGTGCTTCAAGATTGCTCTGGTACTAAAGAATTGGCATGGACAATGCCTGGCAGCAGCAGTTCTGCAACACCAGGATGACTTAATTAGACACCTAATCAAAACTATCATGATCGTTGTCTCTTCCTTTCCTTTTGGTTTATGTAACAGCTGGCGGCAAGAATGCTCAGCGATCAGATCATCTCAGCAATTAATTTCCAGACGATCGGTTGTTGGTGGTGCCTCTTCACTGTATCTTTTCTCCCCCCACACTTTCTAAGATGAACCAGCAAACGGGAAAGAACAGCAAAGGACAGTAAAAACAGGGAGATGCACGAAGAGAAAGGCACGGTGACAGACAGGTGGCCAAGCCCCAGAGTTCTACACTTCACATCGTTGGTGTTTCACAGCTTCCCATGACAGCCCTGCAAGGCGCTGTTTTGTTACTTGGTCTTTTGTAACCACTGGCTCGCTGACCAACCCATGTTGCATGGGAAGAGTTGTATATTTCTGGATTCACTCCTTCCCCAGGCCAACCATCCATCTGCTAGGAAATCTCCTCTGGCATCCAGATATTCCTGCTTCTGTGCCACGTACTACATGTTTGTACATCTCCATCTGGGGCTAGGAAAAACACAACAGCTGTGCTCAGAGTAGCACGCAAAGGTCCACAGCCTCCATGGGGTTTGCCATTCCCCACTGCACACCCACCAGCATCTTCTATTGGCAGGCTCTTGGAGGCCAGCAAACAACATGACAGTCATCTCCATGTTGGAATGACGCCCCAGAGGCAGTCCCTTCCCACTTGTGCAGTGCAGCCTTGTCTTACAGGAAAGGCCATAAAAGACTTTACCACAAGATATAAGACTGGCAGCACTTGGTCAAGCCAAAGGCTCATCTGGACTACAACTGTGCTTCCACCCACAGGCAGTGCTAGAGATGGGGTGTAGGAAAGGATTGCACATGGAAATAGCAACGGGGGACTCTTCTGGAGTCCTGCTCTGCGGTAGATCTCTACACTTTCTCCAGAGAAATATACTCATCTTTTTCCAATCATGATGCAAAATCTGTTGGTATCCATTTCAGTTTTCTCTCTCCAGGCCATTGTGAGCAGTTGGTGTCACAGAAGCCAGTGAGCATCCCTGGCGTGATAACTGCATGCAGCTGGTGTTGGCATGAGAAGGATTCATGCTTCAGAGCACAGAGCTTCTGCCTTGAGACCTGAAATGCAATCAGTGCGATATCGCAGCTACCAGGGTCCCGATCTGCCCAACTTGCAAACAGAAAGAAAGCATCTCTCTGTCTGCCTGAGCCATCTTCCCTTTGTGCACCAGGCAGATGCATTAGCCCCCTCCAGGCTAACATCATCAAAGATCGGGCTCTTGAAACTAACTGCACCTCTGCTCTTTGCTTAAAATACGGTTTTCTAAGGTTCTATATCCCCAGAACACAGCAGGTTCAAGGCATTTTCAAACAGCCCTTGCCCAACAACAGGCACAGATCCCACATCGTAGCACTAAGGATATTTTACCAAGTGACACCAGTTTCCACTTCCTGCCAAGCACGTAGAAGAGCAAACACTCATTTCCCTGAGAAAGGGATCTCCCCAGTTATCCATAGGGAAGAAGCGATAATTGCAGAAAGAGTTTGGATATTTGCAACAATAAGCAATCTTGAAAATAAAATGATTTTAAAGAAAAAAAGAAAAAACAGCAGAGAAGAACAAACAGCTCTAAAAGACGATGTGAAGGTAAGGTCAGGAAAACAGAGGCAGCAGGGGTAACAAGTCAGATAAGATCATGCCACCAGTTAAAGCAGTTGAAAACGGAAACGGATATTGTTATAAACCTCAATTAATTTTATCTACTGCTTCACCAAAAACAAACTATGACCTCAGATAAAACAAAACACCAGTGAAACAAAGAACAAAGCCACTGCAGTCATGATTTACAGTTCAAAGATATTTTGTTTATTTCATCTTCATCAGAGATCTTTGTTTCCCCCAGAGAGCATATGAATAATTAAAGGTGGTTTCTTATGATGTGTTTGCTATTGCTCGCTGTTGCCAACCCAAGGAGCGATACGGGAACAATGGTAGGCTATTAGACTTGCTGGTTGCATGTTGCCTTCAGTAAATAAACCACAGGAATAAATGACTTCCCTGCAGTACTAGCAATCATAACTCTTTGTTTGAGTCAGGAATGTAAACGATGGGTTGTTGAAGACCTGTGTGGTTTTTACACTTGGATTGCGTTTAGGGAGCACACGGTGAGGACCACACTCTGCAAGCAGCCTCAATATCTGAGGAAACACCTGCAAGGATGGAGAGAGTCAGAGCTGCCCCACCAAAGAGGCCCAGCTAAACTCCATATGTAGTGCTTAGGAAAAGAAAAAAAACAATAAAGCTGAGCTTATTTGGGGCTTATCTGCCCTAAAGAGGGATGTAACGCACCAGTTTCTTAAGCTGATCTTGTGAGTGGCAACCCTAACCACTTCAGGAGCACTGAAACAAGATGGTCTTTAAAGTCCCCTCCAACTAAAGCCATTCTGTGATATATGGAGCACAGATGGCATGCAATCCCAGCTCTCTCTTCTGCACCATCAGGACCCAAGGGCAAACACGGACTCCACAAGCCATGCAGGCCTCCTGTGTGAACAGTGGAAATTAGGGAGCAAGTCTGAGAACATCAGGATTTAACACGCATTTAGGACTGAGCTGGGCTGGGTTTCAATGGGGCCAATCTCTTCCCTTCAGCCTAAAAGGAAAGATCATTTCCTGAGACTTGTTACACATCCTATGGCCTTCAGGGAAGGAAGATGAGCCAGTGGACAGAGGGCACAGCCAAAACCACGTTGCAACTTTTGAGATCCCATTGACCAGCCCTAGTGAGCAGTTCAACTATGGGAATAAGAGAAAGCAAGAGGATTAATTTTTATCTGTGCGCAGGGAAAAAGTGCGGTATCCAAGGAGGGAAACTGGATAGCGGAGGAGCTCTGGCTGGCACCAGATGCTGGCAGGGACTTGGTGTGAGGCTGACTGCCCGCAAACTGCAGCGAGCACATAGCAGAAATGATCCAGAAGTAGCACCCCTAGGGACCAGGGAAGGAAAGTGTCTTCATTGCACCCCCGCTAAGACACACCAGGCACCTCACAAAACATGTGGCCAACATCCTGGCTGCAGCAAGTCCCAAATGCCAGTGGGGTCCAGCTGAGAAGCACGTGGAGTGCTGCTGACAGTGCAGAATGAGCATCGCTGGGGGCTGGTGCAGGACAATGGCAGGACACTGAGCCTCCCAGAGGGTTGCCAGCTGCTTGGGGCTGTTGGTCTGTGCCTGGTGTAGAAGGGTTTGAGCCCTGCTCTCGGAATGGGGCCCCCAAGGAACTGCCACAATTGAAGGGAAAATAATGAAAGCTCTGGTCTCAATGCGAGCTACCCTCTCTCCCAACGAGGTTTTGTTCCAGGGCCTCCAGTTTAACCCAAATTGACACTAACTCGGTGAAAGCCCCCAGCTGCACATTCCTTCCATACAGTTTTACAAGCTGCAAATGCAAAACCACAAACCAAGCTGGGAAATTAAAAAAAAAAAAGAGGAGCCTGAACCATGCAGAGTCCCAGTGCCTTCCCTCCTGCCTCTGGATGGTTTCTGGCCATCATGCCCCCATTTCTGACCACTTTTCTGCAGCAGATTCTTGCCTTCAAAAACCATTGGCCTCCCACAAACAGAGGCTGAGCTCCTTGTTGAATGCTAACCTGTCCCATCTCTGCCCCAAGGGAAGAAATCAGCTCCTGAACTCCTGACTGACCCCAGCTGGGTTAGAACATCTTCCTGGGTCTGGGTTTGGGGCAAGATGCTGGGATCCACAACTCACCAGCACTCCCTTCTCCTCAGCCATAATTGCTTGCAAGCAAACAAACACACACCTAGTAAAGAAATCCAAGCAATGAACACTCGGCAACTCTTGGACAAGGAAACCACTTCCCAGTTGGCCAGAACAGCTGAAAATCAATCTGTGGGACTACGTGCTCATGGAACACCGCCTCGCTGAAGCTCTGCTCCCCAGCAAAACAGCTCACCCAGCTTTGTGGGCAGAGGGAATGGGGATGAGTTGCCTTCCGGGGTTATTTAAGCCACTGCAGTGCTGTCCAGATGTTAAACAGGTTGAATCTCATCCTGGTGTCCCATAAACCAGTGATGTGATGACAAATGGTATCTCACAGCCAGGAGATATGTGCTAACCTCCACCAGAGGAAACAGAGGTTTGGCTACCAGCCTTTGCCAACGGGAGATGGATCAAATCTTTGTTCCGTTTTGCTTTCTTTCCCCATCTCCATCTCAGTAGTGCTAGCTCATCCTCACCAGGCCAGTGGCACACAGAGCAGCCCAATACTGCAAAGCTCTTGCTCCCCTTCCCAGGGTAAAGAGATATCAGAGGAGTAGGTCTGCCCAGGGAAAGGAAAACATCACATTACAACAGATCACATCCTGGACTAATGAGGTATTGATGCTACTGAGGTGACTAATGAAGAAGCATACACTTTCCAAGCCTTGTGCAATAAATACATTTTTGTTGCAAGAGGCAGCTTTCATGTCACCCAGTTCAACCATGTGTTGGAAATGGAATGTTGTATTACACCAGCTTCGCTTTGCACTGAGCAGAACAGCAAAGCTGATGAATCCTCTTCTCCCTTGCTTCTCCATCCGTACCTGATCTCCACCAGAAGATTTCCAGAGCTCTTTCCAATCACTTTCCTGGTTGGGTGCTGTCTGGAGAGCTGCACATGCCTGCCAGTATCTCTCAGTTGAGATAAGGGCTGTGTCACGCATCCAGGACTGCAGTAACAAAATGAGCCATCTGAACAGGCACACGCGCATCTGGCTGGTCTGAGTCAATTTGATCATCTTTCCACCCAGTTTCTGCTGCCCAGCCTGCAAATTTAACTCCAGGCTGAAGGTGATTTGTCCTCTCCCTTTTTAGGTGAAGGTCACAAGAGCAGCCAAGAAATCACAGGAGTCAGTGCAGGAGTCAAGGGCTGAAAGTAGGGCATTTTGGTTTGTTTTTCTTTCCCTTCTTCTGCTGTTTTTAAAGTGACTATTTTTTGGTATATTCTGCTGCCAGCTCTATTTGGATACTGCTCCACCACACTCCAAGACCTGTAAATATCTGAGACTGCTCTGATACATTCAGCAGCAATGAGAAGAGGGACCAAGCTGACCCTTGTGCAGGAAGGTGGTTGGGTTTATTAGTACAATGGAGATAACAGTGAAAAGTACAGCGCACCTACTGGGTCTTCTCATTCTGCTTCTGGAAGGACAAAAGCGCTCTAGGATAACAGCTGCTCTCCGAAGATGTGTTTGCATACCAGTATTGCTAATGCATAGAATAAACTGGATTTTTCCAATTGCTAACAATTTTAATCTTTTCCTTCTGCCTCTGAAATCAAGGGGCTGACAGAACACAGAGCTGGCTTGTGGTGCTTCCTTCTCCTTTTCAGTGCATTTTATGTAATGTTAACCACACGCAAACTCAGAGATCACCTTCTGCCTGAGGATGGCCATGGGCATTCCATCTCCCTGGGCTTTTCTGGCCATGATCTCTCCAACTCCCTGGGCTCTTCTTCCAACAGCTCCAGTCTCTTTAGGAGATCACAGTCTCAACAGCTGTGATCTATTGCAGCATTGAAGGAAGGATGCTGCTTTCCAACATGCGTTGCATCGTCTCTTGGCAACTCTGCCTCCTTCACCAGTCTTTGCCTGGGATCCATTCCTGGCATTTGTCATCTGAAGCAGGGGACAGGCCTGGATCTCCACATCAGCTGCTGCACAAAGGCCAAGACATGCAGATCTCTGCTTGCTCTATGGTGGAGCCAACCTTGAAACCCTCCATTCAGCCTAGGCACTGCGTGGCTGTCTGCAATTACACAACCACTGGAAATATCTCCTCCCCAGAGCCAAACCCAAAGACTCTTCAATTGAGAACAAGCACTCTACCAGCTGCCCAGAACACCATCAAAAAGGTCACGAGCAGACCCTTTTGAACAAAGTGCTGTTTTCTACATCTCAGATCCCAGGGGCTGTGCATGGGCCAAGAGCCTGGTCCAGGAAGAATTCATGGGAGTAACAGGCATGAGATGTACAACCCACCCTCTGCTAGCTTTTCCCACTGCAGCAGGTAGCCCCAGTCTTCCTTCACATCCAGGATCTCTCCTCTTTCCTACCCTCACCCCCAGTCAGTGCTCAGAGCACAAATCCTCCTTTTTCCCCCCCTCCCCCCACCCCCTCCTTACTTCAAAGTGAAACATTCAGTACCTTATTTATTTTGAAAACAATTTATAAGGGCAATAATAACATCCTTTGGCTTCTTGCCTTGATAGCTCCAGGCATTATATATGCCTCATTATTGCAACAGCACACACCCTACCATGCACTAGTTATATAGGCAACTCACTGTGTGCTCATTAAAATTCTGTAGGCATTGGCTGATATAAACAAAGTAGAAAATGCACAAGTCTGCATATTACTGCCGAGCATAGAAAATGACTGTATAATGGGTCGTGTGGTTCAGCAACACGGCTCAGCATCCTGGACATCTGAAAATCTTTTGTGGTTCCAGCATCCCACACAACCGCACTCCGTTCCTGGACACAGGAGGTGGTGATACGAGCGGTAACGCAAGGAGGCAGTCGTTTTACATGGATCTACGCTAAAATCGACACAAAAAATGTTTGTCTTTCGTGGAAGGAGATAAATAATACAAAATCAAAGCTGCTGTTAAAGGAAAATGGGGCAAAAAAGCCAAAATGTGGAAACCTTGGCCTCTCAAGCGCAAGAGAAATGCCCCTCAAAATGGCCAA
The DNA here is from genome assembly GCF_039878825.1 of Excalfactoria chinensis. NCBI lineage: Eukaryota > Metazoa > Chordata > Aves > Galliformes > Phasianidae > Excalfactoria > Excalfactoria chinensis. The sequence goes on along the minus strand of NC_092829.1, from coordinate 1,139,721 downwards.
GAAGAAAAACGCACAGAATGTCCTTGCATTGTAAAGAGTAATTGCATTGGAAAGGAGTTGCAAAGTAAGCAAACATGACTTCCAATTCATATTAAGATTTATTGACCCTTAAAGTCAATATTCTCTGCATTAAGGCCAAGGCTAACATTGACTTTGAGGCCAATGAGAAAGCTGTAATGAAGTGCAGGTTAAGAGGCCAGCACAAAACTACCTATTTTTTTCAGTGGGGGCTGAAAGTCTCTACAAAGGATCAGCCCCATCTTCCTCCACATCTCAAAGCCATCCAGATCTGGTAGGCTTTCTCCAGAGCCCCAGCCATTTCAATATCATCCCAAACCAATAAACCATTTGGAAAACACTCCCATGGAAGCATACTCAACCTCCGCTCTACAGTCACCCTGATGCTCTGGCTGTGGTCGGGACCTGTTCATCTCAGTTCAATGTAAACACAGACAGAAGGAAAACCTGACGTCTGCTAATGACAATTTAAGAACTCGACAACACTGTAGAAAAAAAGCCAATATTTGTGAGATTCTGTCCTTTGACAACAGTTACTCTAGGGAAGAGCAGGCAAGTCTTACTGTGGGGAAGAATAGGCATACATTGACAAACCAGAGGTGCACAAAGTGCTTCCTTTGAGTTAATAATGACGTGACTGCTCACTTAATGAGGAAGGGACCTGTCCTGAACTGTCATAACACAGCTTCAGCATTGCCAGTTTACAGTTCCCTTTTGCTTCACCATGAGACGTTAAATGGACAGAAAATGGGCAAATCCAGAGGACTGAAAATAAAAAGCAGTTACCAGAGTCTGCTCTGAGCTGCAATGCTGTGCTTTCAGAACATCCAAACTTATGGAGTTGGTTTGGGCACTGGCCCAAAGCCTGACTACACCTGCAGAAGGGCTCATGTCCCAGATGCGGTCTGCTCTCCCCAGTACAGCTAATCAGGCTGGTAAACGATACGACCTCTCCCAACAGTTCTTGGCTTCCTCAATACCCATCTGCCAAACCTTCATTAGCAAAAGGCGGGGAGCACAGCTGGAGAGAAATGTGGTTGCTATGCTCCTGGTGACAGGGCAGAGCAGCACACCTCACCATTTACTGCATGCAAGTTTTTGGAGCCTATGTGAGAGCGCAGTACTGGTAAGGAGCAGGGATGGCTTTGGAGAGCAGCAACACATTTCAGCTCAGACCCAGAGGCACAACTTACTTTTTAAACTACGTGGAAAAAAAGTTGCAACAATTTCCCTGGGACTTTGTTAGTTTTGTACATTTTTATGTCCTTCCCCAGCTGCTTGCTTTCTCCTTGTGTTCATTAAGACATTTGGTTTTGTTTCAAGGCCTGGGCAAAAAAAATAAAAAATAAAAATTAGCCGTATGTATATATAAACAGACTATTAAAATACAGAGCACCATGTACTGGCACTGAAGAATTTGTAGTATATTCAAACGTTTTTAGGTTCAGTGAGGCTGTTGTTAAATCTCAGAAAACAACATCAAGCCCATCTCTTCCCAGTTTCCTCATCAAGGTCCTGTTTACCCACATTTCATTTTTCCTTTCCCAAGAAGTGCCCACTTTGGGTCAGATCCTGCCGCCACAACTGCCTTCTGTAGGAGTGAGGCTCACTCATGGATCTCAAGAAAATTGCTCCCTGTGACCTCTTTCTGCACTCAGCCATGGGCAGGCAGTTAACCACCTCCCTCTGAATCTCTGTGTCTGTGCTTTGTGGCAGAATCCTTCTTTAATAATCTAAAATAGGAAGCACCTCAGCAGGGCTTGTGAGGCATACCCAGGCTGCTTCATTATGCCAGAATTAGTCAAAAAAATACAAGGAAAAAGGGGAAAGAGAGACAGATGGACAGCATGCAACAAATGGGAGCCCGGACCCTTTGCAGCAATAGAAGTGTGCAAGCCATGTTCCCATCACACAGGTCTTGGAGAAAGGAGGGTAGGACGTGACACCCAGAACCCAAGTGAGCCCCACGCCGTGGCCCTTCTTCAAAATGCAATCCACAAGAAATCAGTGCCCAATCCCAACCTTTATTTAGCTGCTTTTTACCATTAGCGCATAACTTGGCACCATGGGCATGGCCCTACATGGACTTGGAGAGCACACAGCGAGCAGGCTGTGCAGTTTTCCCACACTTTCTTAGAGAACTCATTTTCTTCTCCCAAATGACAAACAGGAGAGGGGGAAAAAAAAGGGAACAGCAACAACACCAAGAAAAAAAAAAAAGCTGTTGTCATTCATTTGCTCTCAGGAGGATGTGAAGGATGTCCTGGCTGCAACTACTTCATCCTAGCAATGCAAGATAAAGCCGTCAGCATTTCCACAGCATTCTGTTCATTAAGGATGTCACTGCTAATTTTTTGCAAGAAATACCCAGTCTGAGAATTACAGAGTTGTAGAGTGGCTTGGGTTGAAAAGGACCTCAAAGATCATCTTAGTTCCAAGCTTTGTGCATGTGTTTGAGCTATGTACTGCGCAACTGTAAGCCGGAGCAAACAGGAGCACCAGGGAACATCCCCACCTCCAGAACAAGACGAGAAGCATAACGCTCAATGTGAGGCTCCAGCCAATGGGTGATGAGATTGTACCTTTAAGAGGAGCAACAACAAAAATGCATATATATGTATACATAAAAACAAAGCCAACCCTCGGGATAAATCGCTGTTAAACGTGCCTGTTTTCCCCCCTCGCAAGGCTGAGCAGCCTCGCACAATGCCCTGGGGCACAGGCTCCTCATTTGGCACGGCTCAGCCTGCGGAGGGAATACCTTTACGCTGGAGAATTTGGCTTGTAACAAGGCTTTTCAGGAACATGGCAATTGCCCACGTGAACGCATGGCTTCCTGCATTAATATGCTAAAGAGACAAGACAAGCATCTTTAGCTACAGCTGAGGACTAATTAAGACTGCTCTTTTACAAATATTGCATGGTTCATTCCATTCTTCCCCGATTAAGAACAAAAGAAGAAAGAAGTCATTTATTGTCATGAGTCACTTCAGATACAATGGAAGGAATTCCAACAGATGACTGAGACAAAACAAAAGCTGACATTATGAAAGCCGTGTCTAAACACTAATTTAAACTGTCAACTTGCTAGTGAGGAAGGTTCATGACAGAGGGAGAATTAAAACTTAAAAGAGCACATAAATCATTGAAGAGATTAGCTACGTGTGATGGGGCCAAAGTCCGCCGCCTGGGAGCTCGCTGAATGGGAGCAAAGTGCCTCTTGTTTTGGGGGTGAATGCTGTGTTCTGCCAGCAGCTGTGGGCTCAGTGGGGTGGTTTGGGCCATTTTCCCTGAAGCGGGAGCTGCACGAATCTGCAGCATTACTCCCAGGCCCAGCAGGTGAGCATCAGGCAGCAGCCCAGTGCTAGATAACATCTAGCCCAAGCTTCCCTACGACTTCTCAGTGAGCCCCTGATTTCAGAACAGAGCCAAAATGGCTTTGGGTCACATCCGGAGCTGCTGTGAACAGCTACAACTGGAGACATTTTCCCTACACATAAGAACATGTTCTTCTATAGATTTTTCAAACAAGCATATACATTTCACCCTATGCCTTTCAGACTGGTGCACAGCCTCCAGCCATTGCACACAGATCTACAGCCCAGCTTATCCTGTGCAAGTCTTCAAAGGGCTGTGGGAAACAGTTCAACAAGATGAATGAACACTGGGACTCCAGACCACCTGAAGTCTGTCTTCCCCACCTAGAATCACAGAATCATAACATCAGTTGAGTTGGAAGGGACCTTGAAAGGCCCTCTGGTCCCACTCCACAATGCACAGGGATACCACGGCTCCATCAGTGCTCACAGCCCATCCCCTCACCTTTTCTGTCTGCAGGGATGGGGCAGCACCGTCTCTCTGGGCAGCCTGTGCAGAGCTCACCACATTTGTTCACTCGTATCTAATACTCCCACAACAGAGAAACCATGACAGATTAACAGGGAGGAACCACTCATGTTGATGGATTTCTGTAGGTTTAGAGTCCATGCTAACTATTGATTAGCCAAGTAACCCTGAAATCCATGAAAGCAAAAACTCCATCCTTTCTTCAACTCAGCACACAGACTGCTTCCCTCCTAGAGTAGAAAGACACCAGTAACATCTCCAGCCACAACCCCATCCTCTCAAAGTCCACTTTAGTCAAAAGTCAAAGGCCAGGAAAATACTTGATTAGCTGCTGAATTAGAAGGCTCTGAAAAGGCTATCGTTTGCCCTAAGATACAAACATTGAACACTGTGCCTTACAGACTGATGGGCAAGATGACCTCTTACAGAGTCCAGCAATGCTGAAGTCTCCCACCCTACTGTACTGCTGTGGCAATTGGGCAGATCAACATGATGGGAAAAGGTGTTTCACCAAAGGTGCAATGACAGAAGGATCAGCACAATAGAAAGGAGCTATAAAGGAAAGGAAGAAGATTGCTTACCTGTACTAGAAGACTCCAGGTTCACGGGGAAAAGCACTACAAGGAGGCATCTCCAGAAAGAAATCTTACTCCAACGGCAGTCAGCCCTTAAATGGGGTCCAAGAGAGGTGAAGCCAGGCTCCACCCCTTCCTGTCCCACAGCTGAATTGCCTTCACCTGTGCTTCCAGGGCTGACCGGGTCCCATGTGCTCAATCAGTGGATCAGGCCTTGACTCAACAGTTCACATACAACTGCTCTTCCATGTATAGGCACATTATTCTGAACAGACCTCAGTCTCTCTTTTAAGTATCTGAACATCATGCCTAAATTTAATGGAGAGACTGCACATCCTCAAAGAGCTGCTGGAATTAGGTCACTCTCTGCATTGGCTCCGATTCAGGCAGAGGTTCAGAAAGTCAATTATAAAATAAATAAAAAGAAAGTAAATGTGATGCAGAGTCCTTTAACTTAGAGGGATAAAATCACTGTGCATGTTGGGGAAAGCTTTATTATGCGTTTAGGAGTGATCAGAACCCTTTCCAACATCCTTGCATTTGAATGAGCTTGTTACAGAGCAACAGATTTTTTTCTTCCTGCCCTTGCTTTAGAAATCAATGTAGCTTTGGTTACATTGCTGTGGTCTGCTAGTGTGACATTTGTTCTTGGGATTCGTGGCCATTAGTACTGTTGTGTAAAGCACCACAGAAGATCTGAACAGCAGGACTGACCTGCCCTTTGTATGCAAGAGGCAAAGAGCACAAGTGAACAAGAGGACAATACTGGCCACAAATGAGATTGTGGGTGGAACATTTAGCTGTGTGAATGAGAGAGTGCCACTGTGTGTCCATCAGAGATGTCCTCCAGAAAGCCTACAACAATTGACTATCTCCTGGATGAGGGGCACATAGATGACCAGGATCAAAGTGATGCACAGGTTATGGACCAGAATGGAGGAAATAGTGGTAACGCTGTCTTTGGCATACAACAAAGAAACAATGGAACAAATAAACAAAGAGAGATGAAGACCCATTGTTTTATCCATAATAGTCATTTGAGGAAAAAACATCATGCAGCCATTCTTGGAGTTAAGAATAAAGCTGGAAATTCCACAGCAGAGAGATCCCAGCTGATTTTTTATGGATAAAATTAATTGGAAAAGAAAGTGGTCCAATGTAGAAGATAGAGTAAGACAAACTCAGGGCAAGATTGCAAGGTGAAAAGAAACAACAAAAGCAAGCAGAATCATGAAATTCCGGGGAGGCAAGGCTTCATGGGGAAGGATGTGAAACTTTTCTCCTGAAGGAAAGAGGAGGATGAGAGAACTGGACTTGCTCCATCTTCCATATGTAAGGATCCTATTCAGAACCACTGAATATGGGGTGAGGCCAATGCCCTGGCAAAGGCAGGTGGAATACCCAATGAGGGTATGCTTCGCGCACTTTGGTTACCTCTCTTCAGAAACTTCAGTGGGAAAGGTGAAGCTTTGATCCACCACAGTCAATGGGGTCACACACTGGATTGATGGCTCATGTTGAACCCAGCGTTAACGTTGGAGATACTTTCCCATAAGCCTTGGTTCAGCAGTGCTGCAGTGAAGGGGTGAATCAGGCCTTCTCACATTGACGTCAGTGAAGTTACACCCAGGGTAAAATTAGCCCCAGGACGGTTGTTCTGACACTTTCACAATAGCACTTTTTGGGGTTTTGGCTTAGTTTTGCCTTTCTTTCTTGCTTTCCTTCTTTCCTTCTTTTGTTTTTTTAAGGGATTCTCCATTAAACCTGCTTTCTACAGCATGGAGAGGGAGGGAGACAGCCCTGACTGTTTCTTGTGTGTGGATCATGAGCAATGTAACTGTGCTGACAAACAGATCATGCTTCGGAGATCCGAGCCTGAGTGTTACCTTATGTTTTAGCTGCTCCACTGGCTCCCACGCCTGGGACCATTTGAATTTCCCACCAGCTCAGCCCAACTATTTTCCACATATTTTAGGTGCTGAATTAATTGTGACCTCAAAGGAACGACATTTCCAGTCCATCAGTTGAGAGCAAGACAAGCTGCCAAGCTTTTCAAGGGTCATTCACCCACATCTGACATGTGGATGAGCACTGGCCCCACGAGGTTATTTGAGGACCCACCGGTACACGCTGCAATATGAGCCCAACGTGAGTACCCTACATGTGTCGATCGAATAGAGATCTGCAAATACATGTGCAGTTGGCAGCATTTTGTGCTCAGCTCCCATCCGTGTTTGTAAACACTGGAGAAAGAGACCCAAATCTGTGTCCAACCCCGAGCAGTTACAGAACATACTGTAATTCTGTAATGTGAAACAGAGTGGCTCGCTAACCGTGCAGATCTGGAGAGAATTCCTGACATGATCCTTTTACGTATTTTATGTTAATCACTTCCATCTCAAGAACACACGCAAACAATACTCTATTAGACGTTCCCTTTGGCACTCGGACAGCAGTGCAAGCTGCCGCATGTACCCATGTGGCGGCCGGAGCAGCCGCAGTAGGGATGGGAGGCCTACAGTGCATGCTGCAAACAGGAAGAAACCAAAGGGTAACGTGCAAAGGTCAGGGACGTGACCACCAGGTCCTCCTTTGGGTTTCTCTGCACATTTTCCTGTGGGTTTCTCATAGAATCAGGGAACCGTTTGAGTTGGAAGAAATCTTCAAGATTATCTGGTCCAACTCCCTTTCAATGGAGTGTGTGTACACCTACAGCTCCATCAGCTGCTCAGAGCCCTGTCCAGACGGTGTCTCCAGGGATGAGGCATCCACCAACTCTCTGGGCAACCTGTGCCAATGCCTTACCACCTTTATTGTTACAGCTTTTCCTTTATATCCACTCTAAATCTCCCCTTTTTCCAGGAGACCGTGTCTCTGGCTGCCTGCCCAAGAGAGCTCATAAACATCAGAATGTTGCCATGGTCCCAGAGACCCCAAAGCATTTCTGCATTGGAGCAGGAAGGAGAATTTCCCAGCACAGAGCTGCAGAGCACTGTCTTGAGCACATGTTCTGCCTTGGGTGGAACACAAAGGATCTGTACTCTCCTGGTCAGGTTTGCATTCCTCTGCTGAAGTTCACAGAGCGGCATGAGTGATATGCAATTATTGAGCTCTCCAAATAAGACTTTGCTGCTTTTGAAATCAGCTGGGAAATATTTTCCCAGTGGAAAGAATGAGGCGGAATTACCTAGGAGCATGGTTGTGCACAGAGCTGCATCACAGCTTTGTTGCAGCCTTTGACACCAAAATCCTCTACAGAGTGAATGTGGGACATCCTCAGACACTAAGGGGACAAATCCTGCTGTTATGGGAGACAGGCAAGAGCCCATAAGGATCTCAACATTGCTCTGCAAAGAGCCTGGAAGCAAGAAAAGAAATGGAATGGGAGAGGAGGCATTCACTGCATTTGCAGGAGCAAACACTGCAAAGTAGTGTCAGAGGAGATGGGTTATTTCTGTTCAGGATGTGCTTTTGAAGCAGTTAAGAAGCAGCCTTTACCTTGAATAGCACTGCTGAAACAGAATCCACTCCAACATTCACTGGCCCAAATGTCTTCGCTGAAATCATGCTGTTTCCCTATTGTTATTCAACAATAAATCCTGCCCTCTGGGAAATGTGTATAAATATGAATTTAAGAATTCCCACATACAAAGAATCTCCCTTTTTCACCCTCTCAGAGATAAATAGCTCAGAAATCTCCCTATAAATATGTGCTTTTCTCTCTAGTTTTCCCCCTAATACTGTAAAATGTTTCCATAGGAAAGAGAGAACATCCGGGCACCGCAAGGACACAGCATGATGAAGAGAGGCTTTAGGATGGTTTCCTTCACCCCACTATTGAGGGTTTAAGCATCCCTGCACACACGTGTTTGCTGCTCTGGAGCCTGGTTGTGTTGTTCTAGAGCTGACTGGGAAGAGTGACCTGGCCCAACTTTTGCAAAAGGTTTCCAAAGGATTGCAAAAGTTAATGCAATTTTTGTACTACTGGTTTCTTCTCAATTTTCCTGAGTCTGAGCTGGACAGAGAGGCAACACAGTGGCTGCCCATGGGGCTCCAATTGGCTTCTTCATCTGGGGAAGCACTATGCAGAGATGCTTCTGTAAGTTTCATTCTGTGGCTGATGGGAGGGAAACGCTGCCCCCTCCAAAGCCTATATCCCTCATCCTCCCATGGATATTAGAATCATAGAAGCATGGAGTCATTCAGGTTGGAAGAGACCCCTAAGCGATTTGTGCCAAGGTGCTGGCAGTCCTGAGGGAGCGCTGGCCATTCCCATTGTCCATGCTGTGCAATGCTCACCCTGCTGCCTTCCCTTCCCTGCAAAAAGCCAGAAATACCACTTAAATCACCATTGTTCCCTATGGTTTAATTTCATGTCAAGGCTCCACAGCTACAGCTATTTACAGCAGTCCCCTGTTTGGTGATCATAGCTCACCCTGGATATTTATAAATTTGAAATCGATTTAATGGTGTAAGGTCATCCCCAAATTCAGCATCTCTTCTTGCAGCTGGTGTATAGATAGGGTGTGTTTACTTAAAGCACTGGAAGCTCAAATATTTAGCTTGTGGTTTCAATGGCTGAACAATCTGTACTGTGCTTGGGACTACGTGTGCATCTCTAAGGGAGAAGAGCTCTGCAAATGAAGGCGCAAACATGTTTGTCAGCACAGCAGAGCCCCCCCCAGCCCCCAAGCACTTCTCACCTCCCTGAATGCAATGTTTAAGAGGGCATGAATTAATATAAACAGCCTGCTGATGTCCATTTGACAGAATATGTGGGAAATAGAGTTTACCTTGAATTTACGAACTGGGAAGGCTATTTCTCATGGTGATTAATGGTGAGTCATGGAACAAACCTGAGGCCATTCGCAAGCCCGTGCGCTATACGTCAGGTGTCGTGGGAGTGAGAACAGTGGGAGAGCAAAGAAAGGTCTCATGACAGTCTGTTAACTAATTTTCATGTGCCTAGTGAAGACGTGTCCTAGAATTTTGCAGAACTACACTTAGCAAAGCTGGTTGTCTCCAAAGACAGCTTTGTAAGATGCTGGAACCGGAAGAAAAATACACACAGGTATAAAAGCACTCTAAGAAAGCAATAACTTACACAACTTTGGAGGGATATCCGACAATACATTTACTGCCAGCTGGGGACTGAGATGTATATCCAGAAGGCTGACGAACAGCAGGCTGCCCGGGCCTTGTGCTTCTGCTTAAATACAAATGCAATAATCACTCTTGCATGGCTTTCCAGGGATTTTACCTTGGGGAGCCAATACTCCCACACTGGGAGCCCTGCACTGGGCCATTCACACATGGCAGATCTGCTTCCAGTGCAGCCTGAAAGATCAGCAGAATCCAGAGATACAATTTTGGGGTCTACTTTTTGGAATACTGATTTGTGCTGATGATATCACCAAGGAAGAAAGCAAATCCTCACCTCCTCAGGTATGCAGAGAAGACAGCAAGGAAAGGTACCAATGTGCAACATGATGGAGTGGGCAGCTGAACAATGACATGATGGAGCTCGGGCTGAAGATTGCTTCTGTGCACAAAGGAGTATAGCGTCTAATTCACCAAGGCTTGTTTTCCTGGTCAAAATAAGCTCTTTATCAATTGTGTTTAGCAATCATAGAATCATAGAATTGATTGAGTTAGCATGGACTTTTAAAGGTTGTCTGGTACAACTCCCCTGCAGTGAATGGGGGCACCTACAGATAGATGGACAGGACTTCAGGATCATAGAATCACAGAATGGCCTGGGTTGCAAAGGCCCACAGTGCTCATCCAGTTCCAACCCCCTGCTGTGTGCAGGGTTACCAACCAGCAGACCAGGCTGTCCAGAGTCACATCCAGCCTGGCCTTGAATGCCTGCAGGATGGGGCAGAACTCATTCTTTTACATGTATCAGTAATCTCTAATGATCCCCAAAGGGCCCCCTACTTGTCAGAACCCTGACACAGGCTTGGATCCAATATTTGATTGAACAGCAGCACAGGTCCAATGTTATCTCACCCCATGGTTACCCATCGCTCGGTCCTACGGCTGAGTAACATTGGGAAGATGTCTCATGTTTTCAGAGTATTTCTCCATCCCGTGCCTCTTTCTTTGGACAATGCACAAAAGAGAGGAGAATTTCACTCCAAATGACCCTTCAAAACACTCTCCAGTTGAACTGTGGTACAATAAAAGCTATCACGGCCAGGCAGTGTTACCATCAAATATCTACAGGGCAATCAAACTGACTGCCATACACACAAGTTTCTTTCATGAAACAGAAGAGAAAAAGGAGCAGGGTGGGGGGGAAAGAAAGAGGGGAAAAATGAAAACAACCAAAAGAGAATACTGCTACAGGGTCTCTCCAATAGAACAGGGACACAGTCCAGTGCTGGCAGTGCAGCAAAGGCCCAGAGGACATGCTGTCCCAGCGTTGGGGCTGCCAGCATCCTGACAGAAGTAGGAAGTCTTCTTTCACAGTTGCCCTGTAGACATGAAATTACACAAAGAAAGACTTCATCAGGATCCCAAACTAAATATAGTCAAGTGGGGAGAGTGGAACATTCAATTTTCGCTCTTGGCAAGCAGCAGGACTCCACAACCTTTAGGATATTGTTTTAACAAAGCTGGAATCCCACACAACTGTGATTCTGGGAGCTCAGCACCTACAAGGAGCAAAAAAACATATGAAAATAAAATCTTCACCTGGAAAAACCCTGAAAAACACACGTACCCCAATGGCAAAGATCTTACCCAGCTAAAACTGCCTCTGTCAGTAGGAATGAGGGCTGGAAAATTCTTGGCATCAATAAGAGCTTTGAACAAGCAAAGATCACAGGGTCAGAGCCAAACTGATCACTTGCAGCTCTTAGAGAATTGTAGATAAAACAGAAGAGGTGATGCTGAGCCTGTAACAAGCTTTTTTGAGTGATCAAGGTCTGTCAGCATCTTGGCTGGAGCTCGTTATTGGTGTAAGAGTCCTGTTCTGCCCATTTGACAGCACCTCAGCATCACTGGTCCTGCAGCATGGTAGAGTTTCAAGCTTGGTATTCCTCATACAAGAAATACTTTGCTCTTCTCCGGATATGTAGGTGCCATCAAGGCAGTAAGCCGTACAGTAGAGCAGCTTGGACAATTATGTGGACAAGAAGAGAAATGGAAGCAAAGGGAAGTGACTGAGACTTCTTTTCAGGGCTATCGCATTCTGTTCCTGCCTGCTCTGCACAGGGAAGTAGCATATAGCATCCACAAGACAGCAGAGGGCCAGTTTCATGGCCAGAAAGCCAAAGGCAAATGGGTGCTCAGCTCAAGCACACAACAACTCATATGGGGTTAGAAGTTAGGCATGTAGAAGCTATCACAAATCTAGCTTTGGTCTTGTTCTTCTGCTTGTCCTGGATCTCTGTAATACCTAATTCCTAACAAAGAATCAGAAATCCCACACTCATCCACGTAGCATCCATTCAATTGTGAATGAATCCAGCACATGGGGTGGTAAGGGGCAGGAAATTCCAGCAACAAAAAGGACACACTAAGAGATAGCAGAGGACGTAGAAGGAGAAACATCCAACTTGTAAATGATGTCTCCTATTTCCCCAGCAGTAACATCAGTCAGGGTGGGACCTTTGATGGAAATAACTCTTCCATGGGAATGCTGCACATGGTGAAGCTTTCACGGGGCATCCCACCTTGCCTGTAATGGAAAACCTGAAACAGCATTATGAAGACATCTCCCATTAAGCACACTGTGTCCAACAGATGTTCAGGGCAGAGGGAGAATGACTGGACACAGCCAAACTGAGGGAGTTTCCAATGCAATATCCACAGATTGGAGAGGAAAAGATGCACAGCGTCAAGCAAGTGTTTGCGATGGGTCAGTCAAGTGAACCAGGTGAAATAAAGGCAGACCCATTTATTCTGATGAACATCTAGGCACAGAAACATTTCTGTGTTGCTGTGAGCATGCAGAGCCCTCCGGGTTGCATTCTGCTATCCCAGTTCAGGCTGTGCCACGGGACCTCAGCCCCAGCAGCAGGCAGCTGGCACTGGTGAGGGCTGCAGCACTCCACAAACATCACTCTTTTAGGAAAAACATCAGCAAACAGCGGTCATGTGCTTCACTCCCGGAGCTGAAGGCGTGAGAAGGGCTTAAAAAAAGTAATAATACAAATTCTATTCATTGAAGAAAAGCAATCCAGAAAAGAAACCAAAAAAGGAAGCAGCCCTGATGCAGATCACCACTCCCCCCCCCCCCCTCCCAGGAGCACTACAGAGCATCACTGGCAGCAGAGTGGATTTGGACAACAGCAGCAGCCTGGGCTGGGCTGCCTTGGCTCAGGTGTGTGCTGGTACCCAGCTCTATGGAGGGGTGCAGGGACACCTCCCACCAGCTCAGGCTCCCAGGGTCCCAAACATGGCCTCAGGCACCTCCAGGATGGGGGACCCACAGCTCTGGGCAGCAGCGCCAGCACCTCATTGCATGAGTGGCAGCAGGATGCTACAGCAATGCTCTTCTGCAAGCATGGCACCACCAGGGACAAAGTGACGTGTAGGTCTAGCATCTCCCTTCTCTATCAGCTACTTGAGACCAGCATTTGTCCATTGATTTAAATGCACCATCTCTCACGTCCACCCCTAGACCAGATTCTCACAGCCAGGGGCGCCAGCAGCAGAGTGAAGGAAGAATGGTCCAAAAGAAACACCAGACCTACTGAGAGGTGAAAATGAGCTCTGCCACTGTGCAAGAAGGTGCAGGCGTGTATAATATGGTATATACTGTACATACCGAGAGAAAGAATATACTTCTCACTGTGAAGTGTTTTATATGCTAGCCATCAGGCATATGCTAAGTCAATGGGTGCTGGCACTTTACATAAATATATGACGATGCAGTGCTATATGTAATAAAAATCTGGAGCTCAAAATATGGAAGCAATTCAAGAAAACAGATCTCACATTTTTGCCTTTGTTACAGTCAGATTCTGACATGCTCTGATTAAAATTCAACATCTGCATGTATTTAAAATTAAAATATATAGGTATTCATGTTTTTGTCCTTCCACGATGTTTTACTGCTGCCTTTTTCTTCTTAAATATTAAAAACATTACATTATTTTATTTCAGATGTCTCAATATATTACACATCACCCTTTCACCTCAGAGCTTTGGTTCAAATCCAGCTCTTCTCTGAGGAAATAGAAAACATCTGAAAATATTTAGTAGTCTCATCTCAGTGTCTAATCACAGTCTGCTCTGACATGACAAAACACAACAAACAAACTGGCTTGCCACAGATGAAAAATGTTTACACAAAAATACTCAGGAGTGTAAGAATGAATAAAGGCATCTCTAACTGCATTAAAGCCCACGTTGTTAAGTCATAAAATAGCTTGCAGATAATCTGAGCTGCACCTGCCCCTCTGGAAAAAAAGAAAAAGGAAAAGCAGGTGATTTAGAGTCCTCGCAGCCTAGCAGGTCCTGGCTGCTTGTTTTTCTGTTATTCTAAAGCAGAAAGATGTGTCGAGCTACAGAGCAAATATTGTCCATGGGCATCATGGTCTGCAGAGCCTAAGTACCTCGTGATTTAGGAATCTCAGAAGAAAACTTTATTGCCAGTAAATCCTCCAGGACTAAAATATACGTACTTTGAGAGGCATGAGCATAAATAAGGTCTTTGTCCTTGCTGGAGAATTCAGCCATTTGGTGGGCGGATAGGAAAGCAGCTGTCCCAATAGACGTCCTGGTGGGTGCTGGGACAGTGCACAGCACAGTTCCTCCTTCAGAGCCATGACAACTTAAACGTGCAAGAGAAAGGCTAGGAGAGAAATAAAAGCTGCAGGGAGACAGAGTGCCTTCCCCACAGCCAGTGGGAGAATCAGCTGTGACTGTCTCTGCATTTCCCTTCCCTTTACAACTGCTCCCTGGATTCACCTGGCCTGCAGGCATCAAGCATGAGCCCATAGTAGGTGCTGGCTGTCCTTTGTTCTTCAGCAGGCTCAGCTTCACTTTCTATCTCTATTTTACTGGAAGTAAGAATGGAAACTGCAAGTGTGGTGAGTTATTAGAAGAAGCTGCCCAGGATGGTGGTGGAGTCACCATCCCATGGAGGTGTTCAAGAAGATCTCAAGAGATGTGGCACTGGGGAGACATGGTTAGTGGGCATGATGGGGGTGGGTTGGGGTTGGACTTGGGATCATAGAGGCCTTTTCCAGCCTTAGTGAATCAGTGGATGGATTAGTGGATGGATTCTATGGTTCTCTGGTGAGAACCATGGCCTATGCACCTCAGGAACCAGTGGTGTTCATTCATTCTCCCAGTTAGGCAGCAAAATCAGGCAATCAAAATCAAATACTTTTTTTTTTGTGGCTTTTCAGATCTCCAATGTGAGAAAAAAGGCTGAGCGTAAAGACAGTACAATGTTTCCTCTTTAATACAATCCCCCACCTACAGATGCTTCCCATTCATCCATCCTCCACAGATCTTTGGGGGAAACGGGTCCATAAGCTGTTTCTAAGCCAACTTGCAGGAGCTAACAGAGACTTAAAATGCCTTATTATAGGAAGATACTATTGTATTTCCTGCTGGGGGTTGGAGATTCATGATCCTTGAGGCCCCTTCAACCTGGGCTATTCTGTGATTCTGCTGCCTTGGCCAAATTCAATATGCATGAATTAACATGCTAGCATTTCACTGTATCCCCTTTAATGCAAAATGATATGTATCCTGTAATTCAATAAATTGGCAAGTATGTTTTTTTAAGGGAAAAATAGCAGCGTAGCTAAGCCTTTGCAGATCTTGGCACGTCTACAGTACACAAAGGACTGGCCTAGAAGAAACTCAAAGGATGACCACGCTGCCTCCAGAAGTGAGGACTCATCTCATAAACCTTACTGGGAGGAATGTTTGCTCTGCCTGGGCATAGTGCTGCTGGATAATAGCTTCCTTTGCACATGACATGGGCAATATTCCGAGCATTTTCAGTTATGTCTTTCTCCACAACATCCTGTGGTCTGTCCTTACGTTGTATTGTCTGTGCTTCATGTACATGTGTTTTCTCTCTGCTGTCATGTTTTCCTTGTGCTCGAAGAGGAAATCTCTCACTTTGCTGCATAAATGCAGCATCGACATGCAAGCTTGTTCACACAGCCTTTATTCTTTGCACTTCATTACTTCATTGCAAAGCTGATCACAAGTAGTCTCCATTCCAAGATGTAAGCATCCCTCCAATTATCCATGTTGGCCTTCTAGGCAGCATATTAGCAAATTATTTCTCCAGGCTCTTGACTGACATTGTTGAAACGATACTTTTCATGCATGTCGGTCTTTGTGGGGTGAAAATGCCTTTAACATGCTTCTAGGATTTACATGGGCTTCCCTGGGCTGCTGCTGCCAAGTTCAGATGCGGTTGGAACATGTGGCATTCTTTCTCCGACTCTTGTTACATTTTCCTTTTCATCCGACCCTGCTGCATATTTCATATTTTTCATATTTCTGCCCTATGATGTAAAGAGCAGCCAGTTGCTAAATGTGCCCTTGTCGTACCTGCCCACTCCAGTGTGAGCCTTGCAGATCCTGCTGTGATCTCCAGGGCTCCTCCTTTCTCTCCTTCCTTGCTTTTCTTTTCTTTTTTTTTCTGGGGGGAAGAAGGGGGGTAGGGAAGGCTTTGGTTGTTTGTTTTGAGTTCTCTGTTTTGAGGTTTCATTTGTTTGCTTGGAGTTGCTTTGTTTGAGTACAATTATTTTTGGGTTTTGTTTTTTTTTTAACCATTTATCTCTTTTAATATTTGCAAACTGAGACTCTCCACTGTTGAGCAAGATGCCCCATGTCAGCTGAACCAAAGCAAGAGACCTCATGCGTGCTTGTAGATGTGGACAGACCCAAAGCACCAACATTTGCTTCCAGCTCCCTGAGAAGAGATCAGGTCTGGCTCTGCATGCAGCTTTCCAGAGCCACAGCTGACCCACCTTTTTGCAGATACATCCCTTTCTGTTCAAGCTCTTCCCGAGCTTCATGCTGCTCAAGCTGTCATCACACCTGTGGCATCTCCACAACCTCATGACAGAAGCCCATAGTGAGTAGTTGAGGGCTAAAAAACCCCCAGACCAAGCACAGAAACAGAAACAGTGAAAGAAAACTTAGTTTCTCTTGTCAAATGAATTCATTTGGAATAGCAGACACTAGAAACCTAAAGCATGCCCCAGTGTTGGTTTTGCTCTTTTTGAAACCAGCAAATATAGCACCAGTACCCTAAGAGTCATACACAGCAATGATGTTATACTTCCATGGATTGAAGGTATCACACAGCACTTGCTGAGTTCACCTGAAAAGTCATGAAATCATTAATGCTGGAAAAGACCTCTACGATCTCCATGTCCAACCCCAGCCCACCCCACCATGCCCACTACCCACATCTGTCAGTGCCACATCTACATGGCTCTGGAACACCTCCATGGATGGTGAACCCACCAATGATTAAGTTGTACATCCCATTCAGGATGGAGTGTGTTGTGAAGCTTTGGATGTTTCCTAACTAGAAGGAGCAGTCTCCATCCCAGGCACATGCTTGTCTTTAAATCACATCACTGTTTCTTCACCCTTAAGAATGGTTTGTTGCACAGTAAAGCATCTCACAGTCCATGTTCAGCACCTTCTTACAAATAGAATGTATTAAGGCTCAAGCATTTAAGTTGCAGTTGAGTTCCATGTTCTCTTCCCAACATCCAAAAGAAAACCTCAAAACCCAGCAAAAATCACCTGTTTCTTTGGCAAGCAGCAACTGGAGATCTTTCTTAAATTTGTGGCAGTGGAGTCCACACTCACATTGTTCTGCTGATGGAAATCCAACAGTCTTCTCCGTCACTATTGTGGGTAGAGGACAGGCCACCGATGGGAATAGTTTCACAATTCTTTTATTGGATGCATCTGTGGGAACCATAAAACAACAACTACAACAACAGCAACACAAAGCCATGTTTTCTCACTTCTTTCCGAGCAAGGAGGGTGCCAGAGCGATTCTCCCCTCCCACCCCACCGCATGGTGGTTTCCTTTGTTCACATTTCACTGCCTGCATCCAGCAGAGAGATTGATGGGCTGGTGCTGAGCTCGGGACATACTGCACAACTCTCTGGGGGCCTGAGCTTGACCATGTGGAATGGGGGTGCAGAAAAGCTCCTGTGGCTTCAGGGAGGAGGAAACTTGAGAGAGGAAGGTTATTTTGGGCCAGATTCCAACAGCTTCCACTGAGCTGAAGCTCACCAAAAGTCGAACCCTGGTAGCAGAGGAGTCCCATCATGGAGAACATGTCTGTAGGGCATCTCACTCAGGGACACAATGCCTGGACCCAGACCGACATTCCCTATGTTCCATTCTAATCCTGGGCCACATCTTAGTGACAAGAAGCCCATTTATTTCAACGTCAGATGATTTCCCATCAGCGAGGAGCACCAGGAGCACTTGCCAGCCTTGCTGAGAGCAGCCTTTGGTAACACAAGCTCTGTTGAGACCTGACATGGAGCTGGGCAGAGCAAAGCCTTGAGGGGAGAGGTGGTTTGAGATTGGGATGTGAAGCCCTGGGTGCACTTCTTGGCTTAGACACGTGCTCTCAGTGTGATTTTCGGTAAGCTGTTACATCAGCCCTGAGTCACCCTAGCCCAGCAAAGAGGGGACATGGCATTTCCCGACCTGTCAGGCTCTCTTTAGAAAGAAAGGCTCCTGCTTTGTGATGGGTGGGTGGAGGAGGCCTGAAAAACAAAGGAAAAAAGAAGACAAAGAGCTAGCAGTAGACCAGCTCAGCAAAAGTAACAAGTTCTGAGCATGCAAGGTAATGCACATGAATACTCATGGTCTGTTTGACATCCACCCCTACTCAAACCCCCAGTGATGTCCAAAAACTCATATGAGCAGTGCTCCATCGCTCCTGGCAATGGTGACAGCTATCAGAGTGGAGTTTACTGTCTCAAAAAGAGAAACAGGCAAACACTTCTGCCTCTGCAAAGCCTTCCCCAGGGGTTCCGACCCAAAATGCCTCCTGGGTCTGGTTTGACACTCACGCAGCACCCACTGCCACAGCACCCTAAGCCAAACTTGGTCCCACGTGTACAAAACCAGCATTTTTCTTGCAATCCTGTGCATGTGCATGCTTTTGTGGTGCTGTGCTCACGATAAACATAAACCAGTAAAGCAAGCCCAAGTGAAATACAGAAATACAGACCGGGAAAAATGCAACTTATTAAAGCCATGGAGAGACTCCCCCCCAACCCCCCCCTTTGCTCCCCCGCCGCCCCATTCTTGCTCTTTTTCTGTTTGTCTAAATATACCTCCGGGCTCTTTCTCTTGGTTTAAGTGTGCTCTTTCATGGATGGTTTTCAATGTATGTTAAAGCCGCTGCCTGCTGCCAGCTCGGATTTTTGCACCGTGCGTCTCGGCTTTCCGTTCTCTTAAGACAAAGTGCTGGCACTGCTCTCCGGCCGAGAACATTGTTCATGGTACTGAGCAGCGATTTTCCATATCTGACCGTCTCTGGGTTCACCCCAGGAGGAAGGGTGAGCCTGGTTTGTTAAGCTCTCATTTCTCAGAGAGCAGCAACATCTGGAGCGTGGAGCGGGCTGCTGGCACGCCTCAGCGGAAAGGAATTCGGCACGGGGTGAGGTCTGCCCAGCTCCAGAGGTGTCATTGCAATCGGTTCTGGTGGCAGAGAAATAACGAAGCCCTCACATGAAACAGTGCTAGGGGTGCATTTCGAGCTCTGTCGTGCCACTCAGGGAGTTTGTTTCATCTAACAGGGAGTCAGGAGGCCCAGAAATCACATAGCCCTTCATTTTTGCTATCCAAAATGACATTTTCCTCAAGAAAAGATTTTTACACTTCACAAAAGCTTGTTTCCCCCATTGCCTACCTCAGAGGGTTAGAAAAAGAATTAAAGAGGATAAACTCTAGCACTTAATTGCCACGTTTCTAGCAGCCTTTGAGGCACTCCCAAAAACACATTCCCAGTGCAACGGTATGGAAATCACCTTTGGATGAAGATGGGCTGTGTGTGCCACGACCAGCAGTCTGGGCACATATTGGGCACAGGGATCTTCTCTGCCTTTTGTCCAAGGTGAGAAGAGATGCTGTGGGACACAACACCCCCAAGAGCTCTGTGTGAAACTCCATCATGTCACACCTCTACAGATATCCTCCCTTCCTCAGGCTCTTATCTATCCCAGCTCCCACTTCAAGCTGACACATTTTCCCTTTCAACATCATAGAACTGTTAAGGTTGTGTTATGGTTTTGCAATTTTGTAATTTTGCTATCAGTACCTTTTATTTTAAAGTTTTGCATCTTCCTTTACTGCATACGGAAATGATACTTTGCTACAGATGTTGAGGATTACAAAGACCACGCAGCTGAATGCATGGCAGCCCTTTGCCCCAATACAAAAATGCTGCATTTCTTGCAGGAAGAATAATATTTTAATCATGCATGATGTTCTTGTGGGTTCTGTTACTATATCTGCATGCAGTCTTGCCTGAAAAGCTCACGTTCCCACTTGTTTGTTCATTTCATGGCAGAAATCTATCATGCCCCAACAGCAGAAGAATATTAAAATTAGCTGGAACCTGTGATTTTAAGGTAAAACATTCTCAAGAACCAAACCTAGAAATCATTACTCCAGCAAGTGAGGATCTCTGGTTTGAAGCCTGGCGGACCAGGCCTGCTCTCGAGAAATATAAAGCTATGGGTTTCCTCCTCTATGCCAAGTGCTGTCAGTACCGCAGCCCCTTGCCAGAGAACATCACGACACACCAGGCAGAAAAGAAAACCAAGAGCCAAAACAAAATGGTCAAACCCCTCCCAGACCTCAGCTGGAGCTCCGCAGGTCAACAGGGGCCAGGATGCAAACATGAAATTCATTTCTCCCCACCTGCAAGAATTAGTCTGATTATTTCCAAGGGCTACTCTAAAAGTAATGCCTTCTATTTCATGACGTTGGCCCATGACATCAGAGGTGGATGTTGGTGTGATGGCAGTAGAGGTTGAACCTCCCTGATGACGTTTTGTTACGTTCTGGTGATAGATGGCAGTAGAGGGGCAGTGACAGAATGGCGTCTGACATGGAAGTGTGGCTGAAGCAAAGATATGTCACTGAATTCTTCCATGCAGAACAAAATTGCTCTTACTGACATTCATCAGCGCTCACTGAACATTAAGAGAAACCAAACAGTGGATGTGATCACAGTGAGGTAACGTGTGGTGCACCTCAGCTTCAATGCATTGGAAACAATGGTGACAATGTTAGAATATCACAAAGTTTGCACCAGGTGGGTCCCACAAACACCCATGCAGGAACAGAAAGAATCTTCTGCAGGTTTGTAAGGACTGCCCTACTACACCTACCTTTGCAGTCTGAATTCAGTGCCTTCTGTCTCCTGTCTGTTTGAGTTGATGAAAGATGGACTGTCTGGGCAACGTCTTCCTAGCAGCTCACAACAGTGAATCAGTGGGTCACCTCCACTGGTGCAGATTTGTATGAGCGTGGTGTGTGGGTTCTTGTTCATGGCCGGTGAAAATGCAGAGCTCATGGTGGTGGTGACTATGCTGAAAAGTAGTGCTTTGTAGGTGAGCATTTGCTCCATCACATAGTGTTATTGTGCTCTTTGTATCTGCTGTCATTTCCACCTAAACAAGCAGGAAGCAACCTATGTGCATCAGACTTTAAAAGCCCTCAGTACTCACTTATTGTTAACACATTTACACTTCCTTAGAAACCTGACCAAGTCTAATGCCCCTTAAGTGACCACATCAAGGGACAAACTAAATCTATCTCAGCTTGGTAATAGCAATGGAAATGTCCAAATGTGGTTCTTCTGCTGGAGTTGCCCCCATGGTAGCATGCTCTTGGCTACCCCAAGCTAAAAGCTGCATTTGAAACACCTGACTGCAACCAATTCTTTCCAGTGAAATCATGTGAAAGCAGAACAAACAACTTTCTTCCTAATAAAAGCAAGGCCTTCAGGACCGACGGAGCCAACAAGTTAATCAAGTTTCCTACTAAACAGGAAGTTGTGGGACTGTGGCAGGAGGATCAGAACTGTGTTTCAGCTGGAGAAAGAGCACAGAGGAATAATATAAATTGAAATTATCAAGGAGAATTGTAACATAGCATATTCTCTTACGAGGGTTTAATAAGGAGAATAGACTCACTGCTTGCTCCACGCTGCCATGCGTAGGGCAATTTCCCCTTTCTAGGATTTGCACTAGGTTTTCCTGTCCTCAGATGGGCAAATATTGCAGAGTATCTCACAATGGTGGTGGTAGGTCACATAGAGGAGAGCAAAAAAAGAAACAAAAATGCAATCATGTCATTGCTGCAGAATATATGACCCCACTTTGCTCCTAGCTACCAAGCAGTACTGCGGGACGTGCATTCATGTGAAAATAAGCCCAGCCAGACATTGAGATATATACAAAATGGATGATTCATGGTAATTGTTGCACTGGAATTGCTCGACAAAGAGACAGAAGGAAGCTGCTGATTATCAGGCACCTCAAGAAAGACCACAGATACACAGGAATTTAATATTACAGTCACTGTGAACGTGTGAATTTTCATCCTCAGAATAATAGGCAGGCCTGTGAAAAAGAAATGAAGAAAAGCACGCTCATTAGATTCAAAATAACTGGAAAAAGTTGCGTATCCACCAATTCAAAAAGGGTGGAAGTCACTGAGTCACACCAGCTGAGACCATTGAATAGGTCAACCACGAGCACCCGGAGCTTCCAATGGGCACTACACCCTTTATAGGGTATAAAGCTTTTATAATCCTTTGGAATGGCAAAGCCCTGAAGGCAGAGGAAAAAGCACGTGGATCATCTGCTCATTATCGCCCTTCTGTTCTTCGGGACTATGCTTCACTCAGGGAAAGCAGCATCATTGAACCCTCAGTACACCAAGTGACTTGTAAGTGTAAGTATTTGTTGGATCAAAGTATGCATTACTTCAAAAGCATAAAATGCCTAGATATTGAAGGCAATAAATCTTCCTCCGTTAAATACATGCATATATAATTTATACGATAAGCTTAATATGGAGATTTTTGTGTCTGCTTCCAGCAGACATGAGATGAAGGCATTTATGTTCCCAAAGAGTGAGTCTGTCTGTCCCCTCTCAATCCCAAAGAAAATAACTTCTGAGCTCATTAGCCAGTTTAAATCAATTTTGGCAGAGGGATGGAGGTCCTGAGGGTACCTGGTTCCCATGTGCTTTGTGATGGTAGCTGGCCAGGTAGGTGTGGCAGGCAAATTGATGCCTGCCTTGAAGGAATGGCATCAGTATGGACACAAGCCTTTCTTAGACCTCAGAGAACTCCAAAACACCTCATGAATGCCCAAACAGACATGGAGTAATGAAAGCTGCAGTCAAAATCCACGTCTTATTGGACATCAGCAAAATCAAAGCACAGGCTCAAAGTTAGTGTTGCCCTGTTGCTTTCCTGCTCGTGAAACCACTCGGTTCTCCTTCTCTGCAGGCCATGCTGGTACCTTCAGAGCACCTTCAGATCACAGCTAGCAATTCTGCACGTACTGCTTTTGCTTCTTCCCATTTAATGGGAGCCCCATTGCATTTTTGAGCCTTAGCTCTCTGCTCATAACTGTCAGGCTATCTCCTAACATATGGAAACAATTCATTTTCTTTGTCATCATTTGGATCTGAAACGAGGGTACTCTGAAATGTAGCTATACACGAATTTCCCTGAACTAATTACATAATATTTATCCTATTTTCTTTAAAGTAATACTCGCTAGCTAAGAAACGAAGAACTGCATTGCTTATAATAAACTCTGCATGCTACATTGTAATCTAAACTGTACAGTTATATATGGTGAAGAACTAAAAGGTTTGAGTTATTCCCCTTGGCAAACATTTTTTTAAGGATTGCTTAAATAAGCAGTACAGAAACCAGATGTCATTTGGTAAGAGTATCTGAATGACCAAAAATTTGCTGTCTGGGTATTTTATTTTTTTTTTCTTTATAAAAACATGAGAAATTCTTTGGATTTATATCATATTTAGCAGCTGTGAAACAGTGCAAACATCTGTTTGTACCTACAGGGAGCTGACCTACGGGGTCCCCATCTCTTAATCACCAAGCAACAAGCTAGTCTCATATACATAGTTTATTGTTTTCTTTTCGGCCGCCTCCTGCACTTCAAAGTTTTTATGCTCTCATGTTCTGTTATCGCGGCGAGAGGGGCAGTCCATTTATTATGAGTCCAGATCAGTGCAACCACCGATCAAAACTGCCATAAAGCACCACGCACCCAGAACTGCCCTTCAATACTCTCATAAGCAGCATTCGGTGCGTCGTTAAAAAAAAATGTTGCTCCTTTTTCTTTTATTTTTTTTTTTTCTTCCAGCTTTGTTGGGTTATTTATTTTAACTTAAAGGCTGGAAGAAAAGAAGATGAAAAGGAACAGAAGTCTCTCTTTATGGCTCGTCCTGTTGTGGGAAGAGGGGTTGACAAGACAGCTCCACGAGGTCCTACCCACCCTATTTTTCCAGGTTTCTATGATTGTTATCACAAGAATGGTATTTCCTACATCCAGACTCCATCCCAATCTGTAGAGAGTAGGGAAATAGGGTGACTTTATTGGCTGTCCCCCTCCAAAGAAGCTCTCTTGCCACATGCATGCACAACACCACACCTAAGAGGGATCCCAGCCTCCTTCAGGGCTTTTAATACAAGGCAGGGCAGGAAAAAGGAATTTACTCAAGAGAAATGTTTTGTCCTCTCTTTGCAGCATGACTTAGACACACCATCCTTCAGTGATTTAGCCAGGAGCAAAATTTTTCAGCCTCTGCGATAATCTCTCCCCTTTTTTCCCTAATGGAATATTGACCTCGGGACCTTGATTTTTATGCAGTAAGAGAAAGGTGCAAACAGCGGGAAAGAAAAGATTTGTGAGCCTTGGACATGAGAGTGGAATCAGCACTCCCAGATATACTATGGGAGCTTAAACTGTACTCTGAACTAAGTCTGAAAACAAATGGGGAACACTGTATGATTCCATCCCATTACAGTACAAATAAATCATTTCTGGAAATCTAAAACAAATGGCCCAAGCTCAGCTCTACGGATGATCCAAATGCAAAAAAGCTGCTAATTCTAAAAGGCAGATGCAAGTAACCAATTAAGCAAGAATGTAGCAAAAATAAAAATAAAATAAAATAAATTAGGAGTGTAACTTGTTTAGCAGGAAGATGTTAAGGCCATAGAAGTGGGTCTTCCAATCACCTTTTTTGGTATTCCTGAGCAAACATTCTTTTTTGCTTACGTTAATATGGAATGTATTATGACAACGTTCTTATGGATATCCATGCCTTTTGTCTATCAGTACTTGCAGATACATTCAAAACAGCTGCAAATATTTTTTAAATTATGTAAAAGTCTCAAACACTTTGAAAAGAATATTAATATCCCTTTAAAACAGCAGTGTATTATATTAAATTAAGGGTAGGAATTTAGAGAACAAAAAAATATGTTGTTAGTGTTAACGTTTTCACTGTTCTCAAATGCAGTCATCTTAGATAAGGATTAGGCTTATTTGGGTTAAATTTAGAAGAGTTATGGTGTTTGCACATTTAGATGACAAAGTAGATAATCATACATATAGATTACAAGGAAAGGTTTGTGTGCACAAAGCTTGGCAGGTTTTCTTTCACTATTTGTACACATGGATATCTCTCTATCTATAATCTCTCTCTACAGCTCTTGTCTTTTATTGTAGAATCCCAGAATCATAGGATGACTTGGGTTGGAAGGTACCTCAACAGTCAGCTGGTTCCAAGCCCACTGCCACGCGCAGAATTGCCAACCACTACACAGGCATCAGCTCAGGGTGCCTGGGGCCCAACCAGCCCGGCCTTGGGCACCTCCAGGGATGGGGCATCCACAGTTTCTCTGGGCAGACTGTGCCAGTGTCTTACCAGTGATCCGCAGAACATCATGGCTATACCACTGCTCCTAGTGCGGATGGAGAAATTATGTCTCTTCATGCTACTTCCTCAGTTTTCATATCATATCATGACATACCATATCATATCAGAGAATATCCCAGGTTGAAAGAGACCTCAAGGATCACAAAGCTCCAACCCCCCACCACAGGCAGGGCCACCAACCTCCACACTGAATACCAGCCCAGGCTGCCCAGGGCCCCATCCAACCTGGCCTTGAACACCTGCAGGGATGGACGGGGCATCCACAGCCTCTCTGGGCAGCTGTTCCAGCACCTCACCGCTCTCACAGTAAAGAACTTCCCCCTGATATCCAATCTAACTCTTCCCTCCCTCAACTTCAGACCATTTCCCCTTGTCCTGCTGTTATCTGCCCTCTCAAAGAGGTGACTCCTCTCCTGTTTGTAGGCTCCCTTTAGGTCCTGTCAGGCTGCAATGAGGTCACCCCGCAGCCTTCTCTTCTCCATGCTGAACAAGCCCAGCTCCCTCAGCCTGTCTTTGTAAGGGAGGTGCTCCAGCCCTCTGATCAAATTTGTGGCCTCCTCTGGACCCTCTCCAACAGCTCCATCAGTTTTCATCCATGCAGCTGTAAAAAATAGTTACCTTGGAGAGACTTTTAAAGAACCTCTCTATAACCCTCCAGTGATGGCTTATTACAATCTGCAACAAGGAGGGGGCTGGTCTGGGGCACAAGCAGCAAGATCCATCCTCTCTTCCATTCTCTCTGATTAGTGCTTTTCCCTGGTGCATGAGAGCAATGCCATTGTAACCCAGAAGCACTGGTACTACCAAAAGACCACTGCACAAATACAAGTACAGGACCATGGGAAACCACAGAAGTCATTGCAGCTTTTCACACAGTGTTTGGGAACCATTTGATCCACAAAAACAGGAGGACTGGTAAACAGACCCAGACTGCAGCATAAAAGAGAAACAACAGTGAGAAAGAAACCAGGAGAGCTAAGAAAACATGTTGCAAAATAATTCTAAAAATGCGTGCATATGCAGAAGTGATTGCAACTTGGAAATGTGTTTCCTGGCTCTCAAGCCAACCATTGTTTTTAGTTTCAAGAGATGCCCAAAGTGTAACTTGGAGGTAGCATATGTTCTGCAAGCAAGGATCCAGTCTTTCTTCTATTTCTTTTGTTATGGCCTGCAATGTCATTTCTTTTGGTTTGATGTGTGCAGCTCCATTTGCAGACTCCTAGTGCTGATAAACAACATGACAAATAACAGGGAGGATGGGGAGAAGAGGAAAGAATAAAGCTGATCCATGTGCTAACTCCACTGGTGGGGACTTATGGACTGTTATTACATTTCATTTTTTGCTAGGATTAAACAGCTAATAAATATAGATTTCATGTCCCATAAATAACATTGTGTTTGTCAGCTCGCTCAAAGAATAATCGATAGTTAGTGCAAGAGATTTTCCAGTATGATGAAATAAGCTCTACGTTTACTTTTTCCAGCGATACCTATGAGTTCTCCATTTGATGTTGTCCCTATCTAAAATACCAGCTATACTCTCCCCAGAACCACCTCGAGTGACCTAAACGTTGGCAGCTGGGTGCCTTCAAAACTTCTGGAAATGAGACCTGGACCTAAATAATTCCTGCATCTGTGGAAAAATGAAAAGCCACTTGGAAACCGCTTGGGAAATCAGGATATAAGTGTTGGTCAGAAGCTGCTATCCATCCTGGGCTGTCTCCCAGTGCCAAGTCCTTACTTGGAGTTCATCGTGGCAGAGCAGCTTGTGGATATAAACGTCCTGGTGCTGTCAGCCCCTCCTGACACGGGCATTGCCTCTCTGCCAGGCCCCATGGCTCATGGATCTTGGAAGCCTGAATCCACTCTCCACACTGCTGTGAGCTGCAAAATGGATAGCTCAGTGTCATAGAATCCTAGAATCACAGAATGACTGAATTGAAAGGGACCTTTAAAGGCTGCCTGGTCCCACACCTCTGCAATGAACAGGGATACCCACAGCTGCATCAGTGCTCAGAACCCCGTCCAGCCTAACCATGCTATGTGCAAAGCATTACACCAACCTGCACTGAGAGTGGGTTCATGGTACAGTCATCTCTGCTAAAAACATGGGAGATGTTAACTTTACTCATGTTGGAGAATCACCCTCTGAAGTTATCCTCTGATTTATCTGGGATTTGAAAAATATTAGCCCTGACAAAATTCTCTCTTAATGATCAGATAATTCTTTGGTGGTCACTGTGACCATGTCTCACTGCACACGGATCTCATGCAATGAAAACCTGCTGCAAGGGGGTTTGTATGGCTCTGTGTCTCACTTGAGTGCACAGAGCTTCTCAGACACTGGTGAAGTGCCTCAGTTCCACCTGCCATCCCTACTCACCTCATTTCAGAGCAGCCTGGATAGTGAACATGTATTTTTGCAAGCCTCTCCTCACTGTTTTCCTCCATCCAACACCTTGCAAGGAGCCCTCAGAACCTGAGCAGCCTCCCTCCTCCCCATCAGGCCCTGACTTGGCTCCAGTCTCTCTTTTAGTGGACCCAGCAGCAGATCTGCCTCATCCCCCTGCTCTCACTAGTGGAAGGTTTCTGCAGATGGCTCCATGCTCAGCTTCTGGTCCTTGCCCCTTTTTGTTACAGTAAGGGTAATGAGGAAGTGGCACAGGTTGCCCAGAGAGGCTGTTCTGCCCCATCCCTGCAGACAGCCAAGGTGAGGGGATGGGCTGTGAGCACTGGTGGAGCTGTGGGTGTCCCTGTGCACTGTGGGGAGGGGGGCCAGATTGTCTTTAGGAGTTCCTTCCAACTCAAACCCTTCAATGTTTCTGTGATTTCAGCTTCTGTACCATGGGGCAGGATGTCTCCTATTCAGCCCTACAGACCAACCAAGAGAGATTTATTTTTATTTTTAACTTTTGAAGTACTCGGGTATTTTGCTACCTGTGCTCTGCTTGTTTGGACAGAGGCAGAGCAGCATACTCAATGCATTTGTTTTTTGCTTTTCATCTCTACCTTCCACTCATGGGTGGCACTTATCGATTCTGCTTTTTCACCTGTGTCTAATTTAAAGGTTATAGTCCGTCCATTAACCCCTGCTAATACCACCCTAGAGGCAGAGCAGTGATATTAATTTAGTGGAACTCTGTCCTAAAACTTAATTTCTGCATTTCTTACTCCACAAACTCCTGTCCCGTGTTTCCCTGTGGCCAGCAGCCTTCATGTGCACAAAAACAGGCAGCAGTTCAGCATCAGAATTCTTGTTGCATGGCATTCCCAGATACCCTCATACTCAACCTCCTGGTCTTCCCCATTCATAGGAGTCACTTGCTCCACTCTGTGCATGTAACCTGTGTTTGTACCCCAGCAGCTGCACCCAGCACACAGCCCATGGAAGCAATGGTCTCACTGGAGGAGCTGAAATTTGCTGTGTCTGCACATGGAAACAGCCCTGCTATCTGAACATGTGGTTACCTGGCAATTCCAGCGGACGATTTTTGGATTACAGTTCCATTACCCGCACTGCTACCAATTCTTGCAACCTGCCCCTGCCAAGAAAACTCCGAGAGAAACAAAATCCCTTAAAATCCATGCTCACAACGCTCACAAAGCCTGGCAGCTTCCTTCCAAAATTAAGTGATTAAAGCGGTGCTAATGAGGTATTTATCACCTGCACCCTTTCCCTTAAAGCAAATATACAGAGCTCTGTATATTTTGCATACAGGTGCATGCAAAATCACTTTAATAGACAGCTTTGAAGCACTGTAAAATAAGTAAATAAATAAATAAAGCCCATTCTGGCAAAATATTCCCCAAATACTTGAAAATATAACTGAATAAATATCTCCTTTCTGGACTAAAATCTGCAGACCTTAGCAGATATGTCCAAGCTAAATGAAATATCCAGGGAACTGGATCTCCTTACTGATGAGAACTAATGAAGAGTTCTGCCCTGGCACGGAGGCAGCCTGGAGGAGCCCACTTGGTCTTTGCCAACTCTGACTGCCATGATAGCTCTGTGCTATCCTTAGGCATCAGCCTTATCCACCAGTGAGGTTATTTACTGTGAACCCAGACCAATGGGCTGCCAAGCCCACATTCATATTGAACTGGAAGCGCTCAGACTTTTGCCAAGTGAATGTGATTATTGGATGCTTACAGTCAGGCACGTGTCTGTCTGTGCAGGAGTGGGAGAACTGCAAAGATGATTGCATGGAAAGAGGAGAAAATCCTCTTAGGAAGTGGTGGCTTTGGAAAGATATAGAGGTCTCTTAAGAAAAAAAAATAAATGGTGTTTTAAAAATGCCATTGTGGAAGAGTCGGCTTAAATTATTAGGCAAAATGCTGAGGCAAATAAAGAAATCACATTCCACAGACCTGCATGGAGGTGTAGAAGGGATATATTCAACAGGACGGTTTTTTCCTAGGCCGTGCTACAACAGTACCCAGCATTGTATTTGCAGGGTAGGGTGTGAAATCTGCTTACGGGATTCCTGGCGGCGCAGTTCTGCTCCGCGACCCTTTGCTGCGGGGCTCTGAAGATGAAGCCCTCAGCAAAACCTTTTTCCTCAGAGGCAATGGGAGCAGGAGCAGGCCCTGAGTTTGTAAATATTAACTCATTTCAAATGTCAGATTATTTACTCTCTGCACTTATAAGCACCCAGGCCAAATGGACGGGATCCAAGTTTGTTAACAATAGCTCTTGGCCAGGACAAGCTGTAGCAAAGGTTAAATCCTGTTTGCCGTACTCCAGCCTGGAGCCCCATTGACTCGAGCAGCACTAGCAGCTTTGGGAGGATGGCAGCAAAGGTGGTGAAGGCATGGCAGCTGCACCCCTGCCAGTATGGGTTTGCCATCTCCTTGCTGTGGGCACCTTACCAGGGGAGGTGGGGACGTGTCTCCATGTGCACATTGATGTATAGCACAATGGAGGTGGAAAAGAACTATATCCTATGAAACAAGTCTCTTTGCTGTCAAGATAATACAAGTAGGTTTGCTTGTTGTGCACTGGAAAAGTGAAAAAGTGTCCATTACCTTGCACTGGGGCTTTCTGCATGATGCTATATATAAATATAAGTATGCACCAGAAATTGTCTTCCATTCCTTTCCATGGCTCCTGCATCGTTCCACATTTCCCCCTTGCTCTTTGCCACCTCCACAGAAATGTATGGCTGCTGCATGGCCCTGTGAAAAGACAAAGCCAAGGAGAATTTTAGGGATGAGGAGTGCCCTGGGAAGGACCCAAGGTATGAGCCACCCTGTTGGAGATCTTTGCTCTTCTCTTCTTATTGACCATCTACACAACAACAAGCAGCTTCCATTTGATGACAAATCTCCAAATTCACCCCCAAAAAGAAGCACAGGGTAGCATGGAGGTATTGGAGATATCAAAACAGGCTGCCCAGGCATGTGAGGGGGTGGGTCACCATCCCTCAAGGTGCTCAAGAATGCTGGAGATGTGGCACTGAGGGACGTGGTCAGTGGGCATGGTGGAGGTGGGCTGGGGTTCAACTTGAGGAACTTGGAGGTCTTTTCCTACCTCAATGATTCTAAGGAGGTGGCAGACCATCCTGAAGCATACATGGCACATAATGAAGAGTTACTTGCACCTGGCAACAGCTGTGGGACCACAAGACCTCCATAGGCCACAGGATCTTCATGCATCACAGAACATAGGACCTCTCCTATGAGGAAAGGTTGAGGGAACTGGGCTTGTTTAGCTTGGAGAAGAGAAGGCTGCGGGGAGACCTCATTGTGGGCATCCAGTACCTGAATGGAGCATATAAACAGGAGGGGGAACGGCTGTTTGTGAGGGCGGGAAGTGATAGGACAAGGGGGAATGGTTTGAAACTGAGACAGGGGAGGTTCAGGTTGGATCTGAGGAGGGAGTTTTTCCCCCAGAGGGTGGTGACACACTGAACAGGTTGCCCAAGGAGGCTGTGGATGCCCCATCCCTGCAGGCATTCAAGGCCAGGCTGGATGTGGCTCTGGGCAGCCTGGGCTGCTGGTTGGTGACCTGCACACAGCAGGGGGTTGGAGCTGGATGAGCACTGTGGGCCTTTGCAGCCCAGGCCATTCTATGTTTCTATGATTCTAACATTCACTGACCACAGCAGCACATGACACTTTCCTGGCTCGGTGTGACAAAGCATGCTGACCCATCAGGGCACGCGGTGTGCTTTGCCCGGTGTGACCTGCACAGATGGCTCTCAAAGGAAGTACTTGCCAAGCCAAGTGGTGCACAGAGCAGTTTAGCCGGGAGCATTTATGTCCAGAGACATTCCTGTGCTGATTAGGGAGGCTGAGCGGGAGCCAGGGGCGGGTCGACCATCTCCTTCCTGCGGCTGCAGCTCAGATCACACCTCTCGGAGATGCTTGGGTCAGGCACGGGAAGTTCATGGCTGCAAGCTCACTGGCGGGGAAGGGGATGCAGGGGAAGTTCACCAGGGTTCAGCCAGAGCCAGGTCCGGAACAAAACGTCTGATAAGCAGAGAGAGAGTCTGACATGGACATGAGCCCCCAGGAATCCTTGCCTCTTCTCCAGCTGGTGCATGGTGCTGGGTGCTTTGGGGACAAAGGGCCAGGCTCTGCTCTGACTCAAATTATCTCCGCAATGAATGGAGGGACCGGTGTCCAACAAATAAAAAGATCAGATGAGCAGATGGGATGGATCAAGCTGACCACAAAGACTCTGTCCAACATTTTTTGACAACTGTCAGAGACATATGTTCATCAGGATTCTGGAACAACTGGGAAGGGCATGTGGGCTGGGAGGGAGATGCACGGCTGCAGGAGGACGCAGGCTGTGGGTGATAACTTGGTGCCTTTGGTGTGTGGCCCCAAGTCCTAGAAGGAGAAAGAAGCTGGTAGATCATTCATCTCACCTCCTCGTTTGGCTGAACCAGCCCCTTGCATGCTTTTCCTGGTGTTTGGTCCGTCACTAATGAGCCATGTGCTGGGGGGAATGCTTAGGTCATTTATTTTGCATCATGTCTGCTAGGAGAGGTAGCAGTACAGTGGCTAATTGGGAAAGCAGACAGATAGCACCGAACAAAGCCGTGAGCAGATACCACGTCTGTGAGCATGAAGGACTGGAGCCATCCCTTCTGCCAGCTGCCCTGATGAAGTTTGCATTTGAAATGAGCAGAAGTGGCACATCCCAAACAGCCCGTCCTGCCCTTTGTGCAATGTCTGAAAAAAGAAAAAAAAAAAGAAAAAAAGAAAAAAAGAAAAAAAGAAAAAAAGAAAAAAAACCCCACTTTGCTCATTTATTTTGTCAGCTGCCCTTTTGGTTATTTTAGCACATTCCAAGGAGCGTGAGGAAATACGACGGATGACGTTCTGCAAAATCAATGGTGACAGTTTGCAAGAGTGACTGGCAGCAGCCAGTGCCCAGAAAACCACAGCCCTGGAAACGTGCAGTTTGTCACCCACTCACTGGTGGTGCATTGCCTCCACCAGGCAAAGCCAGGACCCTTTGGAGTGTCTGCTGTGTGGCAAATGGAGATGGAACCCAACCATGTAACAAGTGGCTTTGGCCTCTTAAAAGCAGAAAATAATTTAGCCCAATAATACTACTTCCTTCTGGCCCAGCCATATTACCATTACATCATTACATCCTTCTTGTCAGGCTGCTTCCCACCCTATGCTGCCTTTTTATCCATGAGTATTTGCATTAAGGCATTTTCAAACTGTGAGCTGCTAACCTGGCCCTGGGCTTTGACAGAGCCTTGAGTCCTTCTGCAATCACACTGTTCCTAAAAGCATAGCTCCTTCCCATGCGGATTTTCTTTCTCTTTCTCTCTCACACACTTGAGAAAACCCTGTTTTCCTTTAAGAGACTGGCTAGGAGTGGGACTTGATGATCCTTACGGGTCCCTCTCAATTCAGGATATTCTATGATTCTAAAGAGCAATTGGATGTTACTGCCTCCATTTCACCAACTGCAAGGAGACACACAAAGGTCACTCAGGGAAGCTGGGACCAAAGCAGGATTTTATAAAGCACTTGTTCCCTTTGCTGCAGGCAAAAAACAGAGAGCAGCAAGTTAACTATAAAGAGTGCCATCTTCTCCAGCAGCAGTGACAACCTCGCTCTCACTGTCCCCATGTGTCACTTCCCCATGAAAACTGCTGCCATCATCAAAGAGAAATTCTGCAGCAAGGCTGCTGGTGTTCACATTGTTTGGGCATCCCAGCAGGACCTCTTCATCCCAAGGAACACCAGTTAGTGGTAGTGATTTGTCCATGAGATGTCCACCAGCAGCACAGCAGGTCCCACATCCCTCTCTCACTGTTCACCCCAGCACCTCAGAGGCCCATTGCACCATTCTCCAGCCTCCTGCATGACCCATATCTTACATGCACAAACCTCCCAGAGACTGACTCCATCAGCACATCCAGCCCAGCTCTGCACCTTGCTGTAACTCCCCCAGATCCTCACCAATAGCAGATCATTCTTCACGTCCAGACTGTGTGAAGGATTTTGCAGGGTAGTACTTCCAGAACTTCTATCTCATATGCTTTTGTTATCCCAATTGCTCAGCAAAGGCATGTGGCCCACATCCCCCTGTGCTTGGCAGCCTCCCACTGCCACGCTCATACACACCTATATAGAAGAAGGAAAAAGAATTTGCTATGAACGAGAGCTTTCAGCAAGTCAGAGTTAGCAAAACCACTCAAGACAGGGGGGAGTTTCCAGTGAATTTGAATGGCTGTGGCTGGAGGCAGCAAAGCTACCCAGGCAGATGGGACCAACATCCAGGTTAGCAAATGCCACCCGAACCCACTCCCCACCAGTTAATGTAAACAGGGCTGTCGGGTGCGGCGAGTGCTGCAAGGCTTTGATCAGAGCCAGCTGCACAGCCGGCCTCACCCTGAGCCCACAGCCCCTGCCCCATCCCAGAGCAGGGCCCTGAAGCAGACTGGTGTGCTGGCCAGGAGGGGAAGGAAGTTCATGGGATCTGTACCTCACATGAGCAAGTTGTCTGATGTGGAAGAGATGGTGTGGGTTGTGCCAGGAGCTGCCCAGGCAGAGCTATGAGAATCCGCTGGCCAGCAATTCCCAAGTGAAAAAAAACAGCATTAGGGTTGGGGATTCTTCTTCGGGGGTGAGTATGAATGGAGCTCAGCAATGGCTTTTCCCTACCAACGAGGCCCAGGGAGCTGCGGTGGGAAGTTCCCATCACCAAGTGGTTCACAGCAGAACCTTTCCTTAGAGAAATGATCTGGGTTAAGAAAATAGTGACTGGGGGAGTGAAGAGACAGGCCTGGGTCACCCCAGGGATGTGCTTCACAACCCAGGCTGCATCACCCAGCGAGGGCTGGGGGGACAGCACATCTCACCTTACATCCCCCACTCTCTGCTACACGACAGCTGCAGTCCTTACGGAGACAGAGGGGATAACTTGGCTTTTTTTGGTATGGAGCTGACCTACGCTGTGCAATTCCTGCATGCTGGTAGAGGAAATAAGCATCCCAGGCTGGAAAACACCAGCGTTTTCTGTTTGAGAGGAGCAATAACTCAATGAAGTGGTTAGGAGTTTACAAGGGCTTGGAAAAAATTACCTCTTTTTAGTAAGTGTTAATTATATGACTAATTAAATAGAGAGGAGGTTGAAACACTTTCCTAGTCATAACCTGTGTGCTTCCAGACCGGTCCTTGCGTGACAGAGAAAACAGGGAAGGAATCCTGTTTGGCCTCCATGGCAGGAAGTGGCTACTAAACCAGCTCTAACTTCTAATTTATTTATCTGGAACTGTTTTAAAATTCACCAACGTTTCTGCTACTTAGAAAGAAGGAAAGGAAGAAGGAAAGGAAGAAGGAAAGGAAGAAGGAAAGAAGGAAAGAAGGAAAGAAGGAAAGAAGGAAAGAAGGAAAGAAGGAAAGAAGGAAAGAAGGAAAGAAGGAAAGAAGGAAAGAAGGAAAGAAGGAAAGAAAGAAAGAAAGAAAGAAAGAAAGAAAGAAAGAAAGAAAGAAAGAAAGAAAGAAAGAAAGAAAGAAAGAAAGAAAGAAAGAAAGAAAGAAAGAAAGAAAGAAAGAAAGAAAGAAAGAAATGAAACCCACCAGCCATTCAGTACAACACATTTGGAACAGCCTGTTTTAGGAAGGAGATATAAAAGTCCATGCTGTTTATGTTTTTCAGCAATGGTATGTTGGCTTCTTTTTTTTTTCCTAAATGGTGGCGAAGAAGAAAACCCATTATGTTAAATCTCTTATCTTCACACAAAGTGGTTGCAGCTATCGTAAAACACACACATTGTGTCATTTCAAAACACGAGCAGGCTCGCAGGCAAACATTGTCCAGATTACCTCCTCTCTCTCCCCTCTTTATTTTATGATCGTGTTGATATTAATAAAGCTTAGTGTATTCGAGTGAGGTGCTTTGTTCCTCCAGTCAGCTCTCAATTGCGTTCTCCTGGGGAAGCACAAGGAAACCACAGGGTCACAAGCAAGCCCTCAATGCCTGTAGAACTCCCTCTGCACTGCAGGGCTGCATCCCACTCTCACTGCTCCTGTAAGCATTAAATGGGAAAAAATAGTGCCTAAAGGTGACAAGCATTGGGCTGTAATGAGGAAAACTATTAAAAAAATAAAGAAGTCAAATCTCCCCCCCATGCATCTCCATTCCATAGGACTGCACTGCAAACTCCTCAGCTTTGTACAGTCCCAGGATGCTCTGAGCCTGCTGGGATGTAATTGCTGGCATATGGACATGTTCCATCATCTGCTGCCCCATCATCCTCCCACCAGCTTCCACCCACACTGGCAGGACTGGGCTGGGCAACCAACCCCAAGCCAACTGGAGAGCACTGGGGAAACCCAGCCAAAAAGAAATTCTAAATATAGGAAAAAAAAAAAAAAGGAGTGGAAAGCAAACAGCAGCTGTGCAGGTGCGTGGTGCTTTGGTGGGTTCCTTCCTAGAGAGGGCTGCAGACTGATTTGAACCAAGCTTGGTCCTTCAGTGCCACCAATGCCATAGAGCGCATCTGCTGGCCACCAAAGGAGGGACACCTCATTTCCCTGGAGCATCCATTGGCTCCATCATATGTCCCTCACAGAGATTACATGTCCCAGCATTCTATTCCACCCCAAACCACCTCTTGACTTTATCTGTTCTACACAGAATCAACAGTTTCCAAGAGCCACTCTGGCCCAGGACTATGACAGTGTCATAGAGGCTCATTTGTGAAAATGAGAAGGTGGTGGAACAGGGATTATCAGAGTGTGTCCTGGCTGGTAGTGCCTGGCTGTCATGCACAGCTAACTGGCTAACCAGCTCTTACACATTCAGACAGCCAACCCAGCCAACCACCACATGCACATTCAGCCAACCAACCACCACATGTGTGTGCACAACTAACCCAACCAGACAGCACAGACATGCGCAAACAACCCAACCAATTCACACACGTGCCTGCCCAAACAATGAGCACTTGTACACACATAGACCACAATCACCTGCACATACACAACCAGCCAGCACATGCACACGCACAGCCAACCAAGCAGCACATCTCCATTCAGCACTGCCTCACTGCAGTGAGGCATCATGGCAGAAGACAGCTTGGGTTCTTATGAGGACCAAAATGCTTTGGGAAGCAGGACTTGCCTTTACAAGCTGTTGGAAACACACTCTGTTGACACAGCAGCATCCTCGGTGCTGTGCATTGCTCTGGTATCTGTGATCATCCTGGAGGTGTGTCACCAAGCCATGGAGATGCTGTGTAGATTC
The DNA here is from genome assembly GCF_039878825.1 of Excalfactoria chinensis. Taxonomy (NCBI): domain Eukaryota; kingdom Metazoa; phylum Chordata; class Aves; order Galliformes; family Phasianidae; genus Excalfactoria; species Excalfactoria chinensis. Next base: position 1,102,577 of record NC_092829.1, on the reverse strand, counting down.
AAACAGAGACTGTGAAACCACAAGTTGCTTGCAGAGAGATTTCCTCTTCTGGCAGCTTTGGAAACTCAGAATTGAGCCCCACCAGGTCTCTGCCCACCAGCAGTGGTTTGGGATGCTGCCAGCCCCCATAAGCAGGAACCAGGAAGGACATCCCAGGGCCTGGAGGGTGGGTGTCCTCACCAGGATGTTCACATATCCCTGCTCTCATAGTGGTGAGAGTGCAGGAGACAGTGATACCAGAAAGACACACAGTGAGCCACCATCGCTGTGCAGAAACCATGTCCCCTTCCTCCACTCTGCTGCCATGCAGACACTCAGCCTGCCAGCTCAGACACAAACCCCTTGTCTCCCCATGAGTTCTCACTCTGGGCCAGCTACCCCAGAGTTAGCCAGGGGCAAAGGAGGTAAATGGACAATAGACATCAGGCCAGTCCAAATAAAGAAGTTTAGAGGCAGCAGAGACTCTAAAAACAAAGCTCTAAACTTCAAAACAGAACGAATGCACAATTTCAGGGAAACTTCTGAAAGCACCGATTTCCTCCAGCGCCGTAAACACGGCGGGTTTAATGAGCTTGTCCCACTGATGTGCTGAAAACAGACGGAGCTGCCGTGAGTCACCCCTGGTGCTAGCAGCAAACAAACCCAGAGAGCACAACACCCGCACCGATAACACTTGTGCAAGGCACAAACCGGAGGACCTTTCAGCAGCTATAACTAATCTATTTCCACCGCTACGCCGCATTGCTTCAGAGACAAAGTGGGGATTTTTTTTTTACTGGTAATTAACATTTGTTCAAGCACAAAATGCAGAGGCCGGTGCCAACCGGACATACCTAGATATAGCCTAATATTAGATTTCACAAAAGCATTCATCCTGTCTAAACAAACATCCTCCATACGATATTAACCTTAAAATCGTTGCCCAAACAGATGTTTGCACTCGTAGGCACTGCTTGGCATCGTTTCCCAGGGCGAGGCGAACCCTCCGCATCCATGACCATCCCTGCACCCCAATTAACCCAGGCATTGACAGGAAAACAGGCTGTTGTTTTAGTAAGCTTTGCATAAAACTCGGTTTCGGATTTAAAACCGTATCAGTCACTATTTGTCTCTAGCAGAGACTCGGTGTAAGGTTTCTTCCTCTGGCTTTATTGCCGGGCAGTGTTACTCACTTCTTTTTGTTACAGCCAGAGACAAAGTCCTGCTTTAACAGCTGAGAAAATTTGCTGGCGGATGATATACGACGTTGATTAACCAATACCGTGGCTGGTCGAACATGCGAGCGGCTGAAATGGGAGAGCAAGTTTTTTAGCAATTTGTTATACACGGTAGCAAGAAAAACAGGAAGGAGGTGTTTATTAGCAGTTTCCAAATATACCAGCCAAAATAAAACTCCCCGTGCAGTCTGAGGTATTCAAAATACAGCAACGACCAGAATTCCTAAGATTATAAAAGGGTAATTAATCACAAACAGTGTTCACAGACCAGTGGTTTGGAAACTTCCTTTTTATTGAAGATCTGGATCAAGAGCAAGCTTCAAAGCACGACTAATTGATCTGAGATTCATTGCGTCTGGTCGATAAAGCAAAAAAATAAAATATCATTCCGACGAAGCCAGATCCACGGTTTACATTCATTATGCCCTGACAGCCCATAAAGCACATTAAAAAGCCATTTTTCACCGAGCTGTATAGCTCTGACCTATTTCAACATGAAAGCGGTTCATACAAGAGAGACTGTTGCTTCCTCACAATCAGTGTATTGCACCCAAAAGCCAGCCGTGTTATTCCAGGCTTGTTTCTCAGGAATGCGAGCATATCTTGGAGGCTGATTCATAAAAGGAAGAGAGCAGCCCGCTGCTGGGCCAGGCTCTCGTGCTTTATTCAGAAATGAAATTTCCGAATTTTGTTTGGCTTCAGCCAACCTGTTAACTCTGGTGGAGCCGAGGGGGAAGTGGCTGTAAACAGCTAAGGAGCCAGACGAGCTCTTTTTAATCCTTCCTCTTCTGAAATTACCTGAAAGCAGCACCTTTTCTCTCAGGGATTGTGCGCAAGCACATCTCAGCCAGGGGACAACCCATCTGCTGCCAGCAATCGTTGCCAGATTTGCATTTTCACCTTTGCAGTTTGCTGTGGGAGGAGCTGCATCCACTGGAGGATGCGGTGTGCCCCAGCCATACACACAAAACACGAGCCACGGCCCCTTTCTCAGCCACAGACTCATAGAATCATTAAGGCTGGAAAAGACCTCCAAGATCCCAGAGCCCATCCCCAACCCACCCCACTGTGCCCACTGCCCACGTCCCTCAGTGCCACATCCCCACAGCTCTGGAGCACCTCTGGTAGGTGAATCCAGCACTCTGGGCAGCTGTGCCACGGCAGCACTGCTCTTTCAGCGAAGGAGTTTCCTAATATCCAGCCTGAACCTCCTCCGGTGCAACTTAAGGTCCTTAGGGGATATGGAATTGGGAAGAAAAATAGAACCTTTCTGGCTGTCACAAACTATTCCTGCCTGAAGGCAAAGAAGTCGCTTTCACTGGGCAGAGCTTTTCTAGGCAACCTGTGAGTCTTTGTTGTTTTTCTGAAGAGCCAGAGGAGTCCCTGGCAAAAAGTCACAGGAGCTGCATCCCCTTCAGCCCTCCCTCCATCCTGCTGGAGGGTTCTGCTTCTCAGCAATCCCAGCTGGGCTGTGGGATGCAGAGCTTGGAGCGTACACCCGGTCCTCCCAGCGCCAAGCCTCCCCACCTCAAGCGCTGTCAAAACACAGGCGGTGCGGACACATCCAATTTATTCTCAATAGGTTTTGCAGGCTTTAATTTTGCTGCTCTGCTTTCCTGGAATCGAAAGCAGAAGCCTCCAAGCTGCCAGGTCGCTGAAGGCTCTGATAAAGATTTGATCTTAAATGTGGGCTGTGATTTTTTGCTTTTTGTCCGCTGTTGTCTTCACCTGTGCCATCCTCTCCCGGTGAGGGAGCCTGTTGCTGAGAACAGGAAAGAGCGCGGCGAACAAAACCTTTTACAAGGGATTAAATTTCATCTAAAAGCATGTAATTCTGCATAGCCAGGAGCAGTTTCTAATCTTCATATGTAGGAACTTACAAGGCAAGGAATTCAAAGCCACCGGATTAAATGAAAAATGTGAATGAAAAGCTACATGCTGATACTCAGCTGACCTAGGCAAGTTACTGTACATTTTTCAAAGTTTTAAATTATCACTAATGGAAAACGTGGGGAGCGAGCTTCAAGTGCCTCTCCACATCATGGCTTTAAAAAAAGAGCCCGAAACAGTGAATGAATGTTTGTGGAGAAGCCCACGATGCTTTCCAACACAGTTGGCCTCGCTTTGCTCTTGCTGTATAGATCAGTAGGTATCATCGGATCAGATTAAGAACAGCTGTTCGTTTCTAGGAAAGGAATTTCCCAAAGAGGTAAAATATAACACAAGCTTAGAAACCTGGACACTTTGGAAGAATAAAACCTCTGCTCGTGACTGTAGAAAGCAGAGAAAAAGGCACTGTAAAGCATTTAAGAACTTTGGTTTCAATTATTTTGTATTAAAGGATAAATAAGCTTAAATTGCTCAGACTCTTTTAAAAAAAAATTTAAAAAATGGAAGGGATTGTAAATAAAATTGGAAGCAGCCACACAGCAGCCGGGTTCCCACAGGTGCGCTCCCTGCTGTGGAATATACCCGTGTGAATTTGCTGTTTCCCATCGTGTCAGGGGAAACAATGAATTCTGAGGTTACCCCGCGTGCCTTCAGACGCAGAACAGAAGAAGTGACCTCTTGTCTGGGCAGGCTGAGGGCTGCAGGTTCCCCGCACCAACGCGAGGGGTTGTGCCGCCGGGGCTCACCGCCAGATCAAAGCCGTGGGCCACTCACAAGGAAACAAGAGGGGAAAGCCCAAAGAATCAGAGAAACAAAGGGAAGGTTGAGGAGATAAGGATCAGTCTCAGATATGATATTTCACCCAGATCAGAGCCGGCGCAGAAGTTCAATTCAAAGTTCATAAGACAAAAACACAAAGGGAGCTGCTGGAAGGTTTTGTTGCTCTACGTTTATGCTCTCAATGAGATTCCCATCCTGCAGGTGACAAAGGTTGCTGCTGTATTTTGAAACATCATAGAACTGAGCTCACCTTTTCCTCCAGACCTCGCCCCCACCCAAATATGCGCTGAGTATTTCCAACACCTTCATGCAGCCCAAAACCAAACCCCTCCAGGTGCACCCAGCAGGTGAGGAGTGAAGCTGTGGGGTACCCAGCACAGCCAGACCCCCTGACCTTGGGGAAAGGGACTTCTGCATGCACTGAAGTTACACCAGGGGAGGTTCAGGTTGGATTGTAAGAAAAATTTCTTCTTCAGAAGAGTGATAATGCATTGGCACGAGCTGACAAGGAAGGTGGTGGGGTCTCCGTTCCTGGAGGTGTGCAAGGAAAGTGGGGATGTGGCACTGAGGGATGTGGGCAGTGGGCACGGTGGGGTGGGCTGGGGTTGGGCTTGGGGATCTCGGAGGGCTTTTCCAACCTGAATGGTTCTGTGATCCTACAAACAAAGCAAAGAGAAAACACACTGAGATGCCCATGATTAAACCTTGAAAGGACTAAAAAGCCTTCACCTCCAGATTTGTCAGAAGTGCCAAGCTTGTTTAGAAATTTGGTGCATGATGTGTTGGTTTATACAGAACTATGATTTGGTACATGGAGTATTTACAGACACGATAGTTTTGGCTTTCAGGTGGATTCCTGGGAATTATTTGGCTGATGGAAGCTGTTTATCAGAAAGTAACAGAGAGCTCTTGAAGATGCAGGTCCTTTAGAAGGAGCTGGGTTGCAAACAGCTCCCTGGCACATCAAAGCCTGCAGAGATGCAGCCTGCACCACGGCCACTAACCCACCGCTGCCTGTCTGAGGCAGCCCAGTAATGTCAGCTCCAGGGGTTTTATTTGGACTGTGGGAGACAACGGGTGGATGTCAACACCATACACAAACCGATCTACTGCAGGCTGTATTATTTTCCTTATTGCCTCCAGAGAACACACACCTTCTGAAGTTTCCTAACATCTTGCCTCATAAGGTGCTTTCACAACATCCACGTCGCGGATACATTAGCCAGCCACAGCAGAGCACAATTCCAGTCTCATAAATCTTCCAGCAATTACGAGGCCTCATTCAACCTCCCCGTGAGATAAAACAACTGCTGCATCGTGGCGTCACAATGGGATTTTTATTTTTTTTAAGCTTTTGCTTCCCAACAAATCAACCCTGCAAAATGACAAGTGCAACGTGCTGCCTTCCACATGGAGCCTTGGGATACGAAACCAGCCCATCCATTCCTTATTTTCATGACCAAAAAGAAGAATCATTAAGGCTGGAAAAGATCTCCAAGATCAAGTCCAACTCCAACCCACCCCACCGTGCCCACTGCCCAAATCCCTCAGTGCCACATCTCCATGGTTCTGGAACACCTCCAGGGAAGATGGCCCCCCCCGACCTGGGCAGCTGTGCCGCTGCATTACCACTCTGTCTTAGAATACATTTTTCCTCATATCTAACCTGAATCTCCATCCTAGACATTGTTGTTTGTCACCTACCAAGGAGAAGCGGGGGGTCCATTTAGAACAGGAAGAAATCCAATATTCTGTGTTACCAGCATTGGGCAGCGGCATCCAGGTAAGCACAGCCGAAGGGCAGGACCTTTGTGAGCCATCTGGCTGCAAACGTGCTCTGACTCACAGCAGATTCTTACTGCTGCTTGCCCACAGTGTGTGACAGAGCCAAACTACCAGATTTCACTGCCTGTCGTGCTCTCTTCCCTTGCCATAAGGATGAAGTAATGGGTACCCTGGGCTCCGTGCACGAGGTGCTCAGACTTTCCTCTCTCCCCATCAGGAATGGAAAGTTGTTGGAGTTCAATGGGCAAAGAGCTCCCTTCTGAAAGCCCTTCCTTCTCCAAACACATTACTACGCTACTGGAAGCTGTTCAATTCAGCCCACTCAATAAGTGACATCTCCTGAGCACATTCCGCAGGAGCAGGAGGCTGTGTGGTGGGCAGGGTTGGGAGGAGGACTGGATATAAACCTGCAAACACTGGGGACACGTTACTGTTTTGGGGCTGCTATTTTCCACCAGAATATTATTAATTGCAACAACAGCCAGCAAAGCTGAGGCATCTCCCCTGGCAGATGTTCACAGTATGTGTTTGTGCTCCCTTCACTGATGTATGAGAACATTCCCAAGACAAGATGCTCAGCATGGCCAATATGCCACAGCCTAAACAGCAGCCTGTATTTCTCCTTCACCTGTTCCCAAAACAAGGTACTTTCAGTAACTTCTCATGCATGCCATGGAGTGATGACCACTATATAAATATACAAGGCAGCCTTTATTCTGATGGTTGCTCAAGAAAGCAAAAATCTCAGAGCATGGTCTCCAAAGACTGCTTGGAAAACATTAGCAGCTCATTACTGATCAACTGTTTAAAAATCCCCATTAATGTATACACATACATCCCCAGACAGTACGTTTTCCCCCAGTTAATGGCACTGAGTGGGGCTGGAAAGATATGCGCATAACAACCCAGCATGCTCTCAGCCCACCCTCATTTACAGTTTTCTCACACAGGCTTCTTCTGACCTCTTCAAATCCCATCCCAATTACAGCCTCCCACTTACCCTTCAATGTAAATAAATCCTGCATGGTGGGGATTGCTGCTACCGGTGCAGATGAAAGCCACGATGATGACAGAGGCAAAGCACAACCTGCAGATAGTTCCCAAGAAGGGCAGGAAAACAAAAAGCACACGGGTCTGGCAAGTGGAGTTGGCAGAGACAAGTGAGGGATAGGAGGTGAGACTCATCAGGACACTTGGAGCTTGGGCACAGGGATCCAGAGGTCATGGAATCATCGAACCATAGAATCACTGAGGATAGAAAGACCTCCAAGAGCCCCAAGCCCAACTCCAACCCACACCACCGTGCCCATTGCCCCTCAGTGCCACATCCCCACGGCTCTGGAGCACCTCCATGATGTTGACCCCAATGCTGCCTGGGCAGCTGTGCCAATGAAGAGGATGCCTAAAGAAGGAAGAGAGACTCCAAGGCATTGTACGGCTTCCCTTACTGCCCAATTTCTGTGCTGAGATGAGCCCATGCACTTCGTGCTGGAGGATGCAAAGTTTTCTTTACATATTAACAAGGTCTTGATTCAAAGGGAGCAGTTTGAACCAGTTCAGATGTAAATGACTGTGGTGCCATTGGCTTTGGCACTGTTGCATTGGTTTTACACCGCTGGCACACTGGATCTTTTCCCCTTGAGATAAAAAATAGACTTCCCCAGTTGTGTTCAGCAGGCTCAGAGGGAGCAAAAGCTGAATCTCTGCTGTCTCTCGGAGCTTCCTTAGACTGCTGCTGAGGATGTTAACAACTTTTTCTCAGGATCTGCGGACATGTTAGAGCACTTTTGGACACAGCAGAAGGGTAGATGCCATAGAGATATTCTTCCCACCATAGTGTAAATTGCTTCTCTGAAAACTCATGTCTAAACACATCTTCTCAGCTCTCATCCAGACCCGGCTACCCCAGGTCAGGATGCTGGGATCTCATGCTGTGATTTCTGCACCGACTCTGCGATTTCATGCTACTGGGTGCATAGCAGGTGGGGCAGGTCGTGGGATTCCAGTCGCTGGAGTTTGGGGGTGGAGGAGACTTTGGATTTTTGGATATTATTTTTTTTTCTCAATCGTGAGGTTAATGCGGGGCTCTTCCACCGATCATTAAATAATTACCCTGTGGTTTGAAATTGTTTTTAGTGAGAAAGGGCTAAATGATCTTATAATGTCCTGGAACTGTCAACATGATGTATGGGGCTTATTCAGCATAAATTATAGGCAGTTTCCATGCCACAAAAGCCGCACAAGTTCACGGATCCAGCCAAAATATTCAGCAGAAGTTTCTGCCAGGCCGCAGGGCCCGTTTTGCCAAGAGGTGCAGGTGTAGGCTGCCGAGAACGGCCCCATCGCCGACCCCAGCGGCCCCACCTCCCCTCCCATCATGTATTACCTGAATTGCTGTGCTGTGTGATCCCAGGAAGCACAGGAGGGATTTTCAAAACAAGCCCAGCTCCAAGATGACGTGGCCTTTCTTCTGCAGGTGCAGGACAAAAGGATGGAGACCCTTGTAGATGCTCTTGGAGAGGTGTCCATCTCTAGCACACAGATGAGGTGCCTTGTAGGGACAGAGAATCCACCACCTCCTTGGGCAGCTCGTTCCAATGCATTACGGCCCTTGCGGAGAATTTTTTCCTAATGTTCTTGAGCTCCTCCAGGGATGGGGCAGTCACAGCTCACTGCGCAACATCTCTGGATGGTCTCCCAGAAAGGACAAGGCCACCACTCAGCCATGGGAGTCCCAGATTTACTGCGCCCATCGCATCCATCGCATTCCCTTCATGGGACAGCCCTCCAAGCTCTCATTGCATTTCACAAAACACTGCAACAGGCTGAGGAAATCATGTCTGTGCCCCTGACACTGACTTCCCCAGGAGCTCGGGAACAGCACAGAGCCTGCTCTGCTCCTCCTGGGGACAGGCAGCCCAGAGGATACCCAAGGCACCAATGGGGGACCATCAGCAAATGGAACACACCAGCTCAGCACAAATGTCTGCTTTAAACCAGCCTGGAGAAATAGTGACAGAGACCTGAGTGGCTTGGTGGGATGTTCACCATCAACACTCTAAAAATGGCACAGGAGTCCCATTAGCCCCAGTAGTGGGGGACAGCAGACCAGCCACCACCAAGCTTAAGGGACCATGGAAAATTTGCAGTCCCAAAAACCTTCCATGGCCAGCTGGTCCATACTAATGGGATCTGGGAATGTTGTGTAAGAAACTCCTGTGCTGCTATGCCTGGCCAGGACCTTTCCAGGGGGCAGTGGGAAGACTCTGGTGTCAACATGCGTGAACAAGGCCAGGAAATTCTTTCTCTGTCCCTGCTCCTGGTTTTGCTGAGTCTGCAATGAGTTGTTCAGAACAAGATAAGAAACCAACAGCAACGGATGAGTGCAGGAGGCCACATGCTCAAACTAATACATCCTGTTGGCCTTCACTGTGTAAAGCAATAGGGACTAACACAGAGAATCAGCATGAGCACTGTCTCTTCTGCAGCCACTGCATCAGGGATGACTTCTAGGAGGTGATGTCATGTAGGTACCTTTAACCACAGGGTAGGCTGTTATTGGGGTTTAGTGTCATTGGGAATAATTAAAACATAGAATCATAGAATCATCTGAGTCAGAAGGGACCCTTAAAGGCCATCTGGTCCAACTCCCCTGCAATGGACATGGGCACCCACAGCTCAGTTAGGTGCTCAGAGCCCCATCCAACCTGGGTGCCTCCAAGGATGGGGCATCCACTGTCTCTCTGGGCAGTGTTTAGGAGAGATTCCTATGGGGCTGTGAGAGCAGGAATCTCCAAAGAACTGACTCACAGTAGGCTCTTCTAGACATCACATTCTGCCCCCAAAAATGACATTTTCCTGTAGAAAATGTTTCCTGGTCCTTCTCTTCAGCACTGCTAATCATCGCCCTCCCAGCCTCTGGATCAGGCCCAAACCAATCACATCTGCACCCAAAAAAAGAAAAATGTCCACTTGTGTTTCATTTACTTTTATGGGAGCGTTAACACATTTCAGTCACATAAAACCTTCACCTTCAAACGGCAAAGGGAAAAGACAGAGAGGAAAGCCACGTGAAGCGAGCAGCTTAGCCCCAGCTACGCTCCGAGTGGCACCAACCCCAGAGTAGCAGATTTAACACAGGGCGACTTCCCTGCACGGGGCTCTGGGTCAAGCACAGGGCTGAGGACACCAAGCGGGGACAACACCAGGACCTCTGCACCTCGGTGTCACCACACTGCTGGGATGTGCCTCCGCGGCCCCAGCCAGCCTGCAGCTGCAGACGGCTGCCATGGCCCCATCTGTGGGGTCTCTTGTTGGTGGTTTGGGGTTTCTCCGCTGAAGATGCTCATAACCAAAACCAGATTTGATTCCCAAATAGCCCCAAACTCTTCTAAAGCTTACAAATCTTCCGCACCTGTGTTTGCTCATTCCTGCTGCTCAGCCCTACCCTGGGAAGGACGATGTTTATTCCACTCCTCCGCAGTTATTTACAATGGGGTTTTTGGATGGAGATGGAGCACATATTTGTCTAATGGCGACAGGGCAGTGAATTTGATTCTCCTCATTAGCAGTCATCAGCTTAACGGGAAGCAATAAAAGATTTTTTAAATAGCGGGTGCTTGAGAGATGTTATTTATTGCAGTTGCTGTCAGCAGGATGAGAGCATTCCTGGGCTGCAAGGGGGGAAACTGAGGCATGAGGCCACTTTCTGACCCACCCTGGACCACACAGATGGAAGTGGGAAGAAACCTCCGCCCTCCTGCCAGCAGCCGTGCTGCCCTGGGGATGCACAGTGATGTTATTATTATAAGCCATTATTCGGCCCACAGCAAAAGCGCTTTGTGAAGAGCGCCATGTAATGTCAGCTACATCCAGCAGCCAGGGGGTCTGCTGCAGGGTCTCCTCCCTGCTCCTCCTTCCATCGACCATCTCCAAACACCCTTGTCTGGCCGAGAACAGCAGCATCCTCAGGATCACACCGTACTTCATCACTGGTAAAGATGCATCAAACAAGAACAGACTCAGCCCTTGGCAGTCTTGTTGCAATGGTCCATCTGGGCTCTCACTTCTCCAATAGCCAGAATTTTTCTCCCAGTTTCTCAGATGTCTCTACTCAAAGACAAAGAGCTCTGTCCTCCCCATGGGATTTACCATCTGAACCATCACTTTTTTTCTCCTAAATGGCATCCTGTGCATATTGATCCTCCCTGACTCCTATTATTGGTAAATCAAACTGAAAATATCATTGCAAACAATCTCTGGGCACTGCCTCTTGCATTGAAGCTGCCCAACTCAATCAACCATCTTTTGACGAATGCTGCAGGGATCATTTTGAATATTTTTAAACATCAAAACAAATGGCATCTGCTCAAGCTGTACGTGTTAAATGACTCAAAATGACATTTCGGAATACCTACCTTGCATGTCCCACATCCAGAAGCAGTAAAGGTCAGAGAGCTGCATGAGATGTCTAGCTTGATGCCTCTTCCAGAGCTGAAAGCCCTTGCGTAAGGCTGTCCATGAAGAACAGGAGCACAATGCCATGCAGGATCCAGGCTCTTTGCTTAGACGTGCAAGCAGAGAATATCACCATGTAGTTCAAGAGGGCTGCTGGGTCCATGAGAAGAAAAGCAGGTACAAAAGCATGCCCTAGAGACCCAGTTCTTCTTTTCAGTGTAGCTCAGCAGCAAGGAACTCTCCCCCATGAACCACTCAGCAGCATGGGAACCTTCCCACAGCAGGTTCAGAGCCCAACCACAGAGCAGCCAAAATGGCATCAACAGGGCTGTGATGTCTTCACCAGCCCACACAGCTTTCAGCCCATCACTCTCTGCTCCCCAAGAATGGAGAAGTTGAGGGTGGCAGGGATTGGAAACAGATGGGCTTTGAAGGTTCATTCCAAGCCAAACCTTTCTTTGATTGTCTGTATGCAGTTCCCTACTAACAACAATGTCCCCAGCACGTCCCATGTCCCTGTGAGCTCCGTCCCACGTGTCCATCCTGCACAGTGCTCTCCCAAAAAGGTCTATAATCCATTTAGCATATCTCAGTTAATCTTAGCGTGGAGGCTTTCGCTTGTTTTCTTATTAAATAGCAGGTGTGTGTTACAGTGAAAACAAAACTAACAAAACCAATAAATGTAACACAAAATTCCAACTGTCTTCCATATAAGCTGATATGTAAAGCAGTGCCGCTTTCAGCCTATTGCTTCATAACGTCATCTCATTTTACTGGAGGGAGAGGTGAGGAGCAGGTGGGTTACTGGGAGAAGCACTTGCTCCTTGCCTGTGGGACTCCAAATCTGCCCACTCTGCTTGGTGCCAGGGGCACCAGAGAACAGAGCTCCAAGCAGCATTTCCTGAAGAAGAAAGTGGGTGGGAAGCCCTGAGCGATGGATTTATGGATACAAAATTGAAGCTGTCCTATTGAACGCAATGGCCTTAATTTTGGCTCTGGAAGCTCTGACCTGTAATTATCTACAGGTAGTGGGTGCTCTGGAAAAACATCATTACAGGCTTGCTATGTCCCTTCATCCTCCTGCTGCATCTTTGGGGATGGGCTACAGCACTACATGGTCCTTTGGAAAGAGTTAGCCCAGGTTTCTTCTGAATGCAGAGCAGCATCAGCATTTTTCTATTCGTAGCTTGCTAAGACTGGGAGCCAATGTCTCCTCTAGGAGCTGTGTGGTCTCCCTGGGTCTGCATATCATCATGGAATCCTACAATGGCCTGGGTTGCAAAGGCCCACAGTGCTCATCCAGTCCCAACCCCCTGCTGTGTGCAGGGTCACCAACCAGCAGCCCAGGCTGCCCAGAGCCACATCCAGCCTGGCCTTGAATGCCTGCAGGGATGGGGCATCCACAGCCTCCTTGGGCAGCCTGTTCCAGTGCAGGTATCTGCAGGCTGTGGGAAAAGGAGGAGTTAGAAAAAGAGTGGAAAGGAAGAACTGTATTTATTAACACGTGCCAGTATCTGAGCAAAGGGAAATGCAAAAGCAGTGCTGAAGGTAGCAGAACAACCAGACAGCTGACAGCACAAAGGCAGGTGTGAGCACACTGAAATGTGCCTGTGTTATCCGAGGCACGTGAACAGACCCATAGTGCAGGGCTGGGTTAGGATTAAAGCTCTCCTCAGCTCTGATATTATGGCAAAGGCAGCAGAACTGAGGTCTCAGCACGTGTCCATCTGTGGGACAACCCATGGCTGACACAACAGAAGCAGAGCTCACTGCAGCCTCATTTCTCTTGGGGTCTATAAGCTGATCTTTCTTTATGTGGCTTGAGATTATGTGAGGGATGCTCAGGACAGACCCAAGGGCAGAGGAGAGTTTTGCAGCTAAATCACAGTGCAGGTCAGGCAACTGCTGGCTGTGTGTGACTCAGCCCAAGTGCACACAACTCACACATCTCTTTGGGCCAAAGATCCTCACCTGCAGAAGGGTAGAAGGATCTCCTCACACCTGCTCGGTCCCTTGATTCCACATAGGGACCATGTCTCGTCACATGCTCAGCACAGAGGAGAGCCTTTGGGCCTGCTACCACGTGATGAAACCCGAAAATGAAGAGAACAGAGCATCTCTCAGTGCCAAGGTTCAAGAGTTTTTCAGGCCACCGGAGCTCAGCTGTTATTGTAATAGGTGAGGAGCTTGCCAGAGGTGCCCAAGCATGAAAGCCAAAAGGAGAATGGCCTCCATCTTCCTTTGCTGGCTGCTTAGCAAAGCCTCTGAGCTCATCCCAGAATAGCAATGTACAAACCTTGGTGCTTCTCTTCCAAACCAATTGGCATTTTTAGAAACTAATTTGCAAAGCCTCAGGCCCAGTGGCTACGAGCAAATCCTGGCTGTCCGAGCAGCACTCCTCAGTGATGGCATCTCCAAGACAGCAGCTTTCCTCGGATTGGCCTCCCACCAGGTCAGCCTGCCCAGCCACTTCAGTAAGCCATCAGTTTTTGGTACTCAGAGTCACAGCCTTCCTAAGGTGGGCCCTAAGATGAAGATGCACTGTAATGAGATGCAATGCTCATCTATCTGGGGTGCAAGATTTCGGGTCACAACTGCCTGGGGCTGGTAGAAAAGCTGCAAACCCACCTTCAAGTCATTGTGCTTTCACTCACAGCTTGAGCTGAGTAAGAGGAGGGATTCAATTGATACACCTTATCTCAAGCCTTCATACATTGAAGGGCCAGGAATTTCTGTGCCACAGACAACAAAGCACTCTAAAATAAGTCACATTTGCAAATACCACATGCCATGGTCTAAAGGAGTTATTGCACTTTTCAAGCAGGTATGTTTGTCATGTTTGTCACACTTTTCAACAAAGTTAAACAGAGGTTCTGCAACACTTCGGATCTTCTCTGCTGTGTGATCAAGGTAATTTCTGACCCAGATAAGCCAGCAAGAAGCCAAATGGGCTGTAGATGTCTCTGATCATTGCAGGGGAGTTGGACTTGATGGCCTTTAAAGGTCCCTTCCAACACAAATGATTCTAGGGTTGTATGAAGTGGGCACGTCCACATCACAAAGCTGGCTGACAGCATTGCCACAGTGCCAACCCCAGAGCTGGGCATCAAACCCCAAAGCACAACACAATGGCCAGAGGCACTCGGTGGAATTCCTGGCTCTCCCCCACACCAGCACTCAATTCACAGCTTCCCAAAGCAGCTCCTCTGCCCTCTCCCCTTCCCGAGGTGCTGAGAAATCTGATCAGCAGCAGCAAAAAAACACCACTGGTTATCAGCTGGAAACTGGAAGGGGGCCTTGAAGCTGTTTTTCCTGGCCATTTTGCTGTGTTTTCCTGGGGGACAGAGGGATGCAGGCACACGGCAAGGGGAATCCTCGGCCCCTGCACATACTTTGTGTTGCATGCAGGACCTCAAATGTGCTTCACTGAGTCAGCTGCTCAACACATCCCCAAGTACTTCGTTACTGACAAACAGTCGGGTTCTTTAAAAGGTTATTGAATTGAAATGCTGTGATTTAACATGAAAAAGTAAAAAGAGAAACAAGCAAAGAAAGAAAGATGTAAAAAAACCCAGCAGTTTCCTACAGTCTGGGGGCAGGACAGACCGTGTAGGATCAAAGCAAACAAAAAGCTCTCTAAGGCTGCACAGCTCCGGGACAATATCTACCCTCACAGCACCTACAGGACATGCAGGTGCCTCTGCAGGGCTGAGGCTCTGCTTTCATCATCAAAACGCAGTGCAAAACCCAACACCAAAGCAAACAGACCCATAAAGCAGCAGGAATGCAGCAAAGCAGTTGGACACTTCTGCTTCTCGAGCGGCCACAACAGGAACAACCTCAATCCCAGAGCCATTCGTACTGCATGGCTCCATCCCACTGCCAGGGCTGGGATAACCCAGGATGGATGAGAGCGGGGAGACAAACCTGGGAGAAGCCTCGGGAACCCTTGGGTTTTTTTCTGCCCTTTGATGAAAAGCAGAGGGATTTTCTCCAGCCGCGGTGCTGCGGAGCATTGGGGCTGAGCCCCTTCCCCTGTCCTGCAGTGGGGTTATCACGGGAGGTGGGGAGCTGTGTAATTGCCCTGTCAGGCAGCTGAAAGGCGCTCGCCTTTAGCTGATGCCACTTCAAAATGAAATTCCTTCTTTGGCACAGCTATGTCTGATATGCAGGCATCAAAGGGGAGGCAGCAGGTCGCCGGTGCCCCGGGCCACGCATTTCCCTTCTTAAAGGCAGGAATGAGAGTGTCAGCTCCAGGCCGAGGGGAGCCCAGCAGCGATCACGGCGGCCCCACACACACTACACACCCCACGAAGCCCCATGCAGAACCACGCGGGGACCCTGCAGTGCGGGCAGGCACAAGGCGCCTACAGCCCCTCCACCAGCGGTGCAGTGTGTGTGTGTGGGGGGGGGACAGAGGGGAGCACAGGGGGGTTGGAAGGGCGGTCGTTGGGGTGTTTTTGTTGTTTCCAAGAGAACTGCAGGGCCGCGCTGCCTCCCCCCTGGCTGCCATCTCCTCTCTCCACCTGCACTCCTCAGGGAGCCAAGGCTTTTGGCAAGCATTCCTGGCTGCTTTTTTATTGGTTTCGGCTAAGCCGCCCCTTGTGGAGGGTTGGAGGGCTTCAATCAGTGAAAGAAAGAAAACAAACAATAACAAAAACAAACAACCAAACAACTGCATCACGACCCCCTTCCCTCCCCCCCAACACACACACCTCTGCTGCTGCCCTCCCTTCCAATGGCTGCAGGGATCCGACCCCCCCTCCTCTTACTGCTGCTCCCCCCGACAGGCTCTGAGCACAGCATCGAGCCCCCGCTGTACCTGTTTGGCTCCAATCCCCTTCCTGCTCGGAAGCAATTTGGAGAGGATGCAGCACAGGTAGCTATTAGCTAACACATATTTAACTGCTCCAGATATCTTTTTCTTTTCTTTTTGGCATTGTAATGGGGCGATTTGATCTTCAAAGGCCCCGTGCAAACCTTTGAAGCTTCCCAATCTCCAGTGGGGAGGAGAAGAGAGACTGGGGAAGGGGGTTGGGAGGGAACGTTAACAGTTTTAAAACCTGGGGAATCCTGAAGATGGGTTTAAAACCCATCGGGTTTAGCATACAGCCCTCGGGTAAACCCTCACCTTCTTTTCAAATGCAATTTTGGTGGGTGGCTTTGCAAACACTTGGGCCAGGTGAGCAAGTTGGGCTCTATTCCCAGCAGCTGACTCTCCAACGAGGTGCTCCCCAGCACCAGGGGGGGCTCCGCGGTACCTCGGTGAGAAACAGAGACACTGAGATTGGCAAAGACTATGGGGGTGGGAAAGGGGAGGGAAAGAGAGGAGGGAGGAAAAGAGGGAGAGGAGGGAGGAGAAGATCCATTCCCTGCTGTGCTCCGGGCCAGCAGCACCCTGAGAGGTGAGACACAAAATGCGTTTACCTTTAAAATAATGACTCATTTTATTTTTTTCTCTTTTAATACGTAGTTATAAATATATTTTGTCAAAATATATGATCATTATTGTCAAAAAACATTTGCACATAAAGTCATAAATAAGGTCAAGGTGAACGTTTAGTTTAGAGGAAGAGTCCAGCTAGAGCAAGCAGTTCTGGGGTGGGACGGGAGGGAGAGGGGAGGGGAGGGAAGGGGGTCAGCGGCACCCGCACCCCTCCACCACCATCTCCTGGTAGTTTTTCAGCACCACCTTGTCATACTCATCCAGGTAGAGCATGGAGATGGCGCTCAGCTCCGTGGGCACGCAGCAGGCCTTGGGGATGCTGGAGTTGACGGAGTTGACCAACGTCTGCACGATGGCGTGGTTGGTGGAGTTGAGGTGGTCGGCCAGAGGGAAGGGGCAGTCCCCGTGGCAGTAAAACGCCTGGTAGCCCGGGGGGGCCACGATCCAATCGTTCCAACCCACGTCGCTGAAATCCACATAGAGAGCGTGGCGGCGGCAGTTTTTTTTGTTCTTGCGGGAACGTTGGTGCTTGGGGCTGCGGCGGGCCCTGCGGGTCAGCGCGTGGCCTCGACCGTCGTGCCCAAAAGTGACCAGGAGCGGCCTGAGCTGCGCCCAGTCCCCGCCGTGCCCCTGAGGTAAAGATCGGCTAATCCTGACGTGTTTGCCCTGATGAGTCTGTGCCTGGTGGAGGTGGGTCACCTCGATCACCAGCCCGTGGTTCGGCTGCTTGTCCTTGGTCCACCGGATCACGGCTGGGCTCACATCAAAGGTCTCCCAGCGCGTCACGTTGTGGTGCACCAACCGCGTGTCCAACAGGCGCGTAATGGCCTGCGAGCGCTCCGACAGCGGCTTCATCACTTCGTAAATGTTTATCCGGTGGAAGCCCCTCTCCCACGCCGCGCTCGGCTCCTCCACCTGCTCCCGGTACAGCCGCAGCTCCGCCGACGAGATCACCTCGTTGTCCGGCACGCTGCTGAGGTTGAAGACGAAGCGGATCCGCGGCGCTTGGCTGGGACCCGGGACGCTCTCCAGGTGCTCTGAATGAGTGCAGGGGAGGGGGAAAGCGGCACAAAAGAACCAAACGGGAGCTCGTCAGCCTCGGGGCACACAGCCACAACCCGGCGCCGTTCCAGCCGGCATTCACCTGCCTGGCTCAATTACCCCGTGCGTCCCGACCGGTGCCGGAGCGGTCCCGGCACCGCGCACTCCGCACTCCCCCTCCGCACTCCGACCCCTTCCCCTCCGCCTCTCTCCCACTTTGGAAGAGGTTTTTCCCCTTCTGCTCCCCCCCCCCCGACCCCCCTCTCCCGGGTCTCCGAAGCGGCGGGGAGCACAGAGCTGCCTTGTTACGGGGCGCAGGGGGAGAAAGCAAAGCGAATTCCAAAGCCGTAATGATGCGGCCGGATTAATAATTCAGATTTACTTTGGAAAAGAAACATCCGCTAGGAAACATTTGGATCAGATTACAAGGGCCTATTGAACAAACCTTATAAACACACAGCTGTAAGCATTAAATTCGAGGAGGGGTTGTTCGGGGGGGGGGGGGGGGGGGGGAATTTTTTCTCTTTTTTTCCTTAAGAGCAAAAGCGGGCAGCGACCGCTTCGGGAGTTCAGAAGGTACACTCCGGGGGTGGGCGACCTCCCGCCCTCATTCACTCCCGCATCGGACGCGTTACATCCACGCGAGCCCAGGAGCGGCCCCGTGGCACAGCGGCCGAGGGACAGCGTGGTCAAAGCGCTCCGACACCTTGAAACGGCCACGGGACGCTGTGCAGCAGCCCGGCAGCACGCTGTCAGCCGCACACCGCACACGTCGGGAGCGTTTTTCCTCCCGTAGGAAGCCAAGAGGCGGGCACAACCCGCTCCTAAACGCATCGCTGAGCTCCCGAGCGCTCCCGGGGCTGGGAATTACCCTCCTCCCATCACTGACCTTCATGGTGGAAGCTCCTCACGGTGTTGGCCCGGCTGGTCGATCGCTCGGGGTACTGCAGGCTGATCTCCTGGAGGCTCTCCTCCTCTTCTCCGGACTGGAGCCGGTAGAGATCCAGCATGTAACTGGGGATGACGGCTGATTTGCTGGGCTGGGGCCGCCTTCGCAGCCCAAACATCTGCAGCAGAGTCGTTTCGAAACCCCGCAAGAGTTCATGGCTTTGGGCAGAGCGGCGTCCGGATCCGGCTTGTCCCTGAAGCTCTGCGACTTTCTTCCTGCCGGTCTCGGGGATCAGGCTAGCATGGTTGGTACCTCCCAGCAGGACTTGGCATAGTAGGATGACCATCAGCATTCGGTTACCAGGAATCATGGTGTCTCTGGGGTGTAAAAAACGCAACAACAAACGACGAGGAAAGTCAGGATGAGAAGCGAGCCCCCCCTCGCCGCCCCCCCACCCCTCCTCTCCTCCTCCTCTTCCGAAGAAAGTCGAAAAACACAAAAAAATACATGGCAAAGCGAGATGAGAAGGAGCCGGCGGGGACAGGCGGCTCCCGGGGCATCGCGGCCGCTGCGGGGCTGCGGGAGGCGCGGCGGGGAGCGGGACGAGGGTTCGAATCCCGCTGCGGGACGCGGAGACAAAAATAAAGTTCAAAAAGAAAAAAAAGAAAAAAAAGAAAAGAAAAAAAGAAAGAAAGAAAAGAAAAAAGAAAAAAAAAGGAAATTAAAAAAAAAAAAAAGAAAAAGTAAAATAATTTTAAAATAAAAATAATAATAAAAAAGAATCGGCATAAAAAATGTAAGGGGAAAAAAAAAAAAAGCCAAGGCGAGGAAGAAGAGGGCTGTACTCACTGACAGCAGGCAAGGCATATCAGCACAGTCCATGATTCTGGAGAGCCAGCGCGGACCCAGCGCGCCGAAAGCCTCCGGGGCAGCGGCTGCCGAGCGCCTCCCGCGATCGCCGCCCGGGCGCAGTGCGGCCGCCGCCGCCGCCGGCCCCGGTTTTCTCCCGGCCCCGCAGTCACGTGGAGCCGCTCAACCCCCCCAACCCCCCCGGCCCGGCTCGGCCCGGCCCGCCGCCCCCGGCCCGCCCCCGCCCGGCCCGGCCCGGCCCCGCGAGGGACGGACCGACCCGCCCCGCCGCCCGCGCCTGGTTCTCCCTCCAGGGAGGGGGGAGGCGGCGGATGGCTGCGGTCGGGTGGGGAGGGGTCCCCGGGGCTGAGCTCGGGTGGGCGGCACCGCGGGGCTCCCCCTCCTCCCCCCCACCCCCACCCCCCGGTTTGGCCCCGCTCAGGTGCATCCCCCGGGATGCGTCCCCAAGGGGCTGCATTCGATTCCCACCTGCAATCGGAGTTTTCTCTCCCTTCCCTCTGGAATAGAGCTCGTTCCCTTCGGGACGGGTTCCCTGACCCCACGAGGGCGTGTGTCCACGATATGGTACCAGTAGAGGCACCCAGAGGAATCCTTCCTCTCCTGAACCTGTTGAGCCTCACGGTTCAGCCCCAGCATGGCCAAAGGTTGCAACGATGGCCAGATTTGGGGCTGAGTTGAGAGCCTGGAGCTCAAAGCCGTTCCTTAGCAGGGTGTGGGGATGCAGTGGTTGGCCACTGGCACACATCTGCTGGGAGCAATGGGGTGGCCTGGAGGGGGCAGCTTCTGGGGTGGGAGCCCTGATGAAGAGTGATGGGGTGGCACAAGCAGACTATGTGCAGACTGAACAATCCCATGGTAAAGAAAGAGAGCTCCTCCGTGTTCAGGTATCGTCCCTTTGCCCTGCTGGGGTATCCATTTGGGTTGGACAAACCACCACCCATAGATAGAAAAGTTAGTGAGGTTAAAGGACTGAAAGACACGGTCAGAGGGTTGGCCATGGGAACTCCTCATAGAGTCACAGAATCACTCAGGTTGGAAAAGCCCTCTTGAGATCCCCGAGCCCACCTCCAGCCCACCCCACCGTGCCCACTGCCCACGTCCCTCAGTGCCACATCCAGCAGGGATGGTGAGCCCAGCACTGCTGGGCAGCTGTTCCAACACATCACCGCTCTTCCAAAGAAGAAATGTTTCCTAATATCCAACCTGAACCTCCCCTGGTGCAGCGTAAGGCTCAGCTCACAGGTGACCCGAGAGCAGGATCAGAACTGTGAGCACAACCCTGCAGGTTCCCCCTCAGCACCAACCTGCCATGCCCAGCACACGGCAGGACCGGGGCAGAGCACATCGCCTCCCTCACCCTGCCCCACAGCTCACACGGGCAGACACCACTTCCTTCCCTAGTTCACTTCTCCTAGCTCAGGCCTGACCCACGCATTACAAAAGCCCGGGGATGTCACCGAAAGGGCGCAGGCAGATAAAAGGCAGTGCTGACACTGTAATACCTCTGAGTTATTCCTGTACCACTCCGAGTTTAAAAGAAACATCTGTTAGCAAGGCATTTGGGCCATGAATCCATCACGGTCTGTGAAATATTGCTATCGCCATTTCCAATGTATCGCACTGCGTTATGCTTAACAAGGGAAAGCAATTTGGGGGAGTCGCTGCTGTGCAATTTTTTCAAGTTAAATAACATTTGCATTGAAAATATCCCCACCTGAAAACAAGGTTTGTGCCAGGGCCTGTATATAGCACTGCTCGTCAAACAGACCTCTGGGCTGGGCAGAGAAACGCAGCCCTCTGCGTGGGAGCAGCACTGAGGTGTCGGCCTCTACCCCTGAGGATTTGGTAGGTTCAGAGGAGCTGGGAATGTTCATTGATGAGAATCCAGTCCCACAGCTTCCAATAGCTTCATGATGAAGCCGTCCCGTGTCCTTTGCCCAAGGAGGCTGTGGATGCCCCATCCCTGCAGGCATTCAAGGCCAGGCTGGATGTGGCTCTGGGCAGCCTGGGCTGCTGGCTGGTGACCCTGCACACAGCAGGGGGTTGGAATGGATGAGCACTGTGGGCCTTTGCAGCCCAGGCCATGCTGTGATTCTGTGATAAGAGGGATCCAAAAAGTGACTTATGTAATGCTGGTTAACCATGGCTCTGCACGAGGAGGTGGCCAGCTGGGGACAGCAAGCCCGTGGAGAGCGCTGTGGTTTAGGCTCTTGTAGGAGGCAGTGGTGTATTTGAGTAGCTTCTTGGTTACTAAGAAGTGTTAGTCATGGGGAAAGCTGTAGTATTTATTCCGTAAAATGTAAATACATAACCCAAACCACAGCGGAATAACCATGGATGGAAATAGTGTAGCATTTACTGAGGGAGCTGAAATGCGTTTCTACAGAAGCTGTATTTCCTTAGGCCCATAGAGAGTAATTCACCTTGAACGTAGCTTCTGCTCGAGCCCGTGGAGTTACACACAGGCTGAACTCGGTCCAGGCACGCTAAATAACTGAGTGTGTTATATATTCCAACCAAAAAAAGTGAATGCCAAAATGGAGCTAAAAATACAAATGTGGAAGGTCTGAAAAGCAAACACTGCTTAATTCAGTGGTAGATACAAGATTGTACGTTTTAAAGATCCAGCAGATCAAAAATAGAGAACGTTATGTCTGTGCCCTCACCCCGCAGCACATCTCATGGCGGTGGGAGAGTGGCTCAGGTTCCTCCCTGTGGTCCAATCCCAGCCGTACTGGGGCAGTTCTACCTCTGTGGAAACCTTCCAGGAGGGTCCGCACCTGAGCAGCAAGGCTGCTCGTCTCCTCTGAGCTGAGAACCGCTCCGCTGGGTATTTCAGGGTGGGTCTTAGGAAGCATTTCTTCCACAAGAGCGGTGCTGCAGTGGGGTCACCATCCCTGGAGGTGCTCCAGGGCCATGGAGATGTGGCACTGAGGGACGTGGGCAGTGGGCATAGCGGGGTGGGGATCTTAGAGGTCTCCTCCAACCTCTGTGATTCCTTGGGAATGTCGCCCTGCAAAGAACAGCCAGAGGAAGAAGGTGAGTTGTGCGCGTACAGACCTCGATGTGACTCAGGTCATGTTTGTTGGTGGTGGTGAGAAGCCCAGGAGCTGGCAGGTGTTGGATCCCTGGTGCCCAGCCCTGCTCGCAGTTATTGCTCTCCTTTCAACCCAGTGATCACAGAGTGGCCCAGGAGTATTCCTGATACAATCCCAGCTGCTAACATCTGCTCTGCTTCCACGTGTTGTGTGCTCGGGACTCACCAGCAGACACTGTGTGTGACGGAGTCACAGAATCATTCAAGTTGGAAAAGCCCTCTGAGATCCTCAGCCCTACCCAGCCCACCCCCTGTGCCCACTGCCCACGTGCTCAGTGCCACATCTCCACAGCTCTGGAGCACCTCCAGGGACGGTGAGCCCAGCACTGCTGTGCAGCTGTGCCACTGCAGCACCGCTGTTGCAGAGAATAAATGTTTCCTAATATCCAGTATTCAGCGCCTCTAGAAATTAGGCCAGCTCGTGGCAGCACTGTGGGAGATGCCTCTGGACTTGGGCAGAGAGAGACCTCCCCAAACCAGTTCTTGTATCCTGTGGTATTTTTAGAGCGGCTGCACCTTTTGGGCTCCAGAGTTTGCAAACAACCTGCCTTGGGAAAAGAAAGAAAAAATCAAAAGCAAAACAAAACCCCTTGTCTCACCAGATCTGTGCTTGAGCAGAAACAAGCCTAAAGCCGTAAATAAGTAAATAAAGTCATATGTCAGGGAAGTTGTAATGACATGAATTACAGCAGGGGATGCTAAGATCGATTCCCTCCTACCCCTTCCTTTCAACTGCCTAAGCTGGTCCATTAAAGGAAAGGCTCTGAACAAACAGCTCCGAGGGATTACATTTTCCAAAGCAGCTCCTCACTAAAGAGCCCAAGCGCTGCCGATGGAAACAAGCACAGCTGCTCCAGTGGTGAAGGGAGCAGCTTTTATTGCCACACTGAGATGTCTGAGATTTCTCTGAATGCTTCAGAGCTGGCCTGTCCCACCAGTGCTTTCTGCCTCTTGGAAAGAAAAAGCCAGACCTCTCCTGGAGCACAGGCCCAGGCCCAGCTTGGAGCTCACTCCAACTTCACTTTCCTCTATTCTTAAGTTTTAAGGCTGATTTTTATCGCTTGGCAAAGCCCACAGAAAGGACGACCATCCCGTGCAGGGAGAACATGCAGTTGCTCTCACTTTATTTGTTCCCCTCGTTACTTTTGAAAGATCCCAAAGACTGAGCAAACCTGGGAGTTTCAGCCCCTGCTTTTTGTACACACATCGTCCATCTGCTCCAGTTACATTGCAAGGCCCCTTCCATTCAGTGCTGTCCCTTCTGAGATTCTTGGGCAGTGCATGGAAACGTGGAGGCCTGGGTCCTGGGGGAGTGCTTCGGCAAATAAAGCTAAAGCCATCTTAGTGGTATGGTATGGAAAGTCTCCTGACTGGTGCTACAAACACCTCCAGCACAGGTTACTTGGAGAGACAGTGAGTGCCCCATCCCTGCAGACACCCAAGGGCAGGCTGGACGGGGCTTTGAGCACTGATGGAGCTGTGGGTGTCCTCATGCATTGCAGAGGAGTTGAACATGATGACCTTTAAGGGCCCCTTCCAACTCCAACAATGCTAGGATTCTATGCTTGAAGCCATGTGTTGTAAAACCCTTTATACACTGATTGATTTCCTTGATCGCTGTTACAAGAGGAATATCCATATTTTCATGCACGTTCCAAAACAATCATTGCTTTTAGCCTACGTTTGTTTCCCATTCAGTCAAAACCTCATCCTGGAGATGTGAGAGGGACCTCCAGAAGGTGAGGGATGTATTCATAGAATCATACAATCATTAAGGCTGGAACAAACCTCTAAGGTGATCTTAGAGGTCACCAAAAAATAGTCACCAAATAGGCCTACGTAGTGAATGTGTGTGAACAGAGCATCGGCTTCCCACGGACACGCGATGAGAAAAGTCACTTCAGGAGGAAAGGCTGCTTCTCCACGGGCACCTAAATGAGGCTGCAGGCTCTACTGGCTTCATCAGTTCTGTCCTACTTCAACTCAGTATCCGACGTACTTCTATAGCTCTGTATGTGCACATAAACACACACGTACACACAAACACGAATCCATCACGCTTGGCTAAAACATGCTAAGTGCAGCAAGGCCTTCACCAGGGACCTCAGTGGCTCACTCTGGTGCAAAGCAATCCATGTTATTGCAACACGTTTGTGAGGACAACGCAGTTCACTCCAAGTACCCTGCAGGTTTAGTCCTTCTAAAACAGGTATATGGGAAGGAAAGAGCTAGAAGTACTTCCAGTCCTTCCCGACGATAGCTTTTTAGCAGGACCTACTTCACTGCAGTGCAGCAAGACTGTTTTATTATTGATGAAGTGAGCTGAGGAGTGAGGCGTCCTCTGGGTTTATTTTCAAGGTAGAGGTGTTCTTACTTACTGTTGCCTGCTCTGTTCTCTTCTGCTCTGAGAAAACACCTGTAAGCGGAATCAAAGCCCACCACATTCTCTCCTAAAAATCTATGACCCAAAAGCACATGAGCAGAGCGTGTGTCAATGGCAGCAAGGCATGGTTCCATTTTTGCCTTTTTCCTCCCTAAGCAATTACCTGTTTCCCCCTTCACTGCTTCCATCATACACAGACACTGACTCAGCAGCCTGCAGCTGGGAAGTTCAAAGGCAAGAGGTTCTGGGCCATGCCACAAGTGCTGGCGTGCCCAGAGGAAGGCTGCTCTGATGATGAAGGAGTTGATTTGGACTTCAGAAGGTCTAGGTTCAGCTTTGTGACTCTGCGACACCACAAACCTACTTTATCCAAGTGGCTAATTATATGCTTAACTGTGAAGGGTGATTAAAAAAAAATGAGGAAAGGAGAAGATCAGAATTAAAGGCATGTCAGAGCCTCCATCTGGGAACGAGAGCACTTTGAACCATCCTCAGAAATGAAGCAAAACCACACGTCAGTTCTGAACAAGACATAGAATCACTGAATGGCTCAGGTTGGAAGGGACCTTAAAGAGAATCCAGTTCCATCCCTCCTGCTGTGGGTTGCTTGCCGCCCAATAGATCAGTCCACCCAGTGCCACAACCAGCCCAGCACATAGAAGGCTCTCACGGCATTTTAGCCAAGCTCCAGCCCCTGTGAGAATACTGGGAGAGCTACGCAGCACAGGATTGTTGTATGAGCTCTTGTTTATGGCACACGAAACAAGTTTTGCTGCTATCAGGGTATGCACTGCCCCACACACCCAGTGCACCATCACGGAGGGACATCCTCACCACTCAGCTCCTGAAGAATGACCGGGGTTGGCTCTCCTTGTGTTGCACTGGCTTGAGAAGAAGAGCAGAAGGGTAACATTGCTGGGAGATGGAAGCAAAATCTTCCCTGTGAGAAAGAAGCAGAAGTGAACGTGCCTGGAAAGGAGGAATTAAACGCACTGAGGTGGGTTTCCAGCATTTTCCAGAAATAGTGGTCAGGGCTTTAGCTTATGGGCTGGCAGCCACACGACCCCTGGACTGAAGGGAGGCCAGCTCCTTGACCTGCAGGCTTCAGTGCAAAGGCAGTCTGTGCTTTCTGATACCTTATCCAAACGATGTGGGCAAACCAGAGCTGTACGTGTGTACCGTGCATGTTTGATCCCACAGGCAAACCAGGATCCCAACTCAGAGCCATCTGCAGGGTCCACTTGTTTTGTTTTTAAAACAGCAGTGACCAAACAGCTCACAGAGAAATAAAACCGAGGGGCTGATCCAGGAAAAGGGAGAAGAGAGACATGCAGGAGAAGTAGCTAAAATTCAGTTGGAAGAAGGAAGAAAAAGTGCCAAGATCCCACGTCTCTGTCTTACAAATGAAGGGAGCCTGGCAGGGAGGGGCTGCTCACCCACCTGGGCAGAAGGGTTTGCAGCCAGATCCCTGAGGAGAAGCAAGAGAGAAAAGCGATATGGGAAATAAGTGAAAACCAAGAAGGCGAATTCAGGCTGGGCAGAGGGCCAGAGCAAGGCCAAGTGCAACTCTAGAAAATGGGAGCGAAGCCAAAGGCACCAAGGTGTCACAACAGGCTTGTGCAGCTCTGCAAAGACAACTCCGAGCGATGCAGCTGGCAGGTGCAACACAGGCCTGGAAGGATGCAGGCTTCGAGCTCGGGTGTTGAACTGAAGGCTTAAGGTAACAGTTTAAAGCAGCGTTTTCCATTTGTGTTGTGCCCACACTCAGTGTGACACTCGTATTCACAGCGCCGGCCCCCTGGGCACACTGCTGTTGCACTTTGAGTCACAAAAAGCAGAGCAACGCAGCTGCAGCAATTTCCCTGAGGATCTCTTTGGTCTCAGCCCACATTCCTGCTCGCCCCACCTCTGCCCTGCTGAATGCTGCCTCTTCACACCCTCTGTGCACGTCCCTGAGAAGGCACAGAGGCAAAGTGGGGCAGGGGGCTCTGCTGCATCACTTGGGACCGGGCCCATGGCAAGGACAAACAGGGCAGAGTGGGTTTGCGACTTGAGGGGCTCCAAGGAGGGAATTAAGTGGATTAAGATACTTGGTTGGAGAGTGGAGGATAACGAGAGGAAGCAAAGAGAGTTTAGAACCACTGAGTGTTGGCCTGAGCCAGGGATCGTGGATCCAAATACTGATCCAAAGCACAAAACAGCAATGACTCCTTTTTTCAGAGGTTTCCCTATTGGTAAGCCACCAAGAACCCAATTGAGCCAACCACAGAGGAGGAACCATGAAACAGAAGGCACGACTGCATCACCTTCATCATAGCTTCTGGTAGGGAGGCATGCCTGAAGCAGATGTCTGAAGGTATTTACAGTGTTGAGAATGGCTGCAGCCTGCAGGCAACTGAGCAGCCACCAGAAAACTGGAGACCCAGCTGGTCTGTGCTTGCAGGAGCACAGCTCTGCTGTCTCAGAGGTAGCTCCCCATCCATTCAGCATTCTTCAGGATGCAGAGGATGTATCTCACTGAGCAGCACCCACACAGGAACATCCTGCCCTGCTGGGCAAAAACTCCTTTCTCCACAAACAGCAGAACTCCAAGTCCAGCCTGCCAACAAAACAACACAAAACAACCGACCACAGGCAGCAGACGAAGCTACAAAAGCATTCTTAAACTAAAATAAATACCTAAAAGCTGAGCTCTGGGCTCAGTGCTGTTGCTGCGATCCCATAGACCTGGCTCTACTCAGCTACAGAGATCCCAGAGCACTTGGTCTCCCATGGCAGAGGGCACACATGGTGATGTGGCTCGCGTTACTGAGCAGGATCAGATGATAGGTGCAGATCCACGATGCGGAGCAGCAGGCACAGCTGGTCAGCAGCCCACAGGTCAGTCCTTTCCCTCTGTCTGAAAGTGCACCCCCACCTTTCTGCACTGAAGGAAGAAGAGGCTCTTCCCTCTCCGAAGGCTCCTGTTGCTGCGTTGTACATCTCTGTGTGGACATGGTTATAGCACAGGGCGCCATGGCAGCACATTTCAGCTCACATACACTTGTTACAACCAGAACGTTTGTAAAATGGTAGTTTTGGCTGCACCATAAGAAACCAGCAGTACATCCAGTGAAAAGCCCTGCCCCACAGCCTTGGGAAATGTGCTGCCACCCTTTGCTCCCTTTGCACACCGGGAGATTTTCTCCACGTAATTTTATGCTGCTCAGACACCTGATGACCCAAGCGGTCCCAGGAAAGGAGAACTGGCTTCCTCTTTAAAAAGCCTGCTGTTTATTTGCAATTTAGCTTACCTGACTTGTTTAAAGTGTTATCAGAGTGCGCCCATCTGCTTTCTTTTATTCGTTTTCACCTGATATCCAAGATTTGCTTGAATTGAGAATGCCTAAAGCCTCAGGCGTGTTCCTGGGTGTTCTCAAGTCTTAAATGCCACTGCTTAAAGAGTTAAAGATCTAGATGGCTGCACTAAGAGGATGATAAACTAATCACTCAGTCACTGCTGGTGAGCCTGGTGTCATTTACTGAAACAAGGAATGCATTTAAAAATGTAAAAGAAACTCCATGCGGCGCAAAAGCCAAAGATGGTTGTTAGATTGTCAAGGTTTACTTTGGAGAAAGTCCTCAGTTTAATTACTTACATTTAAACAACAGAAGTATTTTTCCACTCATCGAAGAACTTAACATTTTCCTTTGAAGTCAATGTGACTTTTTAAATGTGATTAAGGGCAGCACATTACATTTGGGGGACTACAGAAATATAAGAAAAGGGCAGAAAAAAGGTAAATCTTCTAGTGGGCAAATAGGAGATGTGTCCTGTCATCATCATCAGAGGAAAAGCAGCTGAAGAAATTACAGTACTACCACTGTACGTTCCCCCATTGGCTGGTATCTTCTAGTGCTGAGAAACGATGTGATGGAGGAGCAGAGCCCTCAGCGCCCAACAGAAATAGTTTTCTCTTTATGTAAAAGCCAGGCTCTGTTTTGGTGTTAGAAGGAGGAAATGCTTCAAATCATTTTCCTTGCAGTCTCTGTAATGTGAAGGAAATGAAAGGGTCCAACGCTTTGTTTTTGCATTTGAGGACTTGGAAGACTGGAGTTTTGTTTTTTTATATCTGGCCCTATTCCTATCAAGTATGACTTAAAACATCAAAGGAATTTTGTAGGGCTCACCCAGTCAGCAGCCAAGCTGCCAATAATATCACTTTTGCATCTTTGGTTCTTATAGCAGAACGTTACCACTCCAGCTGCTTTGCAGCTTGTGCTTTCCCACCACTCCAAATCACAGAGCTACAGTCAGTGGATACCATCAGAAGTTCATCACTGATGAGGAATTAAGGCCTGGAGTGATAGAGGATATTCCTCCAGAGTAAAACAAAGGTTTTCCCCTTAGCCCCTCTCTGCAGATCAGTGTCAGTTTGACCAGCAAACATAGGCAGTCATAGGAATATGGGTTTTGCACATATGGGGGGGATATGGGGGCGTGAGCAAAGCTCATCCCATGGCTCTGGTACTGCAACACAAATGTCTTCCTCCTAGGAGGCAGATCACACACGTGTCCATCACAACACACCTGACGAGCTGTCTGGGATCCCCTCCCTGCTGGGGCCAATGGCTCAGGTGGTTCTGCTGGCATAGGGAACAGTCTCTGCAGAAGTAAGGAGAGCTTCAGCCACAGCCATGGGATCAAAATTCAGGTGCAAATCCAGCCGATCAAATGGAGAAATCTACAGCATCCTCATGTCCTGAAATGAACACCAAAAATACATCAGATTGCTCTTGACAGGCAGCTACTTCCCCGCATGCCTAAGAAGGGAAGCTAAATGAGTAACTCAGGTGTTGCTGTCTACACTGCAAAGATCTAAAGGCAAAAAAAAGATGAATGCTGTTCAAAGGAACCTGCTGCTCCTGTTGTACAAAATTCTCTCTCTACAAAGAGACTGCATTCACAGAATCGCAGGGGTTGGAAGGGACCTCTAGAGATCATGGAGTCCAACCCCCCTGCCAAAGCAGGTTCCCCTTAGGAACTGTCTCACTTGCCTCACTGCACTCCACGAAAGGAAGAGAGCAAGCACTGTACGATCAGTGGGATCAAGTCGTGGTTCTACTGGTAAGAGCTGGGAAACTCAAAATACGCTCTCAGATCAACACAGCATAAACTCCACTGCCAACTGCTTCTCCCCCATCTCTGCATGCGTTTTAAGAGCTAAAAAACTGCTGCTCTAGTACTTCTCAGCAGCTAATAAAAACCCTTGTTAGTAACATCTGGATACAAGATAAGGAAACCTTGCAAAGAAACACGAGGCATTCGACAAGTTTGTGCAGTGGGTTCATCACCAGTCCTCTGAGGACTTTGCTCTGATGTCCACTGAGGTGTTGGGGTGTTTTTCCATTGACTTCATTGGGCTCTGAACCAAGACCTAAGCCTCCCTGCTGTGTTTTGGACATTTATTTGTGTTTGATCTGTAATAAGATCTTTCATTTCTCTTATTTCTGTAAAAACAAATAGAGCCACAGAACAGGAAAGCAACTAAACACATGCTTATCTTTGAGCATATCCCTAAACCCGTTCACTTCAAGCCCTTAAATCCTATGGACCCCTGAGAGGGAAAAGTACATGCTTAAAATTAAACATGTGCTCAGGGTGTTTGCTAATTAATGATGGCCCTGCTTCTTACAGGGCCCTGAGCACATATTAAAGCATTTGAGGTTTTAGGGTCAGTATGGGAGAAATTCCATGGAAACCACCTCAGAAGTACAGCTTTTGGTGTTGTATCTAACACTGTAAGCCTGTCTTTAGGAGAGGTGAACCTGGTAGAGGAGTGATTCTGTTACAGCACCACTTGCAACTAGCTACAGGAAGTGGAGTTTCTTAGTTGTAAAAACAAGAATATCTAAAACCAGAACCTCTTCTTGGCTATTACTACAAACCAGCTCCATCGTGATGACCAAACTCACCACAGCAAAACTCCTTTTTGCAGTGCATGTGTTTACTGGCATCCCACGAGCAAATGTTTCTTGCTTCAGACAAAATATTGTCTCTGGCCTCCTCCACTTTGCTCAGAGGAAGCACTCACGCATCCTCTCGAGTCTGGCTGCTGGAAGATAAGAGAGCCTTCACCAATGGATCAGACAGAAAAAGGAAGATCATTCCCAGTAATCTGCAAGGGGCAAAAAGCATTTTTTCTTCACCACACCTTGTTTATTTTGGACCTCTGCTAAAGAATTTTGGAGCTCTCAGCTGGCTGGGCCCACAGACAGGGCCTCAAATTTAACAGCTCTGACAGGTCAAATCCATGTTGCTTCTGATGAGAGTACGTTTGGGAAGTCTCCTTGCAGAACAGGCCTTTCCATACAGTTCTGCCTGTCTGAGAACTACTTCCACTTTCTACTGTGCACCCCACGTTCACATGGGTACCACAGGCCAGCTAACATCCCACCTGTTGCCTCTATAGCATCTCCCATGCAAGGACCAAGACTTGTCCTTCTCCATTTCTTTTTCCTGTAACATATGCTCCTGAACTTCTTTTTCGAAGTCCATCATTGCACTCCACTTGAGGATGCTCTTGGCCTCCAGCTCTCTATAAAATCTTATGCTGTCCCACGTTTTCAGGCTCACTGTTCTGCAGGCTGAACAATGAAGCCATGTTTCCACGTCCATAACCAAGGAATCTCGATGAGATGTTAGCACACAACACTCAAGTTGGCCAAAGCACGCAGTCTGATGCTCCTGCTGGCTCGACTCTTTATACAGGCCAAGGAAAGAAAGACAGGTGAGAGCTGAACACAGCATAAAGCCTTCAGGATAAATTAAAGGGGGAAAAAAAAGTGAGTGTTTGAGTGCTTCACATCAGGTAGCTGCAGTATCTTTGATCTTAATCTAGATTTGCCACAGCTTCACACTTACCTTTGAGTAAAAGGCTGAGTCAATGCATTGCCCATTGAATGCACCAAGAACAAAAGGATGCTGCAGCCTTTGCTTGCCTGGAAGCATTAGTCCTCCACAATCCAGGATCTAGAAGAATACACAAGACAGCTTCAGCCCAGCCTGTGCTACTTTGGAGGACAAAGAGGAGCACAAGCACAGGAAACAATTTATGGATCCTTCCACAGCCCCCAGTTTTCACATTGACAGCAACAGTCTCCATAGCTCCTTAACTCTTCAGTGCCAAAGACTCAGCCCACAGGGACTCCACAATGAGAGGAGATTTTCTGAAGAAGGAAGAGTGAAGATCCAGTTTTAAATTGCCCTTGGGGACAGCCAGCACAACTGGGTGGAGAATAAACGTTGATATCTCTGCAGGCAAGTGGGCTTCAGAAGCCTGTGTGATGGACATACAGTGCAGCTCAGCATTCCCTCACTCTGGTATCCTTCCCAGTGCTTTTCCACAGGCTGCCTTCCACACAGACTGTGGAAATGATCTGGTGTCTTCCTTCTGGTGGCAGATATGTAGATTTTCCCAAGGAAACATTGGGAAAGAAAATGCGTTCAATATATTTCCAAATCCCAAAGAAGAATGGATGGCTGCACTCTGAGCAGGGCTCCAAAAATTCACTTCTTTCACCACCAGATTCCTGTTCCCAATGTTCCCTAACCTCTCTGTTTCCCTTTCTTTCTACACAAGATTGATTCACAGAACTTGATTTAAAGGATGTTTATTTCCATAACAAAAATGATCAGGGGTCTAGAAAACATGACCTATGAGGAAAGATTGAAAGAATTGGGTTTGTTTAGTCTAGAGA
Organism: Excalfactoria chinensis; assembly: GCF_039878825.1. Classification (NCBI taxonomy): domain Eukaryota; kingdom Metazoa; phylum Chordata; class Aves; order Galliformes; family Phasianidae; genus Excalfactoria; species Excalfactoria chinensis. Next base: position 1,069,982 of record NC_092829.1, on the reverse strand, counting down.
AGAAAAGACTGAGGGGGAGACATGATAACAGCCTTCAACTATGTAAAAGGTTGTTGCAGATAGGAAGGTAATAAATTGTTCTCTGTGTCCACTGGGTATAGCACAAGAAATAATGGGTTTAAATTGCAGCAAGAAGGAATTAGGTCAAGCATTAGACAAGTTTCCTAAGAGGAAGGACAGGTGAGCACCGGAGTAAATTAGTCAGAGAGCTGCAGACCCTGTCACTGTTGAGACAAAGGTTTACCAGGAATGGTTCAGGCCTTGGGGCAGGGGGGACAGATGATCTCCCAAGGTCTCCTACCAGCGTGTATTTGCACCAGTCAGTGTCACCACAAGTGCCCACAATATGGAGAGAAAAAATCCTTGTTGGGCACTCCCAAAGATTTTTACTGTTGGTTTTATCTGTAGCAGCGGCGTATTTGAAGGCATCCATGGTTATTTCTATCCAGACAAATAATCAAAGAATGATTTTTACACGCCTGTCCCCCTGCCTGTTCTCCTCTCGTGGTTCATGCTGTAAGATGACATCTCTCCATCTACAAGGTGGCTTTTCTCCAGATAAGAGATGCAGGATAAGAGAAGCAGTTCCTGTCCTGTTGGGAAGTGATGCCTGTCAGCATCATCTGTGCCTGACCAGGGCCCTGTCAGATCCTTGGGCTCATACATCACACCTGTGCACTGCTCACAACAAGAGTTCTGCAGGAAACCCATAGAAGTACAGCTCTCACTGAGCATGCACCGACAGCCTTGTCAGACAGGGTCCCTCTCCTCCCAGCATGGGGGACTCAACCCCACAGCACGTTCCAGTCTGACCAGTTCACTCCCAATGCAAAGGACAATGGAATTGCTTTTAAAAACACATCACAGTCTCCTGCCATTGCAGGAAGTCCTTTGCTATTGCAGCCATTTGGCCTCTCAACAATGCAAGCCATATTCAATATACACGAACAGGGCACTTCTCCACATGCTCAATGGCTCAAGGCAATCAGTCTCTTAGACACACGGCTAGAGGAACACAAACCCCAGCCTGTCTGACCAGGGAAGAAATGACAAATATAATGTAACCATTTGATGGTGAAACTAATCGGCTTCATATACCCTCAAGTAAGCCGTGATTTCAGTTTCTTGCCAAGACGGCATTTTCCTTTCAAGTGACATTAAAACTACCTTGCCCATGGTTGGTTTCTTACTTGAGGAAAACCACAAGTATCCCATTCACCAGGAAACACCATTTTGGTGCATTCAAGCTTAAATGTTTACTTTTATTAAGTCTGGTGACAGATTTCCCTCAACAAGAAGGAAAAAAACCAGTAGAACTCAAGGATATTTGGGTAAATCTTGCTTAAATTCTCCGATTTCTCATCTGAAATGAAAGTGAACATAACTGTGCTGTTTTAGCTGAGAAGAAATGTACGCACACACACAAGCACATGCAAATGCAACCCACCAAAAATAAGATAAACATTTTTTCTGGCCAAGGAAGCACGTAGTATGGCACCAGGGTATATATACATATATATTTAAGATAACTTCTTCTGTCCTTATTTCATGCTGTTAAGCAGATGCAGACTTCAATGGCACACAACATCTCACCTCAAGTGTTTCTCCTTCAGGTTTCCAGTTCAGGTTCCTACAAAGAAGCAGTGATTCCTACAGGTCGTGGTCTGATAACAGGGTTTGTCTCCCTCTACTGGTGCTGGTTTAGCTTTCAGTGTCTTGAATGGCTGGAAAACGCTACTACTATTTTCTAGAATACCTGAGGAATCCAGGAGACACTCCTCACTCAGCTCCCTAATTCTCATCAGTGAGATCAAGTGCTGGCTGAGGGGTCAGGTGTGATTAAATAAAATCAGGTTGATACGTTGATGCTGATCAGGAATTGCTATTTCTCTCCTTGCACTTGCTTAAGATTCTTTGTTTGCAACTGCTCAGCCTCCCTTCCGAATCTGAGCTACCTGGGAGGCTAACAGGGCTGTACCCTGGGGCATCACTTCTCCATGTCCCATAACAATCAAACAGCCACACCACAGCGTGCCCGGGCATGGATCTGTTTAAACCAGAGCCCCACTGAATAAGGGCCTTAATTCGGGTTCATCTTCACCCTTTCCCACTCTGTAAGAGGGACAGCAGAATTCTTATCGATGTGCGAATGGATAATGCTCTGCCCATGGAACCTGCAATCCCAGCCAGCAGCATAAGTAACTAAATAAAGACCAGGGAGGAAACCCTTATCAGTTTAGGACAGAATACTCATGGAATCACAGAATCAGTATGGCTGGAAAAGACCGCTGAGATCATGTAGCCCAACCATCACATTCCTGGTCCTGAAGCTGGGCAGCTACTGTAGGTGATCCTACTGGATGCAGAGGAACCAGCTCTCAAAGCTGTGAAGAAAATGAACCCAAGCCTAAGATTTGCTCCTTTGACTTTGAATTGGTAGTATTGTCAGGAAGAGTAGCATTAAATAGGACCATTCCCTGCAGTGACGACATGTGACAATTGCAGGGATGGATACCTACCTGCTGTTCTGCCATCTGAAGCTATGAAAGGCAAATCTCATCCTATATTCTGGGGACATTAACTGCACCCCATAGGCCTACGTGCACAGATTACCACAGCACTCTTTTCTTCTTGGTGGATTTGGCTGGGGAAGACCCTAACCCAGAGCATCTCACACCACAGCACAAGCATTTACAGCAATCTGGCAGCACATCTAGAAGACAGAGGAAGCTGATACACAATACTGTGTATACAACACCAGGTAGGATTCATCTTACCTAACTCTATCCATCTGAAAGACAAGCATCAGGTCTACGCTCGTCATATTAGCTTCCCAAAGAGTCAGCAGTGACATCCGCTTCCAGAGGGCAACTTATTCCATGGCTTTGTTGAGATAAACCCAACCCCATGAAAGCATTATCACCTCCATTTTTCACTTCAAAATAAGAGATCGTTGTCAGTTCTGTTCTCATCGTTCACCTGATGGACAAGTGAGGCTCTGTGGAAGGCAACAGAAAAAGCCCGAATGTCTGCAGCTGAAAAATGAGTCATGTGCCGAGGTCAGAACAACGACCTGGGCTGATCCCACATAATCTTTGCATTCATTTGAATATCTTTGGCTAAGACATTTTAGGGGAAAAAATGAGTCCGGTGGATCAAATCTATCACTTTCAGTGTGAGAACTGAATCCTCCTTGGAGCAGCTCCAGCCAAATCTCCTGCCCGAGAGATGAAACCCCGGAGTTGCAGGGTAAGGAAAGTGATCACCGGAATGTTCATTTCCTGGGCATAGGAAATGGGTTTGTAGGTGCAGTACTGATGCTTAAAGAAGTCCCCGTTATGCATTTCACTCCTGGTTCTAAAAAAGATGACCACTTGGGCAGTGTCAGAACCCAACACAGGCTGCATTTACTTTTACATTCAAATGCACACACGCACATAAAAACACCATTACATCAAGAACATACCATTACATCAAGATTTATTTACCCGAATCCCCCATAATTAGGTCATAACGTACGATTCAGCAGTTGTTAAGTCTGTCGTAAGGAAATCTACAAAGGGAATGAAATATTTAAAACAGCAATAACATATGTATCCTGCTTGGCTATTTAGGCACGGTTACACGCATAAAAACAAAGGGGCAGCTCTGAATCACGAGGACAGTTTATTTCGCTGACCTTCCTATTGGGACACACGCCAAAGCTGCTGGGGTTGGTTTGCTGGGCCATCGGGTGGGTTGTGCAGCAGAAAGTGCTCTGGCCCATTCTTGGAGGCTCTGGAGAAAGCAGAGCGCCGTGCAGCGCTAATTTACAGCCTGCACAGCCGGCCAAGGGCGGCAGCGCGGTACGCAAACCATGGTTAAAAATAGGGCTGGCTTGATGAAATCTCATTGTGGTGCCTTCTAAAGGTGAGGGGCTAGGAACACAGACACCTCATTCCACGCTGCCTCTAAGTCCATTTTCATCTTTGTGCTTTTCCCCTTGGATCCCGAGCTCCGCTTCGGTTTTGAACTTACATCGGAAGGCAGGAGGTTAAACCAAACTGCTAACTGTGTCTCTTCAAAACTGACATTTAATACAGGGTATAAATCACTGTGGGAGCCTGTTATTCCTTCAGGAATGCAATTACATAGGGTCAAATAAAACATGAAAGAACCCAACAAGTTTTAAAATGTAGTATGTTCTCAGAAGCAGGCAAGAAGGAATGCAAAGCAGTCCAAATATGCTAACATCCACATGTTGTTCTGTATGAGGGGGATTAGAAGGAAAGGTTTCTGTTCTTTAATGATCATGTTGTTAAGCATAGGTATGTCTGCAGGTTCAGGGCCCTCACTGAACACCAGTGCATTCAGGGAGCTTTGGGCAGATTACTGTATTTATTTAAAGCAGGTGTCTTTCGCCTATCACTATTTTAGTTGCCACTGCTTAAGACGCCATTGAGTGTACAGATGGGATATGCAGAATGGATGCTCACCTTTACCTGCAAGGCTCTGGGCCCAGAATGGAGATATTCCCCATTCATGTGGGCTGTAGCAACAATGCTGTTGGGAGAGAATCATAGAATGCATTGGGTTGGAAGGGACCTCAAGGATCACGAAGCTCCAACTGCCCACCACAGGCAGGGCCACCAACCTCCACACTGAATACCAGCCCAGGCTGCCCAGGGCCCCATCCAACCTGGCCTTGAACACCTGCAGGGATGGACGGGGCATCCACAGCCTCTCTGGGCAGCTGTTCCAGCACCTCCCCACTCTCACAGTAAAGAACTTGAGCGACCACAGTATTGCCAGAGGACCTCTTTGGTCTGATTTAGGCCACCCCAACTCCTCTCGCTCCCATTGGTTTGCCATGAAACAGCGCTAGAGAATAACAGGCCACCACATAAATAAAACATCACGCAGCCCGTTAAAATCTGAACAAAAGACAGATTAAGCAGGTTCAGCACCTCCTATAAAATCACTCCCTGTCACCATTCACGTTTCACTCACATTTCTCCGAGGTCAGAAAAAAAAAAGGAAACCCTTCAGCTTTTGTGTTTCGGCTGCGTGTTTAAATAGCCCAGAAGGAAATGTCGTGTGGCCAGAGATTCTAGCAAATTTTAAGGTCAACTTTTGCCACCCTCAATTGTGCTAAGCAATATTTTACACTCTGAATGGTAAAAGTAAGCAAACTGTGAAGTTTCTTCATTGAAAATCTGGGATTTATTGAAGGCAATGATTTTACCTGAGAGGCATTTTGGGGTGGGGTGGTTTTTTGTTGGTTTTATTTGTTTGTTTGTTTTTTTCCTGCCAAATGGGATTTTTTAATTCCAGGGCAAAGACTGTGTGGGTATATAAAACTGTGGCTATCTCCCCATGGGAACTGTTGGCAGTGTTTCTCATTGCAGAGAGGTGACTCCTCCCCAGGAAGGAGTGAGTTTTAGGATACAGAAGCATGCAGCCCATAAGGCTGGAAGGGACCTTTAAAGCCCATTGAGTCCAATTACCCTTTCACGTATGTATGAAAAAGCGCATTTCCCTTCTGAAAAGACTTCCACTTCTTATCAGGTAACTTTTAGGTTTGGAGTTTCCACTTCTGAAAGTAACATTTCCACTTGTTAACTCTAAGAAAGTAACAAAAATAATACTCTGACTTTCTTCTTAAAAAACCAGCACAGAGAAATCAATGCATTTAGGAACTCACTCCTCCCTCTCGTTTCCTTTGCAATCAAGGGGGGAAAAAACAGAGCTAAAAAGTTGTTAAAAAAAAAAAAAAATAGAAAAAAATAGGGAAAAAAAAAACAACAAAAACCAACCCAGATGTTTTAAAGATTATTTTTCTACAGCAAATGTCCTAATGGAAAATGACAGGTGGGAAGTTTGTCCTACACAGGACCCACAGCTCCAGCTACCAGAGTCACCACTGTTACCTTCCCTGAGACCACCAGAACCAAACCTTACATTGCTCTCATTTGTTTTATAGCAACCCACTGCATTACAGTTACATGGGTCACTGGTCCTGCCAACACTTACATATATTCTCAGAACAAAGCCAGTGAATAACATTTAGCAGAACGAAAGCTTTGCTCGAAGTACAGATAGCACAGCTATCTGTTACAAAGATGATTAAATACTTCCTATTGTAAGAATATGGCTTCAGTTGCTTAGCATGCTGCCCTGCTCCAGCCATGTGAGTGAAATACCTCCTGCTAACCGTGTGCCTCGGGGCTGGTTTGTGTGTGGGAAGGAGGTTTTTTATTGTTTTCTTTTTAATATCAGCCAGAATGACTCACCTGTTTCAGAGAAGGAGGTCTGGAGACCAAGCGCTGCTCAAGGGTTTGCTCCAACAATCTCTGAGCCCTTTTCTTGTAAAAGCACTCGTGTCTTACTTCTTTGCAACAGAGGCATAAAAAATGCCAGCCAAGAAGCCTGCAGCTAAAGAACAAACCTTCCCCTCATCTTGCAAAAGCATCCCCAAGTAAAATAGAGTGTAGCCTGCATGTACATATATGTATATATAGGCTCATCTTCATGTCAGAAGGACTGCCCTGGATTCAGCTGTTCTCTTACCAGTGTGGACACAGCAAAGAGTTCCACCTGGCTGCAGAAAACCCCATCGTGTCTGTAGTTGGGACAGAAGTGAAGAACTGTGTGCATATAAGAATCCATCTTCACAGCTGCTTCTGGAACATCGCAGACTGTGTAGCAGTTCATCAAGAAGAAATACAGAAACTGGCCAGAACAAAATGAAATGTTGAATGTGCTTGAGCTGGGGGTAACGTCAATCCAGCTCTGAGCAGGGCAAGTAGGGACAGACGGAATGACAAATCTAGTAAGATCTACTATTCTGAAACTGATGCCTTAGAGAAAAGAGGATGCAGTGCCTTTATTTAAGGAGAAAATTGTAGAATCACAGAATATCCCAAGTTGGAAGGGAGTCATTGAGTTCAGCCCGACTGGACTCGATCCCACACAGGTGTCAATATTATACAGAACTTCAGATGAAATACTGGATGAAGGATAAAGAAAGCTGTGGGATAATGTGACAAAAAGGACAAACTTCAGATCTGGGACTGGCAATGGCAAGCATTCGTGCCAGGCTACTCTACCCAAATATCAGTTACACCACTGATATGTTGGCACGCAAAATTACTAGTTAAACTGGAGAAGATAAAGCAAGTGTTGTAAGGAGGATAATAAATTGGCTAAAATGGAGATGATAGCAAGTTGTACTGACAGAAGAACTGAGCTGAAGGGAGTTTCCTGGAGGAATTCTCAGCATCAGCCGTGGGATGACTGCATTTAACACTGCCTCTGCCAGCACTGCTGCAAAATGTAGGAGCATTGCTAACTATATTTACTGAGGTGCAGAGTTAAAAGACATCACCAACACCAGGAAAAGGGGAACATCCCACTGCTCTGGACACAGATAGAAATCAGTTCATCAGATGTCATTATCACTGTGCACAGCACTAGCGATTGCTTCCCCCTCAAGTATTCCCTGCCCATTCACATTTGAGACCATTTGAGAACTGGGATATGAGTGGAAAGCTGGTGAAAAGGTGCTCAGGGAACAGAAGAAACAACTGGGCAAAAATCAGCTCAGCAGGCCGGCTTGGAGAGCCAGGAGGATCAACAACTTGGAGTGGTCACCTCGGGGGTCAACATGGTGACAGCAGAAGGGGGGAGGGAATGCTCAGCAATGGCACTATGGCTGAGAGCAAGGAGGGAATAAGGATTTATGTGGATCATGGTAGAGGGGTTCACAAACAGCACCCAAAGAGAAGTGCCAGAACTCTGAGGCTACACCCTGATTAGGTTAGGAACAGTTAGAGAATGAGGTTGCCTGTTCTCATTTACAGGGTCCCCAGAGAGCAAAAGGGAGAGAGTCCTAATCTCAAAAACCTGAATAAAACAGCACTAGATGTGGGCTATTCAGCAGGAAGAGAGTGCTCAAAGAAGGTGCACGGTTCAGCAAACACTAGGATATCTGCACTCTCTACTGATAAAGTTGTGGCTCAAACTCTACTGCCAATTTCTTCAACACCTTGAGCAAGCACACATTTCAGAATCAGATTCGAAAGGCACTATTATGTTAGAGAGCATTTTCATACCCTAGAAAGAAATCAGCACTGAGCTAGAACTGCTCCCAAGACCATCAAATACCTACATTATGAGGCAAGACTTAAGACAAGGCTCTGACTTGGAGAATCCAGGACACACTCAGGGTTTCAGGGTAAATCCCACACTGCGTGCATTGGCAGATACTGTGTATGCCATATACAGTGCACAAGATGAAGGGGCAGATCCTGAGGACTGTACTCAGTGCTTTATCTGTCTTATATCACTGGTAAAACTGGATTTTGATTAAGTATTATGCTGGAGATCCTCGTTCCATTCCACACACATGCATGCATTCAGGCAGGCAGTCTCATAAACTTTAAGTACATTCAGAAATTCCCATATTACCTCTTGGATTCTCTCCAGGGTGTGAAGGGAGCACTGGTAGATGAACAGTACCCACCAGTTCCAAAGCTATCTTTTTTCTTCCTGTGTCATGATCTGACCTATTGTCTTTGCAACAGAACTCCACCAGAATAAATAAAGTAATGAGCTGTAGCCCTTCTACCAACATACATCTGCTGTATAAAACGGGCCAAGAAAACAACCAACAATGTCAACTCTTCATTCTGTTCCTCAGATCATCAACTCTGAAAATAACAAAATCTGAAAGGCATATGGGCCTTCTCATAAAAACAACAAACACACAAACAAACCCTTAGATGAGTTTCCCGAGTCAGCAGGATTTGTCTGCTAATTATTACTGTGCAGAGCGTCCAACTGTCCCACAGCCAGGGATCACCATAGAAGAGGACTGAGTTCTTCACCCCATGCAGGATGGTTTGGGTAGGATGAACTCCTTCTCTCTGGGGGAGTGAAAGGGACTGAGCTCCCCAAACAAGCACAGCCAAGACCTAGAAGGACAGCTTGGGCCCTTACCTTCCAGCCACCACCTTCCAGAGGCAGACAACATGGGCTCTGCAAAGATGGGGAACATGACTCTGGTTCAGGTGCCCTCAAGGAGGAGTTTTGACTTGCATGGGGACAAATACAGAGAGGTGAATGATATCAGGCCTAGAAAAAAAAAAGGGGGGGGGGGGAGGGAAAGGAAAATGAGAAAAAAGGGGGAGGGAGCCTGTAGGCACAGACCATTGCTCCTTCACTGAGACCCTTCACTGAGACCCTCTGCCAACCTAGAAAGATGTCCATGTGGCTTGAGAGAAAGGAGACAGGAACAACACAAGCCTCCAGTGCCAGACGTAGACAAGCCTGTGGGACCTGGTCTCTTCTTTTTGCAAAGGACAGAGAAGAACAACGTGAACCAATGCAGCAATTACCTTCAGCCAATGGGCCCCTGTGCAGCCCCCACATCTCAGCTCAGCGCTGCTGCCAGCCCTCTCTTCCAGGGAGAGGCTCGAGCTCACCTCCTCATCCAGAAAAAAAGTAGCATCTGTGGGAGAAAGACATATGTCTGGCCTCTGCCGTGAACCCTGCGCCTGGCAGGAGAAAGCAATGCCGATTCCAGCCCCAGCTTTTCATTCCTGTTGTAACAGTCATAAACGCCTGCTGAAACCTAAGAAGAACAAGACTGTAATCCTAATAAAACAACATTCTGGAACCCTGAAAACTAGATGGAGGTTTCTCAGGCCAACTTTAAAATTATGTTCCCCTCTCCAAAAGCCGCACTTTCTGTGTGCCGATGGGATGGATGCCGTCGGGCTGACCCCGGGAAGCACCGTGATGTGAGATTTCAGCAGGGGAGATGCAGGAGGCGGTCCTTGTAGCACAGTAGCCACCCTGTCCCTAAAATAGAGGGAGCCCCAGGCTCCCAATGTCCCCTCCTAAAAGCAAAGCGGAACCTTTGTCTCCAAAGCCAGCTTTCCTTTCCAGGTGCACTGAGAGCCTGACTCAGTAGAGCAGACACAAGCTGTGCTGGTTCGGATGCAAAAGCTGATGGAAAGGCACAAGTTTTCCGTGCTGAAATCTTTCCCTCTTTCCTTGGATGGTTGCACTGAACAGAAGCCCTGGGGCTTTCCACTGTGCACCAGCACCCCCAAAGTGATGAAGAGCAGGAAGGAAGGCGTTCCTCCCCGAGGAACAGGGCGGCTCCTGGGGATGCTCACAAGCTGGCACGTATCTCTAGTGAGGCACCAAAGCAGCTTAGTGCTGTGCTGAGCTCCTTGAAACCCGAGGGTGGCAGATCCACAGCAGCTCTCAATTTGCATCCATCCCCTGGCACCACTGAAGCTGGAGTTGCACCAGCAAAGGAGCTGCTCTTTGGAACATCTGCGTGTCGGGCCGTGCCAGCCCGTTCCAAAGGAAAAGCTCTCTCTTGCCAACTCCTGTGATTTTCCTGCGAATCCTCCCCGGTGTGATGCAGAACCCAAGCTCCTGATGTGATGCAGAACCCAAGCTCCTGATGTGATGCAGAACCCAAGCTCCTGATGTGCTGCAGAACCCAAGCTCCTGATGTGATGCAGAACCCAAGCTCCTGATGCGATGCAGAACCCAAGCTCCTGGTGTGATGCAGAACCCAAGCTCCTGATGTGATGCAGATCCCAAGCTCCTGATGTGCTGCTCTATCCAGCAATATCACTTTAAGAAAATAATCTGCAGTCCTTATGGCCCTAAAGAGAAAAAAAGCCTCAGGAGGTGGCCTGAACACATGGTAAGTGGCTAAAAGTAGCATTTGCAGAATAAAACCATCCCATGATTTTTAAAAGACTCCTGGCGTTCTGGAGGCCTGACTTGTGATCTGGGAACTGGCTGCAGAGAACCCAACAACTAATTGGGAAAGTGCTTCCTCTGGTGTCAAGTCTGTTTTTTTTAGTGGTGGAAAGCACTTGACAGCCCTCTAATCAGCTCAGTGACACATAGCAATGACACGAGTCACTCCCTGCAGGGAACAGTATATTTGAATTGCAAACGACCACGGGGTGCTAGTAATATTTATCTGGTAAGCAGTTCTTTCCATCATCATGTTGACTTAAAAGCATCGATTAATTAACTCTACTGAGTCCCCAGTGAAGTAGGAAACTATTTTCAGGCAGTGACTGGGGAAGCTTTGAAGGTGCAGTGGTGCTCCATGCCCCAAGCCCAGGAGAAGCTGTTGGGGCCATGACTGTTTTCTTCAGAACCCAGCACAGTGGTGCTCCATATCCCGTGGAGATGCTGCAAGAAGATGTTGTCCACACCGAGCTCTGACAGTCTCATCACACCTGGCCAGGTGGAAAACGAGGGGCTGAAAACTAGATGGTCTTTTGGAATAGATGACTTTTGAGGGACCCTTCCAACTCAGACAACTCCATGAACACAAGAGAGACATGGAACTCCTGGAGCAGGTCCAGAGGAGGCCACTAAGATGCTCAGAGCTGGAGCAGCTCTCCTACGAGGAAAGGTTGAGGGAACTGGGCTTGTTTAGCTTGGAGAAGAGAAGGCTGCGGGGAGACCTCAGTGTGGGCATCCAGTACTTGGAGGGCGACTTTAAACAGGAGGGGTAAAGACTGTTTGTGAGGGTGGGCAGTGATAGGACAAGGGGGAATGGTTTGAAACTGAGACAGGGGAGGTTCAGGTTGGATCTTAGGAGGAAGTTTTTCCCCCAGAGGTGGTGACGCACTGGAACAGGTTGCCCAAGGAGGCTGTGGATGCCCCATCCCTGCAGGCATTCAAGGCCAGGCTGGATGTGGCTCTGGGCAGCCTGGGCTGCTGGTTGGTGACCCTGCACACAGCAGGGGGTTGGAATGGATGAGCACTGTGGGCCTTTGCAACCCAGGCCATTCTAGGATTTTATGATTGTATGAGAACCTGCTCCCAGGCCAAAGTGCCTCTGATTTTGGTTACTGAAGGCCTCCTTGGCCTCAGGTGAACCGTCACAAACACCCTGTGAACACAGAAGCACCGATGCTCCCCGTGCCACATGAAGGTCACTCTTGATTTCCTGACTTGGCTCTCATCAGGAGGTGCTGAATTCTTAGAAATCTGGCCCTGAGCTATTCTGGTTGGGCCTCACCTGGCACAGCAGGACAGATGGACTCCAGGACACACAGACCTCAGCACTGACCGGTTCTCAGAGAAAGGGGAAAAAAGAAAGAGGGAAAAGATGTGCCAGCATTAGCGAGTGCTGTTCCTGGTTTATTTTGAGTCTTTGCTGAGTGAAGCCTTTAATCTCTGCCGAGTGGAGCCTTTATGAAGGGGTCTTATGGATTTGGATAGAAATCAACAGGCATAGGCAATGCTGCAGATCAAAATGATAGCATGTATTTTTGCTGGCCATAAAAGAGTGAGCATTTGAGAGTGTGATGCACAAAGGGAGGAGATTCAGCCATCAGTGCCTCGCATGCACTGCGTTTTCCCCCCGTAGCTAATACAGGCATCTCCCCCGTGCTTCTTAGGATCACCTCTGTGAAGGAAAATAAGCTGTGTAAGTCACATTCCACTCATTGATTCAAATCAGCTAAGTAGAATTTTGCCTGATATTCAGTCCACAGAGAGGGAAGGGAGAGAGAGCACTTAGCACTCAAATAACTAAAAGCTTCTACTGTGACACAAAGGCGAGCTCCACCAACCTCTCATTTCCCCCACTTTGTAGCTGCACACAGATCCAATGAAATCAAATGAGATAATCCCAGCCTGGTGCAGCCTAGAAGCAGAGGTGAAAACCTCCTAGAGCTCACGCAATCAGCGTGCGGCTCAGACACTGCCGACTTCCCCCTCAACTATTTCCAAATAAAACACTTTTGTTGCTCGGCTACTCCTGCCAAATGAGCCAACAATAAAAGAAGAGACTTGCAAAGCCTCTATCCACAGGAAAAAAAAGAAAATAAAAAGGAAAAAGCTGTTAAGGATCTTTAGGAAAAGAATATGAGAAAATAAAGAAAGAAGAAACTAGAGGGCAGATCCTCTGGATGGAGTAAACCAGCGTAAGGCCCAACTCTGTTGCTTGACCCCAGGGAAATTGTGGGCCTGGTGCTACTCTGTGTTTCTCAGGGGTAGGGGGTGGTCTCCACTGGAAGATTGCGACACTGCAGGATACTTTTCCATATTAAAAAGGCGCTTTGGAGTGTTTTGTCTATTGCCAGGTTTGGGGTTTATTGAGGACTCATTTGGCAGAGCCATCCTGGAGGAACAATGCAGATGTTTTATGGAGAAATAAACTGGGACTTGGGCTGGATTCTTTCAGTGCAGAATTCCACCTAATTTGGAGGGTGGAATGACTCTTTTAATGAAGGGTGCAATCAAAACCTGTATGAAAAGCCAACATGCCCTGGGCAAAGAGAGCAGTGCATACACTGCCCCCCTCTGCTGCTGCAGCCCTGGTCTCTTTAGCACAGCAAAAGCCTCCCTTGTCCCACCCCTCTTGAGGAAATGGAGACTCACTGTTCCTCTTCATGCCCTCTGTTGTGTCTTTTAGAAGGGAGCGGTGGTCTGTCAGCAACAAAGGTGATTTTCAGATCAGATATGCTACATCTTAAATCTCTGTAAGGAGCTGCTTCATCGACTGGTGGAGTTAGCTCTTCTTTGTCAATAATCCCTCATCAGGGACACACAGTGTTCTTTTAATTAGTGTCTTCTTAACTTTTCCAAGGGAGCTTCTGGTAGGTCTTTCACTCGGGAGAAACTGTAAGGGAAGGGTTGAAAAACATTCACATCCTGCTCACAGATAGCTTTGGCTGGGCAGGTTGGGCTCCCTTACTTGCAAGGAAGGCAATGCCAGACGACTGAACCATCCAGGCTCAATGCTTATTGTCAGAGTTTCATTTCAGGAGCTGTGCCTAATAAACTCATCCAGTCTGATCCACTACCTAATCCATTCTCTTTCGCCTCCTCTCCAGATACACTGAGAGGAACAAAACATGAGCATCCATTAAATCATTGCAGTTGTCATTTACCAAATAAATGTGTTTGCCCACAATGCTACGTACTCATACTTCAGATCAAGTGGGAGCAAAATCGTTGGCTAAAAACCTTCTCTGTCTTTTCACAGAGCAATTGAATCATTCAGGTTAGAAAAGTCCTCCGAGATCCCCAAGCCCAAGCCCAGCTCACCCCACCCCACCATGCCCACTGCCCACGTCCCTCAGTGCCATATCCCCACAGCTCTCGGATACCTGCAGGGAAGGTGACTCCATCATTTCCATGGGGAGATTTTTCTTTGGTTCTTTCCTTCCTTCACATTATGTGAAATTTGCTCTTTGCATCAACCATCCCTTCAGATCTGTCTGTGGAGCTCAGCACTTTGGCTAGCAAAGCAAAGAAGAGAGACTTGAGTGTTAAACTGACAAGCATTCTCTAGGGCTATGAGAAGTGGCCAGATGTGCTGGGCTACGCTATAGAAACGCTCACAATGGAGGACGTGAGAAGTGAAATATGGGAACAAAATTCGCACAAGTTCCTTTTCACTGTGTGGCAACAAACTGCAAGGTACCAGAAAACAGCCTGAACAGCCCTGAGAGGCTGATAGTTCACAAGTCAAGGGATGGGCTGATGGGAAGACAGGGCTTTCAGGAATCACTCTGTGCAAGGTAGAATAGGCTGGGATCCAGGGGGCCCTTAAGCACATACTTAATTTTAACCCTGAAAGAGCCACTGAGATCGAGGCCGGTTTGGCCCTTGTGAGTGGTACAGCAGTGAAACCATCCACCTTCCAGCTGCAGGAATCTGACCCAGCACCTGCATGGGATGCGTCAGCGGAATGGTCTGCAGGCAGCAACAGGAATCTCCTTCTCTGAAACTCTTCCTAGCTTCTTCTCATTTGTTACTCTCTCTTTTGTAGTCAAAACTAACTTTTCAATAATACCTGTGAAATCTGCTTTGGTAGGAGTGGAGGGGACATTCCTGCTAGCTCTTCCAGAGCCTGCATTTCTCTGTTTCTCATTCACTTTGTTATTTTTTGGACAGTATGTATGTTTTTGACCCATTGGGGAATGCAGTTGAGAGGATCGTTATTCAGCTTCTACCAACTGCAGCTGATAAATCGCTGGGCTCCCCAGTTCCAGGCAGACAGGGACCTGCTGCAGAGAGCGCAGAGATGGTGGGGGCCTGGAGCACCTCCCGATGGGGACAGAGGTGGTGGAGATATAGAGACCCACCTGCATGGTTTCTGTGCAGGGAGTCTGCTTTAGCAGGGGGTTGCCCTGGGGCATCTCCACTCGTCCCTTCTAACCCCAACTATTCTACGAATCTGTGATACACAGGATACAGCAAAGATAAGGAGTTGTTTTTGCCTAGCGCTGAGAATGGCAATACTGATGTTTATCTGTTACTACTCCTCAAGTTTTTAGCCACCAGTGACAAGATTAACAAGTGCACTCCCAACCATTACTGGGTTAATGCATTACCTGACAAATGCAGTGAGAACCAGTTATATACTGTGCAATATGCGATTTTTGGCCAGCCCTTCCTTTGTGGTCTCTGTTTGCATTTGCATTAACCTAGGAGTATTAATCAGGTCATGTAGACGCCCAGGAACATAAACCAATGCAGACACCCAGAAGATACACACTACACTCAGAATCAACACACAGAAACCACAGGGCAGAGTGCAGCCCTCATTAATAGAACCTGATTAATCGCAGACATACTAAAGGGTGTCCAAACATAAAAAAAATCCGATTCCCACCAACCTGTAACTATGCAAACCTGAATAAATACTAAAGCACCCTGAGACCTATCCAGCTTACTGCCCCTATCAGATATCATGGGCTTTAGCCCCTTGAAAACAAGGTCCTGTCCATTTAGAGTAACTACTAGCCCTAAAAAGATTTCTGATACAACTCCTGGTCTAAATCCCACTGAAAGCCAAGATATTCAAGGCTCAGCACTTCCCAGGACACAACCTCCAAAGCCGTGGTGTTACAGTCCTTTCCCACAAACACGCCAAGTTTGTCCTTATAACAAGGAGTTATTTGTCCCTAGCTCCTGCTAGGAGGCTGTTTTAGAGCCTCGTTGCTCTGCGTAGTCACAAACCACCTTCTGATTTCAGCAAAGTGTATTTATAGCCGATTTGTACCCGGTTAGCCTTGTGTCCTTTAACTTAAATAGCTTGTTTGGGTGTTGTTGTTTTCCTCTGATGTGTAGATGTACAGCCATCAACCTTTTCCTCAGCTTTCATTTCCATAAGAACTTAGCTCTTCCATTCTTCTCTCAAAGGACGAGCTCTCCATTCTCCCAGCACCTTCACCATCCTTTTCCACATGAGCCAAACTCACACTTCAGGAACAAGAGGAACCAAATTGCCCACAGGCAGCCAAACGAGGCTCTGCCTGTTTCTGGAATACACTACACCTACCTTCCGCAGGAAGAAATATCTCCCAGGCTGTATTTGAAGTTTTACATACCTTTTCCAGAGCCTCATCCTGTGACTGAGTGATCCACACCTGTTTCTTCTCCTTTGTCACTTACAGCTGATGAGCCTCCAGTTTATAGTGGAAATTCTTATTACTCCCTAAACTCATGACTTCGCATTTTGCACTACTGGATTTCATCTCGTTTCTATTACTTCGGTCTTCAAGGTCATCCAGTTCTTTCCGTATGGCACGCCTCCCAATTTTGTGTCATCATCAGGCTTCAGCAACACGCTGTGTTTTGTGCCAAGGTCATTCATGAAGATATTAAATAAGATCCGTCCCCAAGATGAATCCTACAAGAACTGTGCTCGTATATCCAGCCAGATTCTTTTCCATTTTATGCTACTCCTTGTCGCTCAGACAGTTCTTCAAAGTGTCTTGCAGTGCTTGTTGAAACCTCTAATTTAGGTGATAAGTGAGCAAAATACACAACATCAAATGATTTACTGGTGCCCAGATAGGTAAATCCCATTGCCTCTCACCTTGAAAGCCCAGCTATCCAGTCCTGGTTTGGTGTAACTTCTCCCTGGGCCCACACAGCTTATTCAGGTTGCCACCTTATTCTTTTTGACCGTGACTTCTGATGTCTGCTTTCCTCAGGAATGGTAGATCCACCGGCCTCAAAGAAACTCCCCCATGTAGGCAACCTCCTGCCAGCCGGCCTGGGGACCTCATTTCCAGAACGACCACTAAGCTTGGTGCTACCGTCATGAAAGGAAAATAAAACCCAAACCAAGCCTAGCCCTTACAGACAAAGACCATTTGACTATCCCAGGCCAACACTCCTAAGTAAACCACCTCCTAGTGAGCCAGCTTTCATACCACACGAAGAGAAGACAGAGATGGTTTTGGTAAAGTCTGGTAGGCAAGAACCTATACCTGCTCAATCAACTGCTTAATGCCAGGTTTCTAGGAACCAGTATGCCACTCTGCATTAAAATTAACACTGGTAATTTCATGCTTTCAAAGCATGAAGCAAGTACCAGCAATGAAAGAGGTGCTGGCTGAGTTTCTTTAATTTCACCTAATGTAATAACACTGCTACAAAGGAGATACACAGCTTGACGCTTACACACATAGCTGACTTTATGTACTAGCATTTTGTTAATGATAAAACCCACTGGCTGAAGTACAAAGTGTCACATATTTTTGTCTTGTCTTCAACAGGGAGAAAAAGAAAATGATATATTGATCCAAAGGGAAGGAAGGCTACATTACTTTACTTTGATAACACTGGGAAATAAGCAGCTTGCCAGTTGGGATTCATTGGTATCGCTGCAATAAACACACTTCCTGATGTACATATGTGATTATAACGAGCTCTGTACTAAAATGACACTGTAATTTAGGAATAAGACAAACACAAGGGATACAGTTCAAAGCTCTGCTGCTCTCGCTGGATTTTTGTTTGGTTTTCTGTTTTGTTTTTAGCCAACTTTCCATGCCCACAAAAGCAAGGATAGCCTCCAGGTTTACCCCAGCTGAAAAGCATCTGAAGTGATCCCCGCTGACCTTTCTTTCTGATAGCACCCCGCCTGCCTTTTAATGGAGGCCTGAACCGAGTCAGAGGTGAAACAGATAAATGACTGAAGATCCAAATGTTTTCTCAACGGGCGAGTTCCCACATGCTCGATTTTCTTTTCCTCCATGAAGAACAAGAGGGGAAAAAAATTGCAAGTGATCAGCTAATGAACATCTGTTTTGCTTTATTTGTGCTTCCTTGCAGCCAGGAGTTGCATTTACTAATTTTTATTTCCTATTAAAATCAAACAACAACAACAAAAAAAAGGAGCATTTTTTTTCCAAAGCCTGCAGAGGAGGAGGAGGGCTCGCTGGTGTGGCCGTTCCTTCCTCTGCTGTGATTACCTGGCTCACATGCCGCGTCCTGTGTGGTTACCTTCTGTCCTGAACTTTTCATGTGGTTTGACATCTCTTTAATTTAGACGATCGGATCACATCTGACCTGAAACAAAAACGCTCTTTGGAGATCATGAGCCGTTTCTGAGTTCTGCAGATGTCAGTCCAGCAGGATGCCATGTCAAATTGTTAATTATATGCATGCAGGGCCAATGGTAATTACATAGTGAACACAGATAAAGATTGATCGTGCTCTTGCACTACTTACTATTGAAAATAACTCATCTATGGCCAAGCTCTCCATTGGATTCTGATTTGGCAATGACAGTGATTCACACTGACCGCTGTGTGCTCACCTCAGCTCCTAAATTTCTCCTTTATTTTCAAGTGTTTTCATAGAACTGAACATTGCACAGGAATAATCAGAGATGGTGTTTCTGAACACGCATCTCACATGAAAATGACAATGCGGAGATCTCTTTGCCTTCCATCTTACAGAAATCATGTTTTCCAAGAGGTCATGACCATTCACTTTAACTTCCCCAGTCCTTTCTGAGTGTTGCAAGCAGGTTCTCAAAATCTTTCACTGCTTTGGAGAATTGAAGCCTTTCTTTATGTGATCACTTCAGTTTCAGAGGCAACTTTGGCTCCTTCCTTGTTTACTGCTGCCCAGCACTGAACCAGGGGTTAAGGAAATAGACTGCTAGCCATAAACCCTTTCAAAACGTGTTTTAGTTCTTTCCTCACCCTCCTACAGATCTACCTTCCATTTGCTTTGCCAATGAGATGCACGTGGCAGTCTGTCTTCACTGCAGTTATGAAGGCATAAAATGACAGCGCAATTTTATCCAACAGACTAAACTCCAAAAACACTGAAATGGCCACTGACGGCAAATCATGGAGCAGGATCCGTAGTAAAGCTACAGCAGCGTAAATCTGGAGGGACACTCCTTTAACACTTGTAACTGATATCATACTCTGCCACATTTTATCACCCCCATCTTTCTTTCCCGTCAGACCATCCAACCAACTTGTTCTCTTGAGAAGGATCATAAACCCACAGGTAATTGCAGGATGGCCACACAGACAGTAAAAAGAAAAAGCCCGCAGATGGGAAGTTCAAAGAGAAACTTCTCAAAAAAAAACCCAACACTAAACCACTGAAAGGAGCCAAGCTACTTCTCGTTTGCAGAAGTACTGAGAATGTCGACGTTTATTTAAAATCAGCAATAGCTGCAATACACAACGCCGATCAAAATCAGACACTGACCACAACTGTTGCTTTTGAAAGATGTGATTTACATCAGAACTGAAGAAGGAGCAACAGGGCTTTTAGGCAGACAATTGTATGGTCCAGATGCTTTTCCAGTAGTGTATTTATTGTCCAAGGCCTCCAGTCAGCAGCACACTTAATTTTAAGCACATGCTTAAGTGCTTTCCTGCACAAGGATGAGATGGGGGCCTACCAGGCAGTTCAAGAAAAGTAGTTTCACATTAATTACCCTTCTTGAGCACTGACAGCAAATGAGCTTTCTGATAGCAACCGGGATCCCTACCTTCCTGTGCACAACCCGAGCTTACACAAAGCTTTGTCTTTTGGAGCTGTCATCTAGCAGAGAAGGCAGAAGCCTAGGAGAGTGAGCAGAGTTAGAGGCTTACCAAAGTCTGAATGCTGCTGAGCATCCAGCCCACCCCATCTATTTGGGTTGGGAGTTGAGGAAAAGATCCAGGGTGACCACGTGCATTACAGATGTGTAAGATCCTCCCTGCTGTCCGTAGGCTAGTGGAAACACAAACATCTTCCTGAGTATATGAACTGGGTTAATATTTTGCTCCAAGGGCTTTGTTCTGAATGGGCACTATTGGTAACTCTGCAATCTTTGAAAGAAAAGGGAAAGGTAACGACATCAGCTGAAACCTGTGATAGTGAGAGGACTGCGGGGCTCATTTTCTTGTAAGAGACAATTTCAGAGAAGCAGAATGTTGCCAGCGGATAATGATTTCCTGCAAGATTGAGCAATAGTGAGTAGTCACAGCTCTACAAATAGGACATGAGGCAGGTAGGAGTATTCATTTCCTGAGGACAAGAGCTTGCACAGCGGTGGGTGCCTACTGGCACGAGCAGTCCCACAGACTAGTCATTAGTCTGACCTTGCTGAGGACACTCACACAAGAGGACTGCCTGCCCCGCAGTGTCTGCAGATCTCCAGGCTGACCCTCAGTCCACAGATTGCCTCTCTTCCGCACAGCGCACGCATAAGAGAAGGAGCAGCTGTGTGAGCTCTGGGCCTCAGGAAGTCTGGGTCCCTTTACACTGCTGCTTTGTGGATGACAGGCTGCTCACTGTATCCCGCCTGCAATGTGAGCTTGCCCTGTGTAAGACAACAGAGAATCAACACGGGAGAGTATTCCCATTGAAAGACAGTCATCCTCCACTGTGCGCTGTACTAAACGGTGGAGAATCCACACAAAGTTACTTCCGTAATTAAAGGGAGGTGATCTCACCTTTTCATCTTTCTCTTTTCCACCTCCTGAAGTCTAATAAGGGTTGAGTCTAGATTTCCCTGTGCTAGGAGGAGTAGTTAGATCTCTTTCCAATGCCTGGCAATATATTTGCATCAGTCCTGTTAAAGTTGATTACTTTTGAGATTATCATCGAATCATTCATGTTGGAAAAGCCCTCTGAGATCACCATGCCCAACCCCAGCTCGTTCCCACCGTGCCCACTGGCTGTGTTCCCCAGTATCACATCTCCACTGTTCTCAGACACCTCCAGGGACAGTGACTCCATCCCCTCCCTGGGCAGCCTGTCCCACTACCTGCCCTCTCATTCTGAGAAGAAATTTTTCCTCATATCCAACTGGGTTCTCTCAGATTAGAGTGAAATTGGCTTATAGGTAGAGAGCGATGGGGCAAGAAGCAGCGACAGGGACACACACACCGGAACAGTCTGAGCATGACTGTATAAATCTTTCTTTTCCCCCAGGAAATCAGGCTAAAAACAATGATGAAAAAGTGCAGATGAATCTGTTGTTACACTGCAGACTCTCTCTCATTAAGCACAAAACTCTGTGACAAATCAGACATGTGGTAGCTCCTGAAGGACTTGGCTGAGGCTGATTTCATGCCAGTCTCCATGCATACACACTGAGAAAACTGTTCTGATTCTCACACATTTTTTTTGCCTAAATAGGCTGGCAGAAAGCACATGATTACCGCCCCTATTTTCAGACATACAAGATCCACAAATGTCCACTTTATTCCTATTTATTTAAATAGAAGTCCAGCTGCCTGGTATTTTTTTTTTGCTGATTTGGGCTTAATTAATTTGTCCAGCAATGTTTTGGAAAACCAAGAAAATCTGGCACTTGTGCACGCTCGTGCAGAGCCTTAGTTGCGATAGCAGGTCTGTTTCCTTCAGCAAGTCGTGTCCAGCACACCAGAACTGCACAACCCCTGCAAACACTCACTTGCAGGCCTGGACTCCCGCAGAGTGAATCTGAGCCTACTGACAATTTTCTTCATTGACTTTTAGAGACCCCACAGGGGTTGTCTGCAAGTCCTGGAAGAGCCACCAGCTATAAAACACCGTTCTTTTTGCTCCAGAGCACAGCTACAGCTGCTTCTCCTCTGCCCTGGTTTTAAAAGCCACACAGGACACGCACGGGGCCCTAACGCTTCTGTCTAAACTGGCTTTCAAGCTTTCCTCCCACAGGTGAGTGGCAGCCATAGGAAATACATGCACAGAATCATTAAGGTCGGAAAAAGACTCTAAGATCAAGTCCAACCATCAGCCCATCTCCACCATGCCCACTAAGCCACCTCCCTAAGCACCAGGCCCAGCCATATGTGCAGCCATGGGATGGTGAAGTCAGGGCCTTTCCCATTTAATTGGACCCCCAAAGTCAGAGGCTTGCCTGCTGTTTGCTCCTCTCTTTCCCTGCAGTGCTGGGCCCTGGGTTTTGTATCTGCAGCCCCACGGACACATGCAGGTGCCACAGGAGGCGAGGAAAAAGCTGGAAATTTTATCATCCTTTTAAATGCCATCCACCAGTACCAGCACCCAGAACTCACATGCATGCAGAAAGAACATGTATGTGCAGGTTTAACGAGGTGAAGACTAGATAAAAGTGGGAAGAACTGACATAGCAGGAGCCCTGGATTTTCTCCCCCCTCAACATGTACAGACCAGGCCTTCATCTACACTTCATTGGTGTAAAACACGGGACTGAAAAACAGCTATTTCCTTCCAAACCTTGCAGTATTAGCAACTTTTCCTTCACAAAGAAAAGTAGAAGCCACTGAAAGCCTCTGTTTACTATGGTTAGAATGGTCTGAGGCTCACTGAGCCCTACCAGCACCAAAGGGATGGATGCTGGCTTTCAGGTATCAACAAAACCCCAAGGGCTGCAGATGAGGTTCTGGGACTGATCCGAGGTGAAATTGGATGGCTGGTTCAGGTGGTCTGTGGATCCCAGACTCACAGGCCTACCCCGCGCCTCGGCTCACAACAGGCCCAAGGAGCGGTCCCACAGCGCCCAGCCCCCAGTAATGGCTGCAGAACTTAAAGATTTGCAGAGTTTACTTGCAAAGCCTTTTAGAAGCAGGGACGAGTAAACAAGAGTGAAAAGTTAAACAAAGGAAATACATTTATGCTTGTACTGTTTTCAAGTTTATGCAAACAATCCATTTCTAAAGCTGTCACTGACACTCCTGGCACGTTCTCATTCCCCAGCTTGGAGTCATGTTGGAAACTGAAATCACAAGCATTTCTGAGATGCTTTGAGCAAAATACCTCCCTCTGCTCCACCAGCCGAAAATCAGCAAGCCCACGACAGTCATGGAGCCTCGTAACACCAATGTGCCCCAATGGATTCTGGAGGAAGAGGGAGAAGAGCCTGAACGTCTCTACCCACAGTGGCCGCATAAGAAGTGGGTTTAGAGTTAGTCAAATGAATTATGAAGACCAGCTGAACAGCAGGAATTCATCAGGCAGAGCAGGAATTAGAAAATCCTCCTTTCTAGCTGCTCAGGCAGTAAGTAGATGTGCCATAAGCATAACCTTTTGCTCAGGACTTGACATGGGGAGGGAGACAAGGACAGCCTGCTTTCCAGCAGCAGAGCTCGCCGAGCTGCACTCAAGAAGGGAACTCACCATGGACCCATGTGAGAGCCAGGGAAGGGCATTCACAGACATTATTCTGCTTGCATTAATTCACCTCTGCACTTGAGATTCTGCAAACTGCATGGCAACCAGGACAGGGGATATGAAGGATTGTCTGTTTGGAAAGATAGGGGCCTCTACGGCAGCTGACTGCTAACTTGCACGGTTTCTACACTGGCTTCCAAGGTTAAAGCCCACAGATGTCAGCAAAGCCACAATTTCCCAAACTACAACTCAAAAAGTGGTATAACTTTTTAACTGAAGGGGAAAGCATGCACTTCCATGACAGGCAAACAGCACAAGTTTCAGCTACAAGTGAGCATGGCTGCCATTCTGGCATCTCTTCCCTCTTTTTCCTCCCCTCCATTCAGCTGCACAAGACAGCACGTTTAACAGCTGATCCATCTGGAGGAGAGCCTACAAAGTTAATTTCTAGCTTTGAGATGGTCACTGGTAATTGTAGGTAATTTCAAATATAATTGCAATCGAGTTGAAAAAGCTCTGTTTGCAGTGTTTATGCTCATCACTCTAATTTAAGACCTAGAATGCTGGATACACTGCTTTTCAATACACACCCATTTTTCATCTTCCTGATTTTACCACCAGTGATTATAAAAACAGCCCCAGCAAACCACAGTCTGCAATGCAAGACAAATGTTTGAAAAGCTGCATATAAAGTTTCAAGCAGAGCTTCTTGAAGGTTAACGACGGAACATGTTAATGATTATCAAATAGACGAGGAAAGCCGCAGAGGGTTTCGAACACAGAGATGCAAGAGCCCCTCGAAATAAATGGTGGCTAACTTTGTTTAGAATAATACTGCTCTTCAAAGAAAGGGAACTGCTGCATGTCGCAAATATGTCCACATGTCGTTTTAATACAGGAATAATTACCCGTGGCATGTTTGTTAGTGGAAAAACAGCAAAGGTCTCCTATTACTTACACATAATAAAACCTGCATTGTTTACCAGGAATGAGTTATATGAGACTGGTAATAAATAAGTGTTGTAACAAACCTTGGTGCCCAGGCCCAGAAACCGATCTTAATATCTCAAGTTTGGTAGCACCCAAAGGCCCCCAGCTTGGGGCTCTGATGTGACCGTTTTAAAAGCTAAAGTGCACCTCTGAAGGTTTGGCCAGCTGCGTGCTGGCTTTTGTACACTTAAAATATCTGATTTTTTTAAAAATACCTTTGGCTTTCTATAGCTGACAGAACTGCTTTGTAGTCTGAAGCTCTGTAGTGGCTAAAGTTGTGTCTGCCAAATCTATGCATGCATCAGAGCTTCTCAGTCCGCACCTCTATCCATGGCTGATCTCTGCGAGTGTGTGCCTGCTTAAAAAATAACAGCAAAAGAACCCAACAATCCTCGCTGGCCATATTCTTGACTCGACAAACCAAGACAGTTAAAGGAACTATTTAAAGCTGGAGCTATTCAGGAAACTATTTATTTTCCCCTGAAAAAATTTAGAGGAAAATGAAAATCCTTTTCCTCAACGTTTTCCTACTTTTTGTTTTAAAATGAGAAAGTATCTTTTCTTATGCTGTTTTTGTTGGGTATCGGCAGCCACTGAGCCATCTGAAAACAGATGCGACAGAAAATTATCCCACCAGCTCTCCTGAGAGCATCAGCTCTGTCGGGTCCAAGTGCTCATGTATTTTAATGCAACCCACAAAGCGAAGCCTCTTTGGAGAACCAGGATTGAAAAGCTGTCCTTAAAAAAAAAGCAAAACAATACGTAATGCATCTGAAGCAAACTTTAGAAACCTGCTTTAGCAATGAAATAGACTTACTTGAACTTCCCAGTAAGTTGATTTAAATAGAGAAGGATGCAGCTGTGGCATAACTGGTGATGGTTATATGTAACTTGTAGCTCTGCATCGCTTTTCTCCTTCATTCATCCCCAAAAGTGCAGGCCCACTTTCCTACTTTTTTCTTCTTCACTTGAAGAATAAGAAGTTCACATGAGGAATACAGAAGACTATCTCAGACTTTCACCTTAGTCTCTATGGAAGCCTCAGTATGGTTGGAAAGGTTCCCTAAAACTCAGGGGCTTTAAGGAAAAGCAAATGAATACGTGAAAAAATTCAAGTAAATGATTTTCATGGCAGCTTTGCAAGTCAACAAAGCTGTTCCTGGCTGATGCAGGAGAAATCCCAAATGCTAGCTCCAAAATGAGGCTCCGTGCTCCCAAGCACCAGCAAACCCACTCAGTTTATATCGTTCTCCAGCTACCTGGCTTGCAGTTTTACACCCACAACCCTATGCAACAATGTGCTAAACGTGGAGAAAGGAAAAATCTGAATGGTTTGCTCTCAAAAGCCACGTTGGTGGTCACCAGATCCATCAGCAGAAACTCCATCACCACTTCCCTGTCACCGAATTTCAGCTTTTCCTTGACAGCAGTCTTGGGCACGTAAGCAGCCACAGAGCAGGGCTGCAGCCTCCAGCTCCTGATAACTGGTCCTGCTCTGTTCCTTCAGACTTACAAAGTTCGTGTGGTGCTATCTGGGACTATAACATCATATAAGGCTTTCCTGAGAAGGCAAAATAATAGAGAGGCCTCCAAAACACAATAATCAAAGGCAGCTGCATGCGAGGCATTACACTCTAAGAATAACTATTAATTGTTTGTTTGTGTGGGTCAAAAAGAAAGCAGCTTCAGGAAAAATGGTTATCAATTCATACTTAATGAGGGGCTGGTTAAACATAAAAGAGAAATAACAGTAAGGGAGAC
This sequence comes from Excalfactoria chinensis, assembly GCF_039878825.1. Classification (NCBI taxonomy): domain Eukaryota; kingdom Metazoa; phylum Chordata; class Aves; order Galliformes; family Phasianidae; genus Excalfactoria; species Excalfactoria chinensis. The sequence continues at coordinate 1,043,840 of NC_092829.1, read as the reverse complement.
AATTTCAGGACCCTGACTGTGGAGTAACCAAAACTGATGGTGAAACTGTCTGAGACAGTGAAGTCTGATCTCCAGGAGCTCAACTGGTCCCGTTTATTAGTTCAGTTATGGGTCACCTCCAAGTTATGTCTGGAAAAACCTGCGGTGTTACTCAAATTGACAGGGCACAAGGACTGCGGGGGTAAATCAGAATCTTTCCCTGGGATTGCAAAGGACTTTGGGATGGGAACACAGAGAGTGGTGCTTTGAAAGGATGGCCTTCAGCTCACCTATTTGTTTTCCCCCTTTATAGCACCTGCTGTATTTTTGTCTGGGCTGAAAGCACTCCTTCATGCTCTGTGAACCAAAGAATAACCCCTATCCATCTGCGTGGGTCTAAGTAAGTCTAAGAGAAAACAGCTAGAGCTAACCTACAACCCTGGTTCACATCTTTGGCCTGGTTGGCGCTGTGCTCAGCCTATAGCAATAAACTTACAAATTCATCAGGATAAATTTGAAAGTAATTTGCATTAGCTCCTAGCCTTCCAAGTACTCCTAAGTACAAAAGAAATTCAGAAGGGATCAAGATCAGAAGCACTGAAAGAACCTCCTGTAAGGGGTACGGCTCTCCTCATTCTCTGGATAGCAGTTAGACCTGAGAGATGGTCACACGTTCTGCCTTTTGTCATCACAACATAGTCCAGATGGCAGCAGCTGAGGGGACCCACGTGCCTTGCTAAGCAGTGTCTTGCTTTGGTCTGAGGGAACTGACGGCACCACAAGACCACAAGATGGGAACGATCTCCTCTTCATGTGTGTACCAGTCAGCATCTGGTAGCCACATGACTGGGAGGAAGATGGCAGAGGACAATCTGATGTCACGCACCACCCGAGTGAGATGTTGTGTTCCTTGGTGGGGACGTATGAAACCAGCCCGGGAGCGTGTTCTGCTCGTGAAACCTACCGACTTCAGTTCTGCCATCTGCTCCGTGAAAGAGGCGATGGGCTGCGGATGGGTAATCCCCAAGGAGCACTAGCCAAGTTCCCAGACTTATTTTTCAGATGCTTTGCATTTCACTGCGCAAGCTGGAATATCAGAAGAACGACCTTTCTTGGTAGCTGTTCTTCTATTCCTGGAACTTGGCAAAGAGACATTCAGTGATGTTAGAGATGCTCTGGTGTTCCAGAGGCTAACAGGCAATGCAAAATACTTGGAAAAATGCAGCAAATGCAGCTCCAAGGAAAAATATTTCTGGCGATAAAAATCAACCCTAACCTTTGCAAAATGCACATCAACAACAGCATTGTTTATTATTACCAACCATAGTCCTGCTGATACTTCTGAGCTAAGAACACGTTTCCTCTATGCTGCTCTGCATCGCCAAGCTCCATCCTTTTGCCTACTGTTCCAGTTAGGAAACTTAACTCTCGTAGTTGACAATTAATTCATTGTATCCTGGATCCTCTTTTCATCGCTTGGAAAAAAATAAAACCTTAGCATCAAAAACTTGTACCCAGACTTTGCAGTTTACGATTTACCAGAATTATCCAGCGTATTACATAAGTAACCTTGAATTATAGCTTTGATTTTAGCTGATCTCTGTAACTATTAATCCAGGAATGTGCTCTCTTCTCTGAGTCACTTGACATAAGTTACTGCTTCTGATTCAGTGACTAAAGCTGTATAAATAGAAGGCTTTTCCCCAAATCCACACCATTTGATTCTTGCTCTGAAGCCCTGTTTGTACCTGTGTTGGTGAACACGTTATTTCTGGGCACAGCCTTCATTCCTTTCAAAGACTGGAAAGCGAAGGGGAAGCGATTCATGGCTAATCAAACTGGAGAGCTCTATCTGAACAAAAGCTTTCTGCCCCGAGGAACCTCACCTAAAATGGCATTTAAAAAATAATAATAAAATCCACATTTAGATTTCAAAATCCAGCACGGCAAATTAAGAGAAGCAGCCATCTCACTACAGCTCCCTTGTGCTGTGTTTCATGAGGTGGTCCTTAATTACAGCATCATTTCAGGCCGCTTTTATGTAACCGTATTCACACACAGTGAATAGTGCTGAATGAATGAGCAGCTATTCAGTATTTTGCTCCCCCTCTCTATGCACTGTGCCTTTCTGTCTCTTCTTTTGAAGCCCAAACTCTGCTCTGAAGGCCAGATTAATAATTTCTCCCTAGGTTTTCCTAAAGAGCATTTCAGTATAATATATGAGTGCTTGCCCACTATTAATTAATTACTTTTCACCCCGCAAAATGGGAAAGTGCTACACTTCCCATTTTATAGGCAAGGAGCTGAGACACAGACAGGAGGTCAAAAGTGCCCGTTAATTTCCAGAGCCCAATTCGATATGCCTTGGGCATGATTATTCACGGCACTTAGCATTATGTACTACTTCATGCCTTCAGCATCCCGCTTGCCTTGAATAAAGCGGCTGCTGGTGGTCCTTTGTAGTGCTGCATATCAGGTTCTGTACAATGGTAAGTCAGGGACCCAGAAGGTGATCAGCATACAAACATGGCCCCCAGGAAACATCCAGATGAGGGTCAGCCCCACCTGGGAACTGCCTCATTTTCCCAGCCAGCATTACAAGGCCTTAATGCTGGGACCATCCAGTCCCTTGTTCATCACACAATTCCCAGCTGCAGCACCAGCAGAGAAAGGAATCTCGCAGAAAATAATCTCAATATTAGGAGGAAGTTTTTCCCCCAGAGGGTGGTGACGCACTGAACAGGTTGCCCAAGGAGGCTGTGGATGCCCCATCCCTGCAGGCATTCAAGGCCAGGCTGGATGTGGCTCTGGGCAGCCTGGGCTGCTGGTGGGTGACCCTGCACACAGCAGGGGGTTGGGACTGGATGAGCATCATGAGCCTTTTCAACCCAGGCCATTCTGTGATGCTGTGATAGAATTTACAACACAAGGCAGTGGTCCAAGGACAAAACAGCATGTGGAGATACAAATAAAGGTCTCCATCCCAATGCACATGTACAATGGGGTTGTATCAAGCTCACTTTTATGCTGATATTCCTCTCACAGACTGATGAATTGATACATGGTAAGGTTTAGTCTGGCCCTAAAGGCTTTTGCTGTAAGACAACCCCATTCTCCCTGAGAGGATGTGTTTGTGTGTAGGTTGTGACAGTTACGAGATGCACAGTAGTGAGACCCCTGAGCAGCCCTGCATCCAGGCTTCTGCCAGTGCCTGCCAAGGAGAGCTCCTAAGTGAGGTGACATCTTTCTAGGTGACTTTTAAAAACCTCCAGGAATCATAGAATCATTGAGGTTGGAAAAGACTTGTGAGCTCCCCACCCCACCCCCACAGTGATCAGGTCCCTCAGTGCCACATCTCCACTTCAGTGCATCGCTGTTCTCTGGGATGTCTCAAACTCGAGCACACGGGCAGAGAGTTGCAGAGGTACAGAGTGGGGTCCCAAGACCGTGAACGAGCAGAGAAGGAATCCTCTTGACCACCAAACAACTAAAAAGGACCAAATAACCCGCTTTCTCCACTTACCGTCACATTCTGGGAAACTAAACAAGAGGCACTAAGGCAGGGAGGGAGTTTAGATCAGGTCCAACATGGGAACAGGCTGAGCTGTGGCAGTTCACCTCTGACAGACAGTCTGTAATATACCTGACACAGAAAACAAACCAGGTGGTGCCACTGCTGGGGAAACAGAGGCGCAGCAGGGGGACCGGGGCTGGAGGAGGGGGAAAACGTGAGCAGGGGAGAGCAGAGAGGGCAGGAATCGTTAACCCCTGATAGTAAGTCGAAAGTATTTTACTCCCCATCTCATTCATTAGGCTGCGTCAACTCCAGAAGGACTACATCCATTCCCGCACATAAATCTAGCAAGCTTCTCTTTTAAAAAGGCCAGACACTGCCTTTGCCATGGCAATCCAGCTGTCTGGCCGGCTGCCTGCCCTGCAAACAGGCCGCCAAGGCTCAGCTTGCTGAGCTGAGGGCAGCATTCTCCCAGGGGCTCTCAGAGCCCTCTGCTCCATGCCGCAGCCTAGGGAAGCCACATATCCCAGGGGGGAGGGGGAACATGTCCCCAAGCTCCAGTACATAAGCAAAGCACTCAGGTGTAGGAGCATTCCTGAGCACCTTTTGGTGAGTAACCTCATGGATCATCCGGCCTCAGGGCTCCAACGAGGCCCTCTTGGCTGTCTGGGCACTGGGGACATGACACAGGATAAAACAGAGCTCTCATCAACAGCATCCTATACAACCCTGAGAAACAAATCCCATTTATGGCCCATGCTTAGAGCAGGGCACAACACAGAGGAAGAAATGACGCTGAATAGCTCGCATCTGCTGCTGGTCTGGAGCTAATGAAGTTACCTGTGGGCTTTCAGCTTCAGGGGCTCATAACCACGGGCACTGAGGGCCCCATCCTGCCCACTTCGAAAAGTTGCTCAAATGAAAGCTTTGGAAAATGCAGGAAACAGTTCTGTCCTCGAACTCTAATCTGAGCGTAGATTGAAAAGCTAGTGACTCCAATAAAAGAACAAGGGCACAATATCTAGCTATTTTTAATACATCTGTCTATGGTTAAGCAGCATTGTTTTTCTTTGTGAGAGCTTAGAAACATCGGGGAAGTTGGACAGCCTTCCTCCAGCTGAGGTATTACAGGGCATCTTGTATACTTTGGCATTGCATGGCTTTCCAGGACATCATTTTAACACTTCACAAATCAGGCTTTACGGGCATTCTTCTGTCATAAATCCATTGCAAAGCAAGCACAGAAATTCCAAGTTGCACGTAGCCAGGTAAACTGTGCAAAGATGACCGCTGAGCAGAGGATTTTTAAGCACACGAACCATAAAGCATTTGTGGTGTTTTACGACGGCAGCTTCTCTTTTAGAGCCTGATCCAGCCTTCTTTGAAGTCAAACGGAGTCTTTCCATTGACATCAGAGGGTGTGGGATTTGTCTCACGGCAACTTATACCAATGAGAACAATATTTTGCTCTGAAGTCATTACTTTCTGCCATGCGTGTTTTGAAAACAGCCCGTCACCTGACAATACAGCCCCAAGGTACTGACAGTCCCCATGTTTTCCTTATTTAAAAATGAGACTTGGTAACGGGCTCAGCCGTTTAGGGAAGGTAATATTTTTCCTAAGCACTCTTACTATAAAGTAAATTAGCAAAATCTTCTTCAAGCTGTAACTAAAACATAAGGGCACAGCTGCCCCGGAGGAGTACGAGGGCTCCCAATGTAAACTCCACTGATATCATCACCATCAGAAGGTCATAAAACTGATTGATTATAAATACAGTCCTCATTTGTTTACAGCTCGCATTTTTGGGTCCCGGGTAATTAGCACATTAGCAATCTCTCAAAGTGAGCGCTTACAGGTGCCGCTCCAAGATGGCCAAAGCCGAAGAGCCGCACCGGGGGAACCCAATTCCCCTTCACCAACTGCAGGAGGGCAGAAATGTCACTGGTGTGAGCATTTAGCTACTCGATCACGCCTACCGGGAGCCAAGGGCATAAGAGGGCATTGGAATGACCTGTTAATTTCCTTCAGCAGTAAGGTAGCACCCAAAAAATGAGAGCCATGTCAGCAATGTGAGGGAGATATCCTCTCTGTGAAGCCTGCGGCTGCGCAGCTCTTTTGAGATTCTCCTTTCACACAAGCCAACAAAGGAAGATAAAGATCACCCTATTTGTGGTAACTGGTACTTAGTTCCTTTGAGTTACACTTAAAATAAACTCTCTTTCAGCTCTCCCGAGGTTGCACTCCGGAGCTGTACGCCAGCCACCTTCCCTCGGCCCGCCTTGGCTCCAAGTTCAAGCCTACTCTGCACACAGGACACGAAACTTTAAAGTCACGTTTTATTTGTACAGCTGGATGCATCAGGTTTATGTTTATTGTCTAATTAGCCAACGAAACCACTTTTGAAAGGATTTTAATGCTTTACCCCCAGCGAGATCTCTGTAGCAACCGTGTGTTGAAATGCTAATGGAGGCAAAGAATTTCTTTTCCTACGAATTTACAGTGTTTTGGATACATCTCATGGGCCAAACGTTCAGCTGGGATGGCTTTGATGGAGTGAGCTGGGCTGTAGTGTAAGGGATTCTGCAGTGCAGCAGGATAATGGAGAAGCTGCTGACTGTAATATTCATTTTTAAGGTGCTTCAAAATCCTGCAGCCAACACCCAGATTTTGGTCACCTCCCACAAAAGTTAGTTAATAAAGCCTCTTGTGGTTGGAACGAGATTGACCAGCCCTGTAACTATTAAAGTATTAATGAACATAGAGGGCCTGGCGGTGATGGGTCAGCAGTTGGACTAGATGACCTTGGGGTTCTTTTCCAACCCTAATGATTCCATGACTCCATGTGTGCCCTGCCACTCACATCACTTTACAGACCAACTCTCTCGAAGCACATCTGCAGGCTTTACTCACTGCAAAAGTAATTTAGAAATCTCATACCAACATTTTGTTCAACCATGAAACATGAGAGGCAGGTGAGCAGTGAGTGCAGTCACCGGCACATCCTGAGGAGCTGCTAGTATCTGCTCACTAGAAAAGAGATGGTGCTTCACGTTTTGGGGGGTATCTCTGTTGTGTTAACTACGTTCGCAAACTAAAGCGTTTTGGAAACGAACTGTCTTCACTTACATATTTTTATAAGCTATATGAAAAAAGGAAGGGCCTCTAAACGTTACAACATTGCCAATAAATAACGCTATTGACCCTTAATTATCCGCCTTATTTAATTCCTCTTCCCAAGTGCCACCAATGCTAAATGACAGCAAATTCTCTCCAAAATCATTAATAGAAAGTTTCTCAGTGGATTTTACTATTCTGACAGGAGGGGAATTTCTTCACCAAGATTCCTTTCCAGCCCAGCTGAGCCCTCAGGTCACCTGCTTAATTTTCAGACCTTCACACCTCAACATGCCAAGAGACCCATTATCACAGAGTCGCAGAATGGCCCGGGTTGGAGGCTGACCTCAAGGATCACGAAGCTCCAACCCCCACCACAGGCAGGGCCACCAACCTCCACACTGAATACCAGCCCAGGCTGCCCAGGGCCCCATCCAACCTGGCCTTAAACACCTCCAGGGATGGACGGGGCATCCACAGCCTCTCTGGGCAGCTGTTCCAGCACCTCACCACTCTCACAGTAAAGAACTTCCCCCTGACATCCAACCTCAATCTGCCCTCCTTCAACTTCAGACCATTTCCCCTTGTCCTGCTGTTATCCACTCTTTCCTACATCCTCAGTGCAAGGCAATGACATCCTAGTTGCTTTACTCCTCAGGTTGTTTCATTCAGATGAGTGAATTTTCCTTATACAGTTGCTTGACTCAGCACTGTCTATATGCCCATCTGCTTAAAAAGAACCAACTCCTGAGCCTGGCTCATTTCAAACCTGCTTTGAGTTCTAGGTGACACCGTTTCCACTTCATGTCTATCCACAGACAAATACAACACACTTAAAAGCAACAACATTTTGCACCGCCATACCAGTGCAGAATAATACAGCAGTGCCCACTCAGTCTGAAGAGCTGCCTGCATCACAGTGTTCTCTTTGGGCCTGATGCCTCCTTATGCAACTGTCTCATGACCAAACCAGCGAAGACAAGATCAAGCAAATGATTTAGCTCCAAACATGTGAAATTGCTGGGATTTTTTACACTCAAGCCAGTTGCACTGCTAAGCCAATAAACACAACTTCAGTGGAAAATCTGATGTATTTGATCAGATGTTGCTCCTGCAGCGGTGTTGGTACATTACAGGCAACATCAGCACAGCAATTTTTCTAGCTGGTGGTGACACTCCAACAGAGCCAGCTGATAAAAAGCAAAGCTAAAATTGTCAAGACGAAGAGATTTGTTTCTAAAGTTGTCCATACCCCCTTGCTGCATCACTTGTGCCAACCTTTCTCCTCCTTACAAGTTTGGCTTCACATTTGATCTTTGTGAGCACTAAGAGAAATAGGAGATAAGAGATGAAAAAAAAAACCAAAAAAAACCAAAAAAACAAAACCCCCAAAAAATTATCTTTGCAGAAAACAGACTGTATCTGCAGTTCATCCCAGAAATCTCAATGGCTATCCTGAAATGTTTTGCTACCATTCCCCCCTCCCATTTGTATTTTTCACACTGCTGTCTTGCTGCACTCTTGAGTCTCGATGATCATCACTTAATGTAGATTGCCACCTCCCCACTGAAGTCAATGAGTTGAGTTGGTTTAGCAGTTAAGAATCTAGTTCCTGACAGCTAGACTCTGGCAAAGAAAGGGCTGAACTGTGTTTTGCAAACAAGCAATCCAAAGAACTTCATTCTTTTTCTCAGTTCATGAACCAACATTGGTTTGGTAAGAGACATTTGTTATTCAAGTACTTGTTGGACAGCCTGGATCAACAACAGCTCATTCCAGAAACGGTTCATTTCAATTTCTTGCTGCTCATGGGGTGAGAACTGTCACCTAAATCAGATAAAGCTGATTCTAATCTTTGAAGGGATGAGTAACCCTTTTAAAAATAGAAGAACAAAGGCTGATGAAGAATAAATGCTCTTGTTCACATGTAAATACAAGTACACATATGAAGAACAACCATTTCCCAAATGAGCCTGCAAACAAAAACCAGTCCAGGAGAGCACAGACAGAGCTTCCAAGGACCTCAGAAGGTTCGGGGTGGGAAGTCCAGCTGCAATAAAAATCATCGGGGTTGAAGGGATTGTTACAGCCGCTCCGATTCAACTTCTGTCCCAGGGGCAGTGGGATTCCAACCTCCAGTTCCTGCATTTACCCACCTACACGGTGGCTGAATTAGAGAACTCTCCCTGCAAGGCTGTTAAGGAAGCGTTCAGGCATCCCTTTGTAAAGTGCAAATAATTGTTCAGTGTTTGCATTTGTTTAAATTTCCCTGCTCAGAACTGTTAATCCCGAGGTTCTGAACTACCAGTTCATGTTATTTCTTCTGCTGTTGGATTAAGAATCCCTGCTGATACCATATTTTTTTTGATAGGCAGACTGGAATTGAGCTCATTCTCTATCCTTCTTTTGGTGCTTAAAGTGATCACCTTGCAATTCCTGACCAGCACCTATTTTTAAACTTTGAGTAATTGATAAAATTAGCAAATAAATCAGAATAAAGAATATCAAGGAAAGGTCGAACTTCCTGTGAACTTCATGGGGACCATCAGGATGAAAACTACATACCTAAGCTGCACCACGCGCTGTGCAGGACGTTGCTGCCTTCCTTCAAGTATGTGAGCATAGGCAGAAAAACGAGGGATTTTACAACGCTCTGCCACATTTACTGCCTTATTAAGATAGCACTTCAGATCCTGCAGCCTCAGTTACTACAGCGCATTGCTTTTCTGCTTGCACCACTCTCAGGACAGTCTCTTTGGCTACAGCATCTGAATGGCGAGCCAAAGCAAACCGCTTTCAGGACATTTTACAGAAATGTTAATATAGCTTTGTTACATTACCAGGCAGATGTGAAGTCCTTCCCGTCCGTGTTTCGACATCGCGGTGTTGGCGTGTCAGTGCACATGGCCACGTAGAGCCGTATGGTCCGCCTCACCGGACCGCGCTGCAGAGCGATGTTATTGCAAACCAGAGTCTCTACATGCCATCGCTGCAGCTCTCACCTCATCAAGAGCCAAATGAAGGAACAAGGAAAAGTTCTGAAAGGAGAAGCCAGAAGCGTGCTGGAATTAATTTCACTGAAATAAATATTTTTGTAAAATCAGCTGTACAAGCTAAGCAGTTACTACATCACTCAAGAATGAAGATAGACTTCTCCAAGCTGCAGGTCACTGCTGTGGATTTTTCTGAACTATGACACCACATCTTCACCACACTCTCTTTTTGAAAGCAAAGCATAACATAAAAGAACTCTTTTTATAGCCTGGGTCAGATAGCAAACACAGAGGGTGGTGACGCACTGAACAGGTTGCCCAAGAAGGCTGTGGATGCCCCATCCCTGCAGGCATTCAAGGCCAGGCTGGATGTGGCTCTGGGCAGCCTGGGCTGCTGGCTGGCAACCCTGCACGCAGCAGGGTGTTGGAGCTGGATGAACATTGGAGTCCTTTGCAATCCAGGCCATTCTAGGACTCTATAGTTAAAGCTGCTGAACTGTAGGTTAATGAACACCAAAGTGGAAATCCAGGTTTCAGAACTGGCTTATCAGATGCAAAAACTACATTTATCTCCAGAGAGCCACAGAATGCTCAAAGTGCCCTTTGAATTCTATGGTGGGTATCTCCCTTAAGCTACCAGAAATCCATATGCATGAGATACCATCTCACTTGTACATCTGCTCCTGAAGACAACGCTTCAGCTGCTATGAATCAGCTTATCTATGCTGACAGCAAAGGGCCACAGCTATTTCTAGCACTGGAAAATCTGTCCCGCACAGATTGAGGATGGCAGCGGTGTGTAACACACAGATCTCAGGAAGCCATCTGAGAATTCCCCGCCGTGCCCCTCAGCCACCAGGGCTGCTCTCTCTTGGATTCATTTAGCCAGTTGTGGTCTCCAGAGAGGACGTCCTTCTAAATACATTAGTGACTCACCCCCAGTCGTAACTTACTGTTGTAGAGAACATTTCTTGTTTATGTCTAGGGAAGCTAAAAAAACGTTGCTGAGTGCCTCCTTTAGTAACACCTTATACATTTTAATGTCGCAGCTGCTGCCGAGCCGTGGTCCCTAATATCTCCATAATGATGTATGGCAAGCTGAGCACATGCCCTTGAACTGCCCAAAGGAGCTGCTGCCGCACCGTCCCTTATGTAGCCAAACCAGTCCTTTGCCACATGGTACCATGGTTGGTCAGTCCGCCATCCGCATCGAGATTCAATGAACACATGCCAGACAAGGCAGGACCAAGCTCTTCAGTGGAGAAAGTTCAGATAAACGTAGAGGTTAGGGGAATGGCAGTTCTCAAGCATGCTTTTGTCCCAGAATCATGGTATGACCTTAGTTGGAAGAGGCCTTAAGGATGACTGAGGCCCAGGCCCCACGCTGTGGGCAGGGAGGCCAACCACTCAAATTGCCCAGGAGAACAAGGCCAGGCTGGATGTGGCTCTGGGCAGCCTGGGCTGCTGGTTGGTGACCCTGCACACAGCAGGGGGTTGGAATGGATGAGCACTGTGGGCCTTTGCAACCCAGGCCATGCTGTGATTCTACGAACACTTAACACCAGCATCAAGGCTTTCCTCTGCTGGTGCCCTGAGTGGCTTTCACAGCCCTTGGAACAATCTTGTTCTGATGACCTACCAAGGCAACCAAAATTACAGGAAAATAAGCATGGACACGGTTCCACAGACTTGCACACGCACCCTTCCCGAATCACTTTGAGAGCAGGCTTGTGTTTCTCAGAAGTAATCAGAGAATCCTAGAATGGGCTGGTTTGCAAAGGCCCCAAAACTTCCTGCTAAGATCCAACTTGAACCTCCCCTGTCTCAGTTTCAAACCATTTCTTATTTTTCATTGCTCAGTTTGGGGTCTGACTTTCAAGGAACTTCCTGAAATAGCGGTTCCTGACATTCCTGCCTGGCCATTAATTAGAGATGCAGGTGCCTCCACGAAGCATCTCATTTGAACGTTTTTGCTTCCACGCTCTGAGCTATTGACTTCCTCCTTGCTAATCAGCTGCACAGCACAGAGCTAACACTTTAATTACCCGTCAATTAAAAGTAGTTTCCAAAATGAAAATAAAACCAAGGAAATGATTTTTCTGGCAAGCGCAATGGATGTATGGCTGCCATCGGTGCAGACAAGGATTACTTTATCTCTTTGGTAGGCAAGACGAGCTCTGAAAGTTCTGATTTTAACTCCTGGTAAAATCACGTTGGCATTTCAGAGACATTTTGGCCAAACACTACGGAAACATTTGGTCACATCCTTCCAACCCTTAATTTCTTCCTTAAATGTGCTTTTTAATATGTCACAGTTGTTAAATTTGTAACAATAATTCCCTTGAGACCAAGCAACGGCGCTTGGTATGCGAAAAATGAACAATGCATTTGCATCAGTAAATCAAGAGGAAATTTTAAATAAACGTTTAATTGAGTACAAATAGTCTGAATGTTACTTTAATGAAATCTGACCATTCTGTAGGCTGATTTTAGCAGCAGGATGTCCTAAATAAGCTCAGCTAAAACATATGCTGCCCTACGCCTTTTGAGTTGTAACACAACTGCCTGGATTCGCTTCTTCTGATGGCTTTATGGCTTTTAGTCAAGCAAGGAAACGCACTTAAATTGATTTCCAAACTTTCGCTTCTTAAAAATGACCATCAAAATCCTGGAAACAACCCTTGCAGCGTATTGGCACTCTCAGCCTCTTTGGATGGGAGGGAAGAAGGCTTGAGATTTGTATACAAAAAGACTCGTATAAATTCCTGCTAAATCTCATACAGAATTTGAGTACACCAGTATTGGGTTAATTGATGCCCTTGGAGCAGGGGCTGCTCTGGGCAAGGAGGGCACAAAGATGGCGTGTTTCCCTGCTAGAACTGCCCTCATCTACTCTGGAATGAAAGCTTCTGTTCTTGCTGCCCCAAGGCTGCATTATATAAATCTTTGGGACTAGTAATTAACAACTTATTTAACCTGTCTCGCAAAGCACGGAGGACATTTCTAGGCCCTGTGAAAATGCTAAAAGTACCGTTAACCTGCGTGTTTCTCAGCCAATACAAACAGCTTTCAGTACGTCTGCATCTCCCTCCAGGGCTCAGGGCTGCAGCCCTTCTGATTTTAATGGGATCTCTCCTTTCGGAACACAGCGCCCACTGTGTGCTATGGTGGCAGCAGGACCATTCAGAATAGGAACGGATTCATTTGCTTTTTCCTTTAAAAAAGCAAAATCAGCCCATTTCAGACTCTGGTTGCTGAGGCAGACATCCCATAGTGCTTTTAGCCTTGAGCATTTACTCAGACCTCCTTTTGGCTTCAGTACGAGCGCAAACAGTACAATTTAACAGATACATCAGTGCCCTGGGATTCAGAAGCCCAGCCATCAGCTCTGCTGCTAACCATTGCCACCTGCTTTACCTCTCAGCACTCTTGCTCCTCTCCCACTCCGTGTCTGCCCTGTCTATTTGAACTGAGCTTCTTAATGCAAATACCATCTTCCTGTAAAAGCTCTCAGTGCCCAGCGCCGGAGCCTTGATGTCTTTGGGGACTATCAAACACACAGAAAATAAGAACACAGGCAGTCCTTCCCTGTTGGCTTTATTAATAAACGCGGGTATTTCAGCCATGATGTATTAGCCTTGTGCTCTCCACTTCTGTTATCTCTAATTAGCTATCTGCTAAAGCTGTTCCCTTCTGAACAGCGTAATCCTTCCCCATCTTCTTAACCCATTGCCCCATGCTATTTATCAAGACTACATTCAGAGAAACATTAGTACAGTTGCAAATTCAATCACTCCACGCTTGGAGAATGCACAGCCCAAGATGGCCCACGCCTGAAGTCCTCGGAGTGCAGGCAATGATGTACATGCCTTTTTTCTATGATCAACCCATTTATTTCCTCAGCTGGCCTTAGACATTCTCTGTCACGGACAGCAGAAGTGGCAGAGGTGGTGAGGAACTCAGCATGGCGGGATGTCATGTCTCTGGCTGCAGCTTGGAAAGAAATGAACATTTTGTGGACTAGATGACCTTTCAAGGTCCCTTCCAACTCAAATGATCCTATGCTCTTTCCACTGCTGTCCTACAGTCTGGCTCCTACAGCACAGCCCTTTCAAACTGACCTGCTTTGAAAACCACGATTTGTGTGGCTATCTTGAGTTCCTGGTTCTACACCTGATCCTGGTACTCCTCCCTATAACACTTCATGTCCCATCTATGTATCTCTTCCATACACACTGGTTCTCTGCCATAGAATCACTGAGGTAGGAAAAGACCTCTAAGATCTTCCAGTCCAACCATCCACCTACCACCAATATTTTCCACTAAGCCACATCCCTCAGTACATCTCAACATTCCTTGAACACCTCCAGGGACAGTGACTCCACCACCTCCACGTGCAGCTCATTCCACTGCCTGACCACTCTCTTGGAGAAGAGTTATTTCCTAAGATCAGCCTGAATCTCCCCGATGCAACTTGTCCCTGCTTCCTTCTATGCACTTGGTCTACTGCACTTCCCTCCTCTACCACTGACAACTGTTTCCATCCCATACATTCCCACCACTATTGCTCCCACCTGCCTTCAGTCAACTGCATCCTTTCCCAACCAGCAGGCTCTATCCCGGTCTCCTTTGGCTTATTAGCCCCCATCTGCTTGCAAGTCCTGTTGGGCTTCCCCACCACATTGCTTCAGACATAACCTCAGAAGACTCCTGATTCCCTTCTTTTCTTTCTCCATCCTCTGTGTTCATTCTGGCCCACTCTGAATTTAAATCACAGATTCCTTTTCTGTGTTTTCTGGCCACCTCTCCTGCTGCTCTCAGCCTCTCTCCAGCACTACATGGACTACTGAAGACCTGAGACAGGCAAACCCTACAAGGATTTTAGCTAAATCTTCACTGAACTCATCCAAACTGAGATTTTTTTTGTCCTCTGATTTGCCAAGGTGCAGGTGTATTTTAAAGAGCAAAACTATAACATCCCTGAAAACAAGAGAAATATAATCTGTGAAGAGATGAGGTAAGAAAAGCTTTTAGTGAGTCATTCTTCTGAATGAAATTCTTATACTCAGTCACCAGAAGGGTACCTGCTGCTTCTGGGCAGATATTTTTAAGCTCTTGATTCATTAATTGCATTTCACCTGATAAGGTTCTGGGACAGTACCAAAAATAACTGTATTCTCCACTCAGACGTGTCTCAAATGGTGCCATGTGATGATGGGAGAACATGCAATCACGTAACCTTCAGAGCTCAGTTCCCAACAACCCAAACTAAACACCAAAGTCTTTCTAGCTGAACCCCTCAACGTTACCAGGACAGTTTCATCCAGGAACAAATCCACTTAATGTTTGCTCACATCACCACTGCTAGCCATGCATATCATGAACATGGTTTCAAACTATTTCTGTGAGTACAATAAAAGGCAGCATGTCCTTAACCAAAGCAACAACTGGCACGACTGGATGGATCTCCAATATTGCAGAAACAAAGGGCAGCTAATAGCCTAATCACATTCCACTCCACTTCCTCAGGCAGAAACCACCAGCACCCTCCCTCACTTCACCTCTTCGCAAGACTGGATCACATCTCTAAAAAAAATAAAGCTTCCAAAGAAATGCAGCCGCAGCAGCACAGCCAGCAGCTGTGCAGGTAGCAAATTCCCCCAGGAGCCGGTCAGACAATGCTAGTGCTCGTTAGGTCTGGGTGGGACGGCAGAAAAGGGAACGCACATTTCCCTTCATTCATCAAATTGAAACGAGACTTCAGAAAAGAAAAACCCCCAAACACCCAGCAGTTGGCAGAGCCCAGGACTGGGGACAAACCAGGAGAAAGAGACACTTTGATCATTAAAACTGCAAGTGAAGGTTAAAATAAGTTGTTACATAAAGGGGATTCTTTAGTTCCAGGAATGTTTGATCCGATTCACGGCAAAGGATGTGCACCCATTTCTAACGGAAAATCCTTTAGCTTTGGTATGAATTTATCTAACCGGCCAGACAAATTGCTCATATCAAACTGTCATTTGGATGTTCAGCCATTGAAAACACAGTTAAAGCATGTCCCTTAATTAGAAATCCCGTGGAAATGAAAACAATCCTCTCTGGCATCTGGTTACCCTGGATGGTAAGTTGGACTTATCATCTGGCACGGTCCCCTTCCTGTTTGCGTGGGTGGACCGAGGCAGACGTGGAATTCTGCTCCCCTTCCAAGAGCCCTCGGAGACGTGCAGCCTCCCAGGGCAGCGCTTTGTCCCGCTGCAAACAGGTCTGGTAGACACAGCGAGCTGCCCAGATTAGGGGTGGATGGGATAGGAGGCGTCTGCTCAGCAGGGACCAAGAGGAGCTTAACAATATTTAAAGAGATCAATATATTTTCAGTCTGTTTCGTTTCACCAGAGCGGAGTCTCTTTGATCAGGATGCATTTGTTTTCCAGAAAACTCTTTATTCATCTGCTGGGAAAAAAACAGCACAACTCCACCATGGCCTTCACCTCCTGGAAGGAGCAGGTAATTCAGCAGTCCTTCCAGCCATGTCCTTCCTATTGCTGGCCTTGTATTACTCAATGCTTTCTTCCTAGCCCCGTGTCCCAGCAGCTCGCTATTACGTAAGAATTCCAGTCTCATTAAAACAGGCCTCAAAACCTCACAGTTGTGGGGAAAACCCTAAAAGATTGATTCCAAAGGCTAAAATGCAATAGCCGCGTTTTTAGCAGGGTGAACAGTTAACCACTGGGATGATTGCATTGGGGTACGGTAAGTTCTGTATCACAGAATTATCTCAGTCAAATAGCAAATCCTTTCCCCGTGCAGACCGGCCAAAGCACAAGCTTTGAGCTCTACCAGGAACAATCCCACCACACAGTGAAATTCGCTGCCTTGTGTTTTGCCAGTCAGCTCAGAGAAGCACAGCCATTCCTTGGGACCTTGCGTGCCAGACAATGGGAAGAGAGCCCAAAGTGCTCTGGTTTTGTTCTTGGGGTGACAAACTCATGATGCACGTTGGCATTGGTGATACACCGCTTTTCATTTATCTGTAAACGTTTGTTTACAGCCCCTGCTTATGTAAGGTTTGGGATGTTGCTCACATCTAAGGAAACGTTAGACTCCCAGATGCCAGACAACTCAGCCAGGTGGACTCAGGCTGAACTACGTAGCTTTTCACCAGAAACAAATGTAGCTATTTCTCCCCTCCATCAGGAAGAGTTCTTGAAATGGTTACCAGACCCAAGCATGCACGCAAGAAAGCCTCATGCCTCAGATTTCCCAGGTTTTACATAGATTACAGACCAGATTCATGGAAGCTGAATGCCCCCTTATCCCACAGAAGAGCCTGGGGAGACTGAAGAAACCTCATGTGGGCTCCACACAGGTGGGTTCTGAGGTATGAAGACAGGAATGGAACGAGGGGAATCTGCTCTGTGCCAATCATTCTCTGGGAAGCCTACTCGTGCTATGAGACCAGTATAACAACTTCAATGTGATTCTTCTCCCTTTCTACCACTTTCCACTCAAGACATTCCCCTGTGCCTGGCTAAGCTTCCCAGGACACAGGATGAAGAGAGGAGCTTGACTGCATGAAGTAACAAGAAATAAAAGTAGGGTATTAAACAGGACGTTGCTGTAGAGTAACAGGAAGGGTGGAAAGGAATGGGCTCATGCATATTACAGTCCTATAAAAGAGAAAGAATTCTTAAATGAGTATTAAAGAGGGCTAACTCGGTCACAGCATGAGAAAACTAGTTTAATCACCTATTGTGCAGCTGTAGTTAATTTTGTGTCGACTTTACACACAGCCCAGCTATCATGCAATGCCCTGTACAGTCACCATGGGTGATGCTTCACTTTTATCATGGGTGCTATTAATGACACCATTACTCGGGTAAATCTTCCATCAAGCTAAGCTGGATGTTTCCTTGAGAAGGACCCGAGGTCATAAAACACCTGATGAATATACGTGGTGGGAGGATGAATCTGCTTCCTGGCTGCATGGAAGAGAAACACAGGGCGTGTGAGGATGCATAAACTCACACACATAGTTTCCACCCAGACAACCTCAGTGGGATCAGCTCCAACCATCTCTGCAACAAACCCTTAACGTCTCTCTGGTGAGAGGTGTCTCCTTGGGAAAGTCATAAAGCAGTCACAGATTTGTGAGAGTTCCAGACCTTGCTGTGGAACACAAGCTATTTTCTGAAGTGTGGCTTTGTCAGTAGCATATTCTCATCTTAGTCTATAGCCAAGCCACAACTGAATGATCAGAGAGCTAACTACTTCTAATGGCCATCTCAAAATCTAACAGGTGAACTGGTGGAGCAACACCTAAAAGACCAGCAAAAGGCTAAGTGGGAATCTTTGCTTAACCAGTTAACAGCTCGTTAAATCACTGTGTGTTAAATCAAACAGCTCCAACAAGTTGTCTGCTAAACCCTAAACAAGCCTAAAGGCATTGTGAAAACAGCTTCAATTTCCAGGAACCATGCAAAGTGTGTCACTTTGTATATCCTGAGAGGGACATCTCAGCAAGCTTAAAAGCAGTAGAAATCATATTTAGCTTGACTGGTCCAAAAGGCTACTCCCACTTGCCCAACAGCTCACCCCCTTAGGAAAAGAGCCCCAGATAATCCATATCCCCACCAGCACTGAGCACGCAGGAATAGAGTTTGCAGTCAGTGCTTTCTGCTGCCACTGGCCGACAAGATGTTAATTATCACAAAGGGCAATCACATGCTGGCATTGGCTGAGCACTGTGGTAACACCTGCAGTGTTTGCTGCCTTTAATGCCTGGCAAGAGCAGCAGCACTGCAGTGTATTACAGCACCTGCTGTCCCCAGAGCTCAGTGTGTGCGACCAGAGGAAGACCAGCCCTGTCCCTGGGGTACCAATGGGAAGTTGCAAGAGGAATCACTGATGTCACCACTTCTGATGTGGGAATCCACTGCAAACGTGCTGCTTTGCAAACGTGAAGTTCTCCAGAAGAAAGGAAATTCTGCAACTTGGGAAAAAATGCCAAGTGACTCTGCATACAATGCTTCTGTTTCCTTGTGGCCATAGAAAAGACAGTTCCTGGCTTGACTGGAATTGCCCACGTGAGTTGATGCAGGTTTTAATCCCAAACCACCAGATGGCTGAACCTCTTCTGGTGACCAGGAGAAACAGTGGAAACCATTTTTGACTCTGTGATTTTCATCGATGTTCCTCTATGGCTTGCTCTGATGGAGTCACATGGAGAGCCAGGATTCTGCTAACCTGCAGACAGTGCTGTAGCTGCAGCTTCCCAATGGAATCCTTACACCCTGATTTAGAAGCAGGAATCATTGCAATATTTCCATATACTGAGCCCTGGCCCAGAGCTCCTGGTTATCACCGCCTTTGGCTTGTATAACTTCTGATGCAAAAAGCAAACATTTATCACATGCACAAACAAGATGATATGAAAAAAAAAAAAGTTTTGTATATAATTAAATGCATGGTTTCGCAGCTAATTTGATGCAGTTCTGAAAGACAAGGACCTTCCATTACTCCAAGCCTTGTCAGTGTGCCCCTGTATCTTTGGGGAAATGTAAAGACATACACCTCAATTTTATCACTGCCATCACACTGAAGCATTAGTAGAGGTGCAAAGCAAGAAAGCAAAGTCAGTCATAAAAATCAGGGGGTAGGTCTCCAGTAATTAGTGGAAGAGGCTCCTTAAAGAAAGCATCTGAACATCCTATGAGACAAAACAGGAGATTAGCTTGTATATACCCAATGAGCATGCTATAAAAAAATCCAACAGATCTTTTTAACCCACTGTGACTTGAATAAAATATATTCACACTCCATACGTATGGAAACACCAACAGCATCATAACACAACCTTCCCGCTCCCATTTTAAGCCTTAAAATCCTCACCTACATACTGGTGCTATAATAATGACTGCTTAATTGCATGTAGAATTCCCCATTAAATATCCCACTGTAAGTCAAACTGTTCTAATTACACACACAAACAAAAACAAACAACAAGCAGAAGAAAACCTACCCATATCTAGCATGGCGATATCTATCTACAGATCCCTAGCAAAGGTCCTCCATTGTCGAGGACATATTTGCTCAATTTAACACAGGTGGGATCATGAGTACGTCTCTTCTTTCCTCTCTCCTCCAGAAGGAGCAGCTACAGCTTGCAGGATGATGGTGGAGATGGGTTGATGGCTGGACACGATGGCTTCAGTGGTCTTTCCCAACCTCAGTGATTCTGTGAGTGGTCAGAGGGCTGTAACAGACATACATTACATGCCTCGCTGAATCTGCAGCACCCTTAGACAAACTGACACCTCTACAACAATCCAACAGTGGGAAAGGTAAAAAGCCATAAAGCTGGATTAATATTAGAAGATGCCATTTCAGCCTTCCCATTGCAATACAGACTCCAACAGCAAAAATGGAACTGAGAAGGGAAGCACTGATACAGCCAGATGAGGCACCTGCAGATGCTCAGCCATCAGTCTAGAGACAGAAGACACCCTGTCCCATGCTACCACTGCCCTACGCAGCTGATCTGTGTTCATAAAGCTCCTCATTCAGGCATGACCCTGCCCACCTGCACCACCCAACAAGATCAGGCTGTGGCAGGCAGGGGAGCTCGCTCCATGTGTGTGGTCAGGCTTGCAAACACAACACTGCAGTAAGACTATAAAAGCCATCTTGAACTCAGTTTTTTCAGGGCTGATGTAACTGGGTGGGGACACTAAGAGGCTCATGATAAGCCGAATATAATGATGGTTGAAATAAAACATTTGCATATAAAATTTAACTCCTAGAATTTACTAGCAGCAGGGAGATAACAGTACAACAGGCTGATGGAGAGCCATTATGAGATCATATTCACACTGATCTGAAGCCTGTAGGCCTTGCCTTGTGGAGGAAGCACTCATTGTGTGTAGTACAGTAAGGGCGGTGTTTTGAAACAAAGAGATGAAACAGTTACTTTAACACAGCAACAGCACTGTCACTGTAAATGTGCCGTGCCGTGGATTTTATTGCATTTTCATAGCAGAAGAGGGAATTTATGATGTGATGCTACAAGTCCAGCCAGCCTTCTTCTGTCAGTGGGGTACCTCTCTTCACTCACATCTAAAATATTTGCTGATACCGAAACGTGACCAGGAGATACAAAAACAACCTTTTACAACACAAGAGAACATTCCATCCATCCAGCTCAGAGCAAAAAGAAGAAAAACAAATAGATTGAGCATCTGTTTCTGCAAAGTGTGGACGCTGCTCTGCAAATGTTTCTATTCTAAGGAAAGCGTACAGAGAGAATTACCACTGAGCTTTTGCAGACAAAGCAGCAAAGAAAAGATGCTATTACTATTGTTATCAAACGAAAGATACCTCATGTTTATCAATGCTTTTTGAGATAAGAGCTACCCAACATAGAAACACACTTGGGCTTGCCCTCCTGCAGCCAAGTATCAATACTGATGGTGTCAGGACGATGTATTCATTCTACACAGATTACACTAAGCAGCAACTAGTCCCACACAATCAAAGACCGGTCATTTATTTTCATTAGGGGGACCATTTGTAGTAGATTTCATAGACTTACAGAATCATTCAGGTTGGAAAAGATCTCCAAGGTCCTCAAGTCCAACCCCAACCCACCCCACTGTGCCCACTGAGCACAAACACAGTTCTTGAACACCCCCAGGGACTCCCACCTCTTCACTGGGCAGCTGTGCCAGTGACCAGCACTCTGAGTATAAAAGCTTCCCAATATCCAACCTGAACCTCTTCCAGTGCATTTCAAATGTGCTTGACTAAACAGAACTGGCACTTAGGCATGACAGGACCAGATCCATTCTGAACAGAAGCTAAGACTTCCCATAATTAAGAATTCAACATTAAGAATAATACAATATTTGGGAAAATTTCCTCTCTGAAAGAGCGGTCAGGCACTGGAACGAGCTGAGCAGGGAGGTGATTGAGTCATCATCCCTTGAGGTGTTCACTAAATATTCAGATGCTGTACTAAGGGATGCAGTTTAGTAGTGAAACATCGAGGGTAGGCAGATAGACTGGATGATCTTGGAGGTCTTTCAACCTTGGTGACTCTATGAATTAGAAAAACATTGTGTGATGCTGAAAATTCAGTTTGATCCAATTATTTGATGGGTTTCTGTTCACCTTAGCAGATAAAAAAAATCCTCCAGGTTCAATGAGGAAAAGAACACCTTGGCGCACGGCTTATAAGACAGCAGCAACAGATTGTGGGTTGGTTTAAATCAAGAGAGAAACAGTAAGAAAAATTACTTCAGAAGCATTTGCAGAGAGGAACATTCCACCAAGACAACGTCATCTGTCCTTACTTCCCCAAAAGCAGCATCACCAAAGCTGATCGCGGGATTTCAAGCCCTGAATGTTTCTCTGTATTGCCCAGGTGGAGAGTGAAAATACTTTATGATACCAAAAAGACAGAAGGAAGATCCTCAGGTATTAGAAAGCAGGGACCAGGATTTAATGCTTTTAGAAGGACCAGTGCCTGTGATCCACCCGCACGATGACGTGAGACGTGGGCCACAGGAGATACGACTGGCTGTGTAGTTTTAAGTAATGCACCAATAGAATGCTAAACAACAACATATGCACTGCATTTGTAATGAGATTGGACTTTTAACCTTCTAAAGCAGTGGGAAACAATAGGGCTTTTAAAAATACCAGCTCAGAGGTAAGGAGAGGGTCAGCCTCGTACAATTTATATTTATAAAGTTGCATGGCTGAGTTTCACTTTGAATTAGAAATTATTTGAAAAAGTCAGAGGAAATCAGGGGAGGAGGGAGAAAAATAATGTTGGCATAGGGGAAAGAACTCGGAGACAGCAGAAGAGATGGCAGGGGAGGCCTCTCAAAAAGCACCCAGGGAATTACGCTCCCCCAGGCCCCAGCTCACACATTGCCATTAGCAATGGCTCATCCACTTGCCTGAGATGCAACACCAAGATCTGATGGGTGCCTTCTCCTCTCTGCATACGTGGACCTCAATCAGATGTTAATTCCTTCAGAAGTACCAGGCAACAGCCATTCTCATAGGTGACCCACATGAAACTGAAGTCAGAACTTCAGCTGCTATAAATGAGATCAGAGTGAATCCAGCTGATTCACGTTAATTTAATGAACCAGATGAACTTGCCACGGAAAATGTCAGAAAGCAATGAACTGCTCTAATGACAGATGTAAGCCCGAAGCTCATTTCATACACCACACAAACCTTAGGAAAAAGGAGAGCAGGAATCGAGCCCCATACCAGAACATCTGCACTGGGTCTGGGCAGAGGGCCATGCTTCAACCCCATACAAAACCAGGAGTTCCCCATGAGGCAAGCAGTCACGTCCTCCATCCTAATTCCTCTCTTGCCTTGTGCTGAGGAGAAGGGAGCCCTTCTCTCCAGTTCAATCCAGCACAACCCTGAGCTCAGCAGGTCTAAGTGAGAGCTGCAGGCTTTGCCCACAACTTCACATACCAGGCTAAAGGCAATTTGATGACATTTCCCTCCCCAGACAGGTTCCAACAGCAGCAAAGCAAATAAAAGAAGGAAAAGAAGGAAAAAAGAAAAGGAGGATTTGAGATTGCCAAATTCTGACACCATTTTTGTTAGAAAAATGGGACTAGACAGGATGGCAGGGAACTCAGATCTCTGCAACCTCAGCAAACACACAGAGCTGTTTCAGGAGGACCCAAAGGACGTTTCCTTCACCTTATCAGATATTACAGGCCAGTGGACATCATTACTCAATACCCTACTGAACCAACCGCGGTCATCTGGGAAAAGACCAAGTGCTACAACCCTGACCTGCCTCAGGTAAAGTGCAGGAGATCAGCAGAGCATCACCAACACAGCCACGGGAATGTGTTACACGAAAGAACTTAGCAAACATAATGTTGTCCCAGTTCACAGGGACAACAGAAAGAAACCTCAAGCTTCCTGTCAGGGACATGGAAGGAGTTAAGAGAAGGCCGTTATGTCAGCAGTGGTACAACCTGCACAGCCCTGCTGTCCTACAGCCCCATGTTGCCCTGTCAGCCACAGACATGCAGACTTTAGATGCTGGGGATAGGGTTCGGGTAAAGGCCCTTTCTTGGGCCTGACCCTTCAGCACACTTTTCTGTTTTCCAGCTCTGTGGAAGCAGTCTGCCTGCCACGATCCACCCAGGCACTGCCCGTGTCACTCAGAAGCTGGCACCTCCTGTTCACAAGGCTGAGCAGCGCTGCAAGCAGCCAAGCACTCCGGTCCTTCACCAAGCAAAACAGCTCAAGGAGGATTTGGCAGGAGAAGGAGCAGCAGAAACTGACCCAAGTCAAATGCAACTCTCCAAGAAATTCCTTTTCACTTGCAAGTGACATACAGACTTGGCCTGCCTTCCTCCGTCTTACCAGCACCCTCCTGCAAGGCAGCATTAGAAAGGAGCCTGTCTCACCCAGGGATGTTTTTCAACAATACTTCGTGTCCTCTTTTACCGTCTTCTTTTTAAGCCACTTCCAAGCTCCATTCCTTCTGCTCCCTACTCAGATCAGACTAATAAGAACATCACCTCAGGGAAAAGACTTGTACACAGACAGACTTCCTCTTCAGAGGATCAAATGGACCAGACTGTTCCTTTTCAAGTTTTATTAATCCTGGTTCATAATTTCCACCACATCATTAGTCATTTCCTATTATTGAATAGCTGGTAGCGGCAGCATCGCGCAGTAAATAGCAAGATAACCGTGCCACCTGCAATTTCTTGGCTGATACCTTCCCACAACCACATCTGGGGGAAAGACTAAGAGGTAAAATGAAAAGCCCGGCCATGTCGACTTTTTTGATCTGTGG
This sequence comes from Excalfactoria chinensis, assembly GCF_039878825.1. NCBI lineage: Eukaryota > Metazoa > Chordata > Aves > Galliformes > Phasianidae > Excalfactoria > Excalfactoria chinensis. The sequence continues at coordinate 1,019,389 of NC_092829.1, read as the reverse complement.
CTCATTTCTTTTATCCACATCATCTGCTCAGCTGGCTACATAAGCTGCTGCAGACCTTGCTTAAAAACAGCTCCAGAAGATTAACACTAAAACCAGCAGTTTGGAAATGTGGTGATTTTCACTGGAATGCCCGTTCTGAGGCACGCAGGGTCTGAGGGGATCTTGCTGGTGATCAGGCCGTCTTATTTATTTGGTTTCCTAAGCTTTTCCTGGTTTGTCAACATCCTTTAGGTAATTTTGCCACCAAAAATGGGCAGAGAATTCAAACACCTTGCAGCCATCTGTTTCCTATTGAGTTTTTCTTGCCCTCTCCAGTGAAACTTATTTTTCTACTAATGTCCTTTTTGCCTTCTACCATCCAGCTCAAGAGATGGACTGGGAAAGACCACCACAGTCAGCTTCAGTGTAATATCCCAGGAGTTGGACTCGATGATCCATATGGGTCCCTTCCGACATGGGATATTCTATGATTATATGATCCATACACAGAGTGTTCTTTTGGGCCCTCATCTTTCTTTCCGTACCACAGCGGTCTCCCCACACAAGTTCTGGGTCAGAGTTTCTATGTGGTTCACTGTTTGGTGGAGCAGGACAGACCCGCAGTCAACAGCTTGAGTCAGAGTGTGGCTGCAATGACCGCGGGACAGCTGTTAGAACGGGGAGAGCCGATTTCCACCCCAGCAGTGGAACTTCTCTTTCCTTCTTTGCCGTTATCTCAGTACATTTCCCAGCCTCCCTTCTCCTGGCCTGCTGTTTCCCCACAGGCTCTGCAGGACAGCCTCACCCTGGCCACACACCAGGTTCACTGAAGACAATGAGTCCTCCCACCATCTCCAGGGCAGGCAGTGGAGTCCCCAGGACTCCAAAAGGATTTCCTCCTTTTCACTAGTCCTTGTGAATGCAGCCTTGTACACGAAGCACAATCGCTTGGGCTGGAGCGCGTTCCTAGCAGGAAGGAATGGCTTTGGGTTTGTGGCACAGCAGGTTTCTGCTGCAGCCTTCCTGCGTGACCTCAGGGAAGAAGTCACCTGCCATCAGACTTTCTCAGTGCTCGTTTCAATTCGTGCCCATTCTTCTGAACACAGATATTGTTTATTAGAGGTCATCTGAGTCCTAGGTGAAAAGAGGTAATTAAAGGCCCGATGACTAATGTGTTTAACACATTAACATGTGTTTGCTTTCATAGGGGCTTTGTGCAAACGTGATCTGCCAACCTTGCGTGCCACTGCTGGCACTCAGTGCTTCAATCTGCCAACAGGAGGTAGCAACACCTGCGTGCATCTGTCCCTGTTTACAGCAGCCCAGAGGGATGGCCAGCTTAGTGCTCCAGAACTTGTGCTGCCTTTACCCCTAGGACAAGAGAGCCATCCTTTGTAATCCCAGACATCTGCATGCTTCTTCATACTTGTTTATGTTTTTCTCTCTATTTCCCTAAATGCACATAAGCGAATGCTTTCAACATACACTTATTTATATATTAGGCAAAACACATCTCTGTCTTAAAAAGCAGCAGAAGCTAACTTCCCACAGGCAACATCCACTTCCCTTGCCTGCTTGTATGAACAGTCCCTAACTACCCATTCCCTTTCCTCCTGAAATACACAGAGCGTAAGAAGTGCTCAGGTTGTGTTCTCTGTGTGTCTATCAAACGCTCACCTCACCAAACACTCAGACTATCATCTTCTTCCTTTTCTCTGACCCAGCTCCCAAATTCTATACGAGCTTTTTGTGTCCCTGTCTCCCCTGTGCTGTGGGCAGGTAGACTTGTTCACATCTTGAGAAGGAAACGGAGAGGACAGCATCACCGCAGGCCAACAGCGTTCCATGGCAGGATTTGTCAAAGCACTTTGACTTTCACAGCATTTTTCATGGACCCAGTTTGAAGCACACCCAGATAGAGCTCAGATGAACCCCCATTAGCAAACATTGCCTTTAGGGCTTCCAGCTGAGAGGTGGGCGAACACCTCTCACCTCACACAGAACCTCTGCGGCAGCATCAGGAATTGCATCTCAGTGCCTGAATCCCAGGGCTGCTCCTTCCTTTCTCACCCTGCCGTGTCTCACCCAGTCTCCCATGCCCACCCTCAGCGATGGCAGGAGCTGCTTTCCCCAGCCACCCCTCTCAGCTCTCCATTTCCTCTGCTCTTCCACGGGAGCCTAGAGCTGTGATGATCATTGGGGCTCCTTCAACAAGCCCAAGGGGGGTGAACCAGGCCACAGGGCCAACAGGGAGTCCCCAAATTCCTTAGCTGTTACAGCAGACTTTTCATTGTTACCCAGGCAAGCAACTTAACCCCCTACCCTCCTTCTAGCAAGCGTGAGCTAATCCTGCACAATAAAATCTTCCTCCCTTGGTGCAGTGCAAAAAGCTCTAATTAGCGTTCCTAAAGTATCTTCAGGCCTCAGACCATAAAAGTGTAAATGGCTCATCTTCTAAATAATAGCAATAAAATCCTGCAATCAGTAACTTGACCGTAACTGCTACACGGGTATAATAAATTGCTTTTGCCATCTCCAAATGAATTGTCATGAATCAGGGCCTTTGTTCTCACAGTCAGCCAGTTATTTTTTGCCCTTCTGATGGAATTCCTGCAATAACAATGGGGGAAGCATGTAATGGAGAGTGACGGGCATCTTTATAAACAGCGCTGGTCACGTGAGCCATATATCAGAGAAGTAGATTTTTAGTACAGTACCATCTAAACAGCCTAACGAAGACGGGGAAAGCCTGTTGATCTGGTTACTCCGTATAGAGACAGAGTGTTTTATTTTAAGCTCCTGTAATCCTCGGAGTTAGCCAAAAGGAAGGGATCATTTCCAGCCATATTTTTCAAATAGGAAACGGAGAGCGGTGAGCAACCCATCAGATCCGAGGAGTCTGAGAGAGGACTGGGAGCTGAGCTCAGCTCAGGGCTTTAACTTCAACCTTCCCCTTTTCTTCCAGTTCCCAAGGAACACCCTGCCTCTGCCAGGAACCCCATCCCAAAGCTGCTGTGCAGCTCCTCTGTGACAGCAAGCACTGCTGAACTGTGCACAGAACAGGAGCCCGGGGTTTGAACCCCACTGTGCTCTTCAGCCCCATGTAGGATCAAACCCCGACATCCCAGGTTCGAAAGCCTTGCATTTCACATTCCTTCACCAATGGGAACAGCACATCTTAATTCAAGAGAGGGTCAGGCTGTAGCTCTTTATAGCAAACAGGGAGGAGGGAACGGTTTGTGTGGAACCTAATTATTTAGCGGTGTGCTGAAAAGTCGCCTGGCAGAGTCTGCCCTTGCAGACAGCACTTTCTCTCCTAACAGTGATCCTGATAGCAGGACTTTTATCAGCAGGGCAGCACTGTGCTCTGCTCAGACCCCAAGTGGTCTTCACAGCTGCCACCACCTCCTTTTAAAAGGGTACAAGGGGCCTGTGAGGTTAAGAAAGGATAAAAACAAGTACTTATCGTTTGGGAAGTAATGTCACTGGTTATCTAAAGCAACGTAATTATATCACAAGCTTTATCTGCGAGTGGCTTTTTCCTTCCAGGGGGTAGGAATAGAAAAACTTTTCACTTCATAATGAGTCCTATTGAAACTCCATTTTGCCCTTGGCAAAAGGCCATTATCCAGCAGAAACATGTAATCATCCTAAAAATGCATAATGGCATGGAAAACGGACAAGTAGTTTCTTGAAATATTGTTTGTAAAAGGCCTAATTTATAATGGGGATTGTTTGTGTTAGGGCCTTTTGGCATGTATGGTTAACAAGAACTTGCTGTTCTGCTGCCAGTTTGTCTAATCAAGAGGGCCTTGTGCAGGCCTCCCTCCATACGGCCATGGAAACAATGGGAGCTTTTTCCAGGAGCTGCCCCATCATGACAGAGCACCCACTGCTTCATCTGTTGTTGTTCCTCACCACGGACATACTGCTGTCAATGTGCCACATCAAGACATAAACGGCATCAGATTCAGTGCACTGCTGTCCATCTAGAGCAATATTAGGAATGAGCTGGCAGCAGCAGTAATTGAGGTCAATCATGCAACTGCTGGCTCTTTGTGGTGATGCCATGGTGTGACCAACGCCTTCCCTCCGGAAACGCAGCAGTTTGCACACACGCTATGAATGAAAGCTCCGGCCCTGCAAAGAGTTGGATCATGTGCAGGAGAAAGCGTTCTGCAAAAGGAAATGAGAAAGACGCAGAATCACAGAATGGCCCAGGTTGGAAGGGACCTCAGGGATCATGAAGCTCCAACCCCCACCACAGGCAGGGCCACCAACCTCCACACTGAATACCAGCCCAGGCTGCCCAGGGCCCCATCCAACCTGGCCTTGAACACCTGCAGGGATGGACGGGGCACCCACAGCCTCTCTGGGCAGCCTGCAGTACCCACTCTTCACCTGCTTTGTTATTAGGTTCAGAGTACAATTTGCTTGTCTTCTGTATCCACAAAACAGGAGTGGGAAAGGCCCCATTATATCTGGCTCTTATTACCAGGTGTCTTGGTCTGTGGCAAACTGAAAGCTCTCTCTGGTTTATAACCCCTGCAGGTACCCAGTAACCTTTCTGTGATCCCTCCAAGCATCTCCTTTATGTCAGGAAAGGCTCCACTCAGTGCTCCTGGCAGACGTGTCGCTCAGCCCACATACCTGCTCACAGGAACTGCCCTCCAAAGCAGAGCTAAAGCTACACAATAAACGTTCCTTCCTGAACCTCCTATTGATCCTGGATCTGTGAAGCAGGGTGCCATGCAGAGGGGGGGATATGTGCCGGAAAAACAGCATGAGAGATTGCTTTTGAGCAGAGCACAGGATGATACCGCTCCCAGCAGTGAGCCACGGGGTGCAGCACGGAGGGAAAGGAGGAACCATGGGTTTCAAGACTTGTAGTGCCAACATCCAGGCCTGAAAAGTTGTACCTTGTGACACCAAGCAGTCATTTGCTGTAGGTTTGTGCCCCGAGGCCTCTGGCACAGACGATACCTACTGAGCCTGGCACTGTACGTGCCTTTATTTTAAGACAGTCCTTGCTACTGAGAGCTTAGAATTGACACAGAACGGTATTTTTAACAAAAGTACAATAATTGCCACAAGTAAGATGAAAACAACGCTATAATTTGGACAGCTTGACAGAATGCGAAGACCCTCTGGAGAGGAACACAGTTCAAAGCATTTTTGTCTTTGGGGCGTTTTTGCTGAATCCGTGGGTATCCCTCTAATGTACAGAAAACAAGAATCCTTCTTTATTTGCTCCAAAGCTGTGTTTGTACAGTAACTTCTGAAGAAGGCGCTTCTTCCTTCCATAACCAAATAAAATGATCCCTTAGGCTATTTATAGTCCTCACGGCCCAAAGACATCACTTGGCTCTCTACCACAAGCCCGGCAGTGTGTTACTATATTAAAAATTGCGCAAATGTAATGACGGGGTACTGCAGGCAGCGTCTGCAGACAGAACCTGCCAGAAGCCAGGAGACAGGAAACGCGGGGCCTTCGGGCCTTCCCTGCCTCGGACCTCACCGGGACTGAGAGGGGAGAGATGGGGCCTGGCTTTGCGGGGCGGCTGACTCACATCTGCCTTTCTGTAGGAACCGGTTTGCTGTAAGCTGCAAGTGCAATCCTCACCCCCCACAACTCAGATATCCTTCCCTGACAATCCGGTGTGACACCACTTCTGCCCGGTCACGCTGAAGCCACCTATTCTTCAGACAGAGAAAAGAGCCTGGATTATTTCCCCTTTGCATCACAGCACCCTTCCACAATGGAGTGCTGATGTCACCAGGTCACAACATTTGTGCCCTTGATTGCCCAGCTTTCATGTATCTTCTGCTTCTAGACTGCATGTTCTGTTCTCCCCACAGTATCACAGAATCACCCAGGTTGGAAAAGCCTTCCGAGACCCCCAAGCCCAACCCACCATGCCCACTGTGCCACTGCAGCACCACTCTTAGAGAAAATAAATGTTTCCCCATATCCGACCTGAACCTCACCTGGTACAACACGAGGCCATCATCTTTCATCCTATCACTGTTACATGGAAGCAGAGATCGACCCTCACCTTGCTACCACCTCCTATCAAAGAGCTGGAGAGAGCGATAAGGTCTCCCCCGACACCTTATTACTGTGCTTGAGCTGGCAGCTGCCACCCATGGCAGGGTGGCAGAATGAAAACCTGCTCTACTTTATCCAGCTGCCCCTATCGGGCTGCAAGCCCCAAGCATCCCCATGCAGGCACAAGGCAGAGCGGAGCTAAGCAGAGCCAAAAGCAAGCACAGCTCCGCTTCCTCCAAGACCCCAGGACAGCGGGGCAAGTAGCTACTGAAGAGTGAAGGTATGAAGAAAGAAAAAGCACTTTTCCTCAGGGCACGTGAGCTCTGACAGGAAACTTCAGAGGAACTCCGGGGGAGGGAGAAGTCACTGGGATGATGAATCACCCACTGCCCTACGGAGTCATTTCCAATCCAACTGTCTTTAGGAGGGTCGCCTCTGAGCTGAGCACAAAATCCTCTTCAAAATATACATGGAGTCTCAGGGTAAAGAAGCCAGGCACACAACGCAGAGCTAGGATCAGTATTAATAGAACGCAGACAGCAAATTGCTCACCTGCTCCTTCCTTCTGACGTCAGCCTGCTGTTTTAGCAGTCTATCACTTTGTCCCTTGCTACTGGCCACTCACTGACAAAAGCTGAGTATTATTTGCTGACAGAAGGAAATGCAAGAGGCAGGAGCGGCTGACCCAGCCCAGCACGGCCAAGTGAGCCGCAAGGAGGGCTGAGCAGCAAAGACTTGCCCATCTCCAGCTCCAAATGCCCAAGTCTTCCATAATGCCAAAGCCAAGAACCCCTCTTCAACGCTTGCCCTGTGAACCTCCTGCCAAGCTCTTTCGCTTTGGCACTTTGCAATAAAATTGCACGTTACAACATTTTGCACAGTTTGATTCCGCATCTAATACAGTGACGGTCTTTCAAGTGGAAGATTAAACATCAGGACGTTCCCTGCATCCTCGCACTACTCACATCCAAACTCCTGCTTTGCCCATTCATGCTTCTTGCTTTAAGCTCTCAATCCATCCACGTAGCCTGGTTTACCCAGCGTCCTTTTGCTGCAGCACTTCCCCGCGTTCCTCTCCGTCCGGGAGCGCTGGGACCGAGCAACGCAGTATCCGCAGTGCCACCTTCTGGTCTGCCACACAAATCCCAGCCGCTGTGCTGCAGAACCATCCAATCATTCAGCTTGGAGAAGACCTTCAAGATCCCCAGCCCCAACCCCAGCCCACCCCACCGTGCCCACTGCCCACGTCCCTCAGTGCCACATCCCCACGGCTCTGGAGCACCTCCAGGGATGGTGAGCCCAGCACTGCTGGGCAGTTGTGCCACTGCAGCACCATCCTTTCAGAGACTAAATCTTTCCTCACATCCAACCTGAGGAGGGCTTGTCAACCTGCCCATCCCCACTGCAGTTACCAGCTCTCGTGGCCACAGGCAAAACCTCTCTTGCAGGTGTTCCTCGAGGCACCCCCATCATTTCAGTTCACCAGAGTGAAGAGCTCAGAGCACTCGGGTCCTTGTGCCGTGCCCAACACAAGCACCACGACACGGACACAACCAAGTGCTTTTCTCCAGCTCAGGAATCCTCACATTGTTTTCCTCCCCAGGAAAATCTATAAGCAGAGGAGTAACTGCTGCACTTTTTCTTGGCCTGCTGTCCCAAGATCTACAAATAGGCCGCTGTGCCGCTGCAAGTTGCAGCATGTGGACCGTGATCTGATATCAGTGCACCGTACCTGATAACAGAGGTGCCTCTGCAGATGTTTGCAGTGCCCCAGGCTGTCCCCCAGAAGCTTCTCAGCTGCTTCACCCCCTCTGCAAATCAGCAGGTGCAATCCTCACGAGGACAACCACAGATCCGTGTCCTGAAGCTCAGCACCAACGGCTGCAAAGGAAGAAACACCGTCAGCAGTGTGCCTTGAAGTTGTTCATTGGACTTCTGTATTAATTCTCCACCGCATTATTTACAGCCATACTAAAAAATTAAGTGCTTCATGGAGCTTCTCTGTGGGTTTTGGCCACATGGAACAAATGTGATTTCCTGAAGCTTGCATCACGTTGGCAGCATGTCAGCAATTTCAATGCATCTCTCTAAATAAGGACTTAATTCTCTTTTATTATAGGCCCCATTATACCGCTCCCAGTGGCTAAAGGGGCCTTGAGTTTGAGCAGAAATGTCATTTACACCCACCTCATGTCCTTCTCACAGAATTCTGATCTATAAAAGAAAGAGGCAGTGTACTGTGCAGCTCCAGCTTGAGGCCTGGCAGCCAGAAGTTTTCCACTGCCCCTGGTTTTGGCCAACCAGGAAGCCATTTCAAACCAAGAGCCCAACGTCCACCAATACACTTCTATTTCATTCCCTTGCATCTACAGAGCCCTTAACAAAGCTACATTAGAAGAGCAGGGGGAAACAATCCAGAAAGGATATTTTAGCAATAGGACAAGAGGGAACGGCCTCAGGTTGCTCCAAGGGAGATCCAGGTTGGATGTTAGGAACAATTTCTACTCCAAAAGAGTGGTAAGGTGCTGGAATGGGCTGCCCAAAGAGATGGGTTAGGGTTAGCTGCACCCTAACCCCAACCAACCTGGAAGTGTTTGAGAACCATTTAGACATTGCACTGAGGGACATGGTTTGCTGGGGAAATAATGGCGGTAGGTGGATGGTTGGACTGGATGACCTCAGAGGTCTTTTCCAACCTTGGTGGGGCAATGATGCTGTGATTCACCCTGAGTCTGGAGGGTTTGGCTATGGCATTGCAGCAGTTCTAGGCCCTTTTTGGGGCAGCCCACAAGGAAACCCTGCCGGGAGAAATCTGATTGAAAAGAAGCAATCCTCTGTCTGTGGGGCTACACTGTGAAGGTGATGCACACAAAACATGTCTGCCATTCACACCTGAAGGTGTAACATTGCTCCGGGTGCTACGGCAAGGAGGTATCCAGTCCACTGCATTGCCATGGCCATTTTACCCCCATGCTCCAGTGCCTTCTCTATGAAACAGACCACAATAGGTCATTCCTCTCCATCCTCTCTCTGAGGCATTGGTTGCCTCCTGCACGTGTGGATCATGCCTGGCACACCAAACTCCAGTCTTGGTTGGCCACTACGGTAACACACCATAATATTTGGATGAGCTTACACATATGGGAAACCCCACTGGCTTCTAGAAGTCTCCTGACTTAGCCTGGGAACTGCGACTGGGAGATGTAATCATAACAACACACAGCCTTTATCTCCCAGTGGGAATTCTTCCAGCTTCCATTCTTTAGAGCCTTATCCATCCCTTTGTGAAAAACTCTGCTTGTTTTTTCTTTCTAACGAATAACTTTCCAACCGAACTCACGTTTCTAAATATGATTTTTAAAGGAACATACGATTTGGGGGATAAACTGGTGAAATTCCAGCTGAGCTCTCACCACTGCAACGGCAGCGATTTTTCCATCCAAATATACCCCTGACATGGAGGGAAATCACGCTATCACTGCATAGAGCTGTTTTGATAGATCAGTTCCCTCACCGAGCATATTTTATACTCATCAGAACTATTTATACATGCTCACATATCAGAGCTATTCTAGGAATTAGCAGTATGAATAATCATGTTAGTCATTCTCGAAGGAACAAACAGACGCAGGATCTTTATTAATGCAAAGCAGAGATACCTATGAGAAAACTGATTCCCTCTTTCTGCCTGCTGCTTTAAATGCACACACACACACACGCATGCATACGTGCATGGATCACACGTCCCATTGCAACCAAAGATTCTGCTAAGCTTAATTAAACGAACAGCAACAAAGAAAGCAGGTTCTGTCTATTTTTAAACAAGTATGCCCTAAACGTGCACCAAATCAAACCTCCTTAGCACACACTCCTAAGAGCTTTTGGAAAATCCAGCTTAAGGGAATTAGGCACGCAGATCTAATTGAATTTCGGGGCGATACGGACACCTAAGACCTTGAAGCTCCTTTGGAAACTCCTGTCTTATCCAATACACGGTTCACTTTCCAGCTGAGAAATACCTTAGTAATGGTACACTTAACACTCAACAGTCATTTGACCTATTTTACTAATGTGTTTGGGAAGGAGGTTAATTAACAGTGGATAGCTATATCCTTAAGCTTAATTTTTCCAACAACCCTGCTCATAAAAGGAAAAATTGAGTACATATTAAAGGAAGCAAGCAATTAAGTCGCACAAATAGTGAGCTCATTGAACTGCAGCTGACTTCTATCATGTCAAAGAACAACTAAACACAGAAGCAATGAAAAGATTGTTGCCACGACCACCACTGAGAACTGCCTGGCAATAAAGATGAATAACTTCCTACTTGAAGATTACTGATTAAAGCTCTTAGAAACCAAAAGGTTGGACATAGGCATATCTGAAGCAAAATATTTTAATGCACATTTGGCAGATTCTGTAATGTATTTACAGTGAATTTAAAGCGAAGATTTATACAACTCCAGTAAACTCTGCTTTAAGTGGTCTTTAAAATGACCACCGTTCCAAACTTCAAAAGCACAAAGGTAACAGGTTCGTTTCAAAGGAGCTACCTTTGCTGTTTCCTAAATACAGAGGCGGGGAAATGGAAGGTTGAGCATCCATAAGCCTAAGCACAGTGTCGATGGATGGCACACACAGAGCCCTGGCCACCTGCATCCCGTGGGGGCTGTGCCCCTCTGCACACACAGCCTGCTGGAGAGGGGTCCATACAGACAGACTTGGGCATCCATGTGTGGAACCACAGGGCAGCTTTGAATGGTTGCCTTGGTTGTCCTGCTGCAGGTCCCAGCACTACATATCTTGGGAAGTACTGCTGAGTGGCAGCGTAGCAGTGTAGCATGGAGCTCTTCAGCCAAATGCCTGCACTTGTACCACTGTACAACCACTGTACAACCACTGCACAACCACTGCAGCAGTTGTTCTCTCGTATTCAAACCCGCCTTCTAAATGAATAGGAAAGAGAATCTCCATAGCCACATGCTGTCAAATCCAGACTTAATAACTGTGCTTTTCCTGGGGACATCTCAAAACCCAAGAGGGAAAGCATGGTGACCTCCCCTCCCCACACATCAGGACTCCCTGTGTCACCATCTGGATGCCACTGGCCTGCACAGAAGCGTACAGTCAGGAGAAAGGCACTGGACAGCACTGCCATGCCCCAGTGGTGGAATCAGAGCAATGAACTGTGCAGAGACGTCGGGGAAAGAACTGGAAAGGCAGTTTGGCTGGGAGCAGACAGTGAGAGCATTCAGGCAGAAGAGTCAGGAAAATTTTATTCAGATAAGTTCTCATTATTTGCAGTCTGTGACTAAATATGAGGCACCTGCAAATGCAATAGAGCAAAAATCTACAAAGCAGAAAGCAGCTTTGTCCAGCGTCCAGGGAACAGCTGGCTCTGCCTAGCAAAAGACACTTCATTTTAGGTAGAGCAGGTTGAGAGGCTATATGCAGTCCCATGACAAATGACATTAAATATGATTATTAGTCTCTTAGCTCTCACTGCAAAATACTTCTGTGCACTAACGACATGAATTTTGAGCCGATGTTTTTGAACATCAAATCCAAACAAACAGAAACTACGCTCAAAGCACAGTTATCCCGTTGGCTTCCAAGTGCTCCACTTTTTATTCCTCTCTCCCTAATAACTCCTTGAAGTCGTCTTCCCCTGAGTCAGGGGCCTTTTGCTAATGCCCCGCAGCAGATATCTTCTTACTTCCAATTGCTGTATGATGATGGAAGCAAGACTTGCTTTTGTTATTCTGTTAAATGCAACTCGGAAATAAAGAACCGGGAAGCAGACCTCCATTTCCACCCACTTGCTCCTCTGACTTGAGTCTTTCTGCCCTTGAAAATTTCCTGAATCCACATTCCCTGCAGTGAATCACATCAGGAAGTAAAAATCTTAATTGTAACATATAAGTTAAACAGCAAGACATGACTTCATTACAGTGGAGATAAAAGGGCAAGGGATTACTGGCAATTTCACCTCATCTTAATTCATGGGGCTTCTTGGGACTGATACAATACAAGCACATGTGAGTGCAAGGAAGTTATTTTGTTAATGTTTTTATCTGCTTTGGGCACTTTTAGTGCCTTTCCACGCCTAGTCCCCACATCTGGAGCACTGAGTTGTGGCTACTCTCACACTTAGATACTTGCTCAAGACACAGAAGTACAATGGCATGTTGATTCAGAACAGAAAAGGCTTGCATATCCAACGTGCCCTTTTACCTCTGCAAAGGCCAACAGCAAGCATTTAACTACCCAGAAGCGTCCCCTTAGCCTGACTGAGATACTGAGACATGGAGGCACAAAAAGAAGGCAAGATAAGAGGATGGCAGTGGAAAATATAGGAATGCTAATTTCTTTAGAATCACAGAACCATCGAATTATTCAGGTTGGAAAAGATCTCCCAGATCCCCAAGCCCAGCCCACGTCCCTCAGTGCCACATCTCCATTTGGGACACGTGCAGGGACGGTGAGCCCACCACTCCTGGGCAGCTGTGCCACTGCAGCACTGCTCTTTTGAAGAGGAACTTTGTCCTAATATGCAATCCAACTAACACCCAACCTGCAGCAGCAGGAGAACAAAACCCAAGTGTTTTGCAGTGAGTGTGCAGCACACTGATGAACATGTGCTGTATGTTCCCATCTCCGTCCAGTGCAGACAGCTGATTGTATTCATGCCACTGTCTATCCTGACTCAAACAATAGGTTTTGCTGTGTGTAATTTCAGAAATACACAACGTTGGCCAACGTGCCACACGTTAGAAACATCACACCCCTGAGTGTCCCCTCCGGCCGTATGATCTATGGATCTTCCCTGCATTTATGGGGAGGGAAGCAGTTTTTCAATAGCTCAGACTTACTCTGATAAGGCTAATTTACAGTCTCTCCTCACCAAACTCATTAAATTGCTTTCCAAAAATTCTGCTGCACATTCAGCAGCTGCATTCACTGCCCACTGGGGTACTTTGGAGAAAGCAGAGGCTGCCTTTTCTGCAGCATTTCCTCTCAAAGCAAACAGCAGAGGTGTTTCTCATTTTCCTTTGCATTTCCTTTTTCAGAAATATTTTGCCTTAGAAACTACATAGATACGTTATTCTTCCTGAGGGTTTTTTGGGTGTTTTGTTTGTTTGTTTTTTTTTTTCAAAACATTGAGGCCCTCGTGTTCAGATGAGACGTAACAGCAGTTCTAAAGTCCATTCCTATTTGTCAATACATCAAACTGCATTTGCCTGTGCAGCACTCAGCTTTGTTCCAGCTATTCACTCCGTTCCTCTTGCGAGAGTATTGGGGCAAAGCAATTCCCTGAGATACACCTACAGTGACATGAGCTGGGAGGAAACAAAAGGCATTCATGCACACTCGTGCACAGAAGCATATGCCCAGTTCTTCTGGGAAAATTCAAAACATTGCAGACATATGGATCCTTTTCAATCTGAGCGTCGTAAGTGCATGAATGGCCACTTTTGTGTGGAACTGGCTGAATAAAAACATGTTACATTGATACAGAGGGAAGGCAGGAAAGCCAGTAAGGCTAACTGGAGCATACTTTGAAACAAGCATTCTGTACTCCTTAAACCATATGGGGCATTCAGGTGAACTTGTGTAGGCTCAGCTTTTCATATTGCGATGATGTGAAGTCTGAAAATTCAGAGAGAACAATAGGAAACACAAAAAGAGAGCCATACAAAATTGATATTTGAGTAAACCAAGGGAAAAATGCCGCGTACTGCCCTGACCAACTGTTGACCTGAAACAGCATTTCTGGAGACCCTATATGATGATGGAAGCTCTTCAAAACCAGACAAGGACAGATATTTCAGGCAGTCTGAATTTAGCAATGGGTTATTATTCGTGCTGAAGTTTCAATAATATTTCCAGCCCAGGATGAAGGTTCCAGAGGTAAGGTGTGAACCAATTCATCCATCACAGTGCTACAGCAAATGGATGAAAGAAAGATGAAATCTCTTGGGTGTTCAGCACCCAGCCGACGACAAAGGCAGACCAAAGGCCAAAGGAGAGGCAGTGCTACTTTTGTGGTAATTCCATAGGAGGGTTTAATCAACAGCATCTGTAGAAGTGATGTGTGTAAATGAAATTTATTTAGTCATTGAAAAGACTAATTCCATGCAGAGATAACATGGCACGGCTGGTTTCAAGCAGACAAGACCTCTGCAGGAATGGGAAGATATTCCACAGAGCCAGGAGATTTTCTGTTGCTGAGAGGTTTTCTTATTACCTGAAATAAAGATTTAGATCAAAGTTTTGAGTTTCTGCCGGAGACCCAAGTTCAGACTTATTGCTTTCCATGTAACAGCCCTCTTATCGTGCAAAAGAAACGGGGGAGTGAATGCACCCTAGCATATGGGAAGAAAATCACACTGTCCTCAACGCTGTATCCAAGTCTTTGGCACAGGAAAACTCAGCGGTAAAAGTTCTGCTTGCTGAGCAAGCCTATTATCCAGCCACTTCAGGTAGGAGCTGGAAGAGCAGATGCAATCTTTTAAGATGGAATTGAAACCGATTTTGTATCATAACTCAGCACATCAACATTCCTGGCAAGCAAAGGCCATCAGTGCCGCCTTCATGGAAGGAGAGGGCTCTGTGTGCGGCTGCTTCTCACCTCCAGGAAAACGGAATGGAAAGAAAGAGAGTGTCTGCTTGTCGCACTAGAAATTGCAGGGGGGAAAAAAAACAGTCAAACTCGTGGGATTACTGAAAAGTAACTCTTTTTGGTATAGGCATTAGTCCGGGGCTCATTATGAGGAACTATGAACTCAGTTTGACCACTGTGTTGGCGGGAGTTTCTGCAGGAATGGGGGGAGCTGAAGGGGGAAAAGGATATTAAACACACAGGATTATGACAGTAAACAAGAAAGCTATTTTAGTGCTATTCTAGGGTGTTTTTTCAAGCAATTTTAAAATTCATATGAAAAATACATGCACGTAAGGAATTTAGGGTTAGGTTTCTCCTTTCTCCACCCCCCGCCTGCAGCTACTCCGTTTCTCCCGGGCTGCAGCGCTGGCCGAGCAATGTTGGTAGTGAGTAGTTTATCTTCATAGCTGTTTTGCCGCTTTGTTTGTGTTTAGCTCGAGTTCTGATCCTTTCTGGTTAGCGTCTTTCACTGGTGATTATAGGCAGTGTACTGTGAAAAGGTTAGTTTGGTCAGTGGAGCAGAGGGTTGGGAGGGGGGAGAGGGTTAGGAGAGTTTATCAAGTGATCAGAGATGCCTTGTTGGCGCTCATCCTTTGTAAACAATACGAAATGTCAGCGTTGCTGGTTGCTGTCACTGCTGACAGTATAAAGAGCAGAGAGTGTAGCATTCTTTTGGGAAGCGGGTTTACTGGGAGAGGAAACGAGGCTATGGGATGAAGGCACTTGGTGGATATCTGAGTACCTTGGGAAAAGAGAGGAGTTTGGGCTTCTCACTCAGCAACCTGATGAAAACTAGACAAATAGTCTTGCGTTTAATATATAGTTTCCACCAATTCATGCTTCTTTTGTTAGGAACAATTCTAGTCTGTATCGGAAAGAGACGGTTAAATATAAAGAAATCATTTCACATTGACAAGCAAGTTTCAGATTAAGAAGCCAAAGGAAGTTTATGAAAGGAAAGAGCTGCATTCAGATAGGTAAATTTCCACCACCCAACCGTGCATTCCTGGGAGACTAAATAGGCCATCAGAGACACAAAGCGTTGGGACGCAAACAGCTGTAGGGAAAACAGAAAGCTTTATATGGCTGTGAAAAGGGAACCGCAGCAGAAATAGGACTGACGGAACCCAATTTGGAAACACGCAGCTATACCTGCAGGCAAATGGAGCAGAACCTCCTAAGAAAACTCATCCTGCAGAAACAGCGGTGCATTTCCACCATCAACTGGACCAGCAAACCCAATCCACTGTATTATGCAGCATTTCTAATGCACGCTTGGTGTTCTTAAAATAACAAAATGAAGTAAAATAAAGGCAGATTTCCTCTGAGAAAACAAATTACGCGTGTTAAATTGTAATAAACAATGTACTGTCAAAACAGCGTTACTGGGAATGACCGACGGTGCTCCGCAGCCGCTGCTGATCGGACACACAGAGTGCTGAATGGATTTTGGGAGTTATCAGTCCATCAGTCACCCTGGGAGATTTATTGCACTCGAGTCAAATAAAGCTCACAGAACTGCTTAACTCTTGATCTTCTCGACTCCGCAGAAAGAAAAGGAGAAAGGAATTAGTCTGGGAAAACAGGTAGACTCTCTGAAGCAGAACTCCATCTGTCACAGCTGTGTGTGCTCCCACTATAAACCCATCTGTCCACAGAGATGGCCACGCAGTAAATACACACACAGACCCCAAACAGACAGGCCTTTAGAGACCCAGATGGGACAATATTCTGAAGAGTTTGGTGATTCTAACATCCAGACCCGGTGCCAGAACCAGAGGCACCTTGCTCTAAAATCACAGCCCTTTCACTGGAGCCAGTGTCAGCGCTGTTGTGTTTCGTGTGTTCCACTGGAAAAACAGACATGACGATTGTCCCTGAAAGCGGCGTTTCAATGCCTGTGAGGACACAGTCCCACTGAATTCGGTGGCCTGGAATTTCCCCTGTGTTCAGAAATGTCACATTGAATCCCAGTGGCCTATGAGGGTGCAGACACGGACAAGGCCTCTACGCTTCTGCTTCAGACAACTGAAGTCAGCCAGAACGCCATGCACTTCCCTGGGCACGGGGACAAACCCTCACCTCCCGCAGCTCAAACCTGCTCTCCTTTCTGTGCAATTCCACAGACAGTGAAATCAACAGGAGTTTCACCTAAAACCTTGACAACTCGTTTTAGATATTTTATTCCACAACGATCGTCTCAAATGAAGGCACCATCAGTGACCTCGCACCGTGTAGGGGTGAGGAGAACTCCTAGAATGTCCCTGTTCCCTTTGACTTTCTTGTTCTTGTTTGAACTGCAGAGGAACAAAAGGGACTCTCGCTGTTTGGATCTCTTTCACGAAGGACAGTAAATTTACAGACCCGGTCTTAAGAAACAGTTGTTCCTGAACCGCTTTCTAAAGCTAACGAATAGTAAAAAGAAAATAAAATAAAAGAGATTTGCCTGTCATGGGAGTTGGCCAATAAAATGCAACAGTGTTTATTACAACATTTAAGGTCTGTGATTAAGAACACCAAAAGGCCCAAACTAGAAAGGGTTTTAGCCTGTAATTTCCCTACAGCCCTGGCCTGTACTTCCTTATGAGCCAGCTCAGCAGGGCTTTTCTTCCATGTCCATCATCAGCTTGTAATTATTGCCATTCTCAAAGCTATGCCAGATGGGCTCTTTAGAAGCCGGCATGCAGCTTGTTTATGAGAGAGTGAGCTGTAATATTACTCTACACAGAGACCTATCTGGTCCTGGTCAGAGAGCCACGGCGTGCCCCCCATCCCTCCTCGCCCTCCCTGCCCCTCCGTTTCAGCCCGGGGGTAGCACAGGCTGTACTGTACCCCAGGCCTGGGAGGCCGATCTCCATCCCTCACTTTGTTCATTTCTCACTCAAAAAGATGTTCCAGATTGGCACAGTCGGACTTGAGGCATTTTCCCTGCTTTCTCCCATTCCCTTCCTCCTCCCCACACGTTTACTCTTTCCTGAGCAGGCAGTGACTGCAGGGCCGGGATCTGCCATGGCTGTGCCTAGCCAAGAGGATAAACATGTGTGCAGAGGTTGAGGTTAAGCAGTTGTGCGGCAACGCAGAGCGAATAACCCGGCGTTCATCTTGTTGTAGGCCGCCAGCATTGGGTATCTCAGAAGGCCAGGACAGTGCTTCTATCAGTAGTTAATGAGGCAGGACTTGCAACAGATAGCCACTTTTAACTTACAAAAGCTTTTAGATGTCTCTGTTTACTTTGATCCATTTCAGTTCATTTGAGCCTTTTCTCTTTTCCTTTTTTTCCAACCTTCCCCCCCACACACACACAGCCACCCCAGATAAACTGCCTTCCCCTCCCCCCCACCCTTCACTCCAACAATAGTATCATTTACCAACTTTTATACTTAACAAGTTTGAAGATCTTTAGTCAAGTTCTGCTACAATGGCACAAAGAAAATACACGGCTCTTAGAGCACCGTAGTAAAGAGAGAGGGAGGGGAATCTGGCTGCAGAAACGTAATTAAAAAATCCCAGTGCCGAAAGATAAATGAAAGGAAGGGGGGCGGGGGGTGGGAATAACAGGAAAGGCTGCATTTTCGGGAGAGATTTAAAGTTATTTGTTCCTGATTGGGGGAACTGGTCATTCTTTTATCCCTTGTTATTTTATCCATGTGATGCCAAAAGAACTTTCTTTGTTAAAATGTTCTCAGAACGGATAAAACTAATTTGCTGGAATGTGAAATAATCCAGAAAGTAAGAGGACTGTGCCTAATGTTCACAGACTGAGAATGGCAAATTAACCTGCCACAGCTTCCAGTCCCTGGGGCACAGAGCTGGAATTTAAAGCTTCCGAAGAGAGCCCTGGTGCTAATGGATTTGCATGAAACTTGGCATGTTAATGGAGATTGTCTCTTGTAATGAGCTTTTAATTAGGTCTGCTTGGTGCTTGACCTTCTTGTAATATGGGGCCATTCCTCAGATGACAGCATTTCTAACCCACAGGTGTGGATGCACAGAGCTTGTAAACATGCAGGACTCAGCCAGCATTCTCCAAATCTTCCTGCTCATCAGCCAGTATTCCTTCCTTCCTTCCTGTGAACATCCCCGCTTTCTTGATTAGTGTTTTGCAAGAGATTTCACATCAATTGCTTTCATTTTCTTGGCAATTTGAATACAACATTCCCAGCCAAATGGAAAACAAAACCAAACCAGTAACGGGAACCTGACGGAAGTACACGCCGGCAGCCCCAGCCCCAGCATGGCACGAGGGTGGGAAACGGGTTCTAAGAGCTCAGACTCCCACTGCCCTTACAGAAAATAAACGTGGGTAAAAGCCTCACTTTGCCGGCTCCAGACACACATACATCAGCCCAACTGCTGATGGCTGCACCTCCCTTAGCATCCGAACAGCTCTGAACACAGCCTGTACACATCGGATCACAGAATCCTTTGAGTGGGAAGGGACCTTTAAAGGCCAGCTGGTCCAGCACATCTCCAATGAGCAGGGGCACCTGCAGCTCCATCATTTCCATGTTCCTCCATAAACAGTCTGAAATAATCATTTCTGCCTTTCATACTCACAAGGTGCCCTTCAATTGCTGGGTGAATAACTTGTCACCAAACCACGTTCTCACAGTGGATGCCACCTGCAACTGTGTTTTCCCAAATGCTCCAGCTACTCTCACAGGCCTTAGGGGAAAAAAATCTACCAGAGGAAAGAAGCTGGGTGCGAACCATCCAAAGACGCCCTTAAGGAACAATGGATACCAGTAACTAACCTGCAATCCTTTTGAAGCAGCCTCTGCCTATTCTGCCTTTCAGGAATAAAATTAGCAGCCAGCCTCAGAGGATACACCTTCATAGATTAGTAGAGTTTGAGGCCAGAAGAAACAATTAGATCATCTTCTGTGAGTTCCTATATATCGCAGGTCACTGCCTTTCACTGGGTTACCCCTGTGCTGAACTCCATGATTTCTGTTTACCCGTGTCAAACAGAACCACCTTTTACAAAAGCAACAAAACATGGATCTATTAGCTCCCTAACTACGGTCCTCGGGTTGTTTTCATGATTAAGTACTCCTTTCATTAAAAAACCTCATTTGCAGTTCAAATATGTTGGTATTTGGCTTCTAGTTAGCAGGTCTCCATATATATTTCTCTAATTGATTAAAAAATACTACTTCATTAATTACTTTATACCTTGACAGGTCTTTCCCGGTAAAGTATAAATTAAGCAAGGACTTCAGAGCTACCCTCCCAGCAAGGAAAGTGAAAAGGCTCTGAGAAACAAGATCTACCCACCTCCATAATCAACAAAGGTTACTGGAGTCACTTTAGATACTTACATTGGTGACATCTATCTTTGAGCCTGTCAGGAAAACAAATGAAATGGGCAATTTAGGAAACAAATCGTCTGAGCTGTTTTAGGCCGCCATTATGGGAAGAAACTGATACATCTTAATTCTCTTCACTCGTTATTTGGGAAGCTGGATAAGTAGCTCAGGTGTGGAAAACTTGCTGTTAATGTCTGCATGTGCCCTCACTGTAAGAAGTAACATCTGAGCAAAAAAATACATCTCTTCCTGCAGGAGCTAATTCATATTGATCTGAAATTGAACAATAACAGCTTTCTCTTTAATCCTTATGCACAAAGGATAGAAAAACCCCGAGTACTTTCCTAACTATCCTAGTTCTATCCAAAATAACTCTCAAAATCTTATTATTGTCAAGGTCTGAAGTTTCTCTTTCTAGAAGAAAGGCTTCAGATGAAAAACCTGAAAATGAACGCTTTCATTTAAGCAATATTCAGACAACAACTCTTGGCAAATGCCGTGGACGAAGGTGGAGGACAAGTATAAGACAAGTTTGTCTTTGTGCGATGAGTCATGGGACAATCAGCTGTCAAGGCCTACAACTCATTCTGTTCTTATTACAGATGTTTTTACAATTAAGAAAAGTGACTTGAGTGTCAAGTGGGAAAAAGAGTATTCTCCCAAGGATCATCCATTAACCCTGTCAGCAATACCCCAAGCCTCCACATCAGGGCAGGTTCCTTAACTGTCGACAAGACAATAAAGAATGACTATTTACCATATGGTAATTATAGTTCAAGATGTGTTGTCCACATGGATTCTGCTTTTGCATCTCCTGTATCCATGCAGACAGTTGAGGTCCCTTGGATAACAGTGCCTATGGAAACATCTTTATGGCTGGATTTGAATTTCTTGTCTCCTCACACGAGCTACCACAACCACAGATTGCTCAGTGAATGCCCCAGGGCTGTGAAAAGGCCAAAGAGAAAAACCCATCCTAGAATCCTAGAGAGACACCCTTACAAAGAACTTGAGGTACTTTCTGTAAAGTGAATGAACGAGCAGATGAAAGAAAATACCTTGCCACCAACCCTGTAATGAGGTATGAGGGAGGAGTGTTGAAAAGACATGGAAAGTTGTTGAGCTATTCAAAAGCCAGATGGGGGTGGTAAATCTTCTAAATCTTACGTTTTCTTTCTTTCCAGATCTGAACTGCCTCCTCACCACCAAGGTTAGATCTTGTTCTACTACAGTAAAAGACTGTGTGTGAATCTGAATGTCCCGTGAATGTTTGATTTATGAAGTACATACACATGAGAACAAATAAGAATCGTTCATCGTCAATCATCATCAATCATCATACTGGGTCAGAGCGAGCATCCATATCCTTTTCCTAGTAATCACACTAAGGAGGCATCCAGGAAAGAGTAAGAACAGGGCAATTCATTTGCCTCAATACTCTTCCAGCTCTGCCTGGCCTCGCGGATTTTGTGGTTCCGTTCAGAAAACAAATCTCTCTCCCACATATTTGTGCAGTTTTCCCGGAAACCTATTTTTACATCCATCTACGCATCCCTTGATGCAGAGCTCCAGAGGTGAACTACCTGCCTCTTTCGTCTGGTTTGAACAGAGCTCCCATTAGCTGAGTTAGCTCCCACTGCCCTCTGGCTCTTATGCTGATATATGAAGAGCTGATCGCTACCAACACTCTCCATCCACACTAAGTAGAACCAAGCACCATCCCAGCCCTGTTATTCTTCTCGGAAGTTGTACAACACACTGGATGAATGGGCAGAAGGTGGATTTATATGACGATATAAGGAGTCTTATACCATCTATCTGATTTCCCTGACTAAATCCTCACCACATTTTCTCACTACTTCTTCTCCCCTGTCCTCACGTGAATATGTAGAGTAGCACTGGCACCAGCTCAGTGTTCTACCACTGAACTTCCCTCACTGTGAGAGCTGGCCATTTGTTTCCAACCTCTGTATCCTGTTGTTTCAAGCTGGCTATTTACCCCTGCAAAGAACTATCCTATGGCTACTAAATTTCCTTTGGTGGGAGATTTGCTGTAAGGTCTTGTGGAAATCCCAAACATTACATCCACTGGATCACTGATATTCACGTGTTCATTCACCCCCCAGGGAACTCCAAGTCATCTGTAAGATAGGACTTTTCTCCACAGGAATCACCTTAGCTCTTCTCAAGTATGCCATACTTCATGCAGGTACCGGCTATTTCTTACTGATTTACCTATGTGAGCATTTGTATTACAGTTCTGTAGTTCTCTTTATCCTGACTAGAGCCTTTCTGAAGGGCTGGTGTTAGATTTCCTTACATTGGAAAAGACAGGTAAAGCTGGAAGCTCCAGGGCTCGCACAAGTGACGGAAGGAGCAGTTGTTAACAGACTGCCTTCTCTTTACAGCCCAGATGGTCAGAGCTCAGCCAAACTGCTCTGTTTAGGCACCGGAGGTCTTAACTGCTGCACTGTAACTAATTTACAAGCGCAGCACAGCATTCAAGACTGTAAACCCACTGCTCTACCAAGACACTGCCAGTTCACGTCCCAAAAGGCATGTATTTATATAAAATCTAGGTACTTACATATTTAGATTTTGTACAAGTAGCCAATGAAGACATTGCTCAAGAAAATAAAAGTAAACTAACCAACAGGTAAGAGAAAGATAGACCCCAGGGGCAGGCGGTTCAGCCTGGGACACTGCAACATCTGACTGTCCCATTCATTTCCCTCCTTATGAGCTCAGCTCCAACACTTTCATCTCACTTCTGCCTATCCCAAATCCTTCCCAGCAGCGACATCTCCCCACCCCGCCTGTTTTTCCACACCTCCACCCCTTCCATCCCCAAACCTCAACTACCTCATTCATTGCTTTAGTCCTTCCCAAGTGGTTCATCTCCTCAGGGCAGATCCTCTCTCTTGGGCTGATGACTGATCTTCCACGATTCTTTAATTCCTTATCTTTCATGTGCATTAATGGAAGACTGTTACCACTACTTTGCACATGACAATCATGGAGAGCCTAAGTGGCTTCCCAAGACTCACAAAGAAAGTCTGTAACAGAGCAGAAAGTTGAACCACGTATCCCTGTTGCAAAGGAAATGATCTTAAAGCAGACTAGCCCTCCTTTCTCAGGCAGTGAACTCCTGTGGATACGGCAGTGGCATGTGGCAGAGGGAAATTAGTTATTCTGAATTCACATACTTCTCCTCTGCAACACCTCGGTCTGTGTCCATTTTGGGCCCTCGTTTGGAAAAAATTATACCAGTTTGACAGCTGGAGTAGATGATCTTAGTGGCCATTTCCAACCTTAATGGTTCTGTGGCTCTATGAATAATGGAGAGGCTGCAGTACCATCTTGAGACAAACCAAGATCAGCATCCTGCAGCTGAGCAAAACAAAGGCATCCACACGAAACACTCTTGCCAGCAGAGCAGGGCAGTGATTTCGGATGAAGTGACTCCAGCAGCGGGTAGCTCAGCAGCTCTGGCAGCACCAGCCTGTTTGTGCTGCTGCTGACAGCTGCACGGAAGAACTGGGAAAGCTTTTCACTTTGCATGTTTCCTACTCTAGTTGCCCTTTTCAGGAGCACGGCCCAACTGGAATGGCCTGAGGCCTTGTCTCACCCCTCCCTGGAAACAGGAAGGCAGCTGGTATACTCCACATTATGTACCAATGGCTTGTAAAAATTAATGCTATCCAGCTGCCCGTGAATGGGATGACTTTTTAGAGCTAGAGTCACACTCTGGGAGGGCTGCGTTTGCCCAGTGCCTACACAATGACAGGAAGATGGGCTCAGTTTCAGGACTCTGCTTCTGCTCATGGGTCCCATGCCTGGGGACCACTTGTCATGCAAGCATTCCCAGACAGATCAGGGAACAGCGTCAGGCTTTCTTAGATTACTCACATGAACCAAACAAGCGGGATTTGGCCTGAATACAGGAATCATTCAGTTACCCACTGCAAAAATATAGCGAATAATTGAAGATGAAAGGCAGCTATAAACAAGCAGCAGTACGGAATATTATGCTATTCTACAACATTGGGATTGAGCAGCACATGGAAAAGGAAATTCCTATCTGTATGAAATGGCAGGAGAAAGTTCAATAAACAGGACGTCATTACCAAATTATGAGCCAGATAAAGTGTCATCTGCCACACAGGTGAGAGCAAATGGTGTCACCTGTAGAAGTCAGGGGCAGGCACCTCTGGAGACAGGGAAGAAGGGAAAGGGAAAAGAGTTGTGAATAATCTGGTTTACTTCTCCTGCTGCTAGGGAAACAGGAGAGGACAGCAAGATAGCTGCTGCTTTCTCCTGCTGCTGCTGGGAAAACTACTTGTTCCTCACAACCCAATCTCTCCACCATAGCAGCAGTGGGATTGCTAGTCCTGAGACTCTCATGCAGCAGAGCCAACGCCAGCTTGCCAGCTCCAAGGCAATGGCTTTGTCTAGAAGTGGAAGATGCTCTGATCCAATTCAGTGTTCAGACGAGATTCTTGGGTATGCCGAGGAAGATGTCCTTCTCTTGGTTTTTAATGCCAACAACAGAGACCAGAGCCAGCAGTAGGCATGGGAGAACTGACACCTCTCCATCTGTGTTGGATACCTTGGATGACTGAGCTGTAGATGTCCCTGTTCATCACTGCAAGGGAGCTGGACAAGATGGCCTATAAAGGTCCATAAAGGAGCTGAAGAGATTAAAGTATGACTCCTTCCCTGTTCATCACTTGTTGCAGTCAGCAGAAGCTTGTGGCAGTCCTGTGGACAAAACACTTTGTTTTTCCCTCCTTCCAGCTCATCTCCAGCTGCTGGGACATCGTGGTAGAAATGAAGACCTTCATCACTTTCTCCACCATTTGCTTGTGCACCACCATGTTGGATATTAGGAAAAACTTCTCCCCAGGGGTGGTGCTGCAGTGACACAGCTGCACAAGAGTGGTGAGATCACCATCCCTGGAGGTGTCCTCAAGCTGTGGGGTTGTGGCACTGGGGGATGTGGGCATTGGGCACAGTGGGATGGGCTGGGGTTGGGCTTGAGGATCCTTCAGTTTCCGAGGACAGTCCAGTAGAGTTTATAAGTGCTACAAATATTCACCTTTAGAAATACTGTCCTTTTTTTCCTCTGAAGAAATTACTATTACACCAAGGAGTGCTGCTAACAGCCCAGAGAGAGACTGGACCTGACTATCTCTCTTCCTTTTGGGAGCAAGACCAGAGGTGGCAGTCATGGCTGCAACAACAGAAATACTTGACTTTTGTGCTCAATGATTCTGTGTTGAGGTAAGACGTCTTTTCTAGATTTGTTTTTTTTTGCACTTGGAAGAATATCTACAGAACTTGGGAAAGGGAAGCTTTTGTCACAGAAAGAACAAATTTTCTGGCTTATCGTATCTGTCATCCTGGATGAATTTACTGCATCAGAACATCCAGTACTGACAATGAAGATCTTTTCTGTTCATTCACAGAATCACAGCATTACAGAATGGTTTGGATTTAAAGGGCCCTCAAAGATCATCGAGTTCCAACACACTGCTGCAGGCAGGTCTGCCAACCACTCCATCAGGCTATAGACCAGGCTGCCCGGAGCCCCATCCAACCTGGCCTTGAGCACCTCCAGGGATGGGGCACCCACAGCCTCTCTGGGCAGAAGGTTGTCAAAGACTTCTAAGACTTTCCAAGACTTTCAGTCTAGAAGCAGTGATTCCAGTCTACAAATAACACCAAGCTGACTGCAGTTCCTCAAGAGACCTAAGAGGAAAATCTTCCTGAGCCACACAAATACCACTGAAATTTAGCTAAGGGAAGAGCAGTGTTCACAGATTTGCTGCAACAACACAACCAGGCAACAAAAAGCCAGCAATGTGGCAATTCTTTTTTCTTTCCAATATCTGTCTTTTATATATATATATATACAGAGCTGGGCACAGGCTCTGTAGGTTCTTCAATGCATGCACAAGCTACCATTGGCAAGCTGCGCAAGAGCATGGTGCCAGAGCTGGTAAGACAGATTTCTCCACACCCAAGATATCTACAAGTTTTTCTCCTTCAAAACATGAAGTTTCGACCACCACACACTACACTTCCCACTCCTCCTCTATGCTTAAGTCTCATCTTTTTTTGTTTGTTTGTTTTAAACTGAATGGCCATAAACCTCACCAACAGATTCCATACAGGTTATGTTACACCACCACCCGAGTCCAAATCAATTACAGCCCAAAAGGGATAGAGTTGCAGAGAAGTCTGTGAAGCCCAGTCCTGGTGTTTCTATGAGGGACAGAGAAACTACAGTGCTAAGAACGGAGCCTGGAGATCCAGCTGAAAGAACGGAGTGATTTCACAAAGAAAGCATGGGACTGGGAGGCAGGAGACCTCGGTTTGCGTGCCAGCTCTGCTGCTGACTGCCTGTGTGAGATCGAGCTCTTTATTTCATGTCTCAGCATATGGCTCCTTGCACACCAGAGTCCCCAGGGCCTCCCTGTGCTATCATAACACTGATGGCTCATGATAAAGATGCAGAAGGCTTTCTGGGAGACTAAGGCACTGCGAGGGTCTGGGATCCTGTTTCAACACAACACCAGATATTTCCACTGCAGTTCCAAGCAACACGAGCACGCTGATCAGTAAGAACTACCGGAACGGACCATGCTCTTCCCTGACAGTCATCGTCAGGAGAAAAATCACAGCAACAGGAGGATGGAGGGGACTTAATTCATGAAGGTCTGTTTCCTACTGTTACAGGCAAACATGTCACATTATTCTTTTCATAAGTCACCCACGTTTGTTTGTCAGGTGTGCTTTACTGAGCCAAACTTAAGGTGTAACCTAAGAAAGCAAAGTAGCCAAACAAAAGAGCAACACTTTCCCCACAGGCAATGGCTGTGAAGCATACAGAGATAAGGGATTAGGCAAGCTGGGGCTGCTGCAGATCTCATGAATGAAGCCCTCCACCATCTACGTGGGACAGCAGGCTGTGCTCCAGGCCAGCTGTGAACAACCTGCTGAATGAAGGCTGCTCCTGACAGCGCAGGTCTGAGAGCTCTGGGGCTCACTTGTTTTCTGCTGATCTCAGCAGAAAGGGGAACATTTCTAATGAAATCGAGTTTGACTCCTTCTCATTGAAGCCCTCTTCAGCTGCTTTAGTTTAAGGCTGAGCTCACCAAAGCTGGAAAGGTCCATGACTTGCAGCTAACGAGCCTCAGTTTGTCTCACTGAACCAAGAAATCCAGCAGTTGCAGGCACTGCTGTAAGAAATGGATACAGAAAATGCCTTGCAAAAACGTGCTGTGTACCTGCACGTCCCGGTGGGGCACAGCCCAAAGTCTCAGCTCACTTTTAAACTCTGCACAGCTTATCCTTAAAGCAAGGATAATGAAAGAAGCAAGTGAATACTCCTGGATAGCCCGATGGAAGATGCTGTTGCTAAGCACCTGTTTGGTAAGTTAAACAAAGAAACACGACACATCGATCACTCAAAAGCCAAATTTCTGTCTGGCATAACTCTACTGAATCAATCAGGTCACACAAGGAAAGGACTCAGTACAAAACACCTCTGCCTGCGGCTGCTCTGGGTTTGCCCTTCCCAGTTTTAGCACTGCTCCTCCAAAAGTATTGCGAGGTAGAGCAGGGAGTTCACCGCAAAGTCATCCTTTGTAGATGGGAAGCTATGGGTGGGGGGAGGGGGTTTTGCTTTCCCTCTATCCTAACCTGCCCCAAACTCCCCTGCTGCAGGATGCAGTAGAGCCTTTCAGTGCATTCATGCCAATGCGAGCACAGAAAGAAAAAAAGCCTTCACTCGCCAGCTTTTGATCCAGGCTAGCAAACAAACATCTCGGAAGAGTTCCTTTTTCCTCAGCAGTGAAAATCGTGGTAAAGCACCATCTTGATAGTTCCCAAAGAGATTCGTTTACAAAGCTCGGTATAGGGCAGGCTTGTTTGGTCTCCCGAGATGTATCTCATCCTCTGACAATTCACTGTATCTAGCTATATGTGTATAATTATCTGCTCTGATACCTGAGCTTCTATGCGACAGTCCTGCCCCCAGTAACCCAAACTATCCCCAAGGCATGGCATGCACAGAACAGTCAGGTCCGAGGGGAGGAGGTGGCGGACTGCCCCCGTTTGCCACTGGAAATCGGCATTTTAGGGCCTTGTACTAATTTCCTTGCTCGTGTGAGGAAACTTTTTGTGCATTTATATAAAATAGGAGGCCAGAGGTGCACACCCCCATCTTACTTCCTAATATATTATGTCCTCCCCTGCCGAGTCCTGGGACTTAGTCTGGATTTGGTAACTGAAGTAATATAAATGTTAGCTAAGAAGCATTCCAGCAATATGGTTCCAATTTAGGCTTGTTTTGAAGTCTAAAGGACCAATATGTCTCAGAGATTCTCCACTGGACGCTCAGCCCCGATGCCATTTGCACAGTAAAGCACGCTGCTCTCCAGAACCCCTCTGCAATGCAATGGGGCTCAGTTCACTCCCAGGCAGGATGCTGTGCGGAGCTCCAGGCCCTCACCGATGGCTCCCTGCCTCTCCTGCCTGGGGTTTGGCTTGGGAAAGGGCACTGTGTTTGCTAGGAGAAACGATGGCACGCAGACACTGCGCGTTGCCACCACTGTCACACTCCGTATCCTGTGTTTCAGGGACGAAGCTGCCACCTCTGAAGGGAGCCATTCTCTGTGAGCTGTTTGCACTTTCCTCCACTGACACGCTCCTTGCAACGCTGCCTTTATTTGTGTAGACGTGCATTCTCCAGGTTTGCTGCCCCTTTTCCTCCCTCACACCCCTACGGAGCCCCTGCCTGAATCCAAGTAATGAGCTAACCCATGGAACTCATTGCCCTTTATCTTGCTGGGGAACGTGCACCTTTTGAACTGCCATCTGCAGATTGTGTTGATGCACTGACTTGTTAACTGTGCCATACTGTGAAGGAAATGGCATGATTTAGATCAAGTGCTCTGGACGGCTGTTCATAAGAAACACTTGAGCCAAGCTGTTACTGCTCAGGATGTGCCCTGGGGAGAGGGGTTTCGTTTCGGGTCATGCTCTTGCCTTGTATGAGGGCAGGCGCAAAGTACTGAAATCACAGTCCTTCCCTGAAGCTGAGGGGAGGGGGGAGGAGAAACATTATGAAACCATAGAAGCGAAGCTGCCAAATTAACTTCTCACCCTTTCAATCACACTCCAGAGGATAAAAGCCTAACATTTCTGCCTCAGAAACAGGCTCAGTTTACACCAAACAAGTTATTTCTCTAATTTATCAGACTTGCCAGCTATCATTCTAATTATTGGAAACCTCAGGCTTTTTATGAAGTCAGATGGACAGCATATTTGCATGGTCATAACGTACCGCTGGATAAATAGGTCTTGAGGAAAGAGAGGGTTTTTAGAAAGGAATCTGCAGGTTTCGTTACAGTCGGGGGGTAAAGACGCTACCACTGAAAAAAAAAATAAGCAGTTCTGGATTTAATTTTCTTTCAAAAAATGCCACTTCCGACACAACGTAACGTGAAGGCAACCAGAGAGGAGGAGGCTGTGCTGGAGGGGCTCATCAGAAGCCTCCCATTGGCTTCCACTGGCGTTGGGTCAGGCCTTCATTCTTCCTCTTCACTCACAGCGGAGCAGCACAGAACCGAGCTCAGACCCGGCGGCTGCGGGGCTGGAGGAGCATTCAGCGCCATCAGACGGGCTGCTGGCCGCCCTTCCGCAGCACTAACGCTGATTTGTCCATTATATGTAAATGGATGATTAGAGTCATTCCCTAAGACAAATTTACTTTTCTGCACACTCTAAATCTGTTTAGTCACTTTAAAGGTGTCAATTATTGGAGCACGCTAAGGCTATGAATTTCTTAGTAATAGCTTTAATAACGTTTTGAAATGAAAAGCAGATACCTTGAAGTTGGCTTACTTTGAAAAGACATATGAGTAGATCTGGCTTTAATTTATGTCCTATTCTACATCTGGAATCCCTTATAATTAAAACTAAAAGCTGGACTACTACTTCCACCTGTCAAATGATGAAAAGATGGATGCACTAATAGCTTACTAAATAGCCCAACATGATAGAGTTTACTTTCCCGTTCCATACAGTAAGAAGGGATTTTGGACAGGAGGCTAAAGGTCTTTGGTCATTACTAATAGCACGCTTTCGGTATTAACCTACGTACCCCACTATCACCACCACCAGTGCCTTTTAGCACTGAGATCTTGAAGCTGCAGCTTGCGTTTTGCTTAGATGAGTGCATTGAGCTCTGCTGCTGCAGTGCTTCCAGCCTGCCCAACTCACACAGCTTCTCTCAGCAGTCCAAACAGCTTCTCTCCCCTATCACTGTTTTCAACCACTCCACACATTGCTTCACAGAGTTACAAAATGATTTGGAGTTGGCCATCTCGTCCCACTCCCCCAATCCACAGGGACACCCACAGCTCCATCAGTGCCCACAGCCCATCCCCTCACCTTGGCTGTCTCCAGAGACAACCTGTGCAGTGCTTCACCATCCTTACTGTAACAAAGTTCTTCCCTGTATCCAATCTATCCTCTCCTTTAGTTCATTTTAATTGCAAATCAAGCTGTCTGCTGAAATCTCTGAAGCACTCATATCCCATTGATGTGAGCAGTCCATGGCATGTGACAACTCAAACCCTGTTTGTGTACCTTCTCATGCCATTCCTTACAATACCACCCTCTCCTGTTCCTGTTGATTCACCCCTCACATCTTCCTACACTGCCTGACTCAGAGCGTTTCAGTGCAAAAACAGGCCCTCAAAAGATCTGTAGGGCTTTGGGATATGGGGGCAATATAAAAATACAACAATTGTTGGCTTAATGGGTTAAAATGCAATACAATAATGACTTCCTACAGAAATACTTCATACTATTTTCATGGCTGTGTTTCTCTTCCCTGTGTCTTTATACAAACACAGCCAGAATATGAACCCTTTAATATATGGGAGATTCCAGATCTCCAGTGTGAGTCTGCAGCCTCTTTTGGCCCTTCAGAGGCATTCTTTCCAGCAAAATCTTGCCTGTTTTTCTTCCAAGCTGTTGCAAAAACAACAAAAGAAAACAAAAGAAAAAAAATACCACATGCAACAGAAGGAGGAATTCATTTGCAATGCTACACATGCATAGAGTCATAGAATCAAACATGGCCTGGGTTGTGAAGGCCCACAGTGCTCATCCAGCTCCAACCCCCTGCTGTGTGCAGGTCACCAACCAGCAGCCCAGGCTGCCCAGAGCCACATCCAGCCTGGCCTTGAATGCCTGCAGGGATGGGGCATCCACAGCCTCCTTGGGAAACCTGTTCAGTGCGTCACCACCCTCTGGGGGAAAAACTTCCACCTAAGATCCAACCTAAACCTCCCCTGTCTCAGTTTCAAACCATTCAACCCCTCGTATACCGTATTCAAGCAGAAGTTTTAGGTCAGATGGAGAGTTACAGAGAAAGCTGTCCCAAATATTACAAATGCGCAGCACTCAACTTCTTACGTCAAAGCAAAGAGTAATGTTTCAGCTGCTCCAGCAAGGAGGAAATGATGCAGGTATTAAACATTATTACGAGAACAGAGACACATTAATTACTGTTTATCCACCAGGACTGTGAATGGAGCTTTTTGTTGTGAAGGATTTTCATGGGGAAAGTTAATATACTTCGTCCAGGCCATGAGATGGTACAAATCAGTGTAGTTCCATCTAAATCAATGGATCAGTGTTGATTTACAGCAGCTGAGGATCAACCCCCTCTTTTTTGGTCTGCTGAGGATTGTATAACATATACAGCCTAGAAACACCGATGACAAATTTGAAACCGTGTAGGGATACGCTGAACCAAAAGCCTGATTCAAACCCAAACCGGCTACTCTCCTTTTAAATCACGGAGAGCTGCTGTCCTAAACGGTACTGTCAAGTGAGCATTGTGAGACATGCATCAAAACGCAGCTTTTGCAGCCTCCGCTCGGAGCCGCGCACGCCGCATTCCATACAAACTCAAACCCGCCCAGCTCCGATTCATAAATGATGTGTTGGTTTAATCTATTTTTCACAGGGGGTGTCGCAGAGAAGGAAAATTAGAAACAGGTAGAAGGGACTATTATTACTGTCTCACAGTGTGCTCTCGTACATGAGGATCGGATTAAGATAACATCTGGTCTGTATTTCTTGAACTATTTCCCTTTTATCACAAGAAAATCGGCAACCCATCTCACAACTGCTCCTAATTTAGATCTAAATATCACTGATGAAACATTGTACAACATGCTGTTATCTATTAAAATGATTTCCCTGAAGGAACAGTGGATACTTTTATACTTTCCAGCGAAGCCAACCATATTCCCCCTTAGCGCTAACTAGTTGCCCTATAATCAAATACTCAAATGGTAAAAGCAAAATCACTTTGGAAAAACAAGCGAGTCCCTGCTAAGTCTTCAGCTGGTGCAAATTCATGCGTATCCACCGATTTAAGTGCAATGATGCCCATTTTCACCGCCTTCTGTCGGATGAAGGCTTTGATTGAGCAGAGGGCTGATAGAGGTCGGGCGGTTCGGTCGGGTTGCGGTTGGACTCGATGATCTTGAAGGTCTTTTCCAACCTGAGCAATTCTAAGGTTCCTGCGTGGCACAAACCTGCCATGCGCTGCGTATCTCCTGCACTCACTGGTTTGGAGAGGAACTGCTTAGAATTAAACCTAGGCTGGGATGTGTAATTTATCAAGAGGCAGCAGAGGCAGAGCGAAGAGCCCTGTGGTTTCGTTGGGAAGCAGAGCTCGGCACACTGTCCTCCCTCCCGTTTGCTTCAAACAGAGGAATTGCCAGTGGAATGCAGTAATCTTTTTTTCAGCACTTTGCAGAGTTCAGGTCCCCAGAAAGGAGCCTATTGAGTTCAGCAAATAAAAACTTCTGTTTTCTTCGCGAGTCTATAATTCATTTTCATGGACAGTAAATCAGAAAAAGGAGGGGGAAAAAAAAACCTTTTGCGATCTCAAACTGTTTTGCATACCTTCACTGCACATCGGTTTTACCCATTTGCATTGTATCCTCACCACCTAAAAGGGGGATTAGATAAGCACACACTCTCTGTATTAACTGGTTTAATTTAAAAGTAATTTCTACCATCTGGAATTACTGTTTACTGTTGTTTGGAGGAGGAAGAAAAAAAGAGAGAGAATCTGAAACCGTAGAAGAGATCATCACAGAATAATCAGTTTGAAGGAGGGGGAAGCATACAAGGAATGTAATGGATTGTCCACCAGTCGACTTGTATATTTTGGAGGGTTCTCTGAGAATAAAACCTCTCCAGCAGTTATCACCGGTCACACTGGAGCCATTCATTTTTCACCTGCTGGTGGTTGTTGTCTGGCAACCAGTCAAGGGCGCTATTAGCAGAATTAAGCTCCAGAAGAAAAGATTACCCTGTAGGAGGTAAGATAAAGACCGGGCAGTGTGGCTTGTTATCAGTATCACAATGAGGACCAGGTCAGTGTGGGTTTCATTTCAAACAGGTAATCTCTGCTGAAATAATAGAGTAATTGTTGCTTTGAAACCTTTATGTGCTGCAGCACACTACGGCCCATTTGATACAGACTCTGGATTTAATGAAGAACTCCAACGAGCCCAAAATACACACACGGAGAAAGAAAAAAGCAATGCACCGGTGGAAAACGCCTTTATCCTGTAATTCCGGGTCAATATAGTGAAACACAAAATGCTGCTCAGGGCAGTTGAATACCTTGATTTATGCCTCCCCTCCTTCTCAGGTTGCTGTCTGCCTGCCACGCTTCGGTCTATAAACATGCAGTAACGTCATACAGAATATTTCAAGCATAGTAACATAGGCAGTGATGGCACATCTCACAAAGCCTGAACACCAGCAATGAATCAAAGAACTCCAGGGCAGCTCCTTGAAATACAGCTCTTTCTAGGTTTTATTCAAAGGCCTGAAAGATGCCAGTGGCACAGGCTGCAAGAGGAAGATGCGCGGTGCAGCTGATGCTGACGGACACCATTTCACCTTTTTCTGGCAAACTGCCTAAATGTTTGTCTTGAAAAGTAATTGTGGAGCAGCCTTTCCCTCTTCTCTTTGTAGTGCACCTTTCCTCAGTCACCTCTACTAGGAATGTACATTAACCGTTTGGAGATTAATCTACTCTTTGTGTTGTAGATGCTCCATCCCCGGAGGTGCCAAAGGCTGGGCTGCACGCGGCTCTGGGCAGCCCATCTGGTGGGGGCACCCAGCCCATGGAAGGGGTGCAAGTGGATGCTATTGAAGGACTTCTCCAGCTTCAGCTGCTTTATGATTCTGTGATTCTACAACACTGTTTGCAGGAAGTGCTAACTGGAGAAATACTTCAACTTTTAAGTTGGAAAATACAAAAGATGAGTTGGCAAACGCTATCGAAGTACAAAGAAAATGAGGGAAGGAGTTGTCTCATCTATGGGCTCTTACCTTAAGGCACTCTTGGTTTCCCAAAGCTTGGAGGCATTTAAAGAAAGCTTCACTCTGGTGTGGACACTGTCAGCTGTGCACAACCTCGTAAAGCCGTGGCACAAGGCAAGGCCTGGTAGAAGCAGGTCAAGGCCATAATATCTTCTTCTGGAGCCACTCTGAGTTCTGGATGTTGATTAGGCAGGGGTCTTCTACATGGCGATGGTCCCCTGACTTCCTTAGCCCTCAACACCATCTGCAGATGATATATACAAAAAAGGGTCAACACAGAATCAACTCCAGATAAGACTATTATAAAACCATGATGAGATGCAGTCAGTTACAAAACCAAAGTCTCATGACCCACATGGCATCGATCTTCCTGATGTAATGGAATACAAGTCTTAAAAAGCTTTACCTGTTTTAGTGATTATAGATTTGTTTGGCAAAATGCAGCAGAATTGACAAAGTAAATAAGAAAAATCTTCACAAATGTCTGTTTTAAACAGCACTCAGCCTATGGCTCAAATATGGGCAAGCAGCAGCTGCATGTGGGAAGTCAAAGGGGGAAAGAAGTACAGCACAGGGATAGATCTTACTGTGGTCTGGGCCATTCAGGGGTATTATCAGAGTTCAGAAGAGGAAAGTGCTGATGCAGATAAAGACTGCAGACGGCACAAGGCTTGGTGGAGCAATGGGTAGCAATATAAATATGTCGATCCTTCAGGTTTCTCTGATTTGTCTGGTTATGTAGGTGCAAGGTCATCCATCTATCCATCCCTTCAGAATGCACGATGCAGACAGACCATCACGTTCAGACTGCTTTTGACATCGAATCATAAACATTTTGCAGTGGTAAGTGCTACAGAGAACACACTGAATGATTGACAGGCGCAATGCAGACACTCAGTAAAGTCAATGGCAGTGGCAGACATGGAATACATTGTCAGATTTGCCCCCCCCTGCCGTTTACTCACAGTCTGTACCATCCATTGGCACTAAGTTAGGGCTCTCAGACCTGCAAAGCCAAAGGGCTCAGAACTCAGTACTTCCACATTACTCCCACTGTCAAATGCAGTCTCAGCTACAGAGAAAATGGTCCTCAAGGAAATTATTTTCTGGTCCTAAGACAGAAAGAAAACAAGAATGAGAGGCTGACTTGGCATTAAGAGCTGTCTGGTTCCTGGTTGGGAAACACTAGCTCTGATTTTGTCTCCTTAGCAAAGGCCAATCACTTCAGTTAACCCAGACCTATCCCAGTGGAAGTATTCAGGCTGTCTGCACCACCAAAAGACAGCGCTGTCTGGTTCTAAATCCAGGGAGGAGAAAGGTACCAGCCTCAAAGGAAGTCCAGCATCCCCATCCTTTTAAGTTGATAGCTGAAACAATTACTTGCTTGTGCCTTGTGTTCTGCTAAACTACCCCAATTATTCTTTTTGCTTCTGTGATGCCTTGGAGGCAATGAAATACGGAAAGCTCCTCATTCATAACAAAGCTTAGATTTTGAAACGAGCTCCACAGGAGCAGCCTCCAGGCTCATGACTCCAATGAGTCCCACTGGGGAGCATGTGGGCTTGCCTACAGAAAGATCATGGCAGATTTGAGCATATGAGCTGAGGGGGCTGATCCTGCTAACACCTCATACCGGGCATGGAGCCAGGTGCACAGAGATATTCAAACTAAATCCTAATTAAGTGTCTGAATTCCCAGTGAAATCCACGGGCAGTTGGATGCCAAAGCATCAACGTGGATATCGATCCAGCTGCTTATCAGTCTGAGCAGCATCCTGCTGATTCCTAGAGCAGGTGGTGGCATTTGCTGTCTTATTCCAATGCATCTTCCTTTTGCTTTAAATGTGAGAAAAGCAAGCTCTGAGGATGACTGCATTATCACTAAGTGTACACGTGCAAGAACGTTCTCCAAGGAAAAGAAGGGCTCGTATCTCAGTGTGAACCCAAGCTTGAGAAACACAGGTTGAAAATCAGCACATCACTACAGTCCACAAGGCTGCAACTTATAAAGCCTTGTAAAATAGCGAGCCCTTAAAGAAATGCACGCAGCCTAAAGCATAATGACCCACTCCACCCTTTTTGCCACATTACCATTGAAATGAGCTGATAAAAAATGTTTGGTGACCAAGCCAATATAAAAACATTCTGATTTCACACCAAAGGCATGCTCAGCTTCTAACAGGGACTAAGAATCCTGCACCTCTCTCAGATCATATCTTTGCTGCCCACTCAGAGTAAATGATTGATATAACAGACGTGTTGAATCAAGATGCTGGTTCATTCTTTTCCTTTTTTAAGCAGCCACTTTCAGCCAACAGATTCTTTTCCCCCAGAATATCTGTGATTCCTTAGATTCTTTGAGGCAATTCCCTTCACAATCAGGAGCTGCCTAAGCACAAAGCTGCAGCACATCACTTTCTCCCTGCTGCCAGAGCTCCCTGGGTCTGAGGCACACACTGCTGCAACCAGGTCAGCCAGCCCGAGAAAGCAGGAACACTGCGGTGGGCAGAAGAGCCCAAAGAAGGGAGACAGGAGGGAAAACACTCATGGCCCTGTTATTTCTTTAGCAGACAAAGGCCTGAGCTAGATCCCGCTGAAGTCAGAGATGCAGTTCCTATCAGGTCCAACAGAAGCAATCTCTGAGAGCATGTTTTCTTGCCAGCTATCTGAGCAATATGGCTGCGCCCTACAGAAAATAATCCTTTACTATCCCCTAACCTATACAGCTCTTCAGAAGAGCCAGCCTTCTTTGAAAGAGCACCTTTGGGATATGGCGCCTCACTCCTGCTGTTCCTGCCCTCTGGTACTTTCCTCCTCCTTGAATGCTGGAAGTTATTAGTGGGGATTCTCAGCTTCTTTCAGATATGAGACACACCTCTGAGGAGAGCAGCACCTCCTTTCCATGTTGTATTCACACAAGCTGTCACGCTTCCTACTCAGACATGGAGGGTAAAGGGAGTCTGTGGAATCATGACTTGAAGGTTACCCATGTCTGCAGCTGAGCAGGTGAAAATTGCTACACAACTTGTGCAGACCATGGGGAGATGCCCTCAGCTTTTGATTAAGCATCCCCCATATTCTGACATCCTGGTTCTGTCCCCCGCTGTGTCTAAACACAGGGAGCCACGTTGAAGCTCCTTGTGCTTGACCACACCAGCGTGTGCATCAGTTGGCTGCTTGAGCTGGTGCTGGAAGAGCCACTGCTGAGACAGAGCTCGGAGCACACGGATGCTCTGTTTCCTCAAGGGGAAGTTCAGATCTGACATCCAGGGGGCAATCTCTCACTGAGAGGGCGCTGAGGTCCTGGCAGTGCTGCCCAGAGAACTGTGGGTGCCCCATTCCTGGAGGTGCCCAGTGCCATGGATGGGGCTCCATGCAGACTGAACTGGAGCCTGGTTCAGTGCTGGGTAACCCTGCCAGCAGGACGGGCTCAGAACCAGATGATCTTTGAGGTCCTTTCCAACCCAACCATTCTGCGATTCCATGAGTCTCCACTGCCTGTTGAGAGAGGCAGCGTTCAGCTCCAACATACCACAAGGCAGCACTGCCAGGACAGCCGGTAAACTGACAACTCCTGATAAACTGTTACTGCTATTTATTGTCAGCATGCTCCCAAGATCCACCAGTGCCCTCCTATTGCACTTTGTGGCACTCAGCAAGGCTGCTTACCTGCACGCACGCTTAAATGCGTGACTTATTCTGCTTTGGTGTGGATGGAGAGATGTGTGGATGTGCTGCCAGCGAGGGCGGATGGATGAGTAGTTGTAAGAGATGCCGTGAGAGTTCGCTGCAATTAGAAATGCTGATGAAAAGCAGGTTTTTAAGGTAGAAAAACAATTTCTGATCCACAGTTTTTTGTGTGCAGACTCATGTTCTGACTAAAAATACTTTGCTCTGGGGATGCTGTTTGTTTTCTACTGCTGTCACTGCAAGCAGCCTGGATCTACAGAATCCGGACAGATATTATAACCAAACCACTCTGAGAAAACAAATCCTACAAACAATATATGCGATGCAGCTGTTTAGTAGCTCCCCAGGGCTTACTGGTGCTCGCTGCCAGCAATCAGCTCTTTTTGCTTTAAGCCGGGAGGGCCCATGTCTTTAGATTACCTTACAGAGCATGTATGTCCCTCTGCTCTCAGCGCTGTCACCCTAGAAGGCTCTAACAAGTCTCCCACTGCCACATTCTCATTCTCAGGAAGATCTGTTGACGTTTTTTGCCTCCTTTCAACCTTCAGATCCTTCTCCCAGCACTTCTCACAGCCTCCTGGAAAAGGGATTCTCCAAGTCAATAATTTGCTTATCGTCTCCCCGGTGTAAACTTCAATGGTTTTCATCTGGGAAGCAACTGCCTTGCTTGTGCCTTTCACAGCTCCTGTTGGAGTCCAGGTTTAAGAACCATACCACCACAAGACACCAACACATGCACCTGTCTATTGCTCAGCAACTCAGTTGTGTATGGGCATCATGGGATTTATGTCTGATAGCTCCTTTCCCTCTCACTGCTCAGTTTAACTATACCAAGATGCAGCAGCTGGCAGTAGACTTTACACATGAAGTGATACTTAAGGGTGTGATAGAAGAGACCTCTTATGTTTACAGAATCCCAAGGGCTGCTGAGGTCCGTGCCTTTGGCCCTTGTTGCAGGATGGAAGCCTAAACAAACCATCTAACAGTAAGAAAATACTTCTCAGCCTATTATATTCCCCCCAGCACCACCAGCCCTCCCATAGTTAAAACAGCACAGTATTCTGTACCCCAAAGGCCTGTAATTTGTATGGAATGCCAAGCACTTGGGAAGCACAGGGGGACACTGAGCGGGGAGGTCTCATCCCAGAGACACTCTGTCCCTTTCCAACCATGGGAATACAGCCCAGGATGTGTGTAAAACAGCCTTGAGAGATGAAGGCTGATCTTAGCCTGAACAATAATCAAAAAAAGATGCTTCCAAAATGGCACAGCTCCTCCTTAGCCCAGAATCTTTCCCTTAGGACAGTGACACTTCCTATAGGCTACATACAAAGAAAGAACACAGAAGACAGAATCATAGAATCCTTAGAGTTGGAAGAGACCTTTAAAGGCCATCCAGTCCAGCTCCCTGCAGTGCACAGGGACACCACGGCTCCATCAGGTTGAACAGGGCCTGGTCCAGCCTGGCCTTGAAAGTCTCCACAGAAGAGGCATCGACCACATCACTGGGCAACCTGTGCCAGTTTACTCTCCATCCACAAAGTCTGTTTACTGCCCACCCACATGGAACAGAGAACATCTCAGCCCCAGGGACATCAGACCCCAAGTGGCGCCTGCTGCTACCTATGACTCTTCCTTCAGTGCCATGAAGGAAGACTGAAGAAATAAGATGGACTGAATTGTTGGTAGAAGTACCACAAATCAATCCCTGGCTTAGACCTCAACAACAACCTGCAGGGCGACCATCATGAACGTTTGGTGCAAGGCTTCCTGATGCTTTCCTCTTGTTTCACACTATTTTATCAGTAGAACTAGCTTTAATACAAACATAACTAGTTTTATAAAGGATGAAATTCTTGTTCTGAAGAGAGGTGCTATGTCTGCTTTCTGCTCTTCTGACTGTGGAGACAGTGGGCTCAGGGAGAAACTGCCATTGTTCTACATGGATTTTCTATGCCTTTTGTGGACTGTTTTTTTTTGGAGGGGTGTTGAAACCTTCCTGCTTTCTCAGTTTCACTCCTACTATCTTCTTCTCTCTTATAGTGGGATGCTAATGGTGTTAGCTAAGCCACATCACCCAAGCTTCTCCTGTGGAGCCCTGACTGCAGCCAAGAGGTTGGGTGGGCAGTGGGGAATGGCAGCCTTTCCAGTTACTGAAGGCTAAATGCCACAAGGGCCACAGACCAGGAGCCCAAGGTAGCTATAAGCAATGACCACGATGTAAAACCTGGGCAGAGATCCTACACAGAAGGCGCAGTCATAGCAGAACTGTGTCTTTCTGCTTCCACCATTCGCCATCCTCACTGGATTATAAGAAAATCTCCAGCTGGATTGTTCGTAATTTGCACAAAGACTGAAGAAGGAAAAAAGCCTCCATCCTAAAGACTCAGAAATAAATCCAGGGTTAGAAAAGCAGAAATGCCCAAAGCATCCACAGTGCATGCTGTTTCTCATCCAATCTCCACTACCAGAAGAACCCCCAAGAAAGCTGCACATCCACAATCCTTCCATTTCCAAATCCACATCCAGCTATCACACAGCGCAGGATCTGCAGGGTGTGCAATTCTGTGCTGTGATCTTTGGCCGTCTGGGAAACAGGAGGTCAGACAAGCTTCAGAGATGAGCTCTGAGTGAGGGAAACGATCATTCACTCCCCCAGTGCCATTCACTCCACCTGTGGGAAAATATTTGTTCTAACTGAAAAAGAAATGAGGTAATTTTATCCCCCGTCTTTCCGGTGAGGTGGTTCAGCTTCTGCCATGCAGTCAGGCAGGCACGTGAGTGGCTGCAACAGAAGGAACGGACCCATTTAGGTGCGCAAGGAAGAGGAGCAGAACTGCCCCTTCCAATTCACATGAGCTGCTGGACTGGCTCACCCTTATCATGTAAGTTCCCTCCTGGTCCCTACGAAGAGAGTGGATGTATAGATGACCTGAAGGGCCGTCCAGAGGAATGGCTTTAGACTGCTCTTAAAACTTTTGCCTAATAGGGATAGAATTGAAGCACCTCTACTGGATGAGGTAAATACGGGCCGTGGTATCTGTGCCTTAATTTGCTCTTGCCAAAAGGTCAGCTTAGATGGACCCAAAGGGAGGACTGCATTATGCATCTCGTTTGAAACAGAAACCTTCCTTTTCCCTTGCACACAGGCATGCTGCTCTTCTGACTCGGCACACCTGTTTTCTCAACTAACTCAAATCCTTTCAGCCACGTGTGCCCAGGGGAAGGAGGGAGTGTAATAAATAGCAGAAGCAAATAACTTACCCAGTAAAGAGCATTCCATGCTTTCTGTATGCAAATTCTGCATAAAAATTCTACATATATGGTGCAGAACTGCTCTGAACTGAACTCTAAAAATGCTGAAGGCAAACACAGCTGTTATCAAGTGTTGTTCTTTCCAAAATGCCATTTGGTTTGATAGTTATCACTGTGCCAGCAGCATTCCCCATTCAAATCTCTCTTTTTGAGGCCTTCACTGATTCACACAGGAGAAATTCACCCTAAAAATCAGTGTTCTGGATCTATACCCAGATGTGCGTCTCTCCCCTCTTATGATACCAAGTCAGCCCAAATGAACTCCAGCAGATCCTGGCCAAAGAGGCCGAGACAACTGAGGCTTTGAAGGATTACGAGTATTTTTAATTTGAGGACATACTTTGTAACATCCCTGTACAGTGAAATATTTCAGTGCCTTTGAGCACGTCCTGAAAGCTCACGGGTGTCAGAAGACACGTGCATGATACACGGCGTTCAAACCCCAGTATCTGCTACAATTTGCTAAAGTGCCTGGAACTGTAATAACTGTAATAATAACTGTAATAACCCTACTCAAATACCAGCTTTGGAGAGCTGGGTTCCATCAGAGTTGTATTTTAGTTGGCTGGTTGTGTTCTTTTCATCCAGCTATAAGGTTTTAAGAATCAAAAGTCTTTTAAACTCATAATTCTGCAAAACTAAAGAGGGAAGCACTTCACATATGCTTCCTTCCTTCGGGGGGCTGGTCATGGGATCTCTCTGTACATCGAGTTCTTGAGAAAACATCTAAAATAACCCAGCAGCTGGCATTTGTAAATGTCATAGAGACAGCAAGGTCAGCTCCCCAGATGAGGTCCACTTAATTCAAATCAGGAACTGAGCTGTTGATTACTGACTATGGTTTAGAACCGTAGAATCACCAAGGGTGGAAAAGACCTTCAAGATCATCCAGACCAACCGTCCACCTGCCACCAATAGTTCCCCGCTAAACCACGTCCCTTAGATCAACATCTAGACACTTCTTGAACATATCCAGTGTGTTATTTAATGTATATTATTTACTATACACGCATGTCTGTGATTTGGCATCCTGAGCAGGAATGATCTCATCCATCACACTGAGTGCCTACAAGAGAGACAGGAACTCACTGCCGCTTTGCATCCCAGCATTTCCTTCACCCCCGCCAAAGCGATTCCCATGGAGGAAGCAGAGCTGGCAGCCTTGTCTGGGCTGCCTCTCTTCATCCCTTTCAGATGGGTGGATCTTTCGGGATCATCCTTCCCAATGCACCAACCAGCACTGCTGAGCTAATGAGGTGGAGCAGGTCATCTGCACACAAAACAGAATGGAACAATCCTCCTTCCGCTCTGAAGCAAAGACAAGCCAGTGCTGCAGCATCTATTAGTGCAATGTAGCACAGCTAATGCTGAGCCCCAAGAGAAGGGAATTCACTGAGTGCCTTGGGAGCACAAACCAATATCATCATCGTGAAGCCCGACCTTACAGCTGGAATTCCATTTTTAGAAAGTGAAGTAATGGATCCTCTGTGTAACGTCGACCCGCTCCGTACTGCACGTTCTCCCTCATTAGCTCACCAAGCAGCAACAGCAGAGAAAAGGGGGGGGTTACTGATGCGTTGTAATTACTGACTGACAGCCTGCCACTGGGCCGAGCAGAGGAGCCTCTAATTAATGCAGGCCTGTTACTTTCCTCCCTGAATGCTTCCTTTCCTGAAGCACAAGGTGGAGCTATGGCAGGGAAGCCCAACCCAAGGCCTGATGGCTATTTCCATCTGTGTCACCAGAAGTAATCTAAACAGGTTTGACTTCATCTGGGCACAAGTACAGCCCTGAGAAGAGCAGAAAACAAAGGCTGATGGGTCTGTCTGCTAACAATGAGGTTATTAACCCTGGGTCCTAATAGCGAGCACACAAATAATCACAGAGGAGTCCTGGCAGCAGGCTGAGCCCCACGACATTGCTGCCTTCAGTATCTCACACGGAGACTGTGTAGAACACATCTCAGGGCCTTCTAGGGTTTCTGTGATGGTCTGTAGAATTCTCACGTGGTTAGCATCAGGTTTAAGGACAAGCTGTCAGTGCTGCCTTTTGACAGCAGGGCACTTTCCCATCAGCAATGAAGATGGGCAGAGGGTTCTCGGCTATTTGCCACAACACTGGATGTGACAAATCTCTGTTCCTCCCTCAAAGAAAGCCACAATTTGCCTTTATGAGGTACAAATAGTTCAGGTGAAGGAGGAAATCGGTAGAGAAACACCTTTCCTCAATAGGCAGGTCCAAGTTACTGCATGGGGACTCACACACTCCCCCAGTGGAATCACATGAAAAAGCAGGGACAGAGAAAGAAAAAAGTGAGTGAAAATATCACACAGAAAGGGGGAAGCCTGAAATCTTGATCCTGAGTGTGTTCGGTTACACTTGATAATGCAGACATGGGAAGAGCCTTGCAAGAATTAGGTGGAGGAACGCACTGAGAATTACTACTGCCTCAAAGCAGACAGGCTGCAGAGGTCAAAGACAGACCTCAAGATGTCAGAGTTGACAGACAGTCCTGTCTGAGGATGCCACGAAGGAATCTGATTAAGACAATCTGCAAGAGACAAAAGAATGATAACAGAAAAGCTGATCATTTTCCAGGAATGGAAGCAGCATCGCTGAACAAGCGTGGAACGAGTCCAAGCTCAGGAAGGGCTTCAGTTACAGCCCATGCTGACACCCACAGCATTAGAGCAGGCACCATCCTGGGGCTCTGGACAGAC
The DNA here is from genome assembly GCF_039878825.1 of Excalfactoria chinensis. Classification (NCBI taxonomy): domain Eukaryota; kingdom Metazoa; phylum Chordata; class Aves; order Galliformes; family Phasianidae; genus Excalfactoria; species Excalfactoria chinensis. Next base: position 975,227 of record NC_092829.1, on the reverse strand, counting down.
TGCAGGAAAGGGTTTTTAAATGACCTGTTCAGAAAGCTTTCCAAGCAAGTTTTCCTGGCTTGGGTCAGTAAATGGAAGTTTAGCTAGGTAAGCAAACAGTGAAGGAGGGAAAACTCTGTTTTGTTGAGCATCGAAACCATTTCAGAGAAGAGGGCTTCACTCTTACACAGAGGGTTGTTAACAGCCTCTTGGAAGAGAAGCTGGGAGTCTTCAAACTAGCTGTGTCCTGGGAGGCTAAAATGAGATAATCATGATAGGAATGCCATAACGTGTGTGTAATCTCTAATTGGACAAGATCTGACTAGCAAACAGCACTACAATTCAAGGCATTATCTAGCCTAAGGATGCCTCAGTACTCCTTTGCTGGAGATTCTCAAACCACAGCTTGGCCTGTAAGAGATGCACCATTTCTAACGCAGCCAGACTCATCAGGCAATTTCAGGGCATGGTTATGTGGTGCCTCTAAGCCAATCTCACAGCAAACCGTCAGCAAAAGGCTGGCTCACCCTCCTGGCTTTTTCATCCTGTGCTGTCTTATGCTTCTGTATGTGTATGGTGAGCTTCTTCAAGGAACTAAGAGTGCCATTACACAAGACAGCTATTGATCTTCTTAAAGACAGACCTGATGTGCAGTAGGAGGTGCAGAATCACCTCTTCCAGAAGAAGGGCAAGATGCTCGATCAGCTCAATTGTACCATATCTTCAGTTCATTCCAAGCGCAGAACATCATGCTGTAAGTAGTCTGAACCACCTTCTAGAGATTTCTCCCTAATTAACAGTAAGTGTTCCTTTGCAAAGACACTTACCTGCTAGGTGGTCAGATGTCATGTGGAAATGCACCATGAGCATGTCAGAATGCTTCCAAACTTCTAAGTGAGCAGTAAGGCATCTGTCCAGGCTTCTGGTTATCATCAGCTTGAGACAACTGGTTTCAAGCCTCTGTCTGTAATGGATAGAAAGAAGAGGTGAGACTTTATTGGAGTAACCAGTAAGGTCTGCTGTGCTTTGAAGGAGGTTGGAATATCCCCCAAGTATTCAAAGAGAGAATACAGAAATACTCAGATATCAATAAGAAAAGCTCACTGTGTGAAGCTGAAGAGATTGACACAATGAGAAGAGACCCGACAACCGGGAGCTTTTCAATTTAACAGAAGTATATCACGATCCTGCAGCTGGAGGGGGCGGAGCCAGATGGATTCAACTCTAAACTAAGAGGTAATTTCCTTGTAGTAAGCATTATCAAATATTGGACCACCTCAGCTAAGGATGTGGCTGCCTTTGTTCTCCTTAACAGGTACAGTTCCAACAGAACGCTTTAACCTGGCTTCCAGAGAGCATCGCACTGCCTTTGGAAACAGGAGGATGCCAGTGGGTGATCAGTGGTCCCTGCCACCCCAGGAGCCCGTGTGCAGGTAGGGGCACCTCTTTAAAACAAAAGAACACAGACTCTCTTGCAAAGCCGGAGCATGAAGTGATCTTATTGATGCAGCCCAATGCAACAGATCTTGCTTTGTAGGCTGAACTCACAAACGTCATCAGCTTCCAGGAGCCCTATGGAGCCATGTTGGTGCTCATCCCTTCAAAACAACTGCTTAAAAATAACTTAAGTACGAGTCGTTGCTAAGAAGCAGACTGAGAGCCATTAACCTTTGTGCACAGTAGTTAAAACATGGGGTTACAGACATGGATTCACATATACAAAGCATATATGGGCCAGATGATCATCATGGTCCTTTTCAACGCAGGCCATTCAATGATTCTATGCTATGTAAAGCTCCACTCCTTCATCAGCAAGGAGCAATCCTTGCAGTAAATAAGCAGTAAGGAGCAGCTGCTCACAAGTAACGCTCCTTTAGCTTCATAGAGACTTTTGTACAGTAACCAATTATTTACATCATATTGAATTTGCGACCAACAGAGTTTAAAGGCAGCAGCAGCCAGCATCCTATTTGCCCCAAGCTCCACCTCGCCTTGCCCCCCCGGACCCCCCCTGGGCAAACTTTCAGGGTCTGCAAACTGAAAAGTTTGGAAGCTTTTAGGCTCAGTTTTCAGGAGCCAACAGCTGCTCTTGGATGCCTTCAGCTCCAATACCTTTCCTGTGATTTTGCTTTTAAAGATGATAAATCAGCAAAGATCCTCTCAGTTTCCTGAAAGCTGCACTTCTCTAAGGAACCTTACACAAAATGACAAACAACAATTAATTTTAATATCCCAGCTAATCATCTTTGGGTTTGTTTTTGTTTTTTTCCTTTATTTTGCCCTTTCCTCCCTTCCCTCCTTTCATAGAATCACAGCATGGCCTGGGCTGCAAAGGCCCACAGTGCTCATCCATTCCAACCCCCTGCTGTGTGCAGGTCACCAACCAGCAGCCCAGGCTGCCCAGAGCCACATCCAGCCTGGCCTTGAATGCCTGCAGGGATGGGGCATCCACAGCCTCCTTGGGCAACCTGTTCCAGTGCGTCACCACCCTCTGGGGGAAAAACTTCCTCCTCAGATCCAACCCAAACCTCCCCTGTCTCAGTTTCAAACCATTCCCCCTTGTCCTATCACTGCCCACCCTCACAAACAGCCGTTCCCACTCCTGCTTATATTGTTCCTTTCCCTTTTCTTCATTTTTCCCTAACAGAATAAATCAGAAGCGCTGTCATATCACACTTCACAAATTCCAGAAGAAGGCAGACAGCCCCAAGAAGCAAATCTTTAACAACCATCTCTTCTTAGGGCAGACACATCTGCACTGTCAGCTGTTCTCCAGACAGGCAGGTCTGAATATTTCTACACACACAACGCTCCATGTGGGCTCCCAGCCCACAGCTCAGCTCCTAAAAGTGGGTTTTGATGGGTCAAAGCCATTTTATTGAATTAGCCCTTTATTGTTTACATTAAATCCAAGTGAGCTCACAAATACTGACTTATCCTTCTGAAAGGATGGATTATACCGCGTGGCTCGGATGCAAAAAAAGATTAGGGTTTGTACTAATTACTTCCAGCATGAGGTGTGCATGGACCAGGAGACCATTGAAGATTTTCTGTTGGGCATTTCAGTGCGGCAGTGCTTGCCCAAGGATGGCTGCTTCTCCATAGCATAATTTGAAGGGCCCCGCTGTCATTAAAACCCATGTATGAGGTCAGCCATGGCTGGGATGGAGGGTAATAACAGCCTTTCCCACACGGAACTGTGGAGTAGTTCAGACTGGAAAAGCCCTCTGAGATCCCCAAGCCCACCCCCAGCCCACCCCACTGTGCCCATTGCCCACTGTGCCCATTGCCCACTGTGCCCATTGCCCACGTCCCTCAGTGCCACATCTCCACACTCCGGAACACCTGCAGGTGACCCCATCACTGCTGGGCAGCCGTGCCTCTGCAGCACCTCTCCTTGGAAGAGGAAATGTTTCTCCATACCCAACCTGACCCTCCCCTGGCACAACCTGAGGCCATTCCCTCTATCCAATCACTGTTAACCAGCTGCAGAGGCCTACCCACACTCATCACCGCCTCCTTTCAGGCAGTTGTGGAGGGCTATAAGGTCTCCCCTGATCCCCTCCTCCACACTGACCCATCCCAGCTGCTCCAGAGCCCTCACAGCTCCGCTGCCCTTCTGTGCACATGCTCCAGGCCCTCAAAGTCTTTCTAGCTGAACACAGCACTCAAGGTGCATCCGAATGTTTCTAGCTGGTTCATCCACTCCCCAAAGTGGCTGTTGCTGCAAAGTGCACTGTAGCATCACTTCCTATTCCCAGTCACTCTTTCGGAAGGGAAGAAAACAAAGATCTATTATCTAGTTATTCCTAAGTGTGTTCTGATTCATCTCTCCTTCATCAGCAAAGCCGTCCATCAGCAGGCACGGCTTCTCAGCCGACAAACCCTGTGGTGCTTCCAGCAGCCTGAAAGATTAGAGCTGAGTACAGATGTGAAGATGTGGGAGACACGATACGCTGGGATGGCTGTCACTGCTGCTAACCACCAGCACTGCAGGAAGACCAGACAGACAGACAGACCCACGTGGAAGGCCCACACGGTGTTTTCTTCTCTAAATGACCCCCCCTGTTTCTCACAACCAAACGGGCACCTGCCTGTGCAGAGCAGCCATTCAGACATTCAGCTCCTGGGCTGCTTTCGTGGCCAAGGATGGAATTCTTGCACAGGCAAAACAAATCTGCCCGGGGGGGGAGTTTAACATTGTGTATGGGGCAAGCAGATGTCCCAGAAACACACGCAGCTTTCACTGAATAACTTTGCTCAGAGCAACATCGGATCTTCTCCCCACACAGATTCCTACCCGGGGCCCGGGATCGGTTGGTGTTTGTTTGACAGTTCTCCGCGTAGCTCCTGGAACAGAGCGAGCAGAAGGCTTAAAGGCAGCTTGATGACCCTACCGAAGCACACCTCCCACCGCCCTTCCGTTCAGCACTGTGCAAGGCAGCGTGGGCTTCGTGGGTGTTGTTGTACAGCAAGCCAAGCGTTGCATTGCAGAAAACAAATCTATAGGTCTGGACGCGGTCACGCAGCTGCGGTGAGGAAGGTAAGGCTCACAAGAGGGTCTTGTTTTAAATCTTGCATTCAATAAACTGCTAGAAGGACAAAATGAAAACAAGCTATTGTGTTAATCTCCAGATTAGCCCTCATAGTCTGTCAATTTAATACTGATTAGTAAACAATGTCCATAATTAAGCTGTTGTTGGAGACACAAATGCCCCACGAGCCCGAACTAATGCGTAGCATTCAATCCTTTTACAAAGGACGGCAGATACAATTCCAGGAATGTTAATGCTGCCAAGTATCCATGATGCACATAACAAAAGAGGAGGCAGACTCGAGGTAATTAAGCTCACACTGGCCCTTCTCCACAGCCCCTATTTGTTTATGGACTAAACCTTATGAGGCGCAGTAAATAAAACGCCACCGAATCGTGGGAGTCGGGACCAAAACCAATATGAAGTTTATGGGGTCGTCAAACGCTGGATTCCCCCGGCATCAAAGCACGCAGAGCCTTTGCTAAGGCTGGTGACATTAATGTGCATGACAGGGGTCCACGGGGCCGCGGTCCCCTAATTGTTTAGCAGACCTTTTAGTCCGGTTGCAGACTGCATGTCTTGGTATTTGCGGAGCTAATTGCACCGAAATCCGCCCGCGCTGCGCTCGCAGTGATGGGTTCACTCATTTCTCCTCGGGATAAAACTCTGCTCTTTGTCAGCCCGCTCCGCTCCGGGGCTCACCCCGCTGCTCGGGGAGAAGGAAGCCGTTCCCTACAGCGCTGCCGATGGAAACCCACGGGCAGCACAGGTGCGGGAACGCCAACACCGCGATAGGAAGCAACGCCGCTCCTCTGAGCGCCCTCCTTCAGCGGCAACCCTCCGTGCGTATCGCATGGGAGCCGCAAAGCAAAGCCTGCAGCTCAGTCCCTCTGGAGCTTCAGCAGTTGGGATGGGGGAGATGCTGCCGCGCTCCTCTTCCCACCTTATTTTTCCACGTTGAATCCCAAGATCTGCAGTTGAGAACTACTGCGGTCTGTAGGACAAGGGGCAGCGGGTTCCAAATAAAAAAGGGGAGATTTAGAGTGCGTGTATGAAAAGTTTCTTACACTAAGGGCAACGAGGCACTGCAAAGGCTGCCCAGAGAGGCGGTGCTGCCCCATCCCTGCAGACAGCCGAGCTCAGGGGATGGGCTGTGAGCACTGATGGAGCTGTGGGGGTCCCTGTGCATTGGGGAGTGGAACCAGAGGGCCTTGAAGGGCCCCTTCCAGCTCAGACAATCCCAGGCAGATCAACACTTTGTGCTCCCCATGGCACCTCTTCCCCCACCCCCAAAAACCTGAAGGTGGACAAAATCCTAGGAATCTTTTACATGGATCTCAGTGTTTTGCACACAGGGAGAGAAGTGACATCATGCAGAAAAATATTCTCCCCAGTACAGACTCTGAGATTTACTAACTTCCAAGTTAGAGAAGTAAGCACTTTTAACATTTTGTTGATTTGTTGATCTATGGCATTTTCTCAGTTGCTTTGCCCCCATATTTGTGAGCAGACACTTAGAATGGCCTGGGCTGCAAAGGCCCACAGTGCTCATCCAGCTCCAACCCCCTGCTGTGTGCAGGTCACCAACCAGCAGCCCAGGCTGCCCAGAGCCACATCCAGCCTGGCCTTGAATGCCTGCAGGGATGGGGCATCCACAGCCTCCTTGGGCAACCTGTTCCAGACTGACACACACATCTAACAAAACCACAACAACAGCATTTCACAGAGGTAGCTCTTCCTGTCCAAGGATCCCAAAGGCAGCCTGGGCCATACCACAAATTACACCGTTTGTCAAAGGTCAGACAATGTAGATTAGTGTCATAACTGGGAAAAATAGTCCAAAGCATCTCTCCCACTGTCCATCTCAGATGCCCTGTCTAAACACTGAACAGCACAGAATGGCTTCCTATTTCATTATGTGGATGGGATTAATTCAATTCAATGTTCTATGAATTTTTGACCAGATGGGAACTGAGCTCCCTGAGCCTTTCCAAAGTGCTGCTTGTCTGTGTTTGCCCATGAATAGATGTCAAAACAAGAGCAGGTGAGACAACAAAGTACATAGACACAGTTCAAATCCCACTGAATCACACAATGGTGCATCAAAGAAGGTGGTCGACACGGAAGGAAATTGGGGTTTGGGATTGAAACACAGAAGTGAGACCAGAATATATAATTTTTTTCTCCATTTTACACTGGAGTCACACAGGAGACTTAGCAGAGTTTGCAGTGAGACCAACAGAGGAATAATATCCTTCTCTACTTACACTCCTGCTTTGACAGGGGAAGGTTTTTTTTGGTTGAAGACTCCAGTTCTACTGAAGCATATCCACCAAACCGTCCCCATTTTGAGCATATTAGCAGAAAAACAGGAGTGTGTATAACGGTTGTACCATTTCTGGGTTCAGGTTGATTGTAATACAACAGAGACTTCTCATAGTTCAGCAGAGGACAAATGTATGTTTGTCTCTGGGTTCGTAAAAGAAAGAGGAGTTAGTCTCTTATTGTCCCTTATTCTCCTCATTGACTCATCATGCAACACACCGATTGCATTACAGTTTGCAGAGGACTCGGAGATATTCAGATGAGAGATGCAGCAGATGAACTTGCATGGAGCTTGTTTTTTAAACAGAACCTTAAGTTACTGCAGGGAATTATACACTTTAAAAGCGCTGCCATTCCAGACAAGTTCTCCAGGCTCCAGTTCTTCATGCAGAAAACAAGACAGCAAACCCTCCCAGCTTACCAGAAATGCCGTGTGCATGCAAAAAGACTCTGAGGTGCAAGGGGAAGTAGCCACAGAAAGAGACACTGGAAGTTAACATATTATCTATTAAAATAACCTTTGGCATTCCATTATGACTTGTTTGTGCTCTCCACAGACATCCCCACTTGCCATTAACAGCCACACATGGCTGAACTGAGAGTGTGCATCTCATCTCTAGGACAAGAGAGAACTTAACAGCGTATCCCACCACCAGGGAAAGCACTGTGATGAGCTCAGCCTTCATCAGTAGTCCTCAAACAACATACAAAGATCCCATCAGACTTTGCTATTTGCTAGATATAAAACATCGGACTATGAGCCCCATTAGCACAGCGACTAATTGCTCCACTCTTCATTGAGCTTCTTGCTGAAAAATCACTTTCACAGCTTCAGCCTTTGTGGCTCAAGAAAACAGCCTCAGGTTGCTCAGGGGAATTTCAGATTGGACACTAAGGAGAATTTCTTCATGGAGAGGGTGGTCAGACACTGGGATGGGCTGCTTGGGGCAGAGGTGGAGTCCCCATCCCGAGAGCTAAAGGACATGGCTTGGAGATGAGACTCACTAAGTCAATAGTTGGACTTGATTTTGAAGGCGTTCTCCAGTCTAGAAAGATAAATCTTTCTCTTGCCCCATCAGTTCAGCAGTAATGCACCTGAACTACGCGCTGCCTGGTCTATCGCTCACTGTATCCACCCACACCTCACGTTCCTTGGTGGTCTCCCAGCCTGGCTGACAGAGGTCCTTACCCTGTGGTCTCCAATCTGCAGAGTCTCCACAGACGTTTGTGGTGGGCTGCAGGATCATCCGGGTCTGTGCTGCTGCTGAGGCTTCATTCCCCAGCAGCTGGATTGCTATTTAAAACACTTAAGTACACTTGGCACCTTCTAGTATTGCTTCCTTTGATGAGCCAGGAACACAGGTGCTGTAGTTACTCCCCACAAAACAGAGCTTGCCAGGTTTCTTGTTGGCCCTCTTTCTCATCCCCCAAATGCAGGCAACGTAGGAGATCCCCAGAAGCAGAAAGAAGGAAACATCCTCCCCAGCTTTAGAAAGCTCAGTGAGAATTAAGAAATAGGGTATTTTCTGGAGGCAGGAGCCCAGCCCAGCACCAGCTTTCCTAACAAGTTCAAGGGACTTCACACCACTCCACAGGTGGAAAGACTGCTGCGTGTCAGCTCCCACCCACCAGGCAACAATCCCAACCAGTGCAGCAGTTACACACTGCAAGGATGGAGGACAGGAGTTACAGAGCAGGGTGCCACCAAGGCCATCGCTACTGCTGGCAGGTCCAGCTATGAGAGTCAGGAGGCTGCAGGAAGTCTTGCTGCATCCCCTGAGGCAGAAGGAAAGGAGGCTATGATTTGCTGTGAGAAAGCCAGGCATTAGTCCATCAAGACTGGTAGAAAAGAAGAGTGATATTGCAAAGGAAGACGATGAAACCAGGTGCCACCTTGTGGCCAAAATCCACGGGATTGCTGTGGTAGGTCAGAGGCAGCTCACAAAGCACACAAAAAAGCAGGTGAAAGAGACAAAATGAAGGCTAAAAAGATGGATGAACGGTGACCGACTGCAGAGCTTTTTAGTCTCCACGCCTGTGTTTCTGTCTACATGTACAGAACCAACTCCTCCATGCTTCTGGCTGATAAACTCCATTGAAGCATCGCTGTAACCAGGGAAGTTTCCCCCACCTTTTCTATACAAAAAATTGCAATGCGGGCTCCACAAGTTTGCCCAGGTTCCACAGGAACTGGAGCAGGAGGCCAAGCAGGAATCCATGTGAGACCTCTGAATGCTGCTGCAGCCTGATTTAAAACCAGGGGCCGATTGTGGCCTTTGCTGTAGAACCATCAAATCATTCAGGTTGGAAAAGACCTCTGAGATCATCCACTCCAACCATCCACCTGCCACCAATATTTCCCACTAAGCCACATCCCTCGGTACAACATCCCAGCGTTCCCTGAACACCTTCAGGCATGGAGACTCCACCACCTGCCTGGGCAGCCCATTGCAGCACCTGACCGCTCTTTGGGAGAAGAAATGTTTCCTAATGCCCAACCTGACCCCCCCGGCACAACTTGAGGCCATTCCCTCTGTTCCATCGCTGTGACTGGGAGCAGAGGCCGACCCCCACCTCACCACAACCTCCTTTCAAGCAGCTGCAGAGTGTGACCAGGTCTCCTCTGAGCCACCACACGGTCAGTTAAGCCTTTATTGACACTTTTTGGATGATTCTCATTCTTGTCCCATGGTTTTGCTAGACCAGAAACCACATCAGTCCTTCTGAACATAGAAAGAAACGCTTTAAGCGTGTAACAGCAGTTGTGAGTAAGGGGTTAACTAGCAGCCATTGCTATACTGAGGAAATTGCCCCAACAGAAGTATAATCCACGTGGTAGAAGACAAGTGTTATTCACAAGTTATTAATAAAAGTGACCAAAAAGAAGGCAATGCTATACCGTCCTGTTAATCTCATAAGCCCAGATGTTCATGAAATGAAAAACAGCCCAAGTCCACGACCTTTCATACTGATGTAAAGGAATGTTTAAGATATGATGGGATGTTATATATCACAGGATGTTAAAAACATCATGGAAAAATTCAGTATAGAGAGCAAAAATTTAAAGAATCGAATACTTACAAAAACACACATCTGATCAAATGAAGAAAAATCAATCCATTTAGGTCATACTTCCCCACAACCATTACTTTTTGTGCTTCCTACACACCAGTGCCCATGAAATGGCACAGCACAATAATGGCAGGGCTGTTACAGTAGAGTACCCAGGACTACCACAGTTCTTTGCATGGTGGTGGGGAGATGCTGGTGGCAGGTGGATGGTTGGACTGGCTGATTTTAGAGGCCTTTTCTAACCTTGCTGATCCTATGGTTCTATAAAATGTTATACAGAAAGTACCCCACAGGCCAAAAATGAGTCAACGGATGGACTCTATTGCATTGGATGGACTCTCAGAATCAGTTCTTGGGGTAAGCAATTCATGTGGAAGCAAATTAGTTTATGGAAATGAGATTCTGAAATGAAACAACATACAGATGGCAGCCAGCACTTTCTCTTCTGGCACAGATTGAGAACCACAGGGCAGAAAAAGTCAGCGCATGCGGACAGCATCTTGGTCTTCCTCCTTTGCGTCTTTTCCTTTCAGATGCTTCAGCCTAAACCACATGCTTTACGCTCCTCTTGGTGTAAACTTCTCCAGAGTGAGTTGCAGGCAGAGGGCAGCCCCTCTGTGAGCTCGGTGCACAAAGCTGAGGCCCAGAGCTTGTGGGAACACACATCCATTGCAGCTCCCCATTAACACCTCTGCTCTGTGCAGACTGTGGGGCTGCTCGGCAGCACAGGGCCATGGGAAGTGATGGCATAAAGGAAAAGACACTCACCAGCATCCTCCCTGCACACCCACCATGCTGAGACTGGGACAGCCTGGTCTGGATGAGGGGAGCACGGGGCAGGTCTGGGATCTCAGTTTGCACACAGATGAACTTCCATGTGAGTGTATACAGTACCGGGCTCCATTTTCCATTTGCTCACCAAATACCAACACCAAGAAAGGAACAGTGCTCAATCCACCACTTTGGCCTTACGCACACCCACCATTACAGCTGAAATAACTCACTATTTGAGTCAGATGAGCACAAAGAAAGCATCTGTGACCAAACGCCCATTGTTTTTGTTAGATTTTTTTTTTCCCCTAGCAATTCTATATCAAAAGCCATGAATGCACTTCTACCTTTTTCTTCTACAGCAAAGAAAACACGCACCCAACAGAAGCCCCGACATGTGCTCTCAGCCTGAAAGCACACATGCCAATTTCAGCCTGGAGAGAATTTTTATGGCTGAGTTATAAAACCCTGAAAATGGGGATTTATAATGGAAATGCTGACAGACCATTAGCTGCAATAACAACATCGACAGAGCAATAGAATTTCCAAGTTATCTCCTTTTTGTTTGTGTCAGCATTCCTGCAGCAGAGCTGGCACAACCAGCACAGCACTTCAGCTCTCTCCCACAGCACCCATAGAGCACAGGGAGCAGGGAGGCGCAGAGCTGCATCTCTGGGTGTGCTGCATCCTTCAGCCAACTCTGAGCCTCAGATGTGGGCTGTGTGCTTTGGGAAGAGCCCTGCCACCAAGCAAAGCCAAGCGGCAGCCCACCTGGTCTCCTGTCCTGCTGCTGGGCCCACAACACACCTTCCCCTGCCCAGCATGAGGGTGGCTTCCAGTTTCCTCTGTCATTCACAAAGAGGTGATGGGAACACCTTGAGCAAGGACTGCTTAGCACTGTAACTGTATGTCACATGTCATATGGTCTTCTTTCAGAAACTCAAACTACACCTTCTCCAAAAAGATGAGTATCCTGAAAATACGCAAGCCATTGTGCTGCTCAAGAGTATTTGCTCCCTATTACAGCCAGGAACACACTGTATAAACATTAAATAAGCAAGGGCCAATGCTATAGAATCTGTGTATTCTTTGTCCTTGCAAGAAAATAACTCCAACTGGTAAAGACAGGCTTAGCCCATTGCTTATATGCTGCTGGCTTATTAGGAATCTCAAATTATTGCACTGGGAATGAAAGAGGATGACACACCTTTGTATAGATGCAGTTCTGTCAGATTCAGGGTTTAGGAAGGTACACCAACTCAATGGGCCTCTGCCCAAGGAGGCTGTGGATGCCCCATCCCTCTGCAGGCATTCAAGGCCAGGCTGGATGTGGCTCTGGGCAGCCTGGGCTGCTGGTTGGTGACCCTGCACACAGCAGGGGGTTGGAGCTGGATGAGCACTGTGGGCCTTTGCAACCCAGGCCATGCTGTGATCCTATGATTTTTGTTCCCTGTCTCATTGGCATGCTGAAGCCCCCGACATAACACAGCACCATTATTCCCATTATAGAGATGAAATGAAGGCACAGTGGTTTAATTAATTCCCAACTATTATACACTAGGTTGCTTACAAAACCCAGGAAAAGGGCCCATGTCCTCTCCTCACTTTTGTAAGTTCTGTTGCACAGCCATGGTTTGCAGCCCCTCTCATTCTAAGGCTGCAAAACCAAAATACAACCCATGAACTGACAGAACTATAACTACTTCCTGCTGCAGGCAAGGCTGCCAGAAGCAGCATCACCTTAAGCCCAAATCCATCCCTGGAACAGCGCACAGTTTGACTCACCCAAAAAATGAGCCAACCAAGTGGATTTTATCTCCCCACTGACTTCCTTCTCCACATGATGTGGTTCCTGCAGGCTGGATGGGGCTCTGAGCAGGTGATGCAGTAAGGGTGTCCCTGTTCATCACAGAGGAGTGGGACCAGATGGCCTGTAAGGGTCCCTTCCCATTCAAGTGATTCTGTGTTCTACACAACCTATGTGTGTCCATGCTCCAGAACTAGAGAGAACAGCAACATTCCTTTCTATTTCTTTCAGGTAAGCACCAGAAGTGATGCAGCTCACGATCTGGTGAGCTGAGCACACTGGGGAGCGGTGATAGGGTGGCTGTTCCCAGAAGAAAAACTTATCTCAGCAAACTTCGGCCTTACTGGCAATGAACAGAAAAGGCTGCCATCTCGGAGCTAGACAATATGGTATTAATCGTGTTGCTGTCCCATATCACCCTCATCCAAATTCAACAGCAAAAACCAGAGACATGGGAAACACTGAATGAAGGTAACACTTCCCCACCCCAGCCACCACGCAGCCCTAGTTCTGTCCCTGCAGCAATGCCAGCCATGGTGCATCAGATGACTTCAGGTTGTTTGAAGTCCCGAGCAGTTCCTAGAGGAGGAGGAGGAGGAATGTGGCTCCGAGCCACATCTGCAACACCTCCCTGCCAATTCCTGGCCTGTACTTCCCGCTCCCCAGATGCAGGTTCATGAGCCATGACGAGGTCCGGGGGCAAAGTGGAACAGATGCACAGAATCACTTCTCCTGGTTTGAGGTTTCAACAGGAATGTTCCAGACAGCTTTGGTCGGGGCTGAAGGGAACAGGCAGTGCTGGATGCAATGGGAGCGCAGCACCTGCCCTCACCCCACCATGCACTCCGTGCTTTCACTGTGCCACACTGAGAACAACCAACGTTTGCTGGCTTTTAAACTTACAGAACACAAAGTGATTTATAAGGTGTTGCTACCAAGTTGTTTGAATTTCAGAAAATTAGAGGGGCTAGTTTTTGTTTGTTTGTTTTATATATATATATACATATATACAGTGCTGAAATTGGTTTGGCTTTTTGTTTCATTACAGGAGATCAAAAATAATCCCAGCACTCACAATGAGCAGTAAAGGGTATTTGAATATGCTGGAATAACCTTAAAAGCAGGTGGCTACCTTATTAAGTGTTAAATATTCCAAGCTGAAATTCGAGTCTGTTTCCATCAGGGCATGCGGTAAATGGCTTCCACATACGAATAACAGCCCATTAGCACGATAAAAAAATAATTAGTTATCCAGTTGAAACGTGAACGGACCTACTAAATATAAGAATTTCAAGGGGTCACTTTTACTTTATGAGCCACCATTCCAGCTGGATAGCCGTGGGTGACCGAACTAAACATACACTAGATGTTGCGTGGGATTGGTTAACCCACAGCATAGTTACTTGTGAGAGGGGACACGTGGGGGGATAGAGAGCTTTGGATGGACCTCCCAGATCTCCAAGGCCAACCATCAGCCCACCCTCCCACCCCCATCCCTCAGTGCCACTCCACAGCTCTGGAACACCTCCGGGATGGTGACCTCTCCACCCCATGGGCAGCTGTGCCACTGCTGTGCCACTGCAAGAACAAGTTCTCCCTGCTCTCCAACCTGTCCCCTCCACATGTGTTGAACTTCAGCTGATTCTTCTGGTACGAAACACTTATTGGCAGGTGGGCCCTAAAGGGCCGAGCACCTAAGGTTAATAACACACAGTCTATCAGCTGGTGTTTATTTTAATACCCATAGGAGTTTTGTAGGTACTTAGCAAAGCCCCAAATAATTTTGCTGTTACAACAATGCTTGAGCGGTCAAATAAGGAATAGGGCGGCCAGAGACTGAAAAAAATGCCTGCATGCTTTTAGCCATATAAGCAAAAATAAGAGTGTACCAAGAAATACAGTAGTCCCCATGCAGACATTTCAGCTGAAGCTAACTGCGTCTGTCACGTGTTCTTTACCCCTGGAGTATCATGTTTGGTGTTTTACACCAGATTCTGGCAACATGTTTCCCTTGTTAATTGGAAGCTGCCATTTCCCCCACAGTGTTTTGCTCCGCTTTCTGTATTTCTGATTTGCACTAGAGTGTGAAATAGTTAATGGTGGAGGAGAAGCACCTAAATCGTTAAGGCACATCACACCACTCAGACAGCCCAGTGAGCCGCAACAAGTGAACTCCTTTGGAGGACAGCATACCTCAAACTGACCTTCCAGCAAGTGCGCGCTGACCTCCTAACATGGCAAACCAGTAGTTAATAGAAAGGAAAACCCAGTTCTGCAACCTGCACGAGGGCAAGGACAGCCATAGCAACAGCTGATAGAGGTGAGCAGCCACATTCCTCACAATGGGTTCATTTTGTACACAAGGGGGGAAAAAAAGAGAAAATAGGAAAAAAAAGGCAAGTCATCTAATGATTAAGCATGGAAAAGACCTCTAAGATCATCTATAGCCCAACCACCATCTGCATAACAGGCCAGCATCAGGCTTTGGTTAATTAGGTACTACTTATTATGTGGCAGAGCTGGGAGATGTGCTTTGTAATGTAAAACTTCAGATGGTTATCATGGGCCTTGTTAACATCAACATCAGTTACACCATTGTGGGACTGTGGGATCCCATAGGTATGCAGATAGCTACGTACACCCAGCGGTGCCTTCGGTGCTTCAGCAGCGAGCCTCCCATTTCGTATCACCCCTGTACACCCGAACTATTTACCACCGGGAAGGAGACTGAGTCGCCAAAGCTTTGCCAAGCCAGGTACGGCTCCTCAAACCATCCAAGCATCTCCTCAGCAGTTCCCATGAACAACTCCAACTTCCACCGTGCCTACAGGAGGAGCACAGCACATCCCAGCACATCCCAGCACATCCCAGCACATCCCAGCACATCCCAGCACATCCCAGCACATCCCAGCACATCCCAGCACATCCCAGCACATCCCAGCACATCCCAGCACATCCCAGCACATCCCAGCACATCCCAGCACATCCCAGCACATCCCAGCACATCCCAGCACATCCCAGCACATCCCAGCACACCCCAGCACTGCCTGCTCCGCCCCTGCAGCGGACGGGACACCTTCCCGCACACGGCAAGGAAAACGCACAGCTTCTTCCCGTTTACCTTCCCGATGCCACAGCCGGCTGGAGGCTGCAGCAGTGTGCAGGGACATCTAGCGATCATAGGGAATAGTGCAAGTGAGCCTGGGGGCCGCGCACAACTCCTCCTGTCGGTAGAACCAAAGGGGCAGAGCTCAGAATTTGATACTACGGAATAACTGCTGTCTCCCTTTCGCCATCCTTCCCTCGAGACGTTTCCTGCCCATCCCGATGCCCAAGGCCACGTCCATTCAGCGCTGACCCTCGTTTGGCTCAGACCTTATTAGGGAAAAACAGAATCTTGGAATCACCGAGGTTGGAAAAGACCTCCAAGGTCATCCAGCCCAACCCTCCAGACACCAAATCCTTCCCACTAAGCTGCGTCCCTCAGTACATCCCAGCATCTCAAACACCCCCAGCAGCCCTTCCCAGCTCCTGGCTGCTCTTTTGGAGAAGAAACTTTTCCTGCTGTCAAACCAGACCAACCCCTGGCACAGCTTGAGGCCATTCTCTCTCGTTCAGTTGCCACTTACAGGGGAGGAGAGGCCAACCCCAAGGCTGTAGTACCAAGGCAAAGTACTTTTAATTTCACACAGCTACAAGAGCTGTCAACCAAGACAACTCCTCTTCTTTGCACTGAACAACCAGAGCTCCATGTGAGCTAAAAAGGACATTCACAGGTTTTGTTTCTTGTGCTTCAAATCAAGCAAAACACAACGCTTTCCATCACTACCATGTTTCTTTTTGCTCCACATCTATAATCACCCTCCTGGCTACAGCACTGGTAAGTAAACCCACATTTCTGACCTGCTGCATGTCTTACATTTCTTCTTTAATAACTCCGTGAGCGTGGCAGGCTCTTCCTATTAACGACATTACATCATCATTATCAAAGACGAAAGGAAATGAATTTTGTTTTCCAAAGCCTTGGCAATAAGTTGGTTCTTTACTTCATCAGACATCTGCTGTTTTTCTGCGCGTGTCGTTTGTGAAGCAGAGTTTTCCTTGTGACTGGATCCTCACACTGGTTTGTCATGCAGCAGCAGCGTTTACTGGGGCAATAAAGCGGGGCAGGATTTCTCATTTGCCCCATAAAAGAGCAGAGCTAACGGAAAGGCAACACCAGCCGCTGTACTGCAGATCCAAATACTCCTCTGCTTTAAAACCAAGCTCACCAAAGACCATCATGCAAAAATAACCACTCTTGGTCTTGGCCTGAAATTTATTACTGGTGCTGCAGTACTTTGTTTTAACAGATGGGACTTTATCTGCAAATTACATGGGCAGGCCACAACCTCCCTCAGGAATGGAGGAGTGCTGGTATTTACCCGGGCTCTTATCTTTGCACTTGAAGCCGTATTCCAACCACAAAACTCTATTTTCATTTATCGATATAGAAGACAAAGCACAGAGAATCTTCTGTTCTAAAGCACGCTGCATTCCTAACCTTTGTCTTCCTCTTGTATGTCACAGAGAGCAGCTGTCAGATCTCTCACTCCAGAAAGTTTCTCTTCGCCTTTTTAAGGTTCAATGCACTCTAATTTGTCTTCATGTTCACCACATAATTTCATTAATGCTGGACAAGTTTACACCGCTTTTCAAAATACTCGTTTTGCCAAGTGATTTGATGTGGCTTTGTTTGGAGCTTCTTCTCTACATAACTACATCGCAATTCACCCCAGAAATTCCGTGTTCAAAGTGAGTTTTGCTCACAACAAGTGCTTGTACAGTACAACAGCAAGCATCAGGAACCAGAGGTTTGGAGAGCAAACCAAGAGTGCCACGTCCCCATTCCCTTTGCAGGGACCTGCAGGACCTGATCCTGTGATGAGTTTCTGGTAAGCAACTCCCATTCATTACTTCCCATGGTGTTTTACATACGCCATTCTACACTGACGACTTTTGCACTTCATTTTGCATATTCTTTCTACAAAGATGCTTTTACTGTCTTTTTTCTTTTTCCCCAGCCATTAAAATACCCCCGGGTGTACCCATTAATAAAAGCCACAACACAAGTCTCAGAATAGAGTGAAATATCTGATTGTATCGGACTACTGGATTTCTTCCCATTAAACCCACCTACTGGATCAATGAATTTAAGATTCATCTTTCACTGAGGCTCTTCATTAATAGAAAGATTCTCAATTAATTGTCAGCTGTAAAACAGAAGCAGCCTACATCACTGAAAAAGAAGAAAACACCTCGGAGAATAACTTTACATATATTTGTAATGCAACATTATGAAAACCTGGCAGCGGCCGTCCCCATCCATACAGGAATTTCCAGTGCTCCAGAATGTCACAGAGCCATCAAATCACCAAGGCTGGAAAAGACCTCCAAGATCATCCAGTCCAACTGCTCACCCACCACCAATACTTCCCCACTAAAACATGTCCTGTAGTATCACATCTAAATGTTTGCAGGCAGAGATAGGAACCAAATGGCATGGTATGCATCACTGTAAGAATAGGGGGTTTCTGGTAGAGAAGAGCTAAAGTCATGTTTAAGAGTAGTAAATAATTGCCAGTGGTGTGATTGATACGAGAACAGTGAAGTGAAAGCAAATTCCAGTGTTTTCACTGAATATTACATTCAGATTCCGACATGTAAGGAAAGGAACTCATGTGAAACGTGGGCCTGGGTTTAAATTTTAAACACCTTGCCATTAAAGTTGAGGGTACGTTTGGGTCACAGCTCGACGCAGGTTTGGATCTCCATGGAATATCAAGTTTTTAAAGATACTTTTCCTTTTCAGACGTGACAGTTACAAAACCCTGGGCACAATAAACCATTTGACTTGGGGAAAGAAGGCTGAGCTATAAACTGAAACCAAAGTAGCTCAACTCGGGAGTGTCCCAGCTGCAGAAAACTCTTAATTTTAAAACACTTTGATTGATCCCCAATCTCTTCGAATTACACCACAGTAAGGACTGTGCACCCTTCTGAAATCAGGCCACGCTTCAATTACTTCAACCACGTATAGGTTTCATTGTTATTTGAAACATATGCAAAACACAGATACCAGCATTCTCTACAATTGATTAAATATCTGCCTCATTAAAGAACAAAATGTACAGTATAAGAGGCCCTACTGCGAGGGTTCACTTTGCATCAAGAATGCTAAACCTTGCCAGGGAAATGCTATTCTAGATCAATCCAGTTTGGCTGCACAACATCTGTATTTTAGCAGCTGGACACTTACACCACCAACACCCCCTCACTGAGGTTTTCACCAAATTCCTGCTAACTGAATAGAAACAAACCCAATTCTGCACCCTCATTCCTCTCACCTGATTCACTCAAGCAGTCCAAATGAACAAGGTGGCCAGAAATGGGCTTTGAGTACAACCTTGGAGTGAAAAGCCTCATCCCACAAACCGGCAGTGCCGACAACCAAATTTGGACCGGAGCATTTTGGAAGATTTGATGAATTCAAAAGCAGTTTAAGGAAACATGAAACCCAACAGGCTTTAGTCTGAGAGACCTTCATGGCTATTATCGTCAGTAACTGGGAGGTCTGAAAAAACCCTGTACCACTTCTGTGAGGATCCACAGTCTATTGGCCAAGAAGGGTGTAGGTATGGCCAGAGCCATCTCAGCAAGGATGTAACTGAGTGAGTAGCGCTCAGGCATGTTGGCTGGGTGGGTCATCGCTCACTGTCCTTCCCCTACAGCCTGCCAGGACACCACGTGCCTAAACAGAGGAACAGGGATAGCCAGCATGCCCCAGGAAGTCCTTGGAAAAGTAATGCTGTGGATTTTAGATGAGCCTGAAGAGCCTGTTCTCAGCAGCCTTCTTTACAGAGAGACTCGGGACGACATGCCCTGCAGCCCAAGCAAACCACTCCAGAGGTGGTAGTCTACATTTGGCTGATATTTGTCACAGGACCTCATTTCTGGCACCACGTAACCCATGGGAGACAGCTCCAGGAACTCCAGTAGAAAAACAACAAGGACTCCACAAGAAAAATGTTCACATAGAGGGCGGTGAGGTCCTGGCACTGCTGCCTGGAGATATGTGGGTGCCCCATCCAGCCCAAAGCCAGGCTGGATGGGACACTGGGCAGCCTGAGCTGGTGGGGGGTACCTGCCCATGGCAGGGAGTTGAAACCAGATGGGTTTTGAGTTCTCTTCCAACCTGAGTCATTCTGTAATTCTGGGAAACACAGGTCATGCTCATGCAGTTCCCACCACCAAAGCAACTGAAGCCAACTGCTCACCCTTCACATGCTCCTGAGTTACTACCTGAAAAGGAGGAACCAATTGCAGGTGGGTTTACTTCACCTGATGGCAACACGCAGCCTCTGGGTCACAGGCTGAGCACACTTGCAGTTAAAGATCTCAGTGCCATGAGTCTTTCACTCCTCTATTGCATTGATTAGATGAGAAGCAGTACAGCTCCACACTACTGCTGCTGAATGGGCACTTCAACATCAACAGGATGATTTTTGTAGTTGTATCACAGAATCATTAAGGTTGGGCGGACCTTGTGATCTTTTAGGTCTCTTCCATCAACCCATCCCCACCATGGCCACTAAGCCACATCCCTAAGTTTAAATCTATCAGGTTTAAATCAACCCCTTTCCAAAAAAGCACTTCAGCATGCAATTACCTTTAGAGATGTATGTTCCTCGTTAAGCTGGTAGAGTTGAGTGTGTCCTTAATGACACAAGAATAACAAGAACATGCTTAAGTATTTGAGGACAGTGAGTTTCTCAGAACCAACAATGTTATACACTGAGTTGACAAAGGAATTGGTCACTTTTACTACAGGGAAAATTGGATGTGGTTTTTCTTAATGCTTCAAGTAAGAAATACAAAACAGATTCCAGAACAAAGCCATTCTCAGGCATACAGGCATCCATCCATCTTCCTTCTAAGCTCTATGGGAACTGCTCTTCTGAGTGTACAAGTGAGGTGAGTTGCTGCCCTCATAGCTGCAGGGACAAACATGAAACATGCATTCTTGCAATATTCATTCTACACTTGGCACAAGGTTTTGTTTTCTGAAACGCTGATGATTTGTCAGGGATTCAAAGCCTGATGAACAAGCCCCTTTAGGCCCATTTGGGAAAAAATATTAGGACATAGGCATTCCTATGGCCCTACCGGCTTTTCTTTCACCCTCTGTAAAGGAATTATGAGATTGAATTTGTTCAGTTCAGATGGGGACTTGAGAGGCTTCAGCTGCCAAACCCTAATGAGCCTCTTCTAAACATCTATGAACATCTGCAAAGATTCTGAGAGCCACACAGCTTGGCCACACTGGGGATAAAGCACTGCATGGGGATGCCAAGAGATCCATCTGATATCAGAGCAATTTCCACTTCCAGGTCAGGTTTCACGTCTTTGTCCAAAGTGTAATTTTTAGTGAAATTATTTTCACTTTGAGCAACAACAAAATGCATCTTTCTCCAACCTCAGCAACAAGGGAGTTGGCTTTAGCTATGGCTTAAAGAAAAGCAACAGAGGTACAAGCAAGCAGTAACACAGCATTACAGCATAACGCTCCAGATAACACCGCCAATAGCATTACTTACTTCGCTTATAACTAATGTAATGCTGCAACATCCTCCAGATGTTTATTAACAATACCAGGATTGGAAAAGGAGAATAATGGTCGCCTACTGATCTAAAGCACCAACCGAGAGGTAATTAGTGCTGCCAAAAATGCCACCCCCACAGCAGAAGTTACTTTCCCTGCAGCAAAGCACCCTGCATAGCACAGGGTGTAAGTCCTATGGCTTTCTGAACCACACAACAGAATCAACACCAGCCTCAAATGCCTTCTTATATAAGAATTCCTCATTCAAGCAGTAAAAGAACAGTGGGTGCTGATGCAGTTGCTTTGCCACAAAATAATATACTGGAAAAGATGATAAAGACCTTCAGTAGGTGCATGATCCCCAAAACACGCCATGTTACACAGTTATTTATCAAATTAACGTCTCAGCATCTTAGAGATCAATTGGATTAACTCCACCAAGGCCACGTCAGTTCATCCTTACTAAGGCTACAACTGTAAGTTTGAGCTATTTCTTCCCCCATATGAATAAGACTATCTTTATGAGTGCCCTTGACTTCTCCATTCATTGCACAGAATCGCAGACTGACTTAGGCTGGAAGGGACCTTAAAGATCCTCCAGTTCCAATCTTCTGCCACAGGCAAAGTTGGCAACCCATAGATCAAGCTCTCCAGGGCCCCCCCAACCTGACCTTGATCACCTCCAGGGCTGGGACATTCACAGTTTTCCCCTTACAGCAGGGTGATCTACTAAAGCAGTCAAAAGACTTCAAGAGATAATCCTGCATCTGATCATTTGGCAGCACTCATTGCACATGGGGAAAGAAACAGTGACAAGCAAAAAGGACACAAACACAGAACAGTTTACATCAATGGCACCTTGAATAGTTTAATGTAAATTCCACACACCAATATCTGGGCTCTGTTGTCTCAGCCACTGCTGACTTAACCACTGTCAGAGTAAGCTGCTGATGGTGGCCAGCTGACCTAGAAAACAGAGGGGATTATCTGTGTAAAACACAGTCACCCACAGCATTTTAGGACGAGAGGCAACTGTCTCAAGTTGCACCAGGGTAAGTTCAGGCTGGACAGCAGGAAACATTTCTTCTCTACAAGAGCAGTGCTGCAGTGGCACAGCAGCCCAGCAGTGGTGGCTCATCGTCCCTGGAGGTGCTCAGGAACAGCAGAGACATGGCACGGAGGGATGCGGGCAGTGGGCATGGTGGGCTGGCCTGAGGTTGGAGGTCTCTTCCAACATTAGTGGCTCTGGGATTCTAGAAGGATGATCCCAGCACGCTGGGGGGATTAAATGAGCCCACAACAGAGGCAGGGCACTCAGCGCTTTCCTCTGAGCACTTCCAGATATGAACTCTCCATGAAGCACCAATGGAATCTGACAATCGCTTTGTGGCAGCTGGAATTACAGGCTAGCAGGGAAGCATCACATAGGCAACTTCACAATAGAGCTTCTTTCTGTCCTATTCCAGCTGTTTTTTGAGTATCTGCTTCTCCTTTCCTTCAGCCCTACATTTCTGGGTTGCAATACAGATCTAAAGACCAAGAAGTACTTGAAAATACCAGGAAAGCATTAAAAGCTATTAAATCTGCTGGCAAAATGATCAGTGCTTTTCCCCCTTCCTGAATATGTCAAGAAAAGGTAACCACTTCCAGCAGAAAATAAGGATTTCCGATCAATAAAATGATATAAAAAGAAAACAGAATTTCAGCACAAAATATAACTCTTTGGGGGTTTAGTCAAAGATTCCCATGGAAGTAGGTACGTCCCGTGTACACAACAAGAAGTCTGAAGGTTTAAAAGAATTCAAAGACAACAGCGGATTTACATCCAGCTTTAACTAAATGGCTGTTCTTTAATGCAACCTTTCATTTTAACAGCTCTTTTCTTTTCAGCAAGTCCTTGTGGACCACAAAGAACAGCACAGCACCTCTGGGACTCCTTGCATAGCAACACAGAGCGATCCTGGAGGGCAGCCAGCGGGCCAGGAGGAAAGATGAGGGCTGTAATGATTCCTGAAGGATCTGGGGGTTTATCTGGGAGATTTCTGCCCATTGGCCTCCAAAGGAAACTCCAGAGTGCACCTCCAGCAGCCAGGATGTGTGCCACAGGAAGGTGTAAACCCTCAGGATAGAAGCACGCAAAGGAAGATGAAGCAGATAATGCAGTGCTATGAAATCTGCCTCTCATCCACTTAGCAAAGTTTCTCCCAAAAATAAATAAATAAGTAAAATGATATAACTATTTCTAATGCTTCGTTAGAAATCAGCCTTTGTGGGGAGAATAGAGGGGAGAGAAGTCCAGTGAAGGCAGATGTTACTACTAAATATATAAATCATTAACTGTTACAAAGGCTTTTTTTTCCTTTCTAAAAGGGATTTTCTTTCCCTTTTAAAATTGCCTTTGCAATCCAATTACTTTGTTTTTACTTTCTGTATCAGCCCAAGTGTAAGATCTCCCCTTCTCTTCTGCCTCCACTGCTTTAGCCAGCAGCAAAGTCCCGCACCCAGGGCCACACATGGGGCAGGGATTTACATCACAAGGCCCCAGCACTGAGCTGTGGAAAAAAGTCTTTCAGCAGCAGAAACAGCATCTGGCTTCTTGGCACGCTGCACACACAGTTGTGCCGACAGATCTAGAGTTGCCTTTTACAGTGTCATACAGGCAGGCTGCTAATGGGACGTCCCACCCCACTTGTCCTCCTCCATGTCATTTTTCTTCTTCGACTCCCATTTAGCTGTAATGAGGCTGCAAACATTCATCCCTACAGATGGGCCTATCCCTTCCTTATGCTTCACAGCCAACTCAGCCAAACATCCATACTGAAGCAGCATCTACACATCCCTGCATAGGATTTCCTTAGGAGGATTCCAGTACACATCCAAAACCCAACCCAACAAAGCAATGGGCCATCTCTGACACTTTCCTACCAGAGGACCTCAATTCCAGCCCAGCATCACAGCCACCTCATTAAACAGGCAACAGAGGTTCTAAGAGGTTCTGATGCATCCTGCCCCAGCACTCCGGTCTGTCACTAGCCTGATGGGAACCAACACCACTTCATGTTATTTTCACAGATCTCCAGTGTGTGAACCTGGGAGACAACTTGTGAATCTGAATCCCAAAGCAAGCTAAAGCTCCAGAAATAAAGTATTCTTCTTACTTACTTGTTTAAGCACTCAGCACACCAAGTACACAAAGCATTACTCCTTCCTGTGTGGACAGAACCACTCTGCTGAATAAGCTCATTTTCTTAACGTCACATTAATGAAAATGAGCTCTGGAAAGCTATTTACTCTAGATCCATTTCTGGGAATTCCCTGAAATATCAAACACTACTTTCTAAATCCATTTGATCAGCTGGTTGAGCAGGATTTTATAACAGTTTTCATGATAGTCCTGCACTATGCCTGTATCTGTGCGCAGTTCTGGGCTCTCCACTTCCAAAGAGACAGGGATCTCCTCCAAGGAATCCAGCAGAGGGCCACAGAGATGACAAAGGGCTGCAGCATCTCCTGTATGAGGAAAGGCTGAGTGAGCCGGTCTGTTCAGACCAGGGAAAAGAAGGCTGAGAGATCTGATAATTCATGAATATCTAAAGGGAGGTGGGAGGCTGGTGGAGGAGGACAAGCTCTTCTTGGTGGTACACAGCTATAGGACAAGGAGTAACAGCCTAGAACAACTTACTGTGCTAACAGAGAAGCAAAACTACTTCAGACAGGACCTTAGCAATACCAGGAAAACATTCACAAACAAGCCAACAATCACATACAGAAAAGAGTTGAACTCACCCTACTGGTGGAGGGGATCTTTAGCTATACAGCACTCCTTCCCAAGAAGCAGCCCAGGTCCAAGAGATACTGCCCTGCCTATGGCTGGCCTTTATATGAGCTCAGCGGGGGCTCTGCTCTGGGTCCAACCCTTCTGGTCACACAGGGAGCACAGGTGCAAACAATGTGCCTGTGCACCGTGGGCCAGCTGCACTCCCTCACCAGGTGCTCCATCACCAGCTCCCACAGCTGAACAAAGGAAGTTCCATACCAATATGCAGAAGGTCAGGTGATGGAGCACTGGAACAGGCTGCACAGAGATGTGGTGCAAATTCCTTCTATGGAGGCACTCAGGAGCCAGCTGGACAGAGACCTGTGTGACCTACTGTATGTAGGGAGCTGCTTTAGCAGGGTGTTGGACTCAATGATCTCTGGAGGTGCCATCCAAGCCCTGTGATTCTGTGACATGTTAATATAAATACCTCAAAAAGAAAGAAGTCCAATGACAAAAAGACATGCAGACTTCCTGACGCAAACTCTTCAGCCTATCTTGCTGAGAAGTAGCATGAAGCAACTTGCATGGGGCAAGAATCTGGTCAGCTGCTCACAGGTGAATGACCGTAACTGCCCAGCATCTGAAACGGCTTTTCTACAAGAAGTCAAGCAAGAAGATCTCAGCAGATTGCAGTGAGTACCTTACAGGCTCAATGCTGCAAGATAAAAAGCATGCTGGCCATTTTCCAGCAAGGAACTTGAGCATGTGCTTATCTTTAAGCTTACGAGCAGTCACACTGAAGTCCCATGCTTAGTGCCTGAAATTAAACATTAACTCAAGTATTTTGCTGGATTGGGGCCAATGCAATTAAAAAAGTGGCAGCTCCAAAAGCAGGGCTGCTTGGGGAACAGTTACTCAGGTGCACCTCGTATGAGCTCAGCCTACAGTTGCAGGAAAGGACGAAAGTGCTGTTGCCTTTCTGCCTTCCAGTAAACTCCAGGCCTGTCAGCCTTTCAATTTAACCCCTGATGGAAATTAAAGCAAACTCATGGCTATGGGCAACCCATCATGGCAACCGATTGCCTCCATGACATGCAGTGAGTGAGGTTTGATCCCCAGCTGCATTTGTATCTTATACAAATGGCCTCGCACAATGTAACACAGATGCAATTTTATCTCAGCCGCTCAAAATAAAGGAGGAGGAAGTTCTAAAAATCAGGGGTTAGATTAATTGTCCCAGTCCATAACGGAGCCTTTTGCAGCATCAACCTGCAACTTCTCCTAGTGAAGTAAATCAAAGAGAGAGGAAGCAGAGACAGGAATCAGAAAGAATTAAGCACTGCAGAGTTAAGCTGTTCTCTTTCACACGTGAAATTCGGTATAAAATACTTCCCTATAAATACTCATCAATAAACACAACTGCTGCAAATGTATTTGGTAAATGTTGAGGTCAAAGGCCTCAACTGTTTATTGCCTTGTAAACTCAAAGGCAAGTAAATTTATTGCCTGAACGAGCTTCAGAGTATCGGCCATCATAAAAACTCTGCATCTGAGGCACAAAATAGCCCATCGGCTCTCACCACAGCCATTCTGCACGTAGCTCCGGGGCCACCGTGTGCAGCATAATTCAAAGAACCAGAACCTATGCTGCTGCCATGCCGAATATCCACTGCCATGGGCTAGGGCAGAGCTGCCTGTCATTGCCATTAGAACCACCACTGCGAGAAGTTATACACTTTTGTGCTTTTAAAAGCAATTTGCTTGCAGTACTTTTGTAGCAGCACATTTGCTTGGCATCACAGAATGGCCCAGGTTGGAAGGGACCTCAAGGATCACGAAGCTCCAACCCCCACCACAGGCAGGGCCACCAACCTCCACATTAATACCAGCCCAGGCTGCCCAGGGCCCCATCCAACCTGGCCTTGAACACCTGCAGGGATGGACGGGGCATCCACAGCCTCTCTGGGCAGCTGTTCCAGCACCTCACCGCTCTCACAGTAAAGAACTTCCCCTGACATCAACCTAAATCTTCCCTCCTTCAACTGCAGTGTCCAACTGAAACTGGAGGAGCACTGGACCCAGTACTGCACAGATGCTCACTATGCAGCAGTATTTACCCAGAATGCTGGGAGAAGGCTCAGAATGTGGATGAGATCTTGGTCTTACAGATAAAAGAACTTTGCTTAAGCCACATACTGCTCTTTCCTAGTGTCTTAGTTTCAGCTGGGATGGAATTGTTCTCCTCAGAGAGCCTGGTATGATGCTATGCTTTGGTTCTAGGAGAAGAACCATGTTAATAACACATTGATGTTTACAGTTGCTGCTAGATAATGTTGCACACAGCCAAAGGGTAGAAGCAAGGGGATGACTACATTAAACATGCTGGGTTGAACCACATCAGTCAGTTTGTCACCAACATGGGGCTCAGAGTGTTGAGACAACAGCAGACCTAACTGGGTTGCATTAACAGTCAATAGTGTGCCAGTGCAGTTTGATAACTGCTGGTCACCACGTTAGTTTTTTGCCTATTTATTATGGAGCTCTTAGAGATTTTTCTCATGGAACCATACTTCAGCCAGGGTTGCCAAATCCACGATTCAGGACCATACTTCCAAATTAATGTGTTGAGAATCTTATTCTCTCTCAGCTCCAAGACTTAAAATGCTTGGCTCACACAACAGCAAACTACATACGTGTGTAAGGTTCCCTGAATAGGCTTGTAGTTGGGAAACTTTACATTCTCTCTCCAGGAGATGCATGCATTCAGTGCCCTCGGTCAAGTGCTCCCTTCACAATTAGTGACAGACTATCAATTAATGTAAATTAACAGAGAATGGGTGGGAATCTGTGCAAACTGAGTCAAGAGAAAATTCTGGGCTTGAGCTAATACAGGATATAGCACAAAACAGTACACAACCAGACTCTGAAACCTGGACTGAAATCTCCCTGGTGCAAGAACTGATGTTTCCACTGTGGAGGATACAGACAGTGCCGGTAACTTTGGGGTCCACTCAAATTCTTGATCCCAGCCATTCCTGAAACCTTACATGATAAAAGCCTCTGGTTGTTCTGAGAAACATAGCCCACAAAATTCAGTTTGCAACACCTCCTCAGGTACAACAAGCTGAAACTGAGAAGGAAAGGCACTGTGCAAGGTGCTGTCACAGAGACAGTCTATAACCTCTGTGTTTGTATTTCTGGGTTTTAGAGATGTGTGATTAATTCAAAACAAACACAGGGGACCATCCTGCCGCACTCAGCACTGCGAGGCCACACCTCAAGCACCGTGTTCATTGCCAGGCAGGCAGCCAGCGAGGCCCTGGAGCCCCTCATGACAAATGTCACAGAAGAAACTTTTTGCACCCATGTCTGGCCTTTGTCTGCATCAGCAAACAAGCTTAAGGTGCAGCTGTGGACAGGCTATGCAGAGAGGCTCCCGGTACATGCTCACCACCATCAAACCACAACAGCAGCCTTATGAACTCTGAAAATCCTTATGGATTCACTTCTAAGAGCAACACCTTGAGCTCCCCGCTGTGCAGGCGGCTCTACTGAAGCCACTTCCCTTCACATCAGATATAATTTTGGATGTTCAGCAAGGAATCCCTTTAGTATTTTTGTTAAGGAAACCCCCAGATTCCACAGCACGGGGTTGAAAACAGCGGTGCAAGGTAAGCCGTTCTTTGATTCTATTTCCCACACCTGCTTTTGGAGGAGGCTTCCTTGCATTGGGCTCAGCTGGCAGAGGTGCTTTGCTGCGTTCTCCCCACTGGTGCTCCTGCACAGGTAGCAGCTCCCCCTGCAGAGTGCAGGCAATGAGGTAAGAAACAGATTCGCTTTGTTGCAACATCTTAGAAAACGTAAAAATGCTAAAAAACCAACTGTAAACCGATCTCCAGCCAAAGTACACATTAATTATACAGCTTAAGTCAGGCGGATGCTCAAGGAAAAGAGAGATAATGTTACACCCAGCTGGATACTTTGTAGTTAGCACAAATGTAATATAAAGCGTACCAGAGTTTGTCAAGTGTCTGTCTGGATTTTCAGTTTTCATTAGTACTATAATTAAAACCACATTTTCAGCTATATTACCTATAACAAGAAAGGAATGAGAAATGAGGTTGTCAAGGTCAGCCTCTCTCTGCTCTTTATGCTGAGTATCTGCAGGCCACAGGTTGTTGAATTTGGTGTAAACCAGAGTAATCAGATGGAATGTCACGTTACAACCAAACCTTTGTGGCTGAACAGACAAACTTATGAGGTCACTTCCTTTTCATCGCCAATGGAGCGTATTTATCTACAGCAATATACGTCAGGGAGACAGGCAGGCAGATGACAGACAGGCTGACAGATATATGGGAATACCAGCGCCCTAAACACGGCCACGGCAGAGCTGATGCACTGAAACACTCCCTTTCAGAAAGCTGTGCTTGAGCTTTCTGGCTCAAGCCTTTCCCATTTATAACTGACACCACCACAAATGCTTGTTATGGCCATTCTATTGCTTGTCGCAGAAGGCACAGCACAGATGCAGCAAATAGGAACACTGGATAATTTGGATGAGAATAAGCTAACAAGGTTAAGACCCAGGTGTACAGTTTTAGCACTTTGAGGGAGTTAAGAAGTTTGCAGGAGACCGACACACCAAAGCAACTGGCAATCTGACAGCAGGCTTCCCACCGGGGGGACGTACTGATCCCATCCGCTGTGGGAGCCTTAAGCAGGGATCGGTGGCGAAAAGCAGCATCGTTTCACTGGAGTAGGAAGAGGTCAACAATTTACTAAGGATCTGACCCATAAATTTCATTATTAAAAATGTAACTTGTTAATATTCAAGTGCCTGGGACAGACGAGGCACCAAGGAATGGGGCTCCCAAGGGCAGTGAGTGGCCGAGAAAGCAAATCTGGTTTTTGCTTTCCAGAGAGCCTGGGGGGAGGGAGGGAGGATAAGAAAAAGAAAGAAATCAAGGCAACTGATCAGTATTAAATATAAATGTCTAGTTTGTCCGTGACAATCAAAATGGGGTTTAGTTGGATTCAAAAAAACCAACAACATGACACCAAAACCAAAATGACCTGCTTCAAAGGAGATGAGTGAACCAACTGCAAACCTGAAAGAGTTCAAGATGATACCCCAGGAGATAACATTCTAAGAATAAAGTGCAAGAGCTCATATAAAATACAAAAGGTGTGTTGTAAGGAAGGATCAGAAGGGCAGACTTTGAGCTTCATCTCGTCATAAATCAAAAGCTTGTTCTCCGTCATCCTTGTCTATGAGGTCAGCTTTGATTCCCAAGCTGCAATTCCCAAAGGATGGAGGCTTTTCTATCAGCAAGGATGTGTCTTTCTTCCCCGGGGCTGGATCTGCCAGCCCTGCTGTCACCATGGGCTGTCATTATCTCAATCTCTTTACTGCCCGGGATTGTTCCATCCCGGAGCCACAGGGCACTATTGCAGGACCGTGAGAGGAAAACCCATTGGAAAGCAAAGGGCATTTGCAGTGCATTACTTCACAAAGCAGTTTATCATGACAGGCCATCTGCAATAGCTCAGCCATTGTCAGCGGCCAAACGATTCAGCACACCGCTCACCCTGTAAGGCGGGAGGAATACAGAACGTTATGCAAAATAAAAACAAGGGGTGAAAATATCAACTACCTACAAAACCCACCACTAAATAAACAGTGAAAAGTGTCACTTTCTGCCCTGCCATTTGCTCCACATCTCTTTCGGTCTGCGTAACTCAAGCACTAATCTCGTAGCTTTTACTCACGCAATAAACTACAAGAGGGGAGATTTAGATTGGATATTTTTCACAACAGGGGTAGTGAAGCACCGCAGGTTGCCCAGAGAGGCGGTGCTGCCCCATCCCTGCAGACAGCCGAGCTCAGGGGATGGGCTGTGAGCACAGATGGAGCTGTGGGTGTCCCTGTGGGACCAGGGGGCCTTGAGTGGCCCCTTCCAACTCATACAACTCTATGATTCCACGATTTGATGAATTAAAAAGTTTTAATGTTAATTTCACACCTATCATTTCAATTGCAGCACTTCTATACTGTGCAGTGCATCCCGTAACTTGCTCCATTAGCACTGAAACGTTTCACTTCAGTAATTCTCATCACTTAATCCAGACAAACACCGCTGTGTGGCATGAAATCTGATCGTCACGGCAAGCATCTTTAACAAAGATAGCACTTACAGAGAATAACGCGGACATTGGATCCTACGTGCTTCTACAGATAAAAACCTTCGTTCCTTCGGCACTAACGCAGGAGGCAGAAGGGGCACGAAGCCTGGATTTTTAAGCCAAGCCCGCCCTCTACTGCTTAGGAGACGGTAAAACTGCGAAGGGTCACCACGACTTGGTTCGTACGACCAAGAGCTCCCATAGCCGGAGCTTCCAAAGATCTGCGTTGCCCTGGAAGGCATTGTGGAAAACATGACACAGAAGTGCGGCGTTTCCTTCATAGCAGTCTTCACATCCCTGTGTGCTCCAGTACTATTTTGAAGCCCTGTGTGAAGTGCAGCACTGTAGGACCCAGCACTGTGCTGACACACTCACTAAGGTAATCTTTCTTCCTGAGGGTCTTCCTCTAAACGGCACTGTAAATAAATCCCAGCCCCCATTTCTAGCACTGCTGCTGAACTGGTTTTCATGGTGTCTGGCGAGTGCCCGTTTGCCATAAAGGAAATGCACTGGCATCAATTAAAGGCATTTCCCCTCTCATGGAGGAAAAAGCACCTGATCCCCAGTTAGTAAACATTGCCAACAATGAAATCATAGAATCATAGAATTACTCAGGTTGGAAAAGACCTTGAAGATCATCAAGTCAATAAAGCAGATGTTGCTGAGCTCTTGGTACTGACACAAGTGGCAGTGCAACCTTTACAGGGTACCTCCTGCAGCCCCTATGGCTGTATTAGAGCCTAATTTCTGTCCTATGAACACTTAGGAAAATGATTAAGAACAGTTCTCCACTTGTATTCCATGTTATGCAGAGAAAGTTCCTGGCTGGGCAGTTTCTTGAGTGAAAGCGTGCTGGTGGGTAACATAACGTCACAAATTTTGTTAATCCCTTAGTTGTATTAAACAGACCAATGGGGCAGAGCATTTGATATTTGTGCACTGTTAAGTGTTTGGTTTGTTTTCCCCTTGTGGCAAATTGGACTGTATTTCCCCTTCACCTTACCCAACACACTGATCAGCCCCATTAACTCAGTGGAACTCCTATTGCTGCTGTCATGACTGATTTTCATCCTATCTGTTGTTTTTAGGCTGTGGATTGGAATGGAAGTCTGCAAGAGACAAACTGTCAGCAGCGGAAGAATGAAGCAGTCCAAGTGTGGAAAGGAGTTGTGTTATAAGAACAGCAAACCTGCAAAGCTGCTTACTTCATATCCAACAAAGGGATTCTCTACACCAAATCTGGTATTTGTGTTGTAACCAAACATGCAAATAGAAGCTGATGGATGCTAGAATTAAGGGCAACTGCCTGCCTGCCCAATTGGAAGCAGTAGAAAAAACATTTCTCTGTTTCTGTCAGCCCAGTTGGGTTTCCTGCACTGGGTCTGGAGAAGCAAAAGCTGTTCCTGGGCATCTCTGTGTTGGCTGCGTGCATCTGAGTGACAGGCAGTGAACCCCCCTCTCAGCACATCCTCCTTTCAGGCAGTCATGGAGGGCTATGAAGTCTCCCCTGAGCCCCTTCTACACACTGACCCCCCCAGCTGCTCCCCATCAGACGTGCTCCAGAGCCCTCACAGCTCCGTTCCCCTCAGCACACACTCTATGGCCTCGCTGTCTGCCTGCCTGGCAGCGAGGGGCCCAACACCAAACCCTCTAGACTCTACATACTACAGCGGGTCAGCCCCATGTGCAAACAGACCACGGGGAATAAATATCAAATACTCCCTGGCAGCTCTACAGCCCACTCCTGCCTGCTGTGCCGGGAGACAAGGGGTGGATTTGAGTCGGATCCACCTCCTTCTCCTGAGCACCATTGTGGCTGCTGTTGTGGCAGCAACTAGAAAGCCTGCACTGCAAGGTGCAGGTAAATTCCTGTGTCTTCAACCAGATCCACGGTGTATGTTAGACGCAGGAAAACCAACAACTCGTGTGCTGTTTGGCTGCAGCGTGTGCTTTCTCTTGGAAACACTTCAGGATTTTATTCTTGTGTATTACCTTCAATGGGTACCGTCACTGAAGCGTTCCAGTGCTGTACTGCAAGCATAGAGGCGTAGGAGTGAGCATCTGCAGTCCTCTGAGCTGTGTCACTCTTCTGCATCATGTTTCTGTCCTGTGGAGATGCTCCATGTACAAAAACCAAGGGAACAAACAGCTTCTGTTGGCCCTTGAACATCTATGGCACACATGAGAGGATGGCAAATGTTCTGTGCTCCAAAAGCAAGGCTTCAAGGGGAGAAGCTGAACAAAAGCAGGGAGCGTGTTTAAAATCATCCATCTTTTATTGTATCTCATTAAGCCAAGATAAATTACTGTTGATAATTAGAGAAATGCTCTTCTGCCCTAAGGTCTTCCATTTCCTTTTCCTACAATCACTGTGAAGCTCAAAGAGGCACAGTTTGTTAGTACAACTCTTCATCCTGGAGCCATTTTTTCTGGCAGTTTAGTCATTACACTGGTCACATCTACACATCTGGGAGCTATTGGTAATAGGTGAACAGTTGGACTGCATGATCCTTTAGGTCTTTCCCAACCTTGGTGATTCTACGATCTGTCTGGCTAACTGGTGTCTAACTTGCTGGCATTACCTTCACTGCGCTTTATCCCCCTTTCTTGTTTGTTTTCTTTCATTGACTGGAAGGCATACAGCCATTCCTGGGAGAAAACTGTACTTTTGTTTTAATTTTCCAGGCTTTTATGTCAACCAATTTGTCCTTCAGATTTTTTGAGACCTTAAAATCAATTGCTTGTATGGCTGAAAAAAAGACCTGCAGGTTTCTTTGTCGGGGTAGGGAGGGCAGAAGTAAATATACCCATATTTAACATATACACGACTGTATATTCAAGATAGTTTATTACTGGCTTTAAAATTTCCTGGTGGGGAGTTCTCTGCTCCTCTCCCTTTGCTCACTGGGCTCTCAAAGCTTCCAGCCTTGCTTACAATGCCTGTGTGCGCCTCCTACTGGAGGAAATCACTGCAGCACTGCACACTCAGTTTACTAAAGGTAAGGAACTCCAACATAAAGAGACTTCTGCATTCTGATGTGAGTTTGAACAACGTTCATTTACACACTTTCAACACCAGCCCACGTTAATACCCACTCCCAGGAAATGCATCTGTTCAGCTCTACAGTCACAAGAAATCAGTGGGACCACTCAGATTCCTTGGTGTATGCTCACTGACCAGTAACACCAGAACACAAGGTGGGCTTGAGACCAGCTGTCAGATGAGGTTCATCAAGAGGACATCCAAGACCTTCCATCTGCCTGGCCATCAGAAGCAGGTGAGCATGGCCCTCAGCTGGGGGGAGTCCTACCCTGCAAGACTTGGATAGCAGCGTTCAAATCTGATCTCTCTTAGTGGCATCTTTCTGTGCATTTTCCATGCTGTTTTGGTACTCTAAACAGTCCCTCACATCTGTGCAGTACTCTGAACACAGCACTGACGGGACCTTGCACATACAGACTGTGATTTGCAGGATGACTCTGTGCTCCTTCAGGCTTCACTGGCATCAACACAGAGCAGAAGCTGTTACTTCAGACAACCAAAATAACTGTGGCCCAAAGCGTTCAAAAGCATCAGATGTTTTACCCTCATTCCTGGCCTTGGATACCTGAACGTGCAAACTAGCTTTAATTTGTAAGAGCCAAGGCCCAAACACAGCTGCCACCCTCCAGGTGTGGCCTTGAGCTAACGAACCTGCGCTTTTAACCTCCAAACCTAATACTGGCCCTGCAGCAGTCAGCTCTCCTGACACAGCTGCTGCTCCACCTGTACGCAGCACCATTAAACACTCAACCCACAGAACATCAATTAACTGCTCTACTACTTTTGTTAGCTGAAGCTCTCTGTAGGTAGCCAGGATGACTTTGCTTTCCTCACACAGAGCCACGCAGCTCCCACCGGCCCCAGCGACACCAGCTCCGCTCCACACACCGCTACCCCAAAGCGCCGCACCAGGACCCAGCCGAGCCATCCCATCCCCGCCCGCAGAGCTCCAGCTCCTCCCGAGACCCGCATCCCAAACATCGCAGCGTTCCGAGCCCGCACCGGCAGCACCCGCACAGCACTGACGGAGCCACCCCCGCCCCGCAGCGTCGCCCCGTTACCTCACTTCCGCTGCGCTCCGCCATTTCCGTTCCGCACCCTGTGACGTCACGCAGCCCGCCGCCAATCAGCGCGAGGCGCTTCCAACTCAAATCTTCTGCTGGGCGCTGCGCGCGCTCCGTGAGGGGCGGGACGGGGCCGGGCCGGGCCGGCACCACAGCGGGACCGGGAGCCGGGAACCGGGCCGTGACGGGACAGCGCGGTACGGAACGGCCCGCAGCCCCGCGCCGCGATGATCGCCACGCCCCGCCGCGGGGCGATGCCGTTCCAGGCGGTGCTCCTCAGCTCCGTCCCCACGAACACGCTGACGCCGCTGAAGGAGCTGCGCCGTGACGGTCCCGCCGCGCTGTGCCCGCCCTGCCGGCCGGCTCCGCTCCCCGTGCTGCACTCCACGCTGCTGGAAGGCGGCGCGGGCGCGCGGGAGCCGCTGGAGATCAGCGAGATCCGCCCCGGGCCGCCGCCGCCGAAGCGCCGCTTGCGAGAGCAGCCCGCCAGGCAGAGCCCGGCCGCGGCCTTCCTGAGGATGAAGATGAGGATGAAGACCGAGGCGGGCGGCGGCGGCAGCGACCGCATCCTGACGCCCGGCGGGCCCGGGCCGCGCCTTGCGGACGGAGGACGGCGCAGAGCCGCGGGGCAGCCCGAGAAAGGTTCGTAGCCGCGGGGAGCGAAACCTGCGTTCGTTCTACCGGGAGCGTCTGCGGCGGTGGGGGCTCGAAGCTGAAAGGTGGGGGCTGGGTGCGAGGTGAGGGCCGCCATCCCTACCCGGCACTGCTGAACGGAGCTGCGGCGCTCCTCGGTGGCGGTGTCCGGAGCGGGGCCGGCCTGACCGGGGGGCACCCAGCCCACGCAGGGCTGGAACTCGAGGGTCTCTCAGGCCCCGCCCAACCCCGCCGTGCTGAGGAACCGCGACCGGTTCGCTTAAATTCATTCCCCCTGTTCCGTTTGCGAACGGCGCTGAGCTGCTGAGAACTGTTCAGACTGGAGAGCGACGCTGTGAGATAAACAGAAACAAACGGCTAGCTTGTGCTGTCCCTGACAGCTGAGAAAGGAGGAGGGTTGGTGGCAGAGCTGCTTGGAAGCTGAAGTACTTCTGAGGCATCCTACTGGGTGCCTGCTCTGGTGCCTCTGCAATGTGGCATCCAGCTCCCAGCAGTTGTTGCAGTGCCAAGTTTGCAGACTCGCAGAACTCCACGAACAGGAGCACCCACAGCTCCTCCAGGTGCTCAGAGCCCCATCCAAGCTCTGTGCCCAGAGAAGTGCTGCACTGTTAGGAATTGCTGCCTGCTAGCACAGGGCTGCTGTCCGTGCAGGCAGTAATGATGGTTGGCAGGGGAAGCTGTTCCGTGGCAGAACCCTGTTATCCTCATGTTTGGACCATTCTGAGTGGAAGAGCCACTGAAATACTGTCTGATTTATCAGAGGGGTTGTGCTTCATCTCTGTACACCTGCTTGAAGTGTACTACGTATAAATAATGACTTTTAAAGGTCTCTTCCAGCTCAAACAATTCTGTCATTCTAAATCTTATGTGTTGGCTGTTTATCCAGTTAGTTAACTGAGAGTATTGCTATGGAGGTAGTAGCGCCCAAGCTTCATGTTTAGTTATTTAAAAAGCCTTCCTAAATCTCCTTGCTGCAACCTAAAGCCTCTCATTGTCTCTGTTGGACGTGATGAAAACAAGGAGCTTCTTATTTCTACAAAGCCTGAGCATTCTGAAACTTTTCTTTCTAACCCCAACTTTCCAAAATGCGTGTTTCCATCCTGCCTCGTCCTGCCTCATGTCAGTAATGATTTCTGACAGAGCCCTGTGTTCCTCTGGGGGGTACTACTGGGTAGAACTTAATAGTACAAAATAGATCCTGTTTGCGTTCGGATCTTATGAATTGTGTATTTTGCTTTTCCTCTTCCTGATGTTTTTCTTCCCCAGTTTCAACTGATTTTTGAACTGTTGTTTCCAGAATTACCCTGCGTTCAGATCCCCCAGAACCAGGCTGTGAAAATGCTAAACATAGACCCTATCGTATTGGAATCTCCTCAGAAGTTCTTCTTGCGTATAAAGCAGAAATTGCAGCAGAAGCAGCAGCAGAAAGGTACTCAATATTGCTCTCAGAACCGCTTCTAAAGCTTGCAGGACTTCAGGACTCTTTCTTATAATTTCTTGTGTGCTATTGGCAGAATAGTGCAGGCTGTGGTTTGCCTTTGTAGTCTGTGCATGGAGGAAAGAGGTGCAAGAAACCTGCAGGTCTGCCTTTTCAGCCCTGGAGATGGTGTTAGACTTGCAAGCTGTAGGTTAGGATGCTGCCTTCGGGCACTGAAGTTTGACACAATTTGTCTGTTGTTTTTTGTTTGTTTGTTTTCTTCCATGTGTGCCCATCCGATGTTCGTTCAGACTCTAGTGTTGTGGTCAAGAACTCTTTATGAACTAGGTGTGACGGTTTGGCATTGGAGTGGGAATTTGATGGAAATGTCCTAAACTTTGTATTTGCCAAGTGTTTCTCCCCCTCTTTTGCTTTTAATACATAAAGCAATTCAAAGAGGTGCTTGCTGTAAGGCTTAGCAGTTGAGTTAGTGCTTTCAGAACAGTAGTGCTAACCACGAGAACATACTCAGATTAACATCACTAACTGCCTTTTTTTTTTTGAAGGGGCAGATCCAACGTTTTCAAGCCCAAACAAGCAGAACGTTCCTCCTCGCCCAGCTGCAGAAAAGCCAGCGGTCAAATCTGCTTTTGGTGAGCTGCTCCCAAATGCTCAGACAGAGTGTGTGGCTGCTGATAAGGACAAGGAGGATAATTTCCTTGTGGAATCAATGGATGCTGATGATGAAATGTCTCTAAATACAGTAACCAGTACTGTGGGTGTCTGTTCTACCCCTTCTGACCCTGGGGATCAGTTAGAAGGAAGATGTGGAAATAGAGAAGCAAAACGTCCTGAAATTCAACAGGAGAAAGGACGGTTGCAGCCAAGCAATCAGCGAGCTGAGCACAGAGCAGAAAAGATATTGGAGACTGCAACTCCAAAACCCTCACGGCACTTCTGTAGTGTGCTCTCTAATCCTGAAGCCTCCGTGCCAAGGAAGCAGAATCAGAAAGAAAACTGTAATGGCCCTTTGGGTAAACCTCGGGCAGATCAGATCGCTGTCACTGCTGACAAAGAGGTGGGTGCTGACAAAGAGGTGTTACAGCTGTAGGGTAGAACTTCCCATGGGCTGCCTGTAGCTTGTCATCGTTTTGTTTTTTTTTGTCAAAAGTAATAAGTGTACAGATGAAGCTGCTGGGTGTGATGCTGGGATGGAGTTCACCTTCCACACAGCAGCCCAGACAGGGCTGTGCTCTGCACTTGTAGCTGGAGCGGCAGCGATGTGCAGCACTGCTTTGTCTCTGACTAGGCAGTGCTGGTGCAGCAGCAAACCTGCCCCAGAGCCAGGTGGGGAAGGGGGCACTGCTGAGATGCTGACCTACAGCACCCAAAGTGATATCTCACCATGGGGCATCATGTGCAGCAGTAGGAGCTGGGGAAGGAGGAGGGGAGCTCTCGTTATGACAGTGTCCTCCCAGCTGCTGCTACATCAATTGAGGCCCTGTTTCCCAAGATCTAGCCAGGTGTAGCTCACTGATGGGAAGCAATTTTCTCCTCTTGTTTCTGTACAGTCTTTGTATTTTACTTTTTTTTTTAATGAAGCTGTTGTTTAGCTCAGCCCATGAGCCTTCTTTCACCATGTGTTTTCCCCCTGTTTTTTTGAGGAGGGGGTGTGAGAGAGCAGCATGGTGGAGCTGAGCAGTGTAAAACCTCCTCAGGCCTTACTGGTAAATATTTTCCCCTCAAATGACTTCATTTTTTTTTCCCAGATGAAGGTCTGGTTGGTTTGTATAAAAGAAGGCTTTTTCCTCTAATATTACACACTGCAATCTGGGCTTAAAGAGCTCTCAGCTTGAAGGAGTTTTCTGTGAGATCACTTAAATAAGTTCATTACCACTCCCTGGTGTGATGTCCCGTTCAGCTCTTGGATGTAGAAGGGGAGGAGGGGAGATAATTCCTAGCTGTAAGTGAGGTGGTTCTAGGGATAACTGAATCTCTCTGTATTTGATGGCGAGGTGGAAATCTTGGGTTTGCTTGTGGAATATCCAAACTAATGTCATGGGAGGCAAGAGTCTTTTCCTAGAAGTTTAGTTTGCAGATGTAATTTTCACTTCAATAAGCACTTGGTAGTAGTTAGAACTTGCTGATTGGATCTTGGGGAAAGCAGAGTATTGTGAAGCGTGCTGAACTCCTCAGGAGCGAGCCCAGAGGGAAGCATCCCTCCCCAAGAGCTTGTTTTTGTGGTACCCCTGAGACATTTCAGCCCAAAACGATCTCTTAAAATATGAAGGCCATGCAGTGGGAATGTGTTAGCAGCTTTTAGAATTGGATACAGTCATTCTAATGTGCTCCAAAATTTTAGCAATAACGTCGCTCATGGATTTATTTTTATGATAACTTGTTTTTGTGAGCAGTGCTCTGAGGCATGGCGTGCTGGTGGTACTTTCTGAGGAGGGCTTTTTGGGTTTGCTAGGAGTCCTGACCAATGACTTTGTCTTCTAAAAGTCAGTGCTAAGTAATTCAAAGTGTTTGTTTTCATATCATATACTTTGCATTGGGACCCAACTTGCTCGTGATTCTACATTTATGCATTTAATGGCTGTTTTCAGGCTTTTTTGGTCTGGAGGATGATGCCTAAATAGATTCTCCAGATGTACAGCAGTTAATTTCTACTTTGCCAATGCACTGGCAGTGTTACATAGCTTAGTCTGATATCAGAATAATAGCAGGTGTGATCTTTTTTTCTTTCCCTACAGAAACGAATCTGCCTTTACAGCTGGTGCATTAAAGTGATGAATGGTCACACTGGGGTCTGTGTTGAAGGAAAACGAAAGTAAGGAAAAAAATCTGATTTAAATGCAATGTAAAACACGTTGGAGGGGTTTCAACATCTCAGCCCTAAAGGTGGTGCCATCCTTTGAGATGAGGGGTTGGAATATGTTGGTAGCTGTTAGAATCAGTTCCATGCAATTCTGCTGCCTGCAAGTCTGAAGGGAGTTCTGTTGTTTGTGGCAAGTTAGGCAGCTCAACATTTGGGCTGTGTGCCCTTAGTGCTGCTCCGTAGCTCGGTCCGTTGCCTACTGCTACTAAAGTATACTTCAAAAAAAATCCCACGTAGATTCTTTTTGCATTAATACTCACCTGTATTTCTCATTGAGAGGTCTCTTAAACACTTGTTAATCTCTACTTTTTGCGTGGACTGGAGCTCCTTCTTCAGTTATTGTCTTTTAAATAGGAAAGTAAGAAATAAAATATTCCCAGGGGGAGCTTAAACTGGGCTTGTATACTAGCACCTCTGCAACATCCGTGAGGGTATCACTGCAGCATCGAGCTGAATGGAGTCCTTTAGTCTACTTTGTTTTTGCATCCTAATGCCTGGCATGTTCTGCGACAAACACTTGCAGTAGTGGCAAGCTCATTTTGTTCCCCGTCCAATTATTAAATAAGAGATCCAGAAAATCTTCCATGCTAAGAAAGGAAATCCTAGCACATCCTGCCAGTGTCTGCCTGACTCATCACCTGGGAAACACTGTTACACTGATGTGGGATAACAATTCCTTGTTTTAAATTCCACCTTTTATGAAAATTGTGGGCTTTTTTTTCGTGTTATTAATATTAT
The DNA here is from genome assembly GCF_039878825.1 of Excalfactoria chinensis. Classification (NCBI taxonomy): domain Eukaryota; kingdom Metazoa; phylum Chordata; class Aves; order Galliformes; family Phasianidae; genus Excalfactoria; species Excalfactoria chinensis. The sequence goes on along the minus strand of NC_092829.1, from coordinate 934,354 downwards.
TTATCTTTTCTTAGAGATATGAAGGATATGTTATGGCATAGTAACGCAGTTGTAGAACGTGTAAAGTACAACCAAGTTAAAACATCATCTGGCAGTATCTACTTGCTACAGGGACGTATAGATTCTGCTTCGATGAGAAAAGAAGGTAGGAAGACCATTCTTAATGTAACATTACAGACTGAGGAGGGCTTTAGAGTTAAGGCTGCTTTGTGCGAACTTGCACATGCCATCAAAGCGAATGTTCTGTGTTATTCTGCAGTCTGGGCTCTGGGGGTATCAGCACTTCTGGCAGCTTCCAATGGAGCTGGGAGCTTTGCCCAGTCCCTCAGTGCTGGACAGGCTTCTGTTCCTGGCTCCCACAAACCGGAATGGCACCTTCACAGGTGGATGTCTGCATCCTGTGGCCCTTGGTTCACTTTACCATGACGTGTACAGTTCTTTCAAAGTGGGAAAATCTGCCTGTCTGATGTTTAAGATGTTAGTGAGTTTCTGAGGTGCTTACAAACAAATCATACTGCGTGGTATTTCTGTGTTTCCTGATTAAAAATATTGCTCAGCTATCATTAATGCCACTTCTGTTTCACACAGGATTTTCCTATCAGTTCATAAAAAGATTTATGTTTGGGTTTTCTGAAAGATGGAAGGAATACGTTGAGGAGTTACTCAAGGAATTAAGAAGGTAATTTCTTTGGAAATTGTTTAATTGTAATACTCTCCCAAGTATTAGTTGGTTTTTAAATATATTACAGTAGTGGAGGATGAAAGATTGTAGATGTGTGTATGGAGACTTCTGGTCGCTCTGTTGGAAGGATGGATAACCTCTTCACTGAATCACAGGGTGGTGAGTTAGAAGGGACCTTAAGGATCATGAAGCCCCAACCCATTGCCACAGGCAGGGCCACCAACTTCCACATTTAATACCAGACCAGGCTTCCCAGGGCCCCAGCCTTACTATTCTTCATTACAATGCTTTGGTTTGTTTCTGTTGAGATGCCTGGGATGAACACAAGTGAAGGGCATCTCTGATTCAGTGGCTTGAACTATGAGTAGAGCTGCACTGTCCTGCTGGGCTTTTGCTGGGATGGGGAGAAGGCTTTGAGTCTACGTAAGTCTTTTGTTAAAGGATAACTGCTTTAAGTGTTTATTATTATTTTTTTCTTAAACTCTAAATCATTAGGAAAGAACACAAAAAAAGGATTAAAGAGGATGAAAATGAAGAGAGTGACTCAGTGGTGGACACAGATGAGGTGCAAAGTACAGAAGACTCAGCAAGAAACGTAAAGAAACGTGAAACAAGGAACGCTACATATGAAGTGTTACCAAGGAAAGATGAACACACTTGTGAGTCTTCAAAATCTTTTTCTTTAGAGAAGAAATGGGTAGCTTGTGATAGTTTGGTTTTGGTGGCTTTGTTGGTTTTTGTTTTCATAGAATCACAGAATGGCCTGGGTTGCAAAGGCCCACAGTGCTCATCCAGCTCCAACCCCCTGCTGTGTGCAGGTTCGCCAACCAGCAGCCCAGGTTGCCCAGAGCCACATCCATTAGCAAACTTGACTGAAGTATCTCCCAGTTGCTATATTGTATATCATGCTCTTATCATTCTGGGATATATGCAGGATATAGTCTCCCTGTTGAGGCTTCATTCCTGGGACTCCCATGCAGTGCTGGCCTCCACCCTTGACCCCTTTTTTGGCTGGCTTCATTTTAACTCCTTCCTTGAATCTGCTCCCAAAGCAGGTTTCTTTTATGGCATCTTACTTGTTTACTGCCAGAGCTGAGGAATAGAGTGATGTGCTAACAAGCACTGGGCATGGTCAGAATGGTTGTAGAAGAATTACTTGCTTTGGATGTTTCCAGAGGGAACAACTGTGAAGCCACACGCCAACAACCAACATTTTTTTGTTGCCTGGTAATGCAAACTTCATTAGGGACACAGTTAGCTTCTGGCTTTTAACTTCAACTTCTTTTCCATATCTTGTCTTAGGCTCCAGCAGGACTTGGCAAACTGTTAGTACTGTTATCAGATTGTCTTGCTCATAACATAACTGTTTTCATTTTCTCATTACAGTGAAGGTTTGCTCAGTGCAACAACTTTTATCACTGTAATTCTCTGTGTTTTCCAAGTTCTTCATAGCCTTGTAAGCGAAGTGAAAGGCTCACAGTGGTTTATAGTTCATGAAGATGATTGTTTCAGTCTTGTTCAAGTATGCTTATTTCTATCCTACATGCTTGTAAAAGAGCATTGTTACTTTGTGGTACATCTGTATTTTCCTTATTGTTTATGCAAGTTCCAGGTTAGTATGGTTGGGTTGTGGTTGGACTTGATGATCTTGAAGGTCTTTTCCAACTTGAGCAGTTCTATGATTCTTAGTGAACTGGTTTAAGTACAACATCACCTTATGTTTGTGAAGTGCGTGACGGTGAGTTTTCAATATGACATTCGGGGCTGAACTGAAACTTGTTTTTCTTGTAGATAAAACACCAAAACATATCCCTTTACCGAACGGCTCCCAGGGAATCTACACCCGTAGTGGCCGTCTGGTCAAACCACCACTCAGCTACTGGTGTGGGGAGCGTGAGTTTGTGGATCAGGAGCTAAATGTTACTATACAGAAAGGTGGGATGGATTATCTGAGCATGGTAAGTGTCCCTTGCACATTGTGAGTTACACATTTCTGTAAGTGGTGGTAATAAATACGTCAGTAACTTCAGTGTCATTAAACTGACAGACAGGCTGCCCCAGTGAGTGCCTGACTAGGCAGGGCGTTTTGGAAACATTATGAAAGCATCTTAAAGCAGGAACAAAAGCCTCTGGATTATCAGAGAATTGTTGTTGCCTGTGAAGCTGGGATAATCTGTGATTCCTTCTGGAAAAAATGGAATGTTCTGGAAGGTCAGGAAGTTGTGCAGAGGTTCTGCTTTGGGTGACGGAGGTTCCCAAGTAAAACATTTCCTGCAGTGTAACATCAAATCCCTGCCAGAGCTGTAGGCAAGGTTTTACATTATCTGTATTGTTCTCAGCTTTCCCTTTTCTGTGTGGTTTCATATTCATTAGGAGAAGATGTTTCTTCATTTCTTACACCTTGGTCTGTCCAGACCCACCTCAGTTTTGATTGGGGAGGGTTATTCTCATATATTACAACACTCCAAGCAACTCTGATGGTGCTGTGATAATGAGCAAAGGGTGTGTGAAGGAAGGCAGCGTTCTTTTCGGCAGTTGTTTTCTCCATAAGATTAGCTGGCCATACAGCCCAGGGAGCACACTAACTTGTCAGCAGCTCCAGCAGTGCAGATGAGCGTCCAATTCAGCAGAAGGTCCTAGCTTAGGAGATTTTAACTGTTAGAGAATGGAGCGGGAGCCTGGTGAAGTTGCCTTAGTCACATGCGCTCATATCAGCACCTGTGTGCATCAGACAGCACTGAGTGGATCCTGGGCAATGCAGTAGCCTGAACTCCACCCATCCTGTAGACGTTTGGCTTTTTCAGAGCTGGTGTTGGTAGGCTTGCTATGTGAGCTCTAGCAGAAGTTTAGATTGAATTGTTTTATTTTGAAGTTGTATAGCGCTGAAAAACCCAAAAGAAAGACCAGTTCACTCTCTAAGGCGAAGGAAAGAAAGGATTCAACAAAGACAGTGGAAGAAAAAACAAAAAGCCAAGATAAAGGTAAAAAAAAAAATCACAACGTTTTTGCTTGTTCAATTGCAAGTTATTGAGTGGGATGATGATCTGGGTGCTGCAGCAGCGCGGTGATGTCTGGCTGGTGCAAACAACTTATTTACATCTTTAATTATCATTTGCTTCTGTGGAGAATTAGCAGAGTAATGCTGATGGCTGCTTCCAGAGCTCAGAACACGTTTGTAAACTGCTGCTTTGGTACAGCAGGAGCACGTGCACGTTTCTTTCCAGAAATCAGAGCAGTTAGGAATTCATTTATTGAAGTTCCTGCTCCTGTTTGGGTCTCAGTGTGCCTGATGTGTGCAACCCAAGGGAGCTGCCTGGGCCAGCTGTTGGTCTGGCTTTGCTTTTCAAGCTGCTCGGCTTTAATGAAAGGAAATGCCTGTGTGGCTGTACTGACAGTGTTCTGAAGCCTTTATTTTTAATAAAACTTGGGAAACAGCAGCACCTTGAAACCAATGTAAACATAAGGGAAAATACTCTGACCTAAAAGCAACTATTTTCTACAGAAACATGGTCTGGGTGATAAATACAGCTTTTGGGATAAGTGTTGGCTCAATCTCAGTCCAAGCATTTCAGCAACGTTTTCTGCTTGCTATTTTAGTCTCTGTCTGTTCCATGCTTTCAGGTTCTCTTGTTGCCTTGATAATTCTAATTCTTCTAATAGTCAGGGGGCATTCCCCCATGGGAACAAAGAGTCCAAGTACTGGAATTCTGTGCATGAAGGACCCTGCCTGCTGCTGGCTGTGCTCCCTCTGAGCTGAGGGGGAACATTTGCTCAGCCTCAATCCGATGCTCAGAACTGGCTTCATGCTGTGTTCTCTGTACCAGTTTGGAGGGAGGGTATTGTCAGTGTTGTTTGCTTACTGGAGTACAGTAATGATTTCCCTTAGGTGTGTGATATACTGACATCATCTCTTTCAGGGAAAAGCGAACTAAAAAGAGTAAGTACTAAAAACAAAGCCACGTCCACTGAAAGCAGAGAGGCCAGGCGCTTTATTTCAGATGATGAAAGTGACCGTGCAAGTGATACTAATAAAGTCAACACGTGGCTTTCCAGTACGGAGACTCGCTTAAATACTGAGCATGTAAACAACTATAATAGCAGAAACGTGGGAACAAGAAGAGAAAAGACAGGAAAAGAAAATGGAGACGTGCCTAGAGGTCAGAACACGTACTCCTTAAGGTCAGACAGAAAAGCTTTTCAAGGTGAGCCTTTAACAGAGGAATCTTCAAGCAAAGACAAAGAAGAGGAACGTGATGATTATATCAAGCTGACTGTCAAAAGGAAAAACAGACCTTTTTTGCCAAAAGAGGTTCAAGACTCTGCACCTTTGTCTACCTGCAAAAGACTGCAGGGCAGCACAAGCAAGGGGTCGAGCAAACTCCAGGCAGACACACACTGCGCTGCCGCCTCCCGTACTGCGCAGCTGAGGCAAAGGATCCCTGCCTTCATCGACAGTTCTGATTCCTCTGCAGGAGAAACCTCTTCTGGTGAGGAATATCACGTAAAGGAAAAGAGACCGGAAGCATCCAGTAAAAAAGCAAACGGTGATGTTTGTAATACTGGCAAGCCTTCAGCAGCAAAACCAAGTGAATCCAGGGGGGACAAGGTGCACAAAACACTCCCTTTTTTTTCAAAGGCAGCTGATGACTGGTCTGAAAAGGAGCTGCAGAAGCTGCACAGGCAAGTGGTTCCCTTGTCTTCAGAGGGCAAAGCCCATCTCAGATACCAGAAGGCCTAATTTGGGCTCTGGTGTGTTTGGATGGTGGTCTGAATTTGGATTTTTCAGGTTTTTGGTTTTGAAGCAGTCCCACATCACTGTAAATTTCCTTTTTGCTTTGACTCCCTTTTACAAAATACTTCTGGGTCACGAATTAAAGACCAGCAGAATAAAGCAGACAACGAGTATTTCCGGCAGTAGCTGTGGAGCACGAGCTTGCAGCAGCCCTGACCTCTTCCATGTAACAGTGAGAGGAGCACAGTTGGCAGCTGCAGGTTGGTGGCTCGCTGCTCCTCCACTGCTTTCCAAATAGGCCTCATTTTTTGTGAGATAGACATCTCTATGGATAAAGCTGAGAGACCCAAGATGACAGGAGTGCTAACATATGTGAGAGAGACAGTAACAGTGCTCATATATTCTCTTCCCTAATGAAATAAAACACTAACCATGTTGTGTCCGTATATTTAGATTTTGTAAAGGGAAGACTGACCACAAGAGTATTAAATTAACACGTTGGGCAGTTATTTAATGAGCTACTGGGCAGTGTTTAATATACACACAGCGTCAGAAAATGACCAGATTTGGCTGTATTCTCTTACTCTGTAAGGATGGCAGGCACCTCGTAACTGAGGCATTCAAAGGAACATCTGCATGTTATGGTGTCTCTGGTACCTCCTGCAGACCAGGTCTCCCCACGCAATGCATGATGGCACTTGGACACACTGTTAATCTCAGGTGCACAGCAGTGCTGCACAGATTCTCCTGCATGCAGAAGGCCGTGGTTGTGTTCTCTTGGCAGGGCTGTTGCTTCGTTTCCAAAACACAAGAATGGTTTCTGGGTGGAGGTGGCGATGGCTGTCGGGTCTCGTTCTGCTGAGGATTGCCATCAGAAGTACACTGAAGAACAGACAAAGGCTTCCAAAAGACCTGCTGTAAAGAAAGCCACGTCAGAAAAGCCAGAACAGAAAGGTACCGACCTCTTGGTTCAGAGCACAATTTGGTCTTTACATTTGACATTTGTTATTTATTATATAATGGGAGATGCAGCCATAAGCACGCACACACCTGATAATTAAGCAATAAGCAGTTCTTACTGTGCTTGGATTGGAGTCCTGGAGTAAAGGAGGCTATCTTCTGCACTGCAAAGGTTTGCTGCAGAACCTGAGGGATGTTGTAGCAGCAGTGCTGAGTCACAGCCCGAAGCGGTGATGGAGCACCTGGTGGGAAGGCAGGGCCAACCCAGAGGAGCTTGGCTGCATGCAGTGTACCTGAGTGATGAAGGGCTGGAACCAGGATCCTCCCCTTCCCAGCCCTCAGTTACGGGTTGGCAGCTCTTTCCCTTCATTTTTGCATCCATGGCTGCTGCATTTGGGCTTGTTCTCATTTGCTGTATCTAAAGACTTTACCACCCTGCTACTGTCATCCCATTATGGCGTTACAGATGGCAGGAATGAGAAGAAAATGGGCAGTTTAGAGTTTTTTTGCCCGTGAACCCCTCCTGGAGGAGCTGTTGGGAAGGCTCTGGGGTAACTTTCTGGTTCAGATGCAGGGAGAATTGATTTTTGAAAGTGTAAACCATATAGAAATGTGAAGGACCACAAAGAGGCCGTGAGAAGTTTCCATGAAAGAGAGGACCTCGCTGCTGGCAATGAATGATTCTATGATTCCATTCTATTCTACAACTCCATTCCATGCCCTGTGATTGTGTCCAGCTCATTTACAAGCATGCTATGTAATTAATGGCCTAGAGAACGTAATGCTTGGATTCATGTAGGTAAGGCAGAGCCAGTCGCGATCACTGCCAAAGTGGGAACCTTCAAAAGGAAGCAGCAGATGAGGGATTTCCTGGACAATTTGCCCAAGGATGACCACGATGATGTTTTCACTACTACACCCTTTCAGAATAGAAGAGTGAGGGTAAGTAAGCCTGGAAAAGCTGTACATACCATGTGTTTTTCTGATGGGTAATTCAAGGGTGTGCTGCGGGTCAGCTTGCTTGGTGCCAGCAAAATGAGGCTGTGGTTTGGGGAGGGGAGGTTTACCCACCTGATTTGATTTTGCAGCTCTTTGATTGCTGAGAGAGTGTGGAGCGTGACTTCCTGCTGCTGTCTGCACTAACTGGCTCCACTTGGTGATGCCTTAATGTGGTGCCCATCCAGAAGCAGAGTGGCACCATGGCTCACTGGAATGTCATAATCAATTTAATCAATGGTAGCTTCCTCGCTTTCTGTGGACAGAAAGTCCACAGTCCCTGTGACAAATCTATGCAGACTGGCTATGGAAGAATCAGTGCATCCATGTCCAAGGTGACGGAAGTTATTCAGGCCTTTTGATAATGCTCCTCTCTGAACCTCTTCAGCTCTTCTCTCGCCCTTCAAAATGGAAGGGCTGCAGGTTCCCTGGGAATCCTGCAGTCTTCCTCCTGAGAAGTAATGGTCAGCTCTGAGCCTGGAATTTAATCAGACTTTTTTCTTTTAATATGTGGTAGTAAACAAAAAAGGGGCAGCAAAATAGTGTTAAAGTAGGACCGAGCCATCAGCTGCCTGCCCTGTGGAGTCCTCACACACCTGCATTCAGCGCGCTGTGTCCGCTGCTGCTATCCGCATCTCAGGAGGGATGTGTAGTGCAGACAGGAAAAGCAACTGCTGTAGCAAAGGGGTGGGGAGAAGAGAACCTGCTGAGAGGGGAACAAAGCCTGGATCTGCTCAGTGCAGGCAAGAGGGATACAGCCAAAGTGCAGCTGTTGGCTGTGTTTGCTCCCAGGCAGAGTGGTGAGAGGCCTCTTAAGCACAGCTGGGGAAAGGGCAGATCATGGAGTGCTCTGCTGTGTCTTTGTAGTTGCCCACGTTCCTGGGAAGCCATGATGATGATGAGAACGACTTTTCACTTGCAAACAACCCAATCACACCTTCCTCAGCTGTCTTCCCTCTGGAGAAAACCCCTCAGTGTGAGCACATCAGCCCTGGTATGCTGGGACCCATCAACAGGTGGGAACTTGCTCTGCTGCTCCTTTGCCGATGCTTTCCTTTCTTATTTCTTCTGAGAAGGGTCACTCTTGGGGTTATTAACCTCCGTTATGCAGAGTAAATGCTGCAGGCCTTCAAGTATTTGTTCAGGGAAAGCTTTCATTTGACAGCTGTGGTTGAGCCACTCGAGTAAGTGTGGGCACCTCAAACATTGGCAATAAAGCTTCAGGCTTTGTTGGAATAAACCAGCACCCTCTTTAGTGAGAAGTGGCACTTTCAATAACAGATAATGAACCTTTGGGGTTTTGTCTGATACTTACATTACTAGTTCTAGCACATGCTTTAATTAAGCACTTCTGCATTGAGTCGTACTCCAGGAACTGTTGCAATATTTAATTGGCCAACAACAGCTTTTTAATGACGCCGCTAATTTTCTTTCTGGATGAGCGCTGTGTGCTGGCTGGAGCTGCACCCAGCTGATGCCCTGAGCACAGCACAGCGCTGACATGACTTGCTTGTTGCTGCCTGCAGGAAGGACTGCGACAGACACGTGTTCAGGATGCAGAAGACTCAGGGCTGCAGGAGCAGCTGGGACAACGTGAAGAAGCAGCAGGTGATGCTGGTTTCCTGAACATCAGTTCCACTGTACCAGTGCAGGCTGTGCTAAGGAGGATCCCAGGCTCACAGAGTGGGTGCAGAAGGAACGCAGGAGCCTTCCCTGACCAAAGCCAAACTTCTGGGTTTTGTGTCTGCGTATTGTAGAGAAAAGATACTTTGATTGTGATTCGTTGCCGTGATCAAGCAGGCTGCCTCTTTCAGGATCTGTAATTGCTTGTGGGTCCTGGGACCTTTCTGGTGCTTTAAATTCCTGCTGTCTTTTTCCTGTGCAGTGGGGGAGGATGTGGGACTCCCCACCTTGTGTCCTGAATTTGTGTTCCTTTCCTGTCCTTGGGTAATTCCGCCTCTTTAACAAACAGCTGCGATGCCATGAGCAGAACAGCACTTTAGCCACAGATTTGATGGTAGAGAAGCACTTTAAATCTCATGTGGGAACGTGGCGGCAGGGCAGCTGAGTTCTGCTGCAGTGCTGTCTGTGCCCATTCTGCCCCCTCAAACCATTCCCCCGTTCCCAAGGTGCCATCGCTGCTGTCTGATGGAGACTTGTCCTTTATTGGCAGGCTGCAGCTCTGCAGGGCACGCCGGCTTCCAGCAGAACCAGGTTCACCTTTGATAAAAGTAAGTGTGTTTTGTTTCTCCTTCCACTCAGCTTTACTCACCTTCACGCTGCCGCTGCTCTGTGGGTGTTCACATCTGCACTGAGTAACCTCAGCATCCTCCATCTCTCACAGAACCTCCTGTCCTGCTCCCAGCTCTGGTACACGCACTGATGCTCTCCTCCCTGTCTTTCCTATTGCAGGAGCGCGGCAGAGCCCTGCTGTAGGGCAGCTCTTTGTGGCCGAGGCAGCGGAGACATCGGAGGAAGAACAGGAAGATTCCTACTTTTCCGTTTGAGCTTCTGGAGTTTTTATTCAGTATTGATGCACTTGTATAAAGGAGCCGAAAGGGGGAGCTGCAGCCACCTCTCTGCTGTGCTCCTGCTTGAAGCTGGCTTGGGCTGAGCTCAGCTGCCCTGGGCTGTGGTTGCAGCTGGTTGCCAGCTGGGTGCCGTTCAGCACTGAGGAATGGCTTCTCCTGGGTCCGAGTGGAACCTGGGCAAGGAAGTTCCTCCTCCCTTTGCCCCGTGGCGGGGAGAGACGCGCTCCCACACCTTGGTTCCCTCAGACCAAACCCGAAGCATCGCTGTACAGTTGGTTTTTAATAACAGTTAGTGATGAATTGAAACTGCTTTGCCCTTTGCTCAGAGTCATTTTTAACACGAACGTAGCAGCAGTTTTATGAGCTCTCAGAGAAGCAGCTGCCAGGAATGGGTTGGGGCTGTTCTGTGAGCGCTTCTCTTTTAAAGTAAAGTAGTGCCTCCTGCCCTCAGCTGTGCTCAGGACTTTGTGTGTAGTGCAGAATAAAGCTTTGAGCATCTCTTTAAATGGGAGGTAACAGGAAGGAGGTAATCGGTAGCTCTTCAGCTCAGGGACTTCACTGCAGGCTCTCACCCTGTGGGCCCCACAGCTGAGCTGCTGGAGTCCCTTTCTGCCTCCTCCTTACAGGGAAAACCTTCATGTGCCCCCAAATAAACTTGCAGGACTTACATTTGGGCTGAGCTGCTCTGAAGGCGGCTGCTGTGGATGCATGCAATGGAAAGCTGAGGAGTGACCCCTGCACAGAGCAGGGAGCTGGGAGAGAAGGTGGGCAGCTCCCTCACCCCTTTCAGCCCATTGGCACCACTGGACCTTGCAGCATGTGTGAGCACAGCTCCACCTCCCTGCCTCCAAAGGAAAGGTGGCTGGTGAAAGGGAAAACAACTGAAAGCAGCCTTCTTCCAGTTCCAGCTCCCACTGAGGGCAGGGTGTCCCTGCGAGCGGCTGCAGCCTGCTGCTGTGTGACAGCACACACTGCTAAAGCAGGAGCTGCTGTGAGGCTCAGCACTGCCCTGAGCTGTGGGTGCCCCAGCCCTGGAGGAGCCCGGGGCCATGGCAGGGGGCTGTGGGGGCTCAGGGCCATCCCAGCTGTAACCCCAAGAACTCCATGTTCTGTGCAAAGCAAAGCAGGCACCAGCAGCAGCACAGGAGTGCTGAGGTGATGATGGCTCATCTGTAGGCACTGTGCTTCCACCACTCCCATCAATTAAGGGAAGTAGCTGTAGGTACTGCCCCGTCCAGCAGTCTGTGTGCCCCAAACCCCACTGTTTCTCTGAGTGTTTATTTACATATTTGACAGCGACTGTAAACTCAGCCAAGTGCAATGGAAGGAGCAGCCCGGGGCTCTCAGCAGCCCCACGTTCCTCTCCTCAGCTCCTGGGGGTGTTGCTGCTCTTCCCCTTCGCACAGAGGCTCTCGGGCAGCATCTGCATGTCGAAGCCATAGCGCAGGTAGCGGTACGTCTCCTCGGCGCGCTGCAGGCTCACCTGGGCACCAGCAGCAATGTCTGATGGGGAGCTGCAAGAGAGCACAGTGAGCGGGGGGTGAGCGGGGAGTGTGGGGACACAGCAGGACAGACTGAGCACAGCCCAGGAGAGCTGCTGGGAAACGGGGAGTGCAGTGAAAGGAAAGGGGGGAACAGCAGGAAAAGGTGGGAGCAGAGCCCAGTGACAGTCACAGCCTGGGCCGTTACCTGTTGACCATCGTCCTGACAGAGCTGAAGTGGTGGCACATATTGAGGGCAGCCAGGTAGCTGATGTTGGGAATGCTCAGGTAGAAGTTGAGCATTTCCTGCTTGTGACCCTCCACCTCTGTTGGCACGCAGATGGCAGCCTTCTTCCTCTGCTCCACCAGCGCCAGCTCCTTCAGCAGCAGCGCAGTCTCCTCTTGGCAGGAGCTGAACAGGACCCGGATCCCGGCCTGGAGCAACGCAGCGAGCGTAGTGTCGTAGTGCTGCGTCCTCTGCAGGAACCTCGAGGTTTCCCCTGCAGGGGGGCAATACAGAAACCTCAGTGCAACTTCAGTGCTCCCTTACTGTGAAACTGCCATTGACAAGGGCAGGCAGCCCAGGGATCCCCGCTATGAGACCTCACAGATAAAAGCAAAGAGGATGGAAAGCTGAACGAAAGGAGGCTGGGGGAGCTGTGGGACGGGACTGAGCGGGTTATTTGGGAGGGAGAGGTAGGAGCTAACAGTGAAAATGTACATTGTATGCGGGGATCTTAGGAACAGCCCCGTGGTAAGGGATGGGCAAGAGAACAGCACGGAGAGCTGAAGAGGTTTTGCAGAGCTACAAAGGAGAATCACAGGATCGCAGTAAGAAACGAGCGGCAATCAGAACAGTGTAATAATGAGAAAAGATGGACAGAACTGATGAAAACGCATCACTGGTCAGTAATTATCTGTACAGAACCAGGTCAGGTTGTGCCCTTATTGGTGTAGCACTCCTGCAGAGCCTACGGGAGTTTCCAGCCTGCCCTCAGTGCCACAGTTACACACAGTTACACACAGTTACACACAGTTACACACAGCCAGCAGGGCCAGCAGAGCTCAGCACATCCCCGCCCCACAGCCCCAGGAGCACCCACCTGGTTTGGTCCTGTCCTTCTCCACGATCACACACACCCTCTCAAACATGCCCTGCAGGCGCTGGAGGCGCTGGCTGACCTTATTCCTGTTCACGGAGCTCAGCAGCTCCGACTGGAATTTCCTTTCCACCGCCATGCGGTTGCTGACCACGTAATCGCTGCAGCCCAGCGGGCAGACCTGGACCTTCACGCCATGGATGGCCTTCAGGGAGGAGATGACGTCTGTGCCAGAGGAGATCTCGCGGCTGTCCACCAGAACACGCAGCGCCGCGTCGTTGCCCAACAGAGCTGGAGGAGCCTTCATGGGACCCGCAGCATTCCCAGCAGTGTCTTTCACCGAGCTTAACAGCTCTAAGTGCTGCAACCAACAGACATGGCAGAGTGTAAGTGCACTGCAGGAATGCTGGCTGAAAACAGTTTCCGATAGCGGTGCTTAACAGGCACACTGCGTTACACAGCTCGGGAAAAACCCAATGATAGAAGCTTTTAAAGGCATTATTGATACTGCAACTCACAAACAATACTTTAATCCCCTACAAACAAACCTCCTGAATCAGCTGAGCATCCATTTGCAGAGCAGCATGTGTGACAAAGCACCCAGCGTTCACTGCCACTGGAAAGTTCAGCAACAGCTGAGTAATGTAAGAGACTGAAGTGCAGCATGAAAACATAAGGACAGGGAATACAACCCCAGGTTGTTTTCATTTAGGAATCACAGCATGGCCTGGGCTGCAAAGGCCCACAGTGCTCATCCATCCCAACCCCCTGCTGTGTGCAGGTCACCAACCAGCAGCCCAGGCTGCCCAGAGCCACATCCAGCCTGGCCTTGAATGCCTGCAGGGATGGGGCATCCACAGCCTCCTTGGGCAACCTGTTCAGTGCGTCACCACCCTCTGGGGGAAAAACTTCCTCCTCAGATCCAACCTAAACCTCCCCTGTCTCAGTTTCAAACCATTCCCACTTGTCCTATCACTGCCCACCCTCACAGCAGCCCTTCCCCTTTCTGTTCATACGCTCCCTTCAAGTACTGTGAACAAGTATTTTAAAACTGCAAAACCAAACTGTTCTCTCTCTCTGCTACTGGAAACAGACCCATATTCCCTCGTGCTCATCAGACTCAAGAGCAGCTGATCCCAAACTTCCAGACTGGGTGCTCAGACACCCTGCAAGCAGAAAAGCTTCCTGCGGCAGCACCAGGGCTGCTATCACAGAGCAGTGTGGGCAGAGCCATCCCTCCTCCTCCCCCAGCCCCGTGCTGTGCTGCCAGCCCTCACAGAGCATTGCAGGGCAGGCTGCCCCTGCAGCACACCACGAGGCAGGGAGAGGGCAGTGCCAGCACCCACACCCACCTCGGCAGGAGCCTGGAGAGCCTCCTTCCCTGAGCTGCAGCGAGGTCCTGGTTGGAAGTCCAGCATTTCAGATACAGATGCCTTCAGGTCCAGAAGCGCCCGGCTCTTACTGTCTGCAGGCTGATGAGCAGGGCTGTTCCCAGCCATTCTTTTATGTGGCACAGAAGAGACGGAAGGCGGCGATGTGAGCAGCTCGGGGTTGTCCTGCTCTGCCCCGGAGCAGTGTGCTGCCATGCCCTTCTCGTTGCTCACACTCGTTTCCTCCCCGCTGGAGTCACTGAGGACAATAATCCGGGATGGCTTCTTCTGCAGCGGCACTGAGCGCTTCTGTTCCATCTTGGCCCTGTGTAGTTTTTTCCTCCGCCGAGTGAGGTACCGCCGTCCTGCACCACCAAAACTCTCGTTATCCAGGAGCTCAAAGTTAACGCACACCTCCTCCTCCTCCTCACTACAGTCACTTTTTCTGCACGTCTCCTCATCCCCCTCCACAACACAGAAGCTGTCCTCTGCGTAGGCCTCGTCTTGCTCAGGGACCTGCAGGGGGTGAAAAACAAACCTGGTCAGAGGGAAGCAATGCAGTGACTTTGCTCTTCCTCTTGGTCCACCTTTGCTTATCAATCCAGCCCACATGCAGAGCTTCTCACACATCCACATACGTGTTCATCGGCTCAGGATGGACATTAGGAACTGTTTATGCTCTGGAAGAGCAGTGCTGCAGTGGCACAGCTGCCCAGGAGTGGCGGGTCACCATCCCAGGGCTGCTCCACAAGATGGAGATGTGGCTCTGCAGAATGTGGGCAGTGCACACAGTGGGGTGGGGTTGGACCCACCTGGTCATCTTGGAGGCCACCAAAGAGATTCGTGGTGCAGGCAGGAGCGTCGTGCTGCTGCACAGGGCTGTGGGTGGATGCCACAGCAGCATGCTCAGGACATGCTGGGTTTGCAGGAAAACCAGGCAGGCTGTGCACACAGCAGTACTGCGCAGAACCAGCTCTGCACAAACACACACAGCCTCTGACAGAAACACTCTGAGGTGCCTTTATGATATTAAAAATGAAATGGAAGTTCAGGCTTTGCATCTGCAGTAGCACCCTGCGTCTGTGTGAACAACAAAGCTGACACTGTAAGCCCATGCTGCTTGGAGATTGAATGGCATGCGCTCTTCACTGCTTGCAAATCATCAGCACAAGCTGAGCTTTTGTTCATCAACAACAACAGCAACAGCAACAAAGTTGTTTGTTCTCTTCATCAACACAGACCTCAGTTCTGCTTGGCCAAAGATGAGGTGCAGACTGGAATATGGGAAAAAGAAATAAACCTTGGGGTGGGGGTGCTAAGGAACCACCCCAAACACCCATTTTTCCAGTTCTGGGATATATTTGGTCTCTTTGGAATAAAGGGAAAATTAAAGACTAAATAAGTAAAAAATCCTGTACAAATGATTCTCTGTGTGATGTACGAAGAGCGTGGAGCAGAACGGAGCAGAACGGAGCAGAACGAAGCAGAACGGAGCAGAATGGAGCAGAACGGAGCAGAACGGAGCAGTCAGCACACATCGGACACAGCTCCACATTAGTGCACAAACATGACTGTGTGCAGCAGGGCAGGAGCCCACCTGGGGATCAGCTCTGGAGCTGCTCATGCTCAGGACACAACGTGGCCTCCCAGGGCCATATGGGGGCTCAGGCTGAGCAGCAGCAATGAGCAGTGAGAGAGAAAGCATGCCGTGTGACTTCCTCATTCTTTATCACCCAGGGAGCAAATCTTGACTTCTGCTGGATACACTGGCACCTACTGGCACTGCTGCTTGCCTGGATAGTGCAGGGCATACAGCTGAGTAACGGGAGCATCCCAATGTACTACACTTCTGCTTTGGGGCTGCTTCTTCCTGGGAATTCAGTACTGGGATGCAGGCAGAGCACCGGGCTGCTTTTGCTTCACACTGCGGACAGCCTCACTGCAGCCAGTGGAACCTGTTGGCTTCCATCACGGAACTTCTGCATGCTTCCAACTTGAAAATCAAAACAACGTCAAAAACCTTCTGTTACAACTTACTATATAGCAACAATAGGCTGCAAACAACTCCTCAAGGTGGGACTGGGACTGAAACGCTGTCACACGTAACCAAACCTCACACAGACAGCAGCTGTTTGGTTCCATACCTGTGAGAAAATCTCAGTGCTGTCGAACTCCCGATGCACCATTTTGTACCTGCTCCCCAGAGCTGGGCTGCGCACGGACTTCAGGTAAACGCCTCTCATCTCTGAGTCTGAATGAGACACATCACAGCACTATTAAGGATACGTCTTTTCTTTCATTCAAACCCTGTTTTCCTTGAGCCGTTCCTTACAGCCTCCTACGTCTGAAGGCCTCCACACCCCCAAAAAGATCCAAACAGCAAAGGTACAGAGATGGAGAGCACCTCACCTACCACAGCTGAGGATGTTACTGCTTACAGCTGGCACGCAGCAGGGGGCTGAGGGCTGCACCTCTCACACTGCACTACCTGTATCACCTCCCTTCATCAGCCACAACCCACCACTCACCATTTAACACCTGGGTGATCTCTGCGTCGTCATTCAGGAACTGAGCGAGTGAGGAGCTCAGCTCCTTGTCTGTGTCTTCAGTTTCATCAGAGGAAACACAGCTCTCATCCTGCTGGGACAACTCCGCTTCTTCATCCAAGAACTGTCTTGCTGCATCCTGAAAAAGAAAAGAAACCCCAAACAAATGTTCAGTGAGATGAATTCATTGCTGCTACAATGAACTGACGTTACAGGACGCCTCCCATTAAATGCTTTCATGGGCTCAGAACATCAGCTAAAAGGAGAATCTGTCCCAAGGGAACATGATGGGGAGAACGCAGCACTCAGGGAAATAAAGAACATAGCAATGTCCAGGGAGTGCTGAAGGGCAAAGCTGGACTGCAGAGTGCTGGCCGAGCACATGCACTGTGCCCTGCTGCTTGCACTGGGTTAATGCTGCAAGGAGGGGGAACGGCTGTTTGTGAGAGTGGGCAGTGACAGGACAAGGGGAATGGTTTGAAACTGAGACAGGGGAGGTTTAGGTTGGATCTTAGGAGGAAGTTTTTCCCCCAGAGGGTGGTGACGCACCGAACAGGTTGCCCAAGGAGGCTGTGGATGCCCCATCCCTGCAGGCATTCAAGGCCAGGCTGGATGTGGCTCTGGGCAGCCTGGGCTGCTGGTTGGTGACCTGCACACAGCAGGGGGTTGGAATGGATGAGCACTGTGGGCCTTTGCAACCCAGGCCATGCTGTGGTTCTATGATCTCTGACTTTCAGCATTTTAACAGCCTGCTTACACCAATTAGTGCCTGAATAACAGGATTGTTAGCAACCCCTTTCCTAGCAGTATTTTGAATATTATGAACTGCACTGGAGGTCAGCAATTATGGGAAGAACCCCCGGTGCTACAGCCAATGAGTCTTCATCTGTCTTGCTTCTGAAAGACCCCGAGAGGATGAACTGCAGCATGAAAAGCACTGTGCCACCAGAAGCTAACAGCGTGGCCATGCTCAGGAAACAAGAAGTTAGCAGCTTTCCAGAGGGTCTGGAATTGCCATGTTCGTCATTAGGAATGGTTAGCTAAGTTGACAGGTGAAAGAAGAGTGGAATTCCATGAGCATATAAAAAGCACACACTGGTTTTATGAGGCTGTTGATCTCACCTAAACAGAATCACAGAATGGCCTGGGTTGGAAGGGACCTCAAGGATCACAAAGCTCCAACCCCCCACTGCAAGCAAAGCCACCAACCCATACGCTGAATACCAGCCCAGGCTGCCCAGGGCCCCATCCAGCCTGAAAAATGGATTTCTGGTCTTTATAATTCCTTTCATTCCAAAGTATACCGACCTGATACTATAGGAAAGCCTCCATAAAGAGGACTATCTTTAAAACAAAGTGGCACCAGGGGAGGTTCAGAGCAGGTACTACAAAGCGTTGCTTTATGGTGAGGTGTGCAGGCACTGGGACAGCTTGCTGGGAGGCTGGTGCTGCACTGCCAGGCGTGTTGGAGAGGCATTAGGACAGTGCCCTCAGTGATGTGCTAAGGGGCATTTCTCTGGACTTGAAACTATTTGTGTTGCTGCAAACACAAACACTTTATATTTGTAAATACATGCAAGACAAAGCAAAGCAGCTCAACGCATTGCAAGCTGAATGCCGGCTGCTCCAGCTGTGTGCTTCAGCCCACTCAGAGGAACAAGGGATTCCATACCTTGCGTGCGATGCTGCTCCTGACCTTCGGACGTTTCACACCTCTGTGCTGTGCCTTGGGGCCCACTGCTGAGCAGCCCTTGGAGCTCCTGTCTGGGTGCTTGTGAAAATCCCCGCCGTCATCACTGGACACGTCGGACTGGAGGAGTTTCACAAAGACTTCAGTGAATAAGACTAAAGCAAGACGCCCGTCACAGCCATCCCTCAACATCTGGCACTTCCTAAGCAACACCAGATGATTGTAATAGACGACATGTGTCAAAACGATGCTAATTGTTCTGCAAAAACTGGGCCCTTCAGAACAGAACAGAAAAACACACCATTTGGGATGAAAAAAACAGATTAAATGTGGTGTGAGCATTGGTTTGAGTTCAGATTTCACAGAAGGGTTATTTACTGCCTTTCACAAAGCTCAGCTCTCACACCTGCACCAATAATCCTCTCCCACACAGACACCAGAGGAGACCCTGTGGGAGAACTGAAGGAAGGAAGCCCCCCAGGCTGAGGGAGCTGAGCTTGTTAGGCCTGGAGAGAAGCAGGCTGCAGGGTGACCTCATTGCAGCCTGCCAGAACCTAAAAGGAGCCTACAGACAGGAGGGGAGTGAACTTCTGTAAATGGCAGATACCAGCAGGACAAGGGGAAATGGATTGAAGTTGAAGGAGGGAGGATTTAGATTGGATGTCGGGAAAGATCTTTACTGTGAGAGTGGTGAGGTGCTGGAACAGCTGCACAGAGAGGCTGTGGATGCCCCGTCCATCCCTGCAGGTGTTCAAGGCCAGGTTGGATGGGGCCCTGGGCAGCCTGGGCTGGTATTCAGTGTGGAGGTTGATGGCCCTGCCTGTGGTGGGGGTTGGAGCTTCGTGATCCTTGAGGTCCCTTCCAACCTGGGCCATTCTGTGAGTCTCTGAAGGAATAAAGGGCATTTTCATGTGCCCTTGGGCAGAACGTATGTTCAGTGTCACTTTCCTACTGACTGCAAGTGGGACGAACACTTACAGTCTCACTCCATGACTGAGTTTGCCTTATTTCCCCCCTTCAGCACAGAGCCCCCACTCACCACAGCCCGCGGGTGTCGGCGCTTCCTGGCGGCATGGACGGGCGATTCGCAGTCGCTGTCATCCACAACCTGTGCAGACAGAGAGAAGAGTAATTGCAGAGCAGAGCTTTGTTCTGACACTGACGCACCCGTCATTTGGCTTCTCTTCGTCTTTTCCCCTTTAAGACTCACATCAGGAGACTTCAAAACATTGTTTCTCCTATTTCTCCTCTGGAAAACAATCTCTTCTTCACTTTCACTGCTGGCTCCTACAGAAAAAGCAGTAAGCAACAATGGTAAGGAAACGCATTGTTCAGAGAGCAACGTCGCTGCCACTGAACAACCAACCTCCATCTCTCTCATAAAAAGGAGATTGCTTATTGATCTGCGCAGCAATCTGTTCCCTTCAGCCCTTTTACTCCAAATGAATACTCTCCAGTTGAGATGGACAATAAATCCCACTTTCCTGGAGATTCTCCGAGAGGAAATGACTTCCCCAGGCAGGACAGATACACAGAAAGGGAGGAGGGAAAGGAAACAGGAGCTGGGACACGTGGAGAAGCTGCCCTAAGGTGAGTCCAAGTGTCAGAGTTCTGGAGGCATTCTGCCACGGGTACAACTTTGGATGCACTGAAACAAAACCAGAACTCACCCAACAGAGCTCCCTAATCACGTTTCAGACAACTGCAGCCCTGCTGCCTCTCCCCATAGGACTGCTTATGCTGAAATACATGGACATGATAAAGGGAGAGAATTGGATCTGCAAGCAGCTCCTGAGCGGAGAAGAGAGATGGCCACTAATGAGGTGCATTTAGTGGATAGAATTATCAAAAGCACTTAAATATATATATAAATATATGCTTAAATAGACATCTATATATGTATATATATATTGTTCCTAAAACAGAGAAGTACAGAAAAGCAGACAGATGGGAGGAAATAGAGTCAGAATAGATCCTACAACGAGCTGGTGTTTCAAGCACAGGCCAGGCTAACGCAGAGGGCATCAGCAGGAAACTGTAGACGAGTCACACAACCATAAGAAAGAAACTCACCAGTAGAGCTTCTGTTCCTCAGGAACAAGGACAGACAAATGTGAAAACACGGGCACAGGGAGTGAAGCACAAAGGATTTGGTGGCTACAGATTGAGAGGAGTGAGAGCTGGCCTTAAGGGCAGGTGTAGCTCACATGGCTGCACCGTTAGCCCTTGTGGAGAGGTACCAGCAGTTTAATGCTGACTGCTTTCTTCAATACGTATGTGTGCACTTCAGCCTCAGGTGGGTGAGCCAGAATGCAGGACGTGTTACAGGAGGCTGGAGTTCTGGAAAGCCTCCCGATGGAGCCAGATTCAAGTAACACAACTATTAGCCCCTTTCATCTTAACCACCTAAATCACAACAGCTAGCTGAAGAACAGAGAATCATAAAGGCTGGGAAAGAGCTCCAAGGTCCCAAAGGCCAACCCCAGCTCCACCACAGCCACTGACCACGTCCCTCAGTGCCACATCCCCAAGGTTTTTGGAGTCTGACAGATATTGGTTCAGCAGTATTTGCTTAAACATGAAGCTAACAGTACCCTGAGTTCCCTACCTTCTGCAGGAAACACACGTGCAGTATGAAGGCTGGTGCCTTCCAGGTTTTCAGTTCTTCTTCCAGTGGGATCAAGCGCATCCAAGGCCGAACTCCTAAAGCTCTTCCTCTCTGAGTTTGCATCCACTTTATCCATAGGACGAACCTCTGGAACCTCCTCCCTGACAGCAGAGAACACGTTCTTACGAATCCTTTTGGCAGCTCCAGCACTGCCAACCTTCCTGCCCGTTGGGGTAGAAGGTGAAGGAGGGGAGGCTCCCTGTGACCCCCGTCCCGTCCTGCCCCCTGGCGTCCCACTGGGCACCGCTGTGTCCCTCACGTTTCTGCTCTGCTGAAGCAGTGGTGTGGAGACGTTCCTTCCCTCCAGATCTCTGCAATCCCATTTTGGTGACGTCTGAATCCTGCAGCCATCATTCAGAGATTTTCTATTGGCGGTGAGTTGAACACCCGCACGACTCCCCGAGGCACTGTTTAACTCGGGGGCGTTCATGGCATCCATGTCTTCCTCAGTGATTTCCTCCTCACACTCTTCAATGGAAAAGCCCAGATCGAAGTTAACAGAAAACAGCTCCTGGGAACAGTCACAGAGGTCACTGCTGTGCAGGCCCTGCTCAGTCGCACTGCTGTGGCCCCACGTTCCCCTGGGTGCTGTTTCCCCCCGTGCTGCCCCTTCCCTGCAGGCTGCGTCCCCATGTGGGCAGCCCGGCCCTGAGGGCAGCAGCTGTGGGTCTGGCCCTGCAGTGTGCCCGCCTGAGCCCGACCTGAGCCAAGGCTCCATGTTCACAGACGTCGTTTCATCGTTTGCTTCGTAGATGTGTTCATCTTCAAACAGGTGAATACTCTTCTCTTCATCAATAGTCACATCTTTCTGGTTCGGTTCTAAATCCCCTTGAACAAAGTGTTTATTTGAAGGGTTATTTGTGTCCTTTGCTCCGAATCCCTCCTTGCCCAACAGACTGTGGAAGCTGCCACCCCACAGAAGCCTCTCCTTGGCTCCACCAGCAGCTGCTGGTGAAGATGGTGCAGGTTTTGAAAGGCAGGGATTATCAGACGCACTCGGGTCAGCAGCGACCTCCAGCTCTGGACTTTCAGCAGGCGGCAGTGAGTGAGAGACCTCTAAGGAAGAGTGAAAGCCTTTGTCTGGCAGTTGCCCTGAATAACTCCTGCAAGGCAGCTTGGGAAGAGGGCACAGTGTTTCCTCGTGTCTCAACAGCTTTTCAGAATCTTCAAGTTTACTGACAGGGGGAGGAGAACGTGCTAACAGCCTCTTCACACGGGAAAACGCTGCTTCCAGCCTGGAAAGCTCTTCAGAGGAGCTGACAGGCACAAGGGAATCCACGTGTGATTCCGGGAGATAAAATAAGTCGGAGGACACGGGTGATTTCTCAGCCGTGAAGCTGCCGTAACCCACATCTCTGTGGTTCGGCTCCACTGAACTGCAGCGCTTATCCAACAACCTGAGATCCTCTACTGATGCACTTTCATGAGTTACGGGACTTTCACCGTCGTCACATAAGTCATTAAATTCATTTAAGTCAAACGTCACCTTCTCTATTTCCTCCTCCTTTTGACTGCCCAGGTCAGCACTCTCCACCGGAGTGAGCCTTCCTGCTGAGCAAGGCTCTGAAGCTTCAGTATCTGTAGGCAACTCAGGCTCCTCCAAATCCAGCCCAGGTGTTGTTCTGGGAGCCTTTGTGTTCGTTGTTTTAAATATAGAGAAGAATTCCCTCTCGTGGTCACTGATATCAGGTACAAACGTCCTTTTTGTGCGTGCCATGTCTCTTCTAGAATAGCGAGTCTTATGAGCAAACGTGGAACTGGTTGTGGAAGGATGGCTTTTGTTCCTTTCATCACGAATGTCTTCAGTGCGTAGGTGAGGCTGAAGCTCCAGTTCGTAGCTGCAGTCTCCCTGGTGGAAAACAGGGTGTAGTACGTACCGTAAGTGCAAAAAGGCCTGCAAGGATTTGTCATGAGAATATTTAAAACAAGGGACAGAAACAACCCAGGGGTTTTCAGAAAGGTAAAAAACAAAAGAAAAAACAAAAGAGGAAACGCTTTGCATTTAAGGTCACAGCGCTCAAAGAAAATGCCTCGCTGCAAATCCATGCTTGACTTGTCAAACCTGAATGCTTTAGAAAGACAGAAAATACTGAGCCCAAATGGCACTAAATGGAGCTGCAGAGCACAGCGCTCGCTGCTGCGCATCTACGTGCAGGGTGTAAAACAAACAGCTTCACTCCGATAGCGCTGCTTACAAACACTCTTCAGAAGTATTAAAAAAGAATGTATTAAATTTGCTTCACTAATAATTACTTTTTAATGGAGGAGTAACATCTGAAGAGAAGGTATACTCATGTTCTAGCAGTTCAGTCTGAAGGATCCCCAGGCTCCTTGATCCTTGCAATAAAACAAAGTACCTTTATACTGGATGAGAAATGACTCTTACGATCTTTCCACACAGTGAAGTCTCCAAAAATCTCATCAGACATAAGCAGGAAAAAAATAAGGTCCTTGCAATCTTCAACTCCTGAAACCTACTCATAGTCCTGAGATAACATTATCAGAGAGGTTCTGCTTCAGCTTGTGCTGGCCGCTGCTCAAACTTCAGCATCTCCCCATAGCATCCATTACCCCTCCACCCTTCACTAACCCTTCACAAGCCAGACCCTTCGCTGGTACCAGGCAACACACAGGCTCTTCCTGTACAAACACAACCCCCAGGCTTCACCCACAGAGAGCACAACTTCCCCATTCATCAGCAACTGGTCTCTGCATAACGGAGCTGTTCTAAGAGATGACACCAACATCATGGGACCAGCTGGTCATCCCTCCCCAAGACAGGGAAGAAACTGGACTTGCTGATCTCGAAGGTAGTTTCCAACATAACAGAGTGTATGATTCTACAAAACAACAGCCAGAGCTTCCACAGCCAGCCTGCCTGCAGATAAGCCGACTTCTACTGTCAGGCTCCTTGTGAGAGCCTTCATGGGAAACAAGGCTGAAGAATACTCTGAAAATCATTCCATCCATCCCACTGCACAGGGCAGAAAGTCATACCTACATTTACTGCTGCTGCCTCCTCCGAGAGTGTTCCTGAGAACTGCCCAGGGCTGAGATTCCAGGCTGCCTTTGAAAACAGCTTACACCCCAACACAGCTTTGGATACGCTCTGGCTGCAGTAGATAAAGCAGGCTATCCGGTATTAAGAGTTCATTGCCCAACTATTAATAATGATAATGATAATAAATATCATTTTAGATTTGAATACTAACTTTACAAGCGGGCCACAGAAAGGATAATAAGCAGAATGAATAAGGAAGAATCAGTGCACAGGCTGTTTTGAGGTCAGGGGCACAGCTGGCTACAAATCCTGTTTACTGCAATGACATCCGTGCCTCAGAGATGAAGTATGTCATCTCCATAAGGTCAGAACAGCAGAAAGGAGGAGCAGGGGGAAGGGGCTCCAATGCTGGGGCCATGAAATACCCACTCCATTCATCACAACAGAAGATGGTACTCAGTTGCCACACACTCACTGCCTGTGTTTAGCCCATCTGTTGTAAATCAGTATATCCAAAGGAACTAAAAGCCAGGATTCCTCACAAAGAGCATGAAAAGAAGATCCTTGGACTACACACATTGACCCATAAGAAGTCTTACTGCCAGAGCAGAACAGAAAACAGTGAGTACAAACAGGGGTAAGTTCCAAATGGTTGTTTTCAGCCAACACAGAGACACAAGATAGGGAAGTTTTCATCTATTAACAAAGAAGAGCAGTGACAAACAACAGCCAACAAAAGCTGGTCAAACTAACCCTGCACACGTCCTCAGAGATTGTGCATTTGGCTGCCAAGGTAACAGTGCTGACAGCAGTATGTTCAGCTCTGTGCAAGCAATGACTGAATGCGGCACGCGGCTTTGATTGAAGTATCCAAGCATTGTAGGAATACAACAGGTATAAAAGGGATTAAAGACCGATTAGCTGCCAAACCATCGAGTGTTACTGAGACAGAAGCAGGTGATGCTTCTTTCCACCCAAAACCCTTGTAAGAGCTGCAGCTCAGCCCATCCTATACCCAACACCTCTCTCATTTTTAAGGCAACCCAAAGTAGCACACAACTGAGCTGAGAGCTAAACCTGCAGGAAGAGATGAGGGGAAAATAGTAATTCATATTGCAACTGGATCCGAGGTAATCAATTAAGAGCAACTCAGAAGAACCATATAGCAGAAGTGCTGTGTGTCAGAACAACAGGACCAGCATCCAGGGCAAACACAGACGCTGCTTCCAGGCTTACATGCAGTTATGCAATTGTTCGGCAATGGTTCAACTTAGTTCAACTTGGTCATTCGAATACTTTCTCCCAGCAAGTCTAATTAATGCTGATGGAGTGAAAGGACAGAGTTAAGTTTATCAGCTGGTAGCCTGGCTACATACAACCTGCAGTACATTGAATGTTCTGAGCACAGCCAACCCAGCACCAAGGCGAAGCAGTGCTCTGTAAGCAGGTCATGCACAGGCACAGAAATTGGCACCTTGCTGTACTAAACAGCAACCTCACTTAGACCCACCGAGTCAGTACAGAAAACAACAGGCTGCCCAAAATTCCAAGGACAAAAAGGACCCTCTCAGGAGCACGCAGAAGATCTGCTGTGTATCCTGAAAGACAAAGCTAGATCTGAACCCTCAGCCACGGCCGTTCCTCCCCCACTCCCTACACTTGTGAAATATTTCTTAGGCTGTAATTATTGCTTGGAATATATTGGATATTATAACACACACATTGAGGTGTGGTTAGACTTCCTCAGAGGCTGGAAAAGATCTCCAAGATCAGGCCCAACCCCAACCCATCCCACCATGCCCAGTGACCTCAGTGCCACATCCCCATGGCTCCAGGGACCCCTCACCCCCCCAGCTCCCTGGGCCGCTGTGTCCCTGCAGCACCGCTCTTTGGGAGAAGAAATGTTTGTCAGTATCCAACCTGAGCCTCCCCTGGCACTGCTTGAGGCCACCATCTCTCATCCCTCAGCTGCTCCCCACAGGCTGTGTGCTTCAGACCCCTCAGCTCTGCTGTCCTTCTTTGGAAGACTTCTGGATACCAGAGGAATCAGTTTTCCTCCAGACACTTTCACGCCTACTAAAAGAGCTTCTCCTGATGCTCTGGAGGAAGAAATGCTGTCAAAAACGCTTTGGGGAAGTTCAAGTTGACTATACGCAGCCAGAGACCCTTAAAATGACCCATAGTTGATTCAATGCAGAAGCCTAATGACATAAAAACCACTTCGCCCTGCAGCAGCTGTGCTCTTTCTCTTGCTGACAAGTCACTACCAATGGATCCAGCAGTTCTAACACTGCCATGCTTTCAGGCAGCTCCTTTGGAACCCATCCACCACCAGCTCCCCTCTTACTGCGCCCACAGACACATCCTCACACCCAACTCACTGCCACGTCCCACAGCTCCAGCCCCCGCTGATCGGAGCGGCTGGGAATTCCTCACAGGGCACCACCTGCTTCATTGGCAGCTGCTAATCTGCTTATACTAACTTCAGTGACACATCGCTTTCAGAGCACCAGGCTATGCACCAAAAGCGCACTTTAAAAGACTTAATAGCAAAATCAGGCTTCGTCAGCAGGTGTCATCAAAGAGGCAGAGCAGATATTCCAGAACAACCAAGTGTCAGAAAACAAACAAACCTAAGGTTTAGGATCTGCTTCTTTCACAAGACTTTCAGTACAGAAGTGGCAGCTAGTTGCATTCGAGGCGTGTGATGGTAGCGCAGACTGCCCTGTTATTTGACAGCACAGATAGGTTATTACAGCTGACATTTGCTCTTCCTCAGCCTGGGATGTCCCTGTGCCAGGTAGGGTAGAACACACAGGGAGCCATGGCTCAGTGGGCACGGAGGTGACTGCTGAGTGGTTGGACTTGGTGATCACAGTGCTCTTCTCCAACCTTAACCAACCCGTGACTCCACAACGACCTGAACACCACTATTTAATTTCTACAGAAACACAGAGAGAAACGTGCTCCTGCATTTCCATAGCCCTCAATATACAGATAGCATCTTCAGTGACGTTTGGTGTACAGGAGCGCCTACAAGAGGCACCAGAGGACTGCCACGTACCCTTGCAACGCTTAGCGGAGAAGAGCTTTGCCACATCATTCTTCTGTAACAGCTTAAGGAACAACCAACCAATTATTTACCTACATACTTGTAGCCTGTGAAACAGCACGCAACCACTTCAATGCACAGATCTCAATGCAAAATCCCACTGCAGCGCTCCCTCCCAGAATCTGATCAAATAACACAATGGAACCAAACAGCACAAACAAACAGCAGCCAGAACCTACACACCAAGGCCTCTGGGATGTGCTCCAGTCCTGCACCGACAGAGGGAGGGACAACAGGAGTGCAAACATTAACAACGAAAGCTGGGAAACAGCAGGCAGAGGCGTACAGTGGTGCTATGGATATCACGACATGGAATGCACACAGAGCTGCTCTTGCCTGCAGGTTTAAGGCTGTAACCCTCCATCACGTGTTTTACATTTTCCTTGGTTTCCCTACGGTATGACATTATGGTTTCTAGAAAACTGAGAATGCTTAAATTAGGTGGAAAAAAGTCCTTCTGGCTGATATGCCTGAATCTGGCCAAGACTTCCATGCAGCACTGCACAGGATCAAGGAGTCAGCGCTGAGCACAGCAGGAACATCACCTGGAATCAGCACAGCTAAACCCTTCCAGGTGCCACACAGTGCCCAGTCCCGTTCACTGCCCCTTTCACATGGCTGACACCCCAAAATCTTTTCCCTAATCACTTTCCTGTTCTCACTGTGAGAATAAAACCCCATAGGAGCGTTCAACTCAAAACACCTGCAATTAAAGGTTGGAACCATCTAAACAAGGTCTTAATTATAGTTTGAGCTCGAAATGACCTGGCAGTAAGATCAGAAGGATTGATATGGTGCAAATAAACTGTTTTAATTGGAGAGCTGGGATTTTGGGTCTCTCCAGTTCTGCCTGGCAGCCTCACTGCCTAAGGACAAAGCAAAGCTCCTTCCCCACTCACACCATGAAGCACCGCTTTTCTTGGCTCGTTTCTTTGCAGTGAATGAGCAGGGACACTTCTGCATGCATCTGGTCGAGAACCCCAAGAGAAAGTATTTGCTTTATCTGCTCACTGCAGTCTAAGGCAGGTTTGGGGCCCAGGCTATTACAGCTGCCCACAGTTAAAGCCAGCAGTTCCACGAGCAGCTCAGTGCATCCATCAGGAACATGGCAAACAAATACCACTTGCTGCCTTAAATTAACTGTGGCTGGGGAGGAAGTTTTGCACATCTCAGAACAGATTTGCAACCAGAAACACGCTACTGCCAATGGGAGCCTAAAAAATGCTGTCTACTTCATGCTCCTCATCGGAACCATTTTTAACCTTGATCCAATAACTCCTGAGAAAAAGTCATTTGGAAATACCCTCAGACTATACCTGATTTAGAGCTCTGGGGGAGCACCTTCACGTCCTTTGGAAGTTTAGGGGATCCTGGAGCACTTTTCCCTTTGTCGGGAACTTCACCCCACGAATCACAGATGGATTCTAAGTTCTAAGGAGAGCCTTTGTTCTGAACGACACTTCCCAGTTCAGCCCTCAGTGGGAAATGGGTCCTCGCAGTGGTACTCTGGCATTCGACAGCATTAGGACTGCCCAGGAGTCATTAACAATTGCCTGCCTCCCAGAAAATCAGAACGCTTTTGCACATCAGATTCCTGCTGCATCTCCTCGGGATCTGGGGCAGATGACATCCCAGTAGAAGCGATTACTTTGCCCTGACCTTGTGTCCAGAGGCACAGCTCAATTCCCAAAATGCTGAAAAGCCGTTATTTTGCATAAGGACAACTCCATTTGTTCCCATGTTACAGGGCAATCCCTGCTTGTAGCCGGTAGAAAATCCAGGCCCATCTGCCTTGTTGCTGCAGTAATAAAGGCAGGCCGGCATTAAAGGCTTTTCTGCAGGGATGGGTGTGTTGCAGGGTTCTTATTTGGAAACCTTTCTTGATCCCCTCTCCAGTGCGCCCACTCCCCTGCACTATTAAAAGCATATGATTGCAATACAACCGAAATTATTTCACACATTTTCACTTCTTTCATTTAAAAACATGTAAGCCTTTGAATCTCAAAGGTAATGTAAAACACAGCAGCATTGGAGGCTTCTTGGAAGCATTAACTGGATGAGTACAAGGAAAAGAAATCTATCAGTGCTGGTGCAGTCTGGGCTGTGTTCGGTCCCAGAAAGAACACCTCCAGACCCTGAGCTGGCTCGTATGAAGCTGTTACTGATCCCTGAAATAACTGGCTCCATTAGGAACCCGCAGATCATTTGGTTATTCAGGGGAAATAACGCTCCGCCTGGTCTTGTATTTCCTTCCCAAGTAAGAAAATAACGTATAGAACTGTGGCTTGAAGCTCTATCACAGCTATTTAAGGAAGTAGCTCTGACTGTACTCGGCGTTATCCCTCGGCTATTAAGAACAGCAAGTTAACGTCAGACAGATTAGCAACGATATATTTGGCTATGGAGTATTTATGGTATGAACATGGGTGCACTGGAACTGCAGAGCCTGCAAAAGCTCCTGAGCTCTGCTAGAACGTTATGGTTTCCTCCCACTCACCCTCATACCAGACCAACACTGGAGGTAGATTTCCTTACAGGCTGAACTTCTGTTCAAGGTTAACTTCCCAGAGCCTGCTGGAACATCCCTTTATCCATCCCCACCACTCAACAGAAGCATGTCCTACAATTCCAAAACATGCTGACATACCAAAGCAAGGTGTGCAAATTACCACCTGCTGCAGAAACAACCTCAGCCAAGAATGCTCAGGTCCAAAGTCGTCTAGAAAACAGAGCTGGAATTCAGAGTAACCCATCTGTGTGCTTACACTGAGCACACACGTGTAGCTGCAGCTGCACTGCCCTGGCACAGCACACCAACACAGCAGGCACTGAGTGCAGCCTGGTCCCCGTGCCTTCAGCAAGCACCATGCAGCCCAGGGTCCCACTGTGAAACAGAACCGGACTCTAAACAAGGTCTGAATCAAATCTAGCAGAAGGGCATGATTTAAAGCCTCACGATCTTCCCAGAGTTAAGCAGTGCAGAGGCAGAAAGGAGCACGGGGCTGCAGTTTTGCCCAGCACAGCTACTCATACCTGCACAGGAGCAGAGACAGGAACATGCCATAGATATATATATACTCACTGATATAAAGGTGCAAAAATTTAAAGCACTGCCTACAAATCTAAACTTCTTTTCTTTTGCTCTATTTACATTTTTAAATGAACAAACAAGCACTTCATATGAGAAAATGGTGGTGACAATATGCTGCCCTGGGAAGACCGTTACTGTCTTTCAGGTGTCAAAATTGGCTTAAGAAAACTAAGAGAAAATTAATAAAGCTTTGATACAAGAAACCTCCATCAGTGAAGACAAAATAATTAAAACATATTACATTTCTGGCCTTCTGAAGCTTTGATGTCCTTGAACCTTGACAAGAACCTTGACAATTTGGTGTAGAGACAACAACCACTATGTCTGAAAACTGGGTGTCAGTGCTTGGGCAGGGTCACCCTCTGCTCACTGCGCAGCAGAGCCAGCTGAGCTGGGCTGACACATTCCAGCAAGGGACAGCAGGCAGACACATCTCTACAAAGCTTTGCAAAACCAAGTCTGGCACTGCCCTTTGCTTACAGCTTTCAGCATCTCCTTTGGGAGAGTTGTGGGAGAAGACTGACAGCGCACATGGCAACTAATGACGTCGCTCTATACATTACTTTAAAGGTACCAGAAGTGAGTATAGCACGTTCTACAATGAACACACTTGGGAACCTAAAACAGTCTTCTGGTACAATGCATTTTCACTGAGGAACTTGGAACACAGGTGTTCCAAAATGCCTGATTTGGTCGTGGAGAGTGAAGTCCTCCATTAGGTAAATGATTCTGACTCTTATCACCAGTGATTTATCTCTGGACTTCCTTCAGCTCTCTCTGTACCTGAACTGCCCCCTGAAGTTGTCTCTCTCTCACAGTGTGTTCTTAACCCAAACTTAGGAGCACAGACCCTAGAAAGAAATTAAGACTGCCATTGTTCTATGATGGAGAAGCTTATCTTAGCTCTAAAAAATCTATTTACAACTTGCCATTAATATACTTTCCTAGCAAAGAGCACAACTACAATGTCTCTATTCTCTTCCTTGATTAGATTAGTAATCCAGTAAACTCCAGCAGCTTAGCAACAGCTTCTGATGACCTAGAAAACTTCAACACAGTAAAAAGCAATACGAGTAGAACTGGAAGAAAAAAATAACATAATGAACAACTGCTTGTCCTGAAACATGGAAATCACTGTTACGAGATGCGTTTAATGCACATACATGATTTACTTCAGCCTGAAGCAGAGAAGGCTCAGGGGTCTCCTCAATGTCCATACGTACCTAGAGCCAGGCTCTTGTCAGTGGTGCCCAGTGCCAGGAAAAGAGGCAATGGGCACAACATGGAGCACAATATGCTCCCTCTGAATATCAGGAAGTATCTCAGTGCTGTGCAGGTGACAGCACACCGGCACAGCAGGTCTCTCTTTGGAGATGTCCAAAAGCCCCTGTCCATGCCCTGTGCATAGCTCTGCTGGGGCAGGGTGAGACCAGAAGGACCTCTAGCTTTAACTATTCTATGATTCTGTGATGTCACAAACCTCTTTCCAATTGCCATTACATCCTGGAATAGTGCTAGCACTGCTAGCACTCCAGGTGACTTTTTTGGTGACCACGCAGAATGAGAGAGCTCATTATTCAAGTATTCTCACCATGGATTACATACACGTGCGTGTTTTTGAATGTAAACACCTTACCTGTTCTTGTCTCATCGCTTCTATCATTTCCATGACACTGATAAAATGGTAGCAGCGCTCAGAGTGGTCAACCATACTTGTAGGAAAAGGACGATTCTGCCAAATACTCCACTCAGACAAGGACAGTTTATGAGCCGCCTCCTCTTCAGGCTTCTGCAGTTTAAGATCAGCAAGAGATTTTAGTCAAGAGATTGTTTAGCAAATCCAACGCCTCCTTCTCTGTCAAGGACAATAACTGCCCCGAACACAGGAAACAATCCAAATATTATCACAAAGGCTGAAGTCTGGTGTGGGAAATTCAAAAGTCACAGGCTTTGTGTTGCCAGAGCTGCTCACAAAGTACAGGCTGCTTTAAGCAGGGAAATGATACAGTAATTCCTGTTTTCTTGCCTGAATGAAAGACAGCTTGTACAACTTCAACCTTCCATCAGTAACAGTCGCACAGTTACATAAACAAGGGAATGAAAAGCTGTCGTACAGCGCATCCTGCTCGAATGTCTCTGAAGCAGAAGAGAACTTCCTGGATACCGGGTGACTTTTTTCCCCTGTTTTTAATAGGTTCATTTCAAACATCTAATTCCTAAATTCTTATCTTCAAAAACCTAAAAGAAATCCCCCAAATTGCACTGTTCAATAGGCATCCCTCCAACTCTTTGTTACTCAGTGCTTCCATTAGGCCAAATGTCAAAAAAGCATTGCACAGAGGTTGGACTCACTGATGTTTCATCCAGATTCTCTAAGGTCTCAAAGCGAGTGCGAGGCAGTACTGGCTCCTTTACTCCATCATCTTCTTTAAGTCTGTACAGCCTGTCCCATATCTCAAACTCCCCAGGTGACAGAGCCCAGTTCCCATGGCAGTGCATTTCCTTCGGATCTGAAAGGGGGGAAAATGCTGTAAGAAAAGCAATACATAGAAGGAAAAAGAAAACACTCTGTATAGTACCAGTCAAAAGAAGATCCCTCCTTTTTGCCACAAGCAAAATCAAATACAGAGAATCTGCTGCCAGAAACAAAGCATCAAGCCAGACATTTGTATGTGTTGTAATTATGGCCCCATCTACGGACTGTTGTGGGAAAGGCCTCCTATAAAGAAACACTGACAGATACAAATAGAGAGACATTCATTCAAACACCAACTGGCCTTGAAGTCGCTATAACAAACAGGGAAAGCATCTGGCTTGAATTGGTAAACGTAATTCTCCGTGATTTCTAAATGTAATTGCAGGGACAAACTGCAAATAAGCTGTGGGGGAAGTGCTGTACCTTGTTTGTATAAGTTACTCTTCTAATACTGGAAAGCAACTTTCCTTTGTTATGACAAAAATATTTCTTAGTCATTTCTCGACCAGATCTCTTTTCTGTTTTAAACCATTCAGGGCACGTAGAGATGAGCAAGAGGACAGGAACAAAAGTATGATGAAAATTTCCCAGGAAGAAGCAAAGGAAACAGAGGGCTTGTAGTTGTGTACACACTATAACACCAAGTGGGAAGTATGGGGCATCTGTGAGCATCAATGCCAGGTGAAAGCCAAGTCAGTGCTTGCGTTGCAGCTGACTGAAGACAAGGCCCTGGTGCTGCTCGGCTCAGAGAAGGAAACCAAGTTACTGCAGCAGTCTGACAGCAAGCCTCAGTGCAACCACTTTGGCAGCCACATGCAATAAGAACACTCGACCTCCCCAGCAGCCCTCAGTGCAAATAGCAAAGGAACATACAAAGCATTGCTGTTAAGAGCACTTAATGTGACTGCTTGCAGCCTGGATGCACAAAGCTTGGAAAAAAAATCATCAAGTTGATCTGACAACCACCCTGAGAGTGGGTCTGGGAAGAAGGGGCAGTCAGCACCCCGTGCTCAACTAACACTACGTGAGAGAAACCAGCCTGCACCTCTCAGTCCTCTCAAATTACTGCTGCCAAAGAACACATCTCCACGGAAGCACATGGGACTCAAATCCAGGTCCCTGAAAGTTCTGAGCACAAGCCTCAGCTCCTGTCAAGTCTTTCACAGCCAGAAAAGATCTACCCGACAGGAATATTTTTCAAGACCAGGGTTAACAAACGAAACAAACAAACAACCCCAGAAGATCATTATTGCTGCCAGAATATTTTTGACCCAAGCCTAGGAGATGATAAACTCATTTGTGACTACCGTACAGTACAGAGACCCAACTCAGGGAGGAATAGAGATGAAATGTAGGAAACAAAAATCAAGAAACACTTATCAGAAGAGCCTATCTCATAGCTCCTGTTATTTATAAGAACAGTTAAGTGTTAGGTTTGCTTGAGCAGTAACTATCCAGCACCCACACACCAAGACAGTATTGCAGTCTTTTGAATCAGTGTGGAGCTCTGGACCTGATTGCCTGGGAAAGGAATAAAGGAGAGGCCAGGAAGAGTCCCATCTGGAGCCTAATGCCCTCGGCCAGTCCAAAGAGACTTCCATTGCCTTGCTTCAGACATGTCTTCACATCCAAGAAGTAGGAGAGCTGCCTGCCAAGGAACCGAGGAGACACTTCCAAACAGCAAGTTGCTAGATGGGAAACAGCAGACATCAGCAAAAACCTTCTCAGGCAAACAGGTCTGGTTTGGGACAGTTTTGGCTGCTCTTGAAGACTGTTATCAAAACAGCATAGCAGAACCTTCTGTAAGAGTTCAGGTGATGAACGTGCCATCCAGACATTAAAGGAAACAATGGGAACAACAGATGACTTCAGTTTTCCTGTTACAGATCCAGAGGACAACTCGTTCTGACAAAGCAAGAGGACCCTGCGATACCATCTGCCAAAGTAATGCACAGGGACCCTACTGCCCAAGGTTACATAGGCATGAAGGCCTCCAATAGCTTGCAACATTCAGTATTCATTCAGTATTCAGTAACAGCTACTTTCCAAAGCTCTGTGCCCAGTAATTATTGCGTTTCTGTTCCTGAGCAGAACAAACGTCTGGGCAATACAATGTACTCTGTACCTGACAAAACACAACAGGTCTCTGTGAGAGAGGAAAATGGAAGGGAATCCCCTCAGCTTGCAGAGGGCAAAGATTAATGCCTGATTTACAGGCTGCTCAACTCTTCCCTTCTCCAGAACCAATTCCATACAGCAAGGAGAAATGCCCAACGTCTGACATGAACACTTGAACATCTCAGGCTAAGGGAGGAAAGGAGGAGCTGGAATTCGGTCATCTTCTCCCATAAGGTGTAGTTGCTGTTACACAGGGAAGGAACATGAACCAGACTGAAGGTTTGCCATGGGAAATCTGAACACCAGATGAACCCCAAGAACAAGTGAAGGATGAAGAGCAAGGAAGGATAAATGAGAACATAGGCAGCTTGTTCGTTACAGCTTCCACCTTCAGCTTCCCAGCATGGAAGGGAGCACTTGGATGAGAATGAGAAAATGTATAAATTGAAGAACATTCTCTTTGTTTTGAGATTTGCCTTGAACATCGTTTACATTGGCAGCAGGCAGTGCTTCACGCAGCAACGAAGGGGACTGGAACACAAAGCTGGTGCTCAGTATGAAGAAAGAATCAGTAATTTACACGCTTGTAGCACTTGTTTGCAAGACAGGCAGTCAATCCCATCCATCCTCATCCAAGGACAGCTCACCACCTACACCACGTACTTCAGTTGTGGCTGCTGCTAACCTACTTTGCACAAAAGGAACCTGGTAATTACCGCAGCCTGCCGAGTGCTATTCCCTCAGCAGGAAACAGGCTCTGCCAATTATCTGCTCTGTGCACCTTGTGCCTCTCAGTCCTATTTTCTAGGACGGACGGACAGATTTTCTACAATGATTAATTCCACATTCTGCTCTGCTCTTTGTTCTTACAAGTCGTATCTTTTTATGCCACCGCTGCTTTTCCTTGCTGGGTGCTGCCTGGGTTGTGTGCAAAGCCCAGATAAGCACGCCCTACAGAGGCATGGAAACAAGTGATCAGGAGGAGCATCACAGCTGTGCCATGGCCGTGTCTGCAGCACAGGCAGACCCACAGACCGGTTAGGCTGAGGATGGTCTGTACAGACTGACTTATTGATCCTAATCCTTCTCCTTCACATTTCTCCCACAAAGGATGCTGAAATGGGAACTGTTCTGCAGCCAAAGAGGAAAGTGATCATTTCTGCACGACTCTGTAGCTTGCTTCCCCGTATCTGTGCTCAGGCTTCTTGATAATAAGAAATTCTGCGCTCAGAAGACTTAACAACCACTAACCTTTACGTCTAACTACTTGGATACTGCTTCCATATATAATATATTCCATACACACATATAGACCCAAGAATTTAAAGCTTCTCAAGTCTTTCAGGAGCTTCTTCCTTCAAAATATTTGCTGTTGGTCTCGAAAATACCAAAAGCACTTAATAAAAGAGATTGTGAATGATTTCCAAGTATTTCTAATGTTTGGCTTTTCCATCCTACCTTACAATCTTTATCCCTGTCAGTGAACGTTTCCCTTTTTAAAACTTATCTTTCTCCAAAAGAGCTCTAAGGAGAAGGGTGAAACAAAGGTCTGATCTGAAGGACAGACATTTAAAGACAGAACTGTGATGTGAGGATGTCTAAGGAATAGAAGGCAGCGTCAAAGCAGAACAGTGGAACAGTGAATAGGCAGCAGGAAGGTGACAGCTGGCAGAAGGGCACTTCTGCTAGAGACCCAAACTCATGTGAGCAGGCACTTCTGATACGCTGTAAGATAACAACATGATGTAGCAGCTTGCAGAGTGCTTACAGAAAACACCATAATCCTCTTACCAGTGACAGAGGAGAAGAGAGCAGATTTATGGTGGAGAGAACTAGGTCTCCCTCT
The DNA here is from genome assembly GCF_039878825.1 of Excalfactoria chinensis. Lineage (NCBI taxonomy): Eukaryota > Metazoa > Chordata > Aves > Galliformes > Phasianidae > Excalfactoria > Excalfactoria chinensis. The sequence continues at coordinate 897,954 of NC_092829.1, read as the reverse complement.
GGAAAGCCTTCTTGAATCGTTTGGTTCGTATTTCTCAGCAGTAATAAACATTCGGTGCAGCTCTGGATTTATGCCTTCTGGAATCATCCGCGGGCTGTGCTGGTAAAAATGAAGCATTTTGTTTCCTGAAATAGCTTTCTGGATGCTCCTTTTGTTGGACTGGCTTTGGTTGTAAGTCTGCAAGAGAAAGGAAAGGTCACATGCTGCTGAAATGCACAGGGCTTGATCAAAAGCAAAACAACACCTGAGTGTCTGTGGTGTCTTCCACTGAACAGCAGGGGTTGGAAGGGCTCCCTGGAGATCACCCATCCCAACCCCCTGCCACAGCAGGTTGCTCACGTGGCATCCAGATGGGTCTTGAATATGTTCAGAGGAGACTCCAGTAGCGCTGTGAGCAGCCTGCTCAGCGCTCCGCCACTCTCACAGGACAGAAGTTCTCCCCTGTATGGAACACTCAGTGTTTTGGAACGTACTGCAGTGAATTTCTACCAGCTTTTTTCCCCCCTCAAACACAGATAAAACAAATCAAGTTGGCCAGTTAGATCAACAAAATGGTGTGCTCAAGTTCCTGACCCACAAGTTCAGGGCTGGCAGCATGCATCCACACCATGGGAACCACAGCAGAGGAGCAACAGGACTCAATGTAAACAATAAAGCAGTACAGTTGTGCAGACAGCCTGACAATGGTTACATTTAAAACAGCTTGCAAGTCCTTTTAATTCCTTTTTCCATAATAACATACGGAAGTCAAATTAAATTTGAATTATCATCTCCTTGTGCCTATGCAAGACGTGCAAAGCAAACAGAGTAAAAATCCTAAGAGGTACCAAAGAACAGTGACTGTTCTTTCAATTGCAGACGTGCCTTAAAACTCCTTGGTGCAAATAAGACCAAATAGAAACACAACATGCAGCTTTTCACATTCTATCAGTCAGGCAGAAGCAGGCACAACGCTTACAAGTAACACAGCCCTTGCCTGGAGGAATCTGCAATCTGCAATAGATACAGGGATGATGTAAATTGGATTACATCAGAATGAAAGGAGGTCAAGCAAATTAAGGTATAAAGTTACTAGTTAATATCGTACGTGCTTCAAGTCCTTTTATTACACTTCCTTTCATTGCGCAACAGAGAAACCAAGATGAGAACAGAGAAACTGAGGCATGAATCCAGTCCCCACAGCACACCCCCTGCCCTAACACACTGCTCTGAGTCCCTCTGCTCCAGGGCTCTGCTGGAGGCAGCAGCAACGTTCTTGTGACAGCTGAAGCTGGAAAGCAGGGCTCCAAGGGTTGGGCACAAGGAGAAGCTCCCTGAATAAAGCTGGAAGGCGTTAATGGTGAGCTCCATTAAACTGCCCACAGACACCCCGTTACACGCTGAGATCCTGGCCCAGGTCAGAAAAGTTGTTTTATGGAACGCAATTGGAACAAGATTTTTGAATAGCACAGAACTCCATAGGAATGCAGCTGCTTAAAGAAAGCATCAAGGAATGTAAGGGACCATCTCAATATCCCACTAGAGTGGAACTTTCAGTCTCCATAAGCAGCATAAGAGAACATCTCTTTACAAATAACATTCACCTCCATTTTAAATTCTCTTCCTTTCAAATAAGCCTTTTTCCCCCCCAGACAGGGTTCTTTTGACCAGTTAAATTCCAGCTACCTACACATTTAAATCAGAGGCACAACGTTGATAGGAATAAACCAAATATTAGTAAGACTCTGAAACCTGGGGTTTGCAGCCATTAGCTTACACAGGTCTCAAAGCTTACAGTCATGAAACCCAACCCACCTGGGAACCAGCCTAGCAAGTAAACAAAACCAAACCCAACAAAGAACAAAATCCATTTTCAGCCCGAACAGTGATAGAGCCTACAAATGCCTCGCATTCAAGATGATGTTGCAAGATGAAAATGTGAAAATGCAGCTTCATATTAGACTGCAACCAATCCAACCAAAGAGAGCTGTCCCAGGGGTTCCCAGGCTTCCTCTCACCTAAGCACTACTGTGTCATCTTGGGTCCTAAGCTTGCAGTCATGCAGCTGTGGACTGACCCTGGTCAGCCCGCTGGCACAGCTGAAGATCAGTTCCCAGCTCCCAGCTTAGCTCTCCCCGGTACGTTTGTTTCCCAAGGGGCAGCCAGCACTCGGAGGAGATTAATTGTGCTCAGAGTTGAGTGCTGAGATTCAGGAATTTAGCAAAAGTAGATTTCCACTTAAGCTGATCTCTTCAGACCTCATACGCAAGCTGCTGCCACTAAGCACTGCTCTGAGAGCACGGTGCGTCAGCAGCTCAGAGCGAGGCACTTCCAGCCCCAGCTCTCAGCACTGCATTCCCATCTCCTCCATGGTCTGCTCTGTAACCTTGGCAAAACAAACACCCTGTGCTTTCTGCATCCCAGTTCATCATTTACAAACGAAGCACTTCTAACACCAAAGGCTTAGAATCGCACAATCATTAATGTTGGGAAGCAGCTCCAAAATCCCCTCATCCAACCCATCCCACCCCACCATGCCCAGTGCCCACGTCCCTCAGTGCCACATCCCCACGGCTCAGGAGCACCTCCAGGTATGGTGAACCCAGCACTCACTGCACAACATGCCTCAGAGCATTACCACTCTTTTAGATGACATATTTTTCCTAATATCCAACCTGAAAGTTGAAGTTCTTAGCACCGAGAAAGCACACACATTTTCTGACGTACACTGTAGGCTACGATACCTGCCAGCATGCTCAAACAAGACATAGCACTCCCACGTAGCCCAGCTTCTAACACAAGCACTCCATCTCAACCCCAAGGCCCCTCTCATCTCCCAGTGATGGAGGCTCACACCCACCCGCTCCTCGCGCCCCTCGGCGAGGATGACGACGACCCGGCCCTGCCGCTGCCGCCCAGTGCGGCCCATGCGCTGCACCAGCCGGATTGGGCTCTTCTGGGCATCAAAGCAGATGATGAGATCGACTTCCCCAATGTCCAAACCTTCTTCTCCGACACACGTCGACACCAGCGTGTTGTAGCCACCCTCACGGAAGCGTTTTACCACCTGAAGAAAAGAATGGATTTAACAAATTAGCCTGAACGCCCCCAGTACACACTTCTCTGTTTAGCCAGATTTTGAACTAGAAAGAAATTCATATTTAAACTACAAAACTCAGTCAGTCTTTCCAAATGTCTCGATTCCTTCACTGTGATCAAATACCACACGCTAATACTGTGGCGCAGGGGTAGAAGTGCCGCCTTGCTACACAGGGGGCTCGAAACCCGGGAGTTGGACTCGATGATCTCTAAGGTCCCTTCCAACTCGCACGATACTATGATACTATGATATGATATGATATGAATACTGTCAGTGCAGCCTTTCAATTCTAAAACCAAGGACATAAGAACACCTTACTCTGACTCTAACCATGGTATTTTTCTAAAATTGATCTTCCCAGCTTTACAATTATTTCTTTTTAAACTCTGCTACATCAGAACTTCAGGATATATCTTATTTCCATATCTAGGAGGAAAAAAAATCCCCAAAGCAAGTATTTTTGTTTGATTATAGAATCACAGCATGGCCTGGGTTGCAAAGGCCCACAGTGCTCATCCATCCCAACCCCCTGCTGTGTGCAGGGTCACCAACCAGCAGCCCAGGCTGCCCAGAGCCACATCCAGCCTGGCCTTGAATGCCTGCAGGGATGGGGCATCCACAGCCTCCTTGGGCAACCTGTTCAGTGTGTCAACACCCTCTGGGGGAAAAACTTCCTCCTCAGATCCAACCTGAACCTCCCCTGTCTCAGTTTCAAACCATTCCCCCTTGTCCTATCGCTGCCCACCTTATAAACAGCCATTTACATTCTGTTTACTAAGTGTAGTTTTGGATAATCTGAAAGCAACTGAACTACCTAGGAATGCACCAATGACACTTGAATTCTCGGTCATCACCACACAATCCATGTTAATAATCGTATTTATACAATTAATATTCCTTATAAATACTTCCAGCTGCAAGTTCCAGCTGTTTACCTCAAGCTGCTCCTTCTGGGTGAAGCCCTTCGTGCTCTTTCCCGTGGAGTGCCCAACAAAAGTCATCACTCTGACAACTGGGCTGAACCGGGACAGCATTTCTGCAATTTCTTGCACGCTATCCCGAAATGAAGAGAAGATCATCACCCTGGTGCTCACAGATGGGCTTCCGGACATGGTTTGATCTTTTAATTCAAGAAAGACAGAAAAATGCTTCTGTAAGTGACACAAAAACAACGATCCCCCTAAACAACAGACACATCTCACGAGTTACACACAGCTCCCACTTTGCTTCAAAGCAAAGGCAAAAAGACCTGCACCTGTATTGGGTTTCTTAGCAAGGCACCTTTAACCAAAAGCATATTCTTAATGCTACGCAGAGACAAAACTTGTCTTCTAGATACTGCACTTTTTAATACTTTATTTTGACACACATAGAGGTACCTTCTAGAGCACAAGTGTCAGCAGTAGGACAACAACAGCATCTTTCCTACTGTGTCACACTCAAAGCTGTCTCCCTTCAAGAACTTTAACCACATTTCAATGCTCTATTTGAGTTCATCAAATTTCTCATCAACAGACCAGGTAATTCACATTGGAACACAATCTAGAGCACAGTACCATAGCCAATTAGTTTACTTAGCACAGTATCCACCAGCACACCCTGCCTACAAGAAGTACCTGAACAAATGAAGCCAGCAGGCTCTTCTGTTCACTGTCAGCACCTTCACCCGTTCACTCCTTTTCCTTGGAGCTGTCAGTACTTACCAGAACCGCCCACCCTCCGGGACTCAAAGTGCTCTATTACTATTTCCTCCAATTTCTTTAATTTCGGATGACTGTAAATAAACTCCTTTTTACTTTCAGACACTGAAAAAAAAGACATAAAGCAATTAGAGATAGAAATGAAACTGCCACAACTGTAAAGATTCAGTGAAGTTCGTTTTGTGCTGTTGCAGTTCCCCAGTATCAGGCACACAGACGCCTGCTGCCTACACTCACTGCGTTCACCTGAACAAAAACTGTACTGAACTATTTACAGAAACATGTTGGTTAAATCCAGTTCCTTAAAGCTGCTGTTGTGTCACAGTCACACTGCAAGAGGCGCACAGTCAAATAAGAATATTTTAACCTTTCGTTTTAAGTTAAATTAAAAACTTCAAACACGGAACTCACTAGGAGGTAGTTAAACCCACCAAGAGATGGGAAACACCAGGAGGAGCCTGGGGAAAGTGATCTCAAATAAAGAACGCTATAGCCAGGTGTATCAGAATGCAGAGCTTCCTGCATCCACAAACTGTGCAGAAACACTCAGTGTTTCTTTCAAACAGGAAGTCAATATCCTGCCCCTAAAGGGGAAATACAGACCTGATCTACTCTTGTGAAGATTTCCATTTGCTGAAGTCTGACACACGTCTGCAAACATGTCTGCCAGCTGCTGGTACAGCCTCATGAAGTCCTCATTGCGACCAAGTTCATTCTTTGTACGAGTTAATCCTGCGTTAAAACAAGTTAAAACACCTCAGCATTCAGTCTCCAGAGCAAACCTCACCTTTGCAGCCCAACAGGTAAACTTCTCAAAAGCAGCAAACTCCTTTCAAGAACAAAACAGCACAAGTTAGCTCAGGAAATGCAACCAACATTGTGGAGAGCCAGTATTTCCTCAGGGAAGATGCTGCTGGAGAACTGAAAGATGAGAACGGTTTGTAGGAACGGAAGCCTGCGGTCCCTGGGCAAACTGAAAACTTCTACCTCAACCACTCGGCACAAGGAAAACCATCCAGAAATTCTGCGGCTTCTTTAACCAACTGGCAAAGAAGAAACCTAGTTCTGAAAGCTCAAACCAACAGACCACAAACTAATGAACAAACGGGTTTCTGGAATGACCTTCTGACGGTGCAGAAAAAAATTCTGTTCTATTCAAATGGGAAAGTAAATGTACCAAATCCAGAACAGAAAAACTGGTTACTAGAAATGCTTTCCCTCTGTCACCTTTTAACAGCTGACACGAATTTAAGGGGACTGAGAATGGAGGAAGCACAAGAGATGCCCTCCAGCACTAACAAGAGTTCTGTATCATCAGAGAACAACAACCTGAAATCAATTGTTGCTCAGCACTTTGCCTCTCCTGAGATATCGCTGCCACTTACTTAACTGGTGCTCTCTTGGAGCCTTATTTATTATTTTTCCAAAATTACTGCCACACACGCACATTTGCTTCCCCAGATGTACTCTGTCTGTAGCACTGGGTTCATGCAATTCCCATAGGGTCAAAGCAAAAAACAAACACCTACCAGACTTGCAACCCACTCGTTATACTAATTGATTTGTACAAAGCTAGCAAGACAGAGGAGGTAAATTAATTGAGGAGCAGAGGAACAAAGGAAGGACGCTTCTGAAGACTGCTCACCTTTCGATCCGTCCATAATTCCACAAAGGTAGATGAATAACGACCTCACTCCCATTTGCTGCAGCAGCTCGTAACCGTGATACAGACTGATACAAAGTGCAAAATCTCCCTCAATTACGCCTTGATGCATCCCCTGCAAAAATGAAACCGACTCACCATTAAGTCAGGGAGATGACAACCAGCAGGAATCACAGCGCCATTCGTATAACAAATACGAGACGAGCATTTGAGCAACAAGCCAAAGAGCAACACAGCACACAGAGAGCTTCTGCCTGCCACAGCCTACAGCAGGTTGCAGGACTTGGGCCCTCCGTGAGGTGCATAACCTCATTTTGAGGGGAAAGTGTAACTTTGGTCATCATGGACCACAGCTCAGCTTCTCAAACCATTCTGGTTCACAAAAGTGGCTCTCCTCTTTAACTCTCCCATGATAGAATCAAGAACTGTGGAACAAGTAGGCATGTTTTATTCCAGCTGAAAACAGAACGTTACATTGGAAACCTAGCTTTAAATACACCAAGAAACCTCATGAACTCTGAAGTATTGCTTTTCATTTACTACTTGTACAACGTGAAGTAAAGGATGACACTTACCACGTTTTGTGGGGACGGGTTTTTCCTGTACTGGTCTCTCGCCAGAATGATCTGGTACTTGGTGAGGCTGGGGATGTCCCGCCTGGATAAAACTCCCATTTTGATCAGGCGTCCAGCAAACGCTTCCAGCACCTGCAAACAGAACACAGCAGAGTACAAGGCATGTGAAGGATGGGGATGGTTAGCCTCTTCCACAGCTTTATTTTACCTCTCTTGTGCAATAGGATGCAAGCCACTCACTTACTTTACTTTCGTTTACTTGAGCTGTTGAATTTTTCAAAACCAGGTGGTACTGATTTCAAAACAACCTGTTACTGTACCAGGCACAGCCAGCACTCCCGGGCTCCATGCAGCAGAACTACCACAGTGCGGCTCCCTAAGGATCTGAGCCCCCCATGGCAGCTCCCCCACCTGCTGCCAACACCGACCTTCTCCACAAAACCAGCGCCAGCAGACGGCCAGCCCAGGCTGAAGGTGTTTGAAACGTGTGGCAGTGGTGGGAGCAGAGGTGAGCAGCGTGGCCCAGAACGCAGGCTGCCCTGCTTCCCTCGGCCAGCAGGCAATTTATTTGCACACATCGCAAGCACCTGCTTTCCACATTGCTGAACCAAGGGAGCTGACCTGAACTAACTCACCATAATCTTGTTTTTCCTCTTTGTTTTTCAGCCTGGTCGGGACTTATTTATTTATTTGTTTATACAGACTTAGCTTTGCGGGAGCACTAACTCTGTAATAATTGGGGTAATCAGATTTGTTCTACAGAATGACTCACAATCCATCAGCCCACTTGGCGAGCGGATCCCAAATCACCTCAGTGTACTACAGCACGACATGCCTCTGTCCAAAGGCAGCCCTGACCTGTGTGGCAGCGGGCAGCCCCTGAGAGCTGCGTACAGTGCATGCAGTGCATGCAGTGCTTCCCCAGCCTGACTCAGCTCAGCCCAACCGCAGCACAGAGGCTGCAGCCCAACAGCCCCTAACCCAGCTGCTGCTTCTCCCAGCCTGCTGAAAACCGAGTCTGTCTGAATACAACGACAGCTCCCTCTTTCAGGCTTCACACAACGCTGACTTAAGAATGTCTTCAGTTCCTGAAGATGAAATACCCTAAGAGGAGAACAAAAGCCATTTTAAAACTGTGATGCACGTTCAAACACTAAGTAACAACGCTCCATTCACCCTCCGCATGCATTTCATGCTGTGCTGGGTTTTCAGAGCCCATTAAGTCGCACAAATATTATGAAAAGCCGCACTATTCATATGCTGTCAAGCAGCAGCAGTTAGTTTAACTGCTCTCTGCTGCCTTGGCTGTTTTCACAGTTAGGTGCTGCTTCAGCTCCTTGCTCCGTGGATGGAGCCTGCATGGCACAAAGCAGTAAATCCCAAGCAAAGGGAGAGGCGATGATTGCCGCCACCAGCTCCAGCAGCATTAATCCCACAGAAACAAAAAGCACACAGAGAACTTTGATAGGGCGAAGGAAAAATTGTGAAAGCAAAAGCTAAACTGAGAAAACACGGTGCTGGGGAATTTCCACGCTGCTGGCTGCAGGCCCACAGCTCCTTCAAAAACAACTCGCTGCAGTCGGCAGCTAAGAGGATTACGACAGATAAAGGCTGCTGAGAAATAATAGAAACAGCCTCAATTCCAAACACCGGCGCACCTCAGGCTGCCCTGCGCCTTCCTACAGGGACAGCATCGAACCACAGAACTGCTCAGGTTGGAAAACACCTTCAAGATCATCAAGTCCAACCACAACCCAAACGTCCAACCCTCACTAACAGCCCTCTGCTCAGTCCTGGCCCTGAGCACCACATCCAAACACAGCCAGGGATGGTGACAAAACCACCTCCCTGGGCAGCCCATCCTAATGCTTAGCAGCCCTTTCTGTAAAGAAGTGTTTCCTGATATCCAGCCTAAACTGACCCTGGCACAACTCGAGGCTGTTTCTCCTTGTCCTGTCACCACTGAGCAGATACCAACCCCGCTCTTGCTGTAAGCACCTTTCAGGTGTTGGAAGAGAGCAATCAGGTCTCCCCTGAGCCTCCTTTTCCCCAGACTAAACAGCCCAGTTTCTTCAGCCTCCCCTCATAGGACATGTTCTCCATGCCCTTCATAAACCTTGTTGTCCTTTGTTGGACCTGCTCCAGCACCTCAACGTCCTCCATGTACTGAGGTGCCCAAAACTGAACACAGTACTCGAGGTGAGGCCTCACCGATGCTGAGTGCAGGGCAGGATGACCTCCCTAGTGCTGCTCACCACACCATTCCTGATACAAGCCAGGATGCCACTGGTCTACTTGGCCACCTGTGCACACTGCTGGCTCATATTCAGCCCACTGTCCGTCAGCACACCAAGGCCCCTTTCCATCAGAAAGATAAAACAGAATCATAGAATCACAGCATGGCCTGTGCTGCAAAGGCCCACAGTGCTCATCCACAACCTCCTTGGGCAACCTGTTCAGTGCGTCACCACCCTCTGGGGGAAAAACTGCCTCCAAAGATCCAACCTGAACCTCCCCTGTCTCCCTTTAAAACCATTCCCCCTTGTCCTATCACTGCCCACCCTCACAAACAGCCGTTCCCCTCCTTGCAGCATTTACCTGGTGCAAGCAAATATTTATTTAGAACAGAAGTTAATGCTTTAATTAAAAATTGAAGCCCACATGAGCGTAATATCTCTACTCTGGTCTGTTATTTCCTTTTTATTTCTGTTACTTTTGTTGCATAACGTTTTTGTTTTTTAATTTCCAATTACTTGTATTTCTATGTTTCCTCTCTTGACCTGGTTTATAACATGCAAGAAAATCATGTTGGCACTGTTTGCTCGGTGTCCAATTTAATCATCTTCTGCAAAACAAACCAAGGAAGGCTATTACAAAAGACAGCAGGATCCAGGCACCTGGAGCTTCCAAACTAACAGGAACAGTAAACATAACCTACTTAGAAGAGATACAGAAACAAGCACTACTCAGAGTGATTACTTTTATCTGGTCTCCCTACCTTTATTTCTAATTGAAAAGATAATACTCCTGGATTAGGTCTCCCGAACCTTTCCAAAACACTGACATGTTACATTACATTTGTTTAGATGAATTTCTTGCCAGGACTAATGACTTTTTCTAGCTTGCTAAATGCAATTAAAACAGCTGACAGATTTACTACCATGTATACAAGGCATCTGGTGAAGTTACCCATGCTGCACTAAAAGTGCCAAGAACAGAAAGGTTTTGGCAGAACAAGAACCTTCCCAGCTCCAGCACACAGCGTGCCACACCACTGTAACCACACCAAGCACAGAACTGATAGAGGAGGACACGAGGCTGTGAGGTGTGATGCAGGAGGCAGTTATTAACATAGAAATGTGTGGGGCTGCAGCACAAGATGCCTGAGGAAGGAGCTGGTGCTCAGTTTGGGTTACTGTGTATCTCAGTGCTGTGACAAACAAGTAAACCTTAACTGTAAGGGTGAAGAGTGCGGTTACACGTGAGCTTTGTGCCGACATATTCCTAACTCCCTCAAAGCAAAAACAGGGACACAGAAGGGAACGGTGCCTTTAAGATCATCTCCCAGTTCTCCAAAACTGATACCAATCAACATCTTTATTCCTCTCAAAGTTTCCTTGCCACACTGATGCTAATCCATAAAATCACAGAACGCCTTGGGTCAGAAAGGATCTCAAGGATCATCAAGTATTTCACTTATTAAAAGCTATAGAAAAGGCCTACGGTTTGTACTTCTCAATTCACTTCACTGAGAATATTTTTCCTCTGTTACTTTAGAGGTTATGAGAAGAAATGGTATTTCTATACAGACCTGTAGATCAGTGAACGGCATCGCTTTGCACGGGGCAGAATGAAGCACCTTGCTGAGAATGCTCTGTATCCTCAATTTGCAAGGCTGAACATTTGCTCCTGTGTACACAAAGCAACAAGCTGTGGGGAAAACACCCAGAATGGAGCACTAACAAATCCACCAAGAACCAGCAGCTGCAGGAAAAAACAAGCCAAAAAACCCACCCAAACAACAGTCTGCTCTGCCCAGCTCCAGAAACAGCCCTGTGCTGTAACAGCACCACACACAGCCCACAGCACATCTTCAGCACTCTATCAGGCAGCCTGTGGTACTAAACTACCAGGCACACCACAGAATAAAGCCAAATGAAATGAACAAAGAGCAGATCTCTGAAGGAGGACCTTAAATTCTTATCAGCCTTTCTCTTGGAGCAGCCGCTTACCCTCCAGATGATGCCTGAACAAGGGTTGGAACTGTTCTCCATTACAAAGCATCAGAGCTATTCCTGCAGGGTAGGCTGAAGAGCCTCCACACACCAGGCCCATAAGGCAGCCCATCTCAGAGCAATGAGAAGGCAGCCCATCTCAGAGCAATGAGAAGGCAGCCCATCTCAGAGCACTGACCGGCCGGCAGCCAGCTGAGGTGCCATGATTATGTTGTAGTAATTCAACTTGCCAAACCATGCAGAAATGTCCTACCCACACAAGTGAGGCTGGTGCTCGTACCGAAGCTTCGTTCAAGGTGTTGCTGTGATGTGGATCATTCATACAGTGTCTTGTTTCACGCACCTGCAGCCAAGCAGCTGCCCCAGGTAGGAACACCTTGATGAACAGACTGATACCTGCCACAGCTCAGCTCCATGAATGCTGTGACTGCACATCAGGAGCTGACCATGCAATCGTATCACCAAGCAAGGCTGTCAAGGAGGCAACCTGCCTTGGTTGGCCACCTCTGGCTGCCAGGAGCACAGCACAGAACTATTTCAGTCTGTTGGGACCTGCACATCTCCTGCTCCTCCGGCAATCAGTACTTTGTTGGATCAGGTAACCGAGCCTGGGAGGGAGAACTGCCACATCTCAGACACTACAGCTACATCCCCAACACATGTTCTGCTCCCACAGGCATCTCAACAGTGCATGAGAGAAATCCCTGTCCTTAAAGATAAGCCCCATGGCTTCCCCTTCGTGCCTGGGACACAGGAGTCCAACTGTTACATCTCATTAACGTTGGGGACCAAAGACGGGCAGCTACACGCAGAGCTGCACACTCCCTGCACAGCCCAGAGTCAGGGCCAGCTCTGGGACAGCCTTCCACATCCCAAGGAGCTGCGTGCCTCTCTCCTACCCACAGCACCGTGTGGCTGTCAAATCCCAAAGCTGGATATTCAAGAGCAAGATGACTCCCAGACTGTGCATGCAGTCAGCTTCCATTAACTGCGGGAAAAGGGAAGGAGTTGGGAAGGGAAAGCAGACAGGAAAGAGAGAGGAGCTGGAAAAGTGCTGTGAAAGGAAAGGAGGAAAAAGGAACGGGAGGGAAAGGAACTGGAAAAAAGAAAGAAGCAAGGAAAGGGAGATGGGAGAGGAAAGGAGCAGAGCTGGGAAGGTGAACCTTCACTAGAAACCCAGAGCACATGAAATGCAAACACCCTCATGGCCTGCACCGAGCAGAGCTGGCAGCAGCAGGCAATGCAAAGGGCAGCTGCTGTGTGCACACTGCGGGCTGGGAGGGCAGTGCTGGAGCTGTGCCCTGCACACACAGATACACACACACGGGTACACACAGATAGATGCACTGACATGCACACACATGCACACACACACACACACTCACACACATGCACACGCACACACACACACACACACACACACACACACACACACACACACACACATGCACACACAAACACACACACACACCTGGGCGCTGTCCCCGTGCCCGCCCCCCGCTCCCGCCCACGCGGAGCCCTTTATAAAGCGGCCGGTCCCGGCTCGGCTCAGCCCGGCGCCATGGAGACGGGCGGCTGCCGCATGAGCGGCGCGGAGCCGAGCGGCCCGGCCGCCATCACGCTGGAGGAGCTGGACGGCATGGCGGAGGAGAGCCCCGACTCGGCGTACCACAGCCACGGCAGCAGCCTGGAGGAGGAGGCGGCCGAGCGCATGGACGACGAGGAGCAGGAGCGGCTGCTGAGCTACTGGCAGAGCGTGGGCAGGGGGCACCAGGTGGACGTGCCCCGCGGTAAGCACGGCCGGTCGCGGGGCGGGGCGCTCGGGTCTGCCACCGTTCGCCTTCCGAGCCGCGGGGCTCAACCCGTTCCCGCTAATTGGAGCCGACGGGGGCTTACAGCCTTAATTAAAGGTTACATCGGCTGTCCCCGAACTACAGGATTAATCTACAGGTTGTCTTAGGGACGGGGCGAGCCGAGAGCACGGCTCGTCTGCTTTCAATGTAAGCAGTCTTTCGGTTCCAGCTTTAAGGGAACTAAAGGCTGAGATCGGCTTTTTGACAAGCCGGCCAGGTCTGCCCCAATGAAAAGTTCTACACGTTGCATGTTGAGCACATAGAAAATGAGAGGCTCTAGTAAATGCATGGCTCCGTGAGCACAAGCTGCCTCTGCACACAGTAATGCCCAGCAGGGATGCTCAGCGCTGCTGCTGGGCTTGTAAGGAGCCTTCAAAGAGGGGGCAGGCAGCAAGCCCCTGAGAGACTGCAAGTACTGCTAAAAGGAACTACTGTTCCCTATGAACTCCTTTATTCCAGCACAGAGGACACGAGCTCATTTTCTCCCTCCTTATCAAGTCACTCCAACAAATTCCATGTTACCTTTCTGACACCTGAACAAGGAGAACTGGTGGCTCCTTGGGCAGCAGCACACCTTGAGCCTGGCTGAGGGAGCTCTGAATGCACAGCAGCAGCAGGGCAGCCCTGGGCTCCAGTACTCACTGAGGGGTCCTTAGGGTATCAGGTTCAGAGGATCATAGAAGGGTTTGGGCTGGAAGGGGCCTTTAAGACCATCTCGTTCCCACCTCCTGCTGTAGGCAGGGACACCACCACAGCCCATGTTGCTCACAGCCCCATCCAGCCTGGCCTTCACAGCTCCCAAGGAAGGGGCATCCGCAGCCTCACTGAGTAACTTGTTCCCGTCTCACCACCCTCACAGTGACAAATTCCTTCCTAATATCTAGTCTAAATCTACCCTGCTACAGTTTAAAGCCATTTCCCCTCATCCTGTATTTAAAGTCAAAAGCAGTGCACATGCCAAAAGCAGCACGTTGCCATGTTTTGGTTACTCTCCTATAAAAGGTTTGCTTCCTAACGTGAAGCAGGCATTACAAAGAGCAGGACAGAGGGGCTTCCTTCAGCTCCTGCCTGGGCTGTCAGGCTGGGTTTCCCCTCACCAAGCAGAAAGAGCCCTTCAGATCAGCCCACAGGCTCCATTCCAAGTACAGGGAGCTGTTATCCTGCAGGGCACATGCAGTCAGCAAGAGCACCCCCAGCCCTGGGAGTCCCAGCAGGAACAGGGACGGCTCTCAGTGAAGACAAACCCACCGCTCCACACAAGCAGCTGATGCCACAACACACAAAAACACGGGAGTTATTTGCTGCTGCTGGTAGCTGTGCAGCCAGAGCACTGTCATCTTAACAGCAGAGCATACGCTTGCTGTAGCCTAGCGGTAAAGTCTGTGAAATAAGAGCAAAACTGCTCCTGTCACCGTAGTTCTGGGCTGCTGCAAGCTTGGCACCTTGCTGCGTGGTGACAGCATGCCTTGCAGAAAGATGTCTTGCTAGTAGCTTTTGTTAGCACCTTGTAAGGGTTACAGAGCGCCATCAGCCTCCTACAAACATCAGACACTGAGAGATTTGCACACCACGCTTCTAGGACTGACAGTTCAATTTGTCACTGTTAGCAAGACCACAGTAATGCCGTGGTGCAGCCTATGCCAAACCCCGCAGCCAAAAGGAAAGTACAGGTGTAGGATGGTGCAATACAGCTCTCGTGGCTTGGGAACTCCACGTTATCTACTCCCAGCAGAAGCAGAAAACGTGCTGCAGCAGTTCCTTCACATTTCTCAATTATAACGAGATTAACAAGAGAGCTGTTAAGCATGAAAAACATCCACTTGCCGCAGTGTTAGGATCTGAACTGAGCACCCCGGCTCCAGATCAAGCTTCAGATATTGACTTGCACGTGGTTTTCCATCAGTTCCAATACGCTCCCCATGCTGAGGTTATGCCACACGGGCAGTAGTAGCACATCTCTGTGGGTACGGAGGCTGCTGGGCATGCAGGGAAGGGACCGCGGGGGAAGGAAGGAAAGAAGGAAGGGGCTGCTGTCAAGTGTGCATCACCTACAGAAACCCCTTGGTAAAGGTTTGCCTCTTTCACAATACCTCCCCATAGGCTGTGATACGACTCTTTCATAACTTAATTTACAATTGTACAATGTAATTAAGCCAAGCCTTCACCAGGTGCACTGCTACAACTCGTTGTCATCGCCTCGTCTTGTCACACCAGCATCCAGGTGCCCAAGCCTGGACTGAGAGAGCATTTGTCCCCAAAGCAGCTCCGTTGCTTTGAGCCATGTAAGCTGAGTGCCGTGCAGGGCTCAGTGTTATGTGCTCATCGCACCGCTGTGCTGGTGGGCATGGATCTGTGGAGTGAAGAGCAAAACTGAAGGGACTTCCATTGGTTGGAACTTATCCCGTGTGTTAACATGCAGGAAAGAATCTGATCACGTTTAGCGGTGGAAGAATCAGAAATAGAGTTAAGGTTTCCAGGGCCCTAAAATATCTTCTAATTCGTCACTCCACAAATCCAGAGCTAAAGCCTAACGTGCTATTTTTTCCCTCAGCGCTCAAGGAGAGCAATTTTAAATGTCATTAATTGCATTTTAAGTTTATTTCCTAATGACATTTACAAAAACAGGTTTCAAATCAGTGTATCTTTCTGCCCCTTGTTAATAGGGTCTAGACTGCTCCAAACAGCCGTAGGACCCTGCACTGAGAGCCGGGAGATGTGGGTTTGATTCCCAGCTCAGCTCCAGATTTACCGAGTGACACAGGCTGTTAATTCCTCTGCTCCTTAACCCTGCCCTCCCTGCGGCCCTGTGCCCCCAGCCCCTGCCTGCCCCCAGCACCCTGCCCGCCTCCCTGCTGAAGGCTCTGGGGCACTCGGAACACACAAAAGAAGGAACCTTCAGTTGAAGCTTCCAGTCCTTTGCACTCCTGTGTCTGACGCCATGGGGACACACGGCAGAAACTCACAAACACTGTGTAGGAAAATCGAGTTTCTTGACCCCTGCCCAAGCGCACAAATGCTTGTGTTGCCTCAGCTTGGAGATATACAAGGGAGCGGCTCCTTTGGTGGAGGGGCTCTGCATCGCCAGGCCCAACCCTACAGCCAGAGCTGCTGAAGCCGCCTGTGAGGGTTGGCCACAGCCTATTTACCAACTGCAGCCAGAGACAAACACAAATACACTCACTGCAGCCACATTTAAACCGCAAACCCACAGGGAAACAGAAGCACAAGGATGTGCCGGTATTTCACACGTGGGTACAGACACTGGCCACGTGAGCTAAGAATCATAGAAACACAAGGCTGGAAAAGACCTGCAAGATCATCTGCTCCACCCGTCCTCCCATTGCCATTGCTACCACAAGCCACTAAACCAAATCTCGTAGCTCCTCCTTCCTTAGCTGGGAAGTATAATGATTAGCACAGCTGCTTTGCTCCACTCCCACCTTGCTGCTGTACTTCACTTTGCTGGAACATCCACATCACTGCTGGCTTCCAGCAGCAGCCCTCTGCCCCTTCCAGGCCTCCCAAAGCCTGCACCTGATGTCCTCAGCATCCAACCAGAGGCAGCAGCACAGGGGTAGGATGGTGAGGGGACCTGATGGTCTCGATGGTCTGTTCCAACCTGATTCTATGATAAAACTGTTACGCACCAAAAAGAAATGGAGTCAAATTAGCAGACACAGAGAAGTTCTATTCTAGTTCCTTTGTGAAACAATCACGTCTTGAGAAGATGCATTTCTTCAGTGAAGCACACTGAGGAATTCCAGTTTTGCTCACTCTTTAACAGGACACTTTTCTTCTCCCTTATCTGTACTTTCAGTGCTTTTAAAGAAACAAACATCTCACACCTTAAGAGTCGTCCATCTTTGCAGTTTCCAAGGGCAGATGTCCCTTAACATACCCAGGACGCTGGGTTTGATCGCTGCCTTTTCTTTACATACACAGTCAGAATTTTCTCTGCTAACTTCTGTCTGCTTCCTGCTCCCCCATCACCGCATCCTGCCCACAGCTGTGGTGGGAGCAACGCACTTCCATCCCCCCATGGCATCTCAGCATCCTTTGCACCCACTGTACCCTTGGTGCCCTCTGCTGATGTACAGAATCACTGAATGCTTTGAGTTGGAAAGGATCCTTAAAGGCTTTCTGGTCCAGCTCCCTGCAATGCACAGGGACACCTGCAGCTCCATCAGTGCTCACAGCCCATCCCCTCACCTTGGCTGTCTGTGGGATGGGAATCCAGCACCTCGCTGGGCAACCTGTGCAGTGCCTCAGCACCCAAACCCTCCCAGCCTTAACAACAGGGCTTGCGTGACAAATACAATCTTGTTTTTTTGTTTTGCATTTGCAAACAAGAGCAGCTGACGCAATTTACTTTTTCATGTGAAGGCATCCAGCACTGAAGGATTTGCTAGAATGGGCAGCACCATCTGCACAGAGCCAAAGCAGGCACTGCCAACCCCCCAGCAGACACAGCTGTATGCACAGCACATGGGCAAGAGCTGCTGCCTGCGCCTGGTGATGCGAAAGCACCGAGTCTGCTCCCATTCAACTGACAGAAGGCAGCATGAAATGTCCCACTGCGTCTCTGCAGCTTCACATCTAAACCTGGGAATGCTGTGTTTTGTTGCAGATATGGCAGAGCCCATCCAGCAGCTGACCCGAAACAACAGCCCCCAGGAGCGGCAGAGCATCCCATTCACCCTCATCCAGCGCAAAGAAAAGGTACCGGTACCGCTCCCTGCTCTCTTTGTCCCTGCTCTCTTTGTAACAGACTTGGCGGGATCCAAACCCAGACTCCCAAGCCGTGTTCCTTTATAACGTTAAGTGACCTGCTCAGGATTTGGGTGCTGTACATGCAAAGCGTTATATTCAGGTAACTGCACTCCATTCTTAACCTGTCACCGCTTTTCCAAGCATGGGCGAACTTCCCTATTTGTGTGAGCTGGAACCGAGCAGGAATGGCAGAGCACAGAGGGGCATCACAGCCCTTGTGACACCGTAGAATTAATTTAACATAAAACCCAAAACATAAATCCCAATCATTCCTTGTGCTCGCTATTCTCTAAAGAACAGCATTTCCTTATAATTAAGCTACTGAATAATGTATACTGAATGTATACTGAATGTATACTGAATAATGTATGACTTTATGACTTCTGCTTGCTTGTGTGTTGTTACATCAGTGAACTTCCAATACCAAACAATTCTCCTCCTGTGCTTGCAGCTCGGAGACCTGCTCTATGAAAAGCGTCAGTACGGGAAGGCCAAGTGGGCCTGCATAAAGATGAAGGAGAAGCAGTACGAGCAGAGCATCTGCCTGGGCTTCATGAAGCTCATGAGGTACATCTGTGAGCAGAACTCCTCAGGTAATTGGTGCCACCATCCTACATTACAGTTAAAGTAGCACACTGACACATTGGCTCCTCCCTGTCAGAGGGATATTTCTATTTTCCTCTCCCCAGGTAGATCTCCCCACATCCACCAACACTGTCATGCAATGCAGCCCTTCCAGCACAACACTAACCGGGCAGCTCCCTCAACACACCTGCTATTAGAGAACAGCTGAAGGAGGCCACCACTGTGAGGGCATGCAGACCTCCACAGCTGCATGGCACTGCTGCTGGCTGGCCCTGTATGCTGCAGGCTGTCATGGTGTAGCTTTCACAGCAGAAGTGGCATTGCCTCTTCTTTGTAGACTTGCATTTACTACAGCACATAGAAATGAAGCACCGTGTTTGTCAACAGCAAACCCTACAAGAACTCACAGTGCAGACCGCTGTCCTGCCTACACTTTGTTCCCAAATACTTAAAACATGACACACGAGCAATGTGCAAGATAAACACAACCATCCCAAAGTGGAGGGAAGCAGTAAAGTGAGATCATGTATGAAGACAGGAGTGCTCACTAATACTGCGTATTTGCAAATTGAGGTGCAAACTGCACCTTCTAAAAGCCATCCGTGTGTCCTCAGGGCTGTACCTGGGGATAACCATCCCCATCGTGACCATCGTGCACACCAACGAGTCTCAGTCGGAGATGCGGCAGGCAGTGACGGTGGCATACTACCTGCCCGAGCTGCTGCAGGATCAGCCACCTCACCCCTTTGACTCCGACATCATCATTGAAGAATGGCCTTCTACTATTGTTTATAGTAGGTAAGAAAGGTTTTTGCTTTTCAAACCAAATTCTTAAAGCTAACAAACTTCAAACATGACCTTCGGTACCTTTTTAAAGCTGCTCACTGTGCAAAACGAGGGCACTCAGTGAATAACAGCTACCAGCACAACCGGGGGGCGATGCATGTAAATATAAGGTGTAACTGCTTCTGACAGCACAGAGTTCTGTGCAGCTGGGACAAACCATCCAGCCTATCGCTGAATGGACTGAGCTAAGAAAAACTGTTACCTGTCTGAGCTCAGCCACAGTCAGTGTTGTTTGTGAATCACAACCAAATAGTTTAGAAGAGGAGCTGACACTTGCAGGCTGTTAGAGCTGCAGATTGTAAGAAAGAACCTGCTAAGAAGCTGCTCATTACAGGAGCTTCCGAGGGATCACCAACGAGGACTCCATCATGAGAGAGATAAACCTGCTGGCAGAAATCCTGGAGAGCCCCGAGCTGTGCCTGCAGGACACCTTCATCATCGCCGGCTACACAAACCCCGCTGCTGCCAACAGACACAACGAGATCTGGTTCCTGCAGAGGCCGTAGCCTCCAGCTCCTGGTGCTCAGCCCCCCAGAGCCGGTCCTGACCCACAACCCCCCCCGGGGCAGGACTGGGTGTGAGGCCCCCGGCAGCACGGAGCGTGGCTGTCAGCGCAGCACGGCAACCAGTGCAGCTCAGTGAGCACACAGAGGTACCGCCTGACACCGACACCATTTCCTACCGCAGCTCCCACCATTTCTAAACAACCTCCAGAGATTTTTAGCACCACAGAGAGGAGTTCACCTTATTTATTTTCCCCTCTGTTGGATAAGGGATTCAGAGCCCTCCCCCAGCCCAGCCCCCAGGGCAGATCCCCAGCACCAGCTACAGCCGCTGCCAGCAGGACAGAGCACAGCGTCAAACCCACCTCCTGAAACACAAACACCAGGTCTTCATTTCTAAAGAGACTGGTCAGATTTAGGCCACTGGGAGCAGACCAGGAGCGAGGCCCAGCCAGCTGACCAGTTCTGCTCCCATCTGTGCAGCAGAGGCTCTCAGTGCTTACCTCAAAAAGCATCCAACCAAAGTAACTAACCTCGAGAGGAGACCAAACAGGCAGAACTGCACTAACACTCACTGACACCGGAGGGGAAAAGTTACAGTTCACCTCACTGACGCACACAGCAGCCCCATGACCACCCTTGGCATTCCGAAATAGAAAGTGGTCACTCTCAGTTCTTTATAGAGGCTTTTTCTGAGCACTTTTTCCTTTAGTCTCTGTGGAATGCTGCAGCGCTGCCACTGCAGCCATCTGTTGGCTGCTGCCCACATCTCCCAGCAGAACCACCTCAGCCAGAAGCGCCCTCTGGCACAGCAGCTCTGGGCCCCATCAGTCGGTCAGAGCATCCCTTCCAGCTGGGCTGCCCCCACCTCTCCAGGCCCTGCCCCAGAACCCGACCACCCTCACTGTGACCGTCCCTTCCTGACCGCTGACTTCCCACATCGCAGCTCGTTCCCTTCAGCCGTGTCCTTGGGGCAGCTCCTGCAGCCCACACACAGCTGAGCGCCCCACAGAGCCCAGCTGCTGAGCTGTGTGTGGGGCTGGGGGCTGCACCTGCACTTACAGCACCTGACACTTTGGCATTGGGTTTGCAAACGGCTTTGCTCTCAGAAATCCCTCCTTAATGCCTCCCCTTACCTGATAACTGAATATAGGACTTAACGAGTATCTTTTCACACAGAATTTGATGAAGCCTGTCACCAGTTATTTATCAGTTACCAGGGTTATGCTTCACGGGGAGCTTTGTGTTCTCCAGCTGCAACACCATCATGACACGCAGTGCTGGTGAGTGCAGTGCTGGCAGCTTAGGAGGGGCTGAAGGGCCCACAGACCCTGCTGGAAGCTAACAAACTAATGGGAAACAGCCCCTCTAAAGCTGACCTGAGTGTAGTGCCCAGGGAGGCGTGAAAGGAGAAGTTCTGCTCCTCTCACTCCCTTCTTTTTCCCACCCCAACAACACAGCAAATCAAAAAACACATTTCCAACTTGGACAAGATCTGTCAGGTTCAATTTGCCAGTGGCAGAAGTGATCCTGGCACATCAGGCACCACGAACCTGCCAGGAGCAGCCGGTCCTCTCACCAGACAGCATCGCTGTGTACATACTCTGTCCTTTAAATGCCTTTTGTGTGCTGTATCCTGGCCCTTTCCATAGGAGACTCACCAAAACACTCGTGTGGCTCCGCTAATGTGGGTATGTCACACACGGCTTGTCACCAAACACAGACCTGTCCGAGTGCCGGCAATATCTGCAGCGAGTGCTCAGTGTTGTTCAGTGTAAAGCAGTGAGTTCTGGGGTAGTAATGATGCTGACTTAGGTTAGGCTGCTTCTGCTGCTGAGAACAAACCGACACATCCTATCTCTGAAGATGCATGTCATGGCTATGGAGCACGGCTATGGAGCACGGCTATGGAGCACGGCTATGGAGCACGGCTATGGAGCACGGCTATGGAGCACGGCTATGGAGCACGGCTATGGAGCACGGCTATGGAGCACGGCTATGGAGCACGGCTGTAAACAGCCCTCGGGGTGCAGGCACAGAGCTGTGTTTGCTAATTGCTGCTATGGGGCCAGCCCCATAGTCACTCCCTGAACGCCAAGGGGCTGTTCCGGGGACTCAGGTGGATCTTCAGTTCCCACACGAGCTCCTGCCCATTACAGGAACAGGCGCCGCGTTCCCCACCTGCAGCTCTGCTCCGTAAGCCGTGAAAGTATTTCCATTTCTCATTTGAAGGATTTGATTTTGCTATTCAAGGAGATAGGAAACAGGCCTCCCCTGTTCCCGGCAGATTAAACGCTGTAGCCTTAACAGACAAACACCATCCCGCATACCGTGTATTTTGCAACCAAGTGCTAGTGCCTACACCGCCTGTCCCAGCCCTGTGCTGCTCAGGGCCGTGCTTACTGCGCGTACACAACTAGAAGCATCAGCAAGCTGTGCTGTTTTACACCGCCCTTTGTTTTTACTTCTGTGCTGTCCTGTTTACTGTTATCGTTTCTCAGAGTAAAGGCGATGATTTCACTGTGTGCGGAGCATCCTTGGGTCTCGCTTTTGTGCCACACAGATTCCTGCCTCTGTTGGCACTGATCTCAGTGCAGTGCGTCACGGTCTCTTTGCTGCCGTGTTTCCCCTGAATGCAAACAGCAGAGCTCAGAAGGCGCAGTTCTGATGCTGCAAGAGGCCTGAGGCATTTGGGACCGTCACGGTAGGACCCAAAAGGTGTGAGCAGCACTCAGAGGCGGTGCACTCTGCTGAACGCACCCACCCCGTGCTGCAGCCTGCAGGGCCGCACAGCCACTCCTTCCCACGGCCAAAGATGCCTTCAGAGCCCAACTGAAGGGATGCTACACAAAGAGGAGGCACAGCTGCCGTCCCACCTTCCCATTCAAGCAGCTCATATCAACTATCTCACCCTCTCCAAACACAGGAGAACCAAACACACAGCTGAGCTACAGCTCTCAACAACAGCCTCAATCAGAGGAAACATCTGAGCCCTGCAGAAGGCTGGGCACAACCTGAACAACACAGAACCTCCCAGCACCACCACGTGCCACCTAGACTAGAAACCCTCAGCTCAGGTGTTGTTCTGCAAGAAGAAAACAAATGAAGCTCTCCACTGCAGCTCCTGAAGGGTAACATTGGTGCAAAGCAAAATAGCAGCTCTGGGAGCTGACAGCACAAAATTAACCGGGGAGCAAAGTATTATCTTAATGTGTTATTGCTGTTCTAGGTGGGGATGTTTAAGTAGGAAGGCATATACAGAAGTAGCTTGGAGAAGCTACTTCTAGCTTGGAAGAAGAGAAGGCTGCAGGGAGTCCTCATTGTGGCCTTGCAGTACTTGGAGGGAGCGTTTAAACAGGAGGGGGAAAGGCTGTTTGTGAGGGTGGGCAGTGATAGCACAAGGAGGGTGGATTTAGGCTGAGATGGAGGTTCAGGTTGGATCTGAGGAGGAAGTTTTTCCCCCAGAGGGTGGTGACGCACTGAACAGGTTGCCCAAGGAGGCTGTGGATGCCCCATCCCTGCAGGCATTCAAGGCCAGGCTGGATGTGGCTCTGGGCAGCCTGGGCTGCTGGCTGGTGACCCTGCACACAGCAGGGGGTTGGAATGGATGAGCACTGTGGGCCTTTGCAACCCAGGCCATGCTGTGATTCTATGAAGTAAATACCTGGTGGCAGAGCCCATTTACCAACAAGGGAAGGAAGGACTCACGTGGATGTAAGCTCTCTGGATCCCACTCAGCTCTTCACCGAGAGGAACGACGATTTTTTCCACCTGCCGCTCGTGTGAATAAGGCTGGATTTCCGGGGAGTCCTCAGCACACAGCTCGATCTGAGCTATCAGCAGGTTGGAAACGACCTGCTGCACAGCCTGGGGGGGAAGCCGCCAAACAAAAAGAGCACGTGTGCTTGTTAATATCCCAACCATGCAAGTCAACGCCTTGTGAAAGTAACGGCTCTTACACAGCTTTACATCTCACATCAAGGAAAACACGCTGTGCAGGAATTGAAACGTAACAACCTTCAACTTGAAGATTTCCAATAGCACATAAAGACAGATGGCAGCTGCACGAGGGGACAGAGCCCTCCCTTCAGGGCTGGGCGCACCCCAGGGCTGTGGGGGATGAAGGTTCCCCACAGCCCCACATGGTAATTACATGGCGCAGCTTTCCCTTTAAGTGGGTCTGGACGCCTTTGGTGCAAACCTCAGCCCAGCAGACGACGCTGAAGGCAATACAAGAAACACTCTGCACAAGCCGTGTGCTCTTTGGCTCCAGTAGGTTTGCATTCTCACTGAACAGAAGACACCATTTCCTTGAAGGAAGGGCAGGAAATAATGACTCCAGCAATGATCCGTACAGCCTACAAGGAGCAGGTCAACGCTGGGGAACCAACGGGCTGTGAAGTGCTTCAGCTCTGATTTCCAGCTCCCCAGCTTTCCATCTCCCACACCCGCTCAGCCCCAGCTGCTCACCTTGGTGTCACTGCCAGGCGTTGCACTCAGGGCCAGCACCCGGAACTGCCTGCTGTGTCTGCTCAGCTCCTTCACAACCTGCGGAAGGAAGGGCCCACATCAATGCCTGCACGGGAGATGGCGGGAGACAGAAGCTGGTGGATGCTTTGACTCTGTGCCACAGCAACGTGTCAGACAGCAAAGCGCCTTCAGGAAAGGTTTGCAGTTATTCTGCAGGCAGATAAGCTATCGGCTCCATGGCTGTGAAAATAACGTGCTGTAGTTCTGAAAGGAGCAGAGAGAAGAAAACTGCAGAGGGACAAAGCAGCCGCACTCTGCTCACACACACACGGCTCCTCCAGCTCACAGAGCAGCAGCTTTGCCTTCAGTCACCTACACATGGAGGTTAAGGCAAGATAAAACAACAGACTCTTTGCTCTGAGGAACAGCTGGGGCTCGTTCAGCTGAACAATCTGCGCCACAAAGAAACCTCCACTTTGCTGTTCCCTCCATCTCGGTTCTGCCCAGGGATGGCAGAGCAGCACCGAGGAATCACCTCAGCACGTCTCCATACAGGTTACAGCCAGACTCAGTGCGGGGATCGCACAGAGCAAAGGCTGCAAGAACTGCTCCCTGGAACTGCAAACCGCAGCGCAGGACAGGGGAGAGTCGGCGGGTCGGTCTGTAACCGCAATCGGAGCAGGGCCGGCCCGCAGCGTTACCTGGCAGTAGGCGTGGTTCCCCAGCGCTTTGTGGGCTTCGTCCACAACCAGGCACCTGATGAGCGCGGCGGGGCAGGTTCCCCGGCTCAGGTCGTTCACCATGATCTGCGGGGTCAGGAAGAAGACCCTCCTGGCGGCCCACAGCTCCCTGCGGCTCAGCGCCTGCGTCCCGCCTGGAGAACAACGAGCCGTGAGGGTCGGGCGGCGCCTCTGGACCCCCCCGGCTCATCCCCACGTTAACGCAGCGCCCTGAGCAGCCGCACACGAAGCGGGTTCGGATCTGCCCGGGCTCCATTCTGTGCCCGCAGCCCCTCGGCCCGGCCCCCCCCACCCCCACCCCGCTCGTACCCGTCATCTCGGCCATGTCCCGCCCGGGGATGCCCATCAGCTCGGCGCACGCCTCCATCTGTTGTGCCACCAGCGCTTTGGTGGGCGCGAGGAAGAGCACCTTTCCGGAGGGGAACCAGCGGTAGAAGTTGTACATCACCACGGCGGCCACGAACGTCTTGCCCAGCCCGGTGGGCAGACACAGCAGCGTGTTGGCCAGCAGCGCCGCGCGGGCCATGCGGAGCTGGTACGGCCGCTCCGGACGGTTGGTCGGGTAGATCCACAGCGCGCCCGCCGCGGGGCAGAAGCCGCCGGCCGCCGCTTCGGGGCCCGGATCCGGGTTCGGCTCCGGGTTCCGGTCCGGGTTCGGGTCCAGCTCCGCGGCCGCGGCCGCCAGCAGCTCGTCGTCATCGTCGTTGTTTGCAGCCGCCCGCCCGGCCCGCAGTGCGGGAACCGCGGCCCGCCGCCACGCCTCGGGAAGGGTGCGCTGCCGGACGGCGCCCATCGCGGGACGGGGCGGGACTGCGGGGAGGAGAGAGAGGAGGAGGGCGGGAAGATGGCGGCGGCCGCGGCGCCCGCGCAGCCCTGGAGCGCGGAGGAGCTGCGGAGCGAGGCGCTGCCCAAGAAGGACATCATCAAGTTCCTGCAGGAGCACGCGGCGCAGCAGGTACGGCACGGTACAGTGCAGTGCAGCACGGCACAGCGCGGCACCCGGACCCCGACCGGTCCCAAGCCGCCCCCGGCCGCGCTGAGCCCCGCCGCTGTGGTTGCAGTTCCTGGCCGAGCACCGCCTGCTGGGGCAGGTGAAGAACGTGGCCAAGACGGCCAACAAGGAGCAGCTGATCGCGGCCTACACGCAGCTGTTCCACACTCAGGTACGGCGGGCAGTGGGTGCGGGCCGGGCGGGGCGGAGCGGGCCGTGACGGTGCTGCGTCCCCGCGGCTCGCAGCGCTTCAAGGGCACGGACGGAGCCGAGCGGGCGGCGGAGAAGGCGAAGCCCGGGAAGGCGGAGGGGGAGAAGGAGAAGGAGAAGGCGGCGAAGGCCGAGGAGCCCGCGGAGGAGGTCGGTGAGGCCGCGCTCGGGGGGAGCCGGGCCGGGCCCACACGCGGGCTGCGGGCGGCAGCGGGCGGCAGCGGGGGTGGGACGGGGGGGGGGGCGGAGCGGAGCGCTTCTCCCATGTGAGCCGTTCTGTAAGCAGGGGCCGCCAAAATACACCAAGTCCATCCTAAAGAAAGGCGACAAAACCAACTTCCCGAAGAAAGGAGACACCGTGCACTGCTGGTACACCGGCAAGCTGCAGGACGGGACCGTGTTCGACACCAACGTTCAGAGCAGTAAGGCCGCGTGTGTGTGTGTGTGTGTGTGTGTGTGTGTGTGTGTGTGTGTGTGTGTTTGTGCCTTTGTGGCAGTGCGCTGAAGGAGCCGCTGTGCGGAGGTCGGTTGGGCTGCGGTGTGACATGGCTGCGTCCGGCCCCTCGTGTGCCTGCAGCCGCGGCTGGCTCTGAGTGCAGCGCTTCCATTGGTCTGAATGGAAAGCTTTTCTTCTGGAACAAGGCAGCACGGCTGGCTTCTCTAATGAGGCATGAAGCTCCAACCCCCGCCACAGGCAGAGCCACCAACCTCCACACTGAATACCAGCCCAGGCTGCCCAGGGCCCCATCCAAGCTGGCCTTGAACACCTGCAGGGATGGACAGGGCACCATAGCAGGGATGTGCTGATAATGCAGCCATGGCACAATGGGCTGGAAGGCGCCTTTAGAGATTGTTTGGTCCCAACCCCAAACCTGCGGCTGTGATTGGAGGATTCAGGTGTGCCCAGAGCCCTTCCAGCAGTGCTGCCCTGCACCGTGAGGAGCTCAGACCCACCAGCCATTCATTGCTTGCTTTAAAGCACTTCTGCAGCGTTCCAAGCAGATTCGGTTCCCTGCTGGCTCCGCTGTTGTTTCAGCAGCACATTTACGGTGTGTGCCATCAAACCTTGTAACTCAGAAATGACTCTGAGTGGATCCGTGTGTGACAGGTGTGTGTCAGTGTGCAGCCTGAGCCTGTAACGATGGTTTTAGTGCACAGTGCTGAATTTTTCCTAAAACAAAAAGGTGTTTATATACAGCGGGATCCCAGGTGATACAGGGCTATCACAGGGACACAGATACACACAGCAGTGATACAGGGCTATCACAGGGACAATATAGTGGTGATTCCAGCTGAAGTTCGGTCTGTGCTGTTAAAGCATGTCAATGCCAAACTGTCTTTCAGGCTCCAAGAAGAAGAAAGCAGCCAAGCCTTTAAGTTTCAAAGTCGGCGTTGGAAAAGTTATCAGAGGTGTAAGTAAGACTCGGCCCTGGTTCCCTCGGGACACACTGAGTTCTCAGTTGTGCATCTCAGCTCTGCACCACAGGACGCCGTGGGGATCCCGGGGCTCAGCTGCCGCGGCGCTGTGTGCTGAGCAGCCAGAAGGCTGGGCTTTGTCAGCACCTTCCTGGGAAGGGGACGCAGCCTCGGGCGCACGGCCAGCACTGCGGAACTCACCGGGCTTTTCTTTACTTGCTGGGCTCGGTGCTGCTGTGCTGTGCGGTAACACAGGGCCCTCCTGGGGTTACAGGCCACGAGGAGCAGCTGTTTGTTGTGAGGCCGACATGGTGCTCAAATAACTGCTGGCTTTGGTAGGGCAGCCTCTAAGAGGAACAAGGACTGCTGTGAAGCTGTATTCAAGAGCCAGCTTTCAGCAAGCACTGTAATCCAGGGACGGGACAGGGAGAAAATCAAGAGGTGGAGGCAGATCATGAGACAAAACCTCCCTTGGTACACGCAGTGTTCAGCTCTGAAGCGTGTCCTGGGCCGTGGCTGGTCTCTTGGGTCTGGCTCAGCAGCCGGCTTGCTGCACGGCTGGGCTGTGCTGTGCTGTGCTGTGCTGTGCTGGACAACCCAGGCTGGTGCCAACAGCAGCTGTTGGTAAATGTTTCCTCAGATGGAAGGAATGAGAAAGTACCTTGTAGAATGCACCGGGTGGGCCAGTGCTGGAGGAAATGATGTATCACACAGACCTTTGTAGAAGCGGGTGAGCAGCAGGTCAGCAGTTCTGTTGGTAGGGCTTTCAGTTGTGCTTTGTTTTGGTTTGTCTGCAGTGGGATGAAGCTCTGTTAACTATGAGCAAAGGAGAGAAGGCTCAGCTGGAAATCGAACCCGAGTGGGCGTATGGCAAGAAAGGGCAGCCGGACGCCAAGTATCCTTTCACATCAGTTCCTGCTATGTGGGGTACGCTGGCAATGCTGCTGGCAGGACGGTGTGCTTTACACACATGGACACGGTGCAGTGTTCATTGCTGTAGTGCAGGCTCAGAGGGATATAAATAGGTGACACGAAGTGATGGCTCCAACTGCCCACTTGTTTGGAAGGAAACCTCCCGTCCACATTCCTGCATTGCAGCGTGCAGCAAAGCTATCCCAGTGCTTTCTGCCTTTTCTCCAGCTCCTGAATGCAGCACAAACACGGGTAACAACCAGCACAGCTGGGAGAAGCTGCTGCTGCTGCTGCAGTGGCGGAGCTTGCAGAGAAGCAGCTCTAGATGCAGCTGCCATCACTGCTGAATGAGCAGCCCTGTTTATTTTCCTACCAACCCTTCCTGCTGCTGCTTAGGAAGGGATGATTCTCCTGTTTTGACCTTATGTGCTGGTAGTTGGAAGCGCTGGCTGAGTACCTTGAAATGGGGCAGTGTGAGCACAAGGGGAGGCAGCACTCCGGCAGTGAAGGTAAAACTCAGCTCTTCAGGTGAAGAGGATCGGAATCATGGCAGTGTTTTGCTAACAGCTCGTGTGCAGCCCTGGCACTGGGCAGCTCACTGGTGTTCAGCAGCAGCTGCGGTTCCACAGAGCCGCAATGTGAGCACAGGGCAAGCGATGTGATGAGCAGAGCAGGTGCTCAGTGGTGCCGTAGCTCCACCAGCTCGGTCTCCATGTTGTTTGTTGTGTTCCCTTAACTTGTGCCAACAGGATTCCACCAAATGCAAAACTTTTCTTTGAGGTGGAACTGGTGGACATTGAGTGAAATGAAGGTTTTCCTTTGCTGCTGGGATTGCTTTGGAGCAAGGAAGCTTCTGCCAGCTGCAGTTCTGCTCTCGAACTTCAGGATGTAACCACAACTGTGGCCTTGTACTGACATCAGATCTGCTGACAACTGCTGTACAAAACCTACCACTAAAGAAAACAGTTTATACGTGCAACTGGTGGGTGGTGCTTTTGTGTCTGCTTCCCTTCCGCCCTCTCCCCCGAGGGGGGAAATGCACCCACCTCCATTGCCCGGCAGCCCCACGCTGCGCTGCCGCTCCTTGTCCCTGCCAGCTCCACCATCCCCTCAGCACCCACCTGTAACTGAAACATCCATTCGATGCTGACACCTTTCTCTCACGTTCCTTGCAGTGCAGCTGAGCATTGCCCGCCCAGTGCTGCAGGGCACAGCTGTGGCACTGCTCCCATTCCAAAAGAGAGGGGAAATTCCTCCTTTACCTGCACTGTGAGCTGCTGGGTGCGATGTCAGCCTGCCTCCAGCTCCAGCTGTTGCAGTGCTGACCCTGCACAACTCAACCCTGCCTCGAACCAAACCGGAATGAGTTGTTGTTGTGAAGGAGGGAACCCAAGAAAGCTCCAAGAACGGCTGAATTGCTGGCTTTTATTACGAAAATGAAATGATCACTTTGATCAAAATGAAAAAGTTTGCTCACATTGTGTACATGAAAAACTCCAGATACAAAAATCATCCCAAACACGGCTTGTGCTTCTTAAAAAAAGAATGCAACATCATTTTGCACTGCATTTTAATTTCGGACCCCCCACATGGAATAGAAAACACATCACAGCTTCCAAAGGCTGCCACCCCCAGCTGCACAGTTCCAGCCCTGACCCTCTAACAAAGCAATCTGGGATTTGCTCACTGGGGCATAGAAAAGGATCGCACAGTGGAAACGGGCGTCGTTTGGTGGGAAGGAGAGAACGGGTTGGAGAGCTGCTTATTCTAAAACAAAGGTTTAGGGATCAGCCCCACAGCGCAGGGCTGGGCTCAGGGTGGTGCCTGCAGGGGTTGCACCAAGCGCCGCTTCCATCCAAGGTGCAGTCGGCAAAGCTGCACTGCCGTGAGCACTGAGGAAAGGCTCCAACACACTGCACAGCAGCTGGGCAAAGGGGGCTGAGAAAGTGGGAAGCATCCCCCTGCAGCCCCAGTGTCAGGCGGGGGCAGGAGGTGCTCTGTGCACTGCAGATGTAGCCCTGCAGCCTGCAGGGACCACGCAGAGCGGGTGGCTGTGCCCCGTGGCTGCTGCAGCCTGGGGTGGGGGGCTGCCCACCATGGGGCAGGAGGGCTGGCAGCAGCTGCAGCCCAGACAACATCCAGCTGGATCAGTGCCTGCACCCATATGGGAGAAGCTCCTGAAGGCAAGGGAAGGACCCACCCTGCGGCAGGGAAGAGCACAAGGAAAGGAGAGCAGCAGAGAAGAAACTGTACAGCCTGAGCACAGCCCTCACTGCCACCCCGTGGTGCTTATGGGGAAGAAGGTGGAAGGATTGAGGCAGACGTTGAACCTGGGAAGCAGGGGAGCAGCAGGAAAGTGTTCTCAGTTTGCTTCTAGATCTCACCGCCCTACTCTGTTATGAATTCATCTTCCACACGCTGAGCCCGTCCTGCCCGTGGTGCCAAGGGGTGAGCAACCTCCCTGCCCTCAGCTGGGCACACCGAGCTGCTGGGGTTGGGGAAATCCTACTTTCTCCATGTGGCCTGGGGAGAAACGAGGGAACAGCCTGGAGGGCAGCCAGAGCAGGTCAGCACTCTGCAGGGATCGCTAGAGACCGAACAAAACGCTTCAGAAAGCTCCATAAGTTAGTGCAGGGAATTTAAAAAATGCATTTATGGTAAACTAGAATTGTACAGATACCATTTATCAGTTACCGGCACACAATTCTTGCTTCACACATACCCTGTGAACATCAGCTCATTTTACATGCAGAAGACCAAAAAGCAGGTATTACAACAGTTCTTTCACAACCCTAATTTAGAAAAATAGATTTGACTCTTTGTTGATACTGCACAGTGAACGTCACCCGCTGCTCGGATCAAGTTGAAGGAGAATAATACTGTCCGTAATTCCACGCGTTCT
This sequence comes from Excalfactoria chinensis, assembly GCF_039878825.1. NCBI lineage: Eukaryota > Metazoa > Chordata > Aves > Galliformes > Phasianidae > Excalfactoria > Excalfactoria chinensis. The sequence goes on along the minus strand of NC_092829.1, from coordinate 866,504 downwards.
GGTAATTGTACTGGAAAATAAAGAAGGAGACAGGCAGGTCAGGACACCTTGCTCCGTTACGCTGCCATCTGCCCAGAAAGGCACACACAACTTACGCACAACTTCAGCACCTCATTTCAGCTGCTCTGAACACAGCAGCCCCTGCAGTCACACAGCTGTCTGTGCTGGGAGTCACATCCACCACATCCCCTTCCACTCCCGCTTGAAGCTTTGCACGCCCTGGATCTCAAGCTGATACAGAGGGTGGAACAGCCGCAGGTGTTTCCCTGCAGTGCGAGGCCTATCAACTCCAAACCACCTTGCAAGAGCAGCTGGAAGTCAGCTGTGCTACTGAAGTGGAACTGAAGTGTCATTCAGTTGCAATAACAGCGAGGCAGATACTGCTGCCTGGGATGATCTGTCTGTATGAACAGACCTGCCCATTCCCTGCGGGCTCCTGTCTGCTCTTCCCCATGTCATTTGAAACACAAAAAAAGCACCCAGGGATGGACTTAGCACTTCAACAACAGCACAGAGACCTTCACCAAGGAAAGGTACAAGCCTGCTCCTCCCATGGCTCTGACTGACAACAAGGGGCTCTCCCAGCACTGACTGGTTTCCTTGCGCTGTAGAGCTGACCCGATTTTCTCCACCTGACTTTGGAGTGAACGTTTGTCCTTAACACAGGCAGCTCTAGAACAAGTTACACAGCTGTCTGTGTATCACTGAACACTGCTCTCGTTGGCTCACTGGGCTCCGTGCAGCCTAAATACAAATCTCCATTGCACTGCTTAAGCAAACGTTTCAGCTGGCCCCTCTACTACTCAGAACAAACAAGGCAATGCATTCCAAGCCCACAGCATGTGATGCACATCCCAGCTGACAAGTACCAGCACTATCCGCCTGCAGGATTAACCTCACAGACAAGGCAAGTTTCAATGCTCTGACTCCGTAATCTTCCCCTTGGCCAAGCCAGGACACAAAATGACCTGTTAGTGTAGGAGCAAGCAGAGCATGCGCTGGAGATGCTGCTACCACAGGCCCAGCAACAAGAGGAAACTAAACTTACTGACTTACTGTGTCCCTGTAGGGGACAAAAGGAAATGCCATGAAAGAACAGGCTCTGATCTCACATGCACTAGGTGCTACTGCAGGAGAATGGATACGAGACGTTACAGGAAATACTAGCTGGAGAAATTAACAATGAAAACTCTAATTAGTTGCTGTACTTCCCTTCATCCAGAGTTAGCCAAGCTGTTATTCTGCCCCATGCTAGAGAGAATGATTTAACACTTATGCAGTAGGATAAAGAGAAAGCAACAAAAGCAAGATGAGATTTTATTCCAGCCTTTCCTTAACATCTGAGTTGGCCACAGGTAAAGGGAAGTGCCCAGGAAAACAACAGTTTGCATAAATCCAGAACGTGCACAGTAGGAAGAAAATCTGAAGCACCCGCTTACCTGATACCAGGCATTATAGTTGTATGCTGCCTGATTGACCTGCATGTCTCCATCCATCATCTGTGCTGACGCCATGGTTTGCTCATCTGTGAGCATTTTCTTCTCATCTGGCTCCTCCGCTCTGCAAAGTTAGCACATGCTCGTAAATGGAACTGACATTTTGCAGAGGAACGCACTAACAGGCAGCAGGAAGCAGCATTTCCAAATTCAGCATCCTGTTTACATGGGATAATGCAACAAGATTTTGACAAGGATGGTGATTTCTGCTGCTCAGAACAACCTCAGTCTGCCTTCCAAATGATACTGGTGCCCCAGCTGAGACTTCAGCTCCCTGCCCCTACTCAGAGTTTTGTTACTTTCACCAGCATTCCTTAGTTTTAGTGGAAGGTCACTTTTAATCACTTACAATTTTGTTCTTGTACAGTCAGTTTTAAAGGCAAAAAGATTTACTTCACAGACTAACCATAACATGAACCCAAAGTCACCAGCTTTGGCTGCTCCCTGAGGTATTTCTGCAGCATTTACACTCCCTATATCCAGGTACTGCATGTTCCTGCTACCCAAGCTGCATCATCTACCGAGTCAGCTCACAACTCAGACTACCCACCCGTTCTCTGCTCTCCTCTTTAAAGTATCCTGCTCCTTCAGAAGTGCTTGGTGTTCGTCATACGCATCCAGAAGCCTGAAGGGAAAAAAACCAAAGTGCTTTGCTCACCACTTCCACGTTAACCTTTTAAACACAAGCAATTGTTTTAAAATGTCTACTTCAACATACAGAAATGCTACAATATTCTAACCCAGTGAGCCGAAACAGACTGAAAAGCCAAGAAATAAACAGATTCCACATCTAAATTTGAAGGGAGATTCCATGAAGCGCAGTAAAAATTTCCTCAGAAGCATTAGCTGAGAAATCCCCGACCTGCTCAACCCCTCGCACTGCTGCACTTCTTTTAGGAACAGACTTCACAGGGGTTTCCAAAACGTGCCGCTCCTTCCAGCAATGGCGCCACGTCTCCTTGGTGCTGATGCTATCCACACTGCACCGACGTTCAGGAATGGACTTTCTTTAAATACTGCCAGTCAGTATAATGCAGAATGAAAACTACACTGAAGCACCTTATGGGCTTTTCTCCAGCAGGAAAGGACAGGTTTATTTACTGCAGCCCCAGAGAGCTGAGCCACTGGTGCTTTATAGATGACCGTGTCCTGCTGAGTGGAAGCCTCATTTCCTTTCCTAACTCAAACTCAAATGTCTCGCTGAATATCATTTCACCTGATGCGTGCTACAGCTTACAAGGCATCAAATGAAAAATGCACCAGCCGTCAATACTGCTCTTGGGAAAAACGTTTCTGGCTCTTATTCGTCCCCCTGTAGTACTATTTGTGAGTGTAACACTTCACTTTGTTTGATCCATCTCAGACCTGAAAGTTGCAGTGCCCGGCTGCCATGTGAGCTGCAGTGCTCAGAGCCAACAGAAGGACAGCTGTTACTAAAAACATACAGAGCAGAGCAGAAAACTAACTCCTGCTTCACCGTGCCAAGTTACTTAGCTGCAGAACATAAACAGGAGCTTATTTTACATTACGGAATCAAGACAAATAGAGCTTAGCTAGTACTTCAGTAAAAGCTGCACTCTTGCATGATTCCCCCATGTAAGTGTATGGCATTGTTAACACTTCTCATTGCACGGGAAGGGAAAAACCAACAATGCAGTTTTGGGAGCTCAAGCAGCCGCTCCCAGGGCACAGCAGTGTGTTTTATAGCCATGCCACAAAATATTCTCTTTGGGAAGCGCCTGCTTAGGAAAAGAAAACTGCAGCAGGAAGTCACGGGTGGTTAGAGAGGAATATCAGAAAAAAAGGCAGGATTTTCAGAAGATTCCTACTTTAAAATAGGCCTTCAGCATGGGAAAGCTGACAGAAACAACTGGTGTGGAAATAAACAGCTCTGTGGGTGCACCGAGCCATCCCCTTCCCTGCCACTTCGACAGGCACGCTGTGACCTTAACTGGGCTGCTGCACACTCTGTATCTTACTTGTTTACATCAGAACCAAAATCTTCAAGAAATTCCACTTTTCGCTGTGAAAACGTAACCCTCATTTTTATAGACAGCGAGCCATTAACAGCCTTATCAAAACAGCTCAAAATGTTCTCTTCGTTTTGTGTGAGATCACCACAGTACTCCATTTCAAGCAAGTTGAGATACAGTTTTGTGTTTTCCTGTACAAAAAACAAACAAACAAAAGAAGAGGAATAAAATCAGAAGTTGTCATCCCACTGCAGCAGGTATTTAACACTGAGTGCATCTACTGAATACATCCCGTAAGCATTACATCACGTGTGTGTATCAGAACAGCCAATATCAACACTTTGTTCTCATACTGGTCATCCCTGATCTGGTTTGGTGCACAAAGGGATCAGAATCGATCCAACACCACAAAAGCAGGAGTTGTGTGGAGCTAACAGAAGGGCTGCAGCAGTTACACAAAGCAATCCGAGAGCTACGCCTGCATGATCAGTGTGGTTTGCCTTGAGATGGGAACATTTCCATAACGGTTACGATTCCTAAAAGGCAAAATGAAGCAAACTGTACTTCCCACGAAAGACAGTTACAATTGCAAGCTGCAAAAATGGCAACGTCAGTTTAGAGGGACTGGTGTCTCCATGCGGTAACAAAACATCACATACAGTTACAGTACCTGTCATCACTGTTGCCATACTTTAAGAAATGAGGAAAAAAAAATACCAGTTTGTTTTTGTTTTTAGTACAGCAAAGAAAGAACACATACTTTGTCGATTTCTATGGCATCTGACAGCACTTTTCTTGCCTTTGGAAGATTTTTCTGCACTTTGAAGAGGTGCCGAGCTAATTTGATGGCATAGAACGACGATTCACTAACTGACTTGGCATTCCTAACAGCTTCTTCCAGCAGGCGCTCGGCTTCTTCCATGTTCCCATGCCTGCGCTCTAAGCTCACTCTTCGCAAGCGAACCATTGCTAGGCCTAGAATGCACTCCTCAAACGTCTTCAAGATTCTCCTCGCCTCATCGATGTTGCCTAAAACACCAGAGAAGGCGCTTTAAAACACGACACTTCCAACGGCTTCCTTAAAGCAGAACCCCTCCCAGGAGAGGTTAACTTTGCTCTTACCCTGCTGTTCCTCAAAGGCAGCCCACAGCATGTGAACCATCGGTTTCTTAGGAAGATGTATTGTGCAAGCCCTGCTGTAGACATGCCTCACTCCTTCAATACTATGATTCTCCATGTATTTGGCATACTATAGTTGAAAACAGAGCAGAGATTGAATAATTTTACAGCTTACATTTGTCTTTAAGTACAGGACAGAAGGATAAAATTCTTTTGTTTAAACCCATTCAGCACCTTTATTGAACCACTAGACTAGTTTCTGTAAGGAAGGACGTAGAGAGGCAACGAAGTTGGCATATGCAGCAGTCAAATCTGGTTGCAAGCAGACCATCTCCTAATGCAACAGATATAGTTATATATGAACAACGTTCGACAAGAGTACAAAAGGTTAGTCACCAGGTCAGTGTATGCCGTGGGATCAGTGGCAAACCACCTCCCTTACCTTAATCCAGAAGTCCTCATAGAGGGCACATGAAATAACACATCTCTCAAAGAGGACCACAACTCGTTCATGCGTCCCATTTTCTATCTCAAATTCTAAGTACTCTTTCCAGTTTTTTAGCTGAGCTTTCTCCAGAGGTTTCACGTGAAAGTAAGGCCTCTTTATCTGCAACAATCACAGGATGTGAGGTAAGACTAACAAGCACACAGTCAAGCCCGTTAAAAAATAACCACGCACCATTCAAGTCGAGGCACTTTAGATTAGCAGGACTTCAAAGTGGCACCTTATTATCTATGCAAGTGAGTCAAGTGGGGCGATCCCACTTAACTGAGAAACATCATTCATAGCTACATTTTAGGCTAGAACTTGGCTCACCCATAGAGTTTACTAAGAGCAACTGTATGCAGGATTTGAAGGTGACAGTTACTACCCTGCAAACCCTTCCATTACAATGTAACAGCATTAGAGGCAACAATTACCCTGCACAAACATACTGCCCAAACACCACTACAACAACGAATGTCCTACAAGTTCAAAATTTGGTTGAGAATCGTGGCAAGGAAAGACAGCACTGATCTGAATTCCATATCAAATATTTAAACTAAGCCGATTATTCCTTAAGTAGTGAGACTGGTAGGCCAGGCTGGATGGGACCCTGGGCAGCCTGACCCAGAGGCTGGGATGGAACTACATGATCCTTAAGGTCCCCCCAACCTACACAATTCTGATCCCATGACTGTGCCGGCAATGCTGCCAACAAGAGCTGGGTTGGACAGAGCTCAGCACAGGAAATATAAATGCTGCTCCAAACTAAGCATGGCAAAGCATCCTTCCAGAGATATTCTTTCCTTCTCTTCACATCTAATTTTCCTTGATTATTTGTTTCTCACATTGCAATTCCACAGTATACACTCCTCCGTTCATTCAGATGTTGAATTATTATAAGCGTTATCACAATTGAGGAGGAACATTCAGTCCCTCAAGGCCACTCCAAATTTAAAGCCCATCATCTCCCTGTGGTCCTTACCGAATCCTACTATGAAGCCCAGCAGCTTGTTGTGGTGATAAGTTTAGGTACACTGATGCTGCTAAAAATTAAAAGGAACAGAGGTCTGGGAGGCTTCCATCGCTACCTGATGTCTGCTGTACATCTCTGTTGTAAAGACACATTTAACTTCATCTTATACACTACAGATCCAAAGTGTTAGTGTCTACAGAGCAGATGCTCTCCTGGTAAAGCAGGTAGAGATCCTGGCCAGGACTAATACAGAATAACCTGTTTCCAATACATTTTCCACAGCACGCCCATTCTTAGAGCATTTTATGAAGCCTCAGTAGCATGTAGCTAAACCTCAGCCAATAACAGCTCCATTCACTACCATTCTGTGCTACCCATCAGCACACCTGAGCCTCGCTTCCTCTTGAGACGCTCTCTGTATCCTTTGCTTCCCTCCAGGACAGACACCAAGCCCAAAGGAGATCCTGCAACACCTGTACCTGCCAACAGCCCCCCAGGCTGTGGTGCCCATTCACTGGAGCTGACTGCCTGCCGGATGGGCTGCGGTACCACAGCTCTGAGCTCCCTTAGCTTACTAAGCACCTTGTCTACTCTACCAAAGCACAACAAGGAACACAGAAACAGGTCTGAGATCATGTAGGCCTTAAAGAATCTCTGACCACTGCGCCCACGATTCCTGGACACAATGTGCTCTTTGTTCTTCTCTTCCATTTCAATGTTGCAACACAATACCACGCCCACCACAAAACACTGAAAACCTGGGGCTACTCTGTCAAAAGGAGCTGAACTTCATTCTACATAGAAAACGTTTTCTATTTCTGTGATCAAAGTATTAGTTTAATTAACTACTTTTAACATGTTACACATGGGAGCAGCACGTTAATGACAGTTACCTCAGGAAAACAAAAGAAAAATGATTTTAGATGCAAGAACATAATCCAAAAATACACAGGCAAAGAACACTTTTCTTTTAGGATATGCCTTCCTTCTAAACTAACGAAGGGAGGAGACAGTAATTACAAGTACTGTGTAACACTCCGCATGTGCAGAGCAGGACTGAATTACAGACCCACACAGCTGTAGGGTTGGAAGGGACCGCTGAGGATCATCAAGTCCAACACTCCCATCAAGCAGGCAGTGCCACAGCACCACAGAACTGCACGGCACTCAGGACGTGTATTTAGAGGCAGCTTAGTGAAATAGCGTTACACCACCTTGTCTCTCTCCAAAACCTTTGAAAGGCTTTTACAACCTTAGGTGACAGATTTGACCTCACAAGCTGCTTTTGACAAGGAAAGCGAAGTGAGACCTTTACTCCAAGAGCCACAAGAGTTTAAGCTGTGAGGCCTAACCATTACTCAAACTCTCAGTCCCCAGCCTTACGTTCAGAACTCTCACATGCCGCCTTACAAAGAGAAAACAAACTTACCCCTTCTTCAAATGTCCACCTCTTACTGACTTCATGTTCATTGTGATTGAACATTTCCTGATGAATCTCAATGATTCTGTGCCTCATGTTCTCTATTTCAGTGATTAGCTAAAACACAATTGGTCAGAAATGTAACACAAGGAGACGCTGCATCAGCTTCGTAAACACACTTTATGACAACAGTACTATGCATAAATCAAAGGTAGCACGGGTGCATTAAACGCTGCACAAAACAGCTTGGGGGAGGGAGGAGTATTACCCCGATGATGCCTTGGTTCTTAGTGCAACCCAACTAAAGGTTTTCTACGTGAAGTTTTGGTCTTATCTTAAAGATGAGCTCCATTTCTTTGACACCTACGGAAGTGCTGTTAGAGCATGCTCTACAGACAAAAGCCGTCTGTCTATAGCATGAGGCAAGGAGCAGTGATATGCAAGAGTAAGGGAAGAAATCCCGACAAGAACTCTCTGCATATGTACCTTGGCAGGGTCAGTGATATCCTCGGTACCCGAGGGCAGATCGTCGCCAGCCGACGCGTCGCCCCCTGCGTGGCCATTCACAGATGCGAGTTCCCTGCGCAGCTGAACAAACTGCTCAGCAGTCAGGAGGTCCCGAGGCAAGTTGTTCTGGACATGGTCTTTAAACCTAAAACAGTCACACATGCATCAACACTAATTTGATGGCTCATGTTTACATACTGTGCACAGTCAGAACACAGTCATCCTAGTTGGGTTCTAAATCACTTCATCCATCCAGAACACCACTGAGCATACAACTCTGAAAATGTACACACAGAACAAACCTACCATATATCAGGTGTTCACAAGTTTCACATCTCAAAGGAAAATGAAATAATTACAAACTTAAGTAATGAAAACAGACCACTTAGATCTGCAGGAATGACAAGGAAGACTAGTGCGTAACTTAACTAGGGCTTCTACCACCCTCTTCATGTCTCCAAACCAACAAGGAGCTCAGCTACCTATAAGTTAGCCAAGCATTTCTCTTTATGCTTAAACAAAATCATGACATCAAACAGAGTAGCACATTGATACGGCAGAAGGAAGGGATGCCATCCAGCGGGACCCTGATCAACTCAAAAGGTGGGCACGTGTGAACCTAATGAGGATCAACAAAGCAAAGTGCAACACTTTGCTCTTGGGTTGAGGTAATCCCAGGTCTGTGTACAGACTGTGAGGGTAGCCCTGTGGAGAAGGACTCAGGGTCCCTGGCAGATCAAAATATGAATGTGAGCCAGCAGTGTGCTCTTGCAGCTCAGAAGGCCAATGGGATCCTGAGCTCCATCAGCAGAGGGGTGGCCAGCAGGGACAGGAAGGTGATTATCCTTTCCTACTCTGCCCTCATGAGGCCCCATTTGCAGTGCTGTGTTGAGGTCTGGGGCCCCCAATACAAGAAAGACAGGGAGCTGCTGGAGGGGTTCCAGAGGAGGCCGCAAAGATGCTCAGAGGGCTGCAGCACATCTCCTATAAAGACAGGCTGAGGGAGCTGGGCTTGTTCAGCATGGAGAAGAGAAGGCCGTGGGGTGACCTCATTGCAGCCAGCTAGGTCCTAAAGAGAGCCTACAAACAGGAGGGAAATCAACTTTTTACATGGGCAGATAGTGATAAGACAAAGAGGAATGGTTTTACGGTAGAAAGGAGACTGAGGCTAGATGTCAGTGGAGGCTTTCACTGAGAGCATGGTGAGGAGCTGGCACAGACTGCCAGAGAGGCTGTGGGTGTCCCATCCCTGGAGATGTTTAAGGCCAGGTTAGACGGGCCCTGGGCAATGTGATCATCCCAGTGGCTCAGAACGCTGCCTGTAGCAGGAGGGTTGGAGCTTGATGACCCTTGAGGTCCCCTCCAACCCAAGCCTGTGGGTGACTATGAAAGTGTTTTGCCACAAGTGAGCACTGCACGAGGTATTAAGTTTTAAAAAGTTCTCCATCAACACGCGCTTTCCTTCTATGATTCTGTTTTTTCAAAGGCTGATCATTCCAAGGCATTCCTTTAATCCGCAGAAAAATTTGAGATCTAAAACCATATTCCTAAAACGTGTACGTACCAGAACTTAAAAACAGCTACTCAATAGTTATGAATAAATAAAACTATTTTAAATTGTTGCTCCAAGTGAACATTTTCACTGTAAATAACTAGGTTAAGAAATTCACTGCCTTAGCTACATCTTCCTTTCCTCTTTACCTTTGGAAGTGATGACTGTAGAGCTGTGTTGGAATTCCAAGGATACGATCATATATGGATGTAACTTCCCTCAGGTTTCCCTGCTCATCTTCCCAGTTTATATACATTTCCCACAGTCTGTCAGAACGGAAATCTGTCCCAGCAGCTAAAACTGCATGTTCATAGGCTCTGAAAAAGAATTTAGTTGTTTCTGGATGCAGTGACAGAGCAAGGAAGAAAAATCCTAAGAAAAGCTTTCATTTAATTGCAATCACACTTCTATTGCTTACTGAGAAATTTTCATATGATCCTCTTGGTATCAACGCAAGATCTCCAGAAATTGAGAAGGTTCCCACTTTCCCCTCCAGCCCCTTAGTAAGACACACTCATCTGACTGCACTACACAACACAACGACACACACGCTCTTCTTGTACCACTCACTCAGCTTTCAACTTACCCTCGAATAGTACTGTTAGCTTCGGGATCATCAGGGTCCAAGGTGTCTTTTAAGAAGTTTATATAATGTATCCAAAGATCAACACTAAGAGGAATTGCCTGAAGCCCTCTGCGATAAACCTATGAAGAGAACGTGAACTGTACTTCAAATACTTAATGGTGTCCTAATAGAGAGGCAACACTGTGTTATCCGGTGAACCTTAGAAATACTAATTACTGGAATTTTGTTTAAATAATCTACCATTACCATTCGGGTGGAGGTTGGATAGAACATGGCAATGTTCTGATCTCCACGTGCAGAGTCTTGATCTTCAAAGCGCAGCGGTCCCTGCATTCTGACCAGGTTGTGTGGGCAGGCTTTGGGGTATAGACCATAGGGCACAGACCCATTAGATCATCATTGACAGCGTCTGACCAAAAATGCAATAAGATGTAGCAATTGTGACCAGCAAACCAACTATATTGTTTTGAAAATGAGTAATAAATGTAAGTGAGAGAAAAGCCCTGCCCTACTTGTTAAGCTGCAGTGTAATACAGAGGCTTGCACTGCAAAGCTTGACAAACTGTAGAGGTTTAACGCACCTGCCAACAAAGAGAGAAAACATTAGCTACAAATGCCACAGAAGTGACAAGTGCAAACAAAATCCCTACAAACCTGACCATACACGGCAGGTTCTGGCAGCCAAATGACTTGTGGCAGCTCAGTCATTATTTGGCTAACGGGATCAACGGCAATAGCTTCGTCCAGCTACCTACGTACCTCATCGGACTGCTTAATGTTGTCGTGTCGCTTTTCTAGGTCTGCATACTTCTTCCAGTACCCATAGCAATATGGGTAGTGTGTGAAAAACTTGTCAAATGCTTTCCTGGCAGCTGGTAAGTGGTTCTGAAAAGAAGAAGATAATAAAAGGTAACAGATCATTTCCAACATAAAGTTTGAAGAACAAAACAAGCATCGTGTGCACTTGCAGCCCAGAAGGCCAACTGTGTCCTCGGCTGCATTAAAAAAGGGGTGGCCAGCAGAGACAGAGGCAGTGATTATCCCCCTCTACTCAGCTCACGTGAAGCCCCATCTGCAGTACAGCATCTAGGCCTGGGACCCCCAGCACAGGAAGGGCATGGAGCTCTTGGAGTGCGTCCAGAGGAGCCATTAAGATGGTCAGAGGGCTGGAGCACTGAGGGAAGTTTGAAGGAATTGGGACTGTTTAGCGTGGAGAAGAGAAGGCTGCAGGGAAACCTCACTGTAAGCATCCAGTACTTGAAGGGAGTCTTTGAACAGGAGGGGTAACGGCTGTTTGTGAGGGTGGGCAGTGACAGCACAAGGGGGAATGGTTTGAAACTGAGACAGGGGAGGTTTAGGTTGGATCTTAGGAGGAAGTTTTTCCCCCAGAGGGTGGTGACGCACTGGAACAGGTTGCCCAAGGAGGCTGTGGATGCCCCATCCCTGCAGGCATTCAAGGCCAGGCTGGATGTGGCTCTGGGCAGCCTGGGCTGCTGGTTGGTGACCCTGCACACAGCAGGGGGTTGGGATGGATGAGCACTGTGGGCCTTTGCAACACAGGCCATGCTGTGATTCTATGATCTAGCTAGTATCCTGTCCTGGCATCATAGTGCAATCAGACCAAAGATACACCTAATGCAGTAAGCCCACCCCAAGGACTTCAAAAGAAGTCTAAGAACAGGACAAACATACAACAAAGCCTCTTCAGAAACCTTTCCTGGCCACAAAATTTGCTTGCATTTCATAGTCCCTAGATGGAATCATTGGACATTACAGCCATGCACTGTGTGTGTGTGTATGAATTCACTCAGGCTCAACAAGTAACAAGACAGAATTCTGTTTTCGCAAATCCTGCTGCAAGAAGTCACACAGGTTATCTGCCTCTCATGAGGAAAGTCATTGGTTTTTGTTTGCTGTGGTGCATGTGGCTAAGAAGGACCAAACTAACACATGGCAGGAATCTTCAGATAATGTTATAGCTGATTATTTACTAGTAAAATCTAAGTGCAAAGAGCTATCTCTAGTAACGCTCAAGTTTGAGCAGATATTTTCACCTTTAGAAGCTGGAACAAAGTTCTTGCAAGTGTAAAAAGCAAACAAACATAAACCACGCTATTCCCATTTTCAAATTAGTTACTGTTTCAATATCATCTTAAAAACAGCTGCTCTTATTTTATGACCTTTACAACCACCTCAGAGCAGTGCACATCAAAGCCTGACGTACAGTTCTGATTTGTTACTGGAACATCCATGAGTTAGTTCGGTTTTGTTTGGTTGTTTCTGGAAGACCAAGGAAGAAGGGGCGCACACTAACCTCTTGCTCTACATACTGAAGCAGATAGACCCATCCTGTGAAATCCTGGGGATTGTCCTCTACTACTTTCCAGAACTTGTCAAAATCCGGAGGGAAACCAGCCTCAATATCTGTCGTCTGTAAACTTCCGATATTTGGAATTTCACCCTCTTCTTGTGTGTTGTCTTCATTCAGGTCAGGAGAACTATCAGGCGATTGTTCCATCTCAGTTACACTCATAATTTCTGTGCTGAAGTCCATATTCTGCTCTTCTGTTGCTGTTTCAGCGCCATTGCCAGTGCTGTCGTTGCTTACAGCCGTTGCCGTTGTTGCCTTCTCCTCCTCTGTATTATCCGAGTTCTGCACAGTTGAGTTTTCCATGCTGTCCTACAGAAATAACAAGATTTAATATTTAAGTAGTGAAGATTCAAGTAGAAGTTGTCTGTGAAATAGCAGCCCGCGTGGTCATTAATTCAACTGCAGTACTTCAGGAAGTGGCAGTAAGAGCTGTGAGTGCTCCCACTGAAAGGGAGGGGGTGGGGGAACCACTTATTCCAAACAGACATTACTGACATCAGAAAGCTGCCCGCTGGCTCTGACTGCTGCAAAGCATACGTGGGTCAAGCTGTGTCTATACAGATTCATCCATCTTGTTATCTCGAAAGCAATGAGTTCATGTTGATCCCTTTGTTCTAATGAGAGAGCACAGAAGGTTCAGAAAAGCCTAAAAAGCTCAGAAAAAAACTGGGATTCTACCTCAACAACTCGAGGATGGTTCCTAGTTTAACTAGAAACAGGAGTCAGAACAGACCCTTCCACCATCAGATGGAAGAAGGCACCGCTTGAACCCAAAGCTTCCTGATGTTCAGCCAAGTGCTCCCTGCACTCCATCACAAACCTTCACCAACTGCAGCTGCTTCTCTCAGCCCTGCACAGCTCAGAAGTGTCAGTACCAGCCATGCGTTTTTACATGCAGATGCAAGCACATCACTGTGGATTTTCCACATCATTGTCACCAGGAGCTATCAAGGCATAAAAGTCAACAAATCCAGTTCTCCTGTATGAGTCTGCTGGCAGTTTATTCCAAGCAAAGAAATCCATTAAAACATATTCATTAAAATAGAATTCTCCTACTCAGTACAGATCAGCATCTTCTGCAAAACAAATCCGTGCTTGGATTCTAGGAGAAAAACAACATTAGCAACACAGTGACGTTTCCAGCTGTTGCTAAGCAGATCCATACAGGCCGAGGCCATCCTGGTCCCTCAGTGAGAGCTGCTAGAGGGACCCAATGAGCTGGAAGGAGATGGCTTGAAATGTGTAAAGGGATATTCCATAACATAAGGCATCACGTGGAAAGAGAATTCTGAGGGGGGTGAGAGCTCACCTCCCCTGCTGGGGTCCATCAGTTGATGCTTTTTCTTTTCTCTGCCTTAGTAAATAGCTTTAACTCGACCCATGAATTCTACTTGGCTTTTTTTCCCCACTGAGAGAGGAGGGCAGTGAGCAAACAGCTGTGTGGTGCTCAGCCACATGCTGGCTTAAACCACAGCATTATGCTCAGGGTGCCTTCACCCCCTGCCTGAACTGGCCCAGGTGATAACCTCACACAGAACAGAACTACTATCAGCAGCAGACTCAGTGAGCATTAAAGATGTGTATGTATACACCAGTGGGCCGCAACAGACACAGCAGCTCCTTGCGTGCAGTCACACAAAACCCAGGTGGCTGCTGCCTCCTCCTGCCCCTCAGGACAGACTCTGCCTGCCTCCCACTCCTCACTTTGATCCTGCTGCCAGACGCTGCCCTGCCCTGCCCTCCTCAGTCCCTGCCAAGCTCTGCAAACCACCAGGGGGAACCATCCAGCCAGGATCTCTCAGCTCAAGCTGCATCCCAATAACAGACCAACACCAAGTGGTGTAACAGCCATGCAGAGAAAGATGGCTCTTCACTGGGAACCTACTTTGGCAGAGGAAGTAGGAGTTCAAGCATTTAGATAAGGCCATCACCTTCAAACACACCCTCACTTCTCTCTATGGGGTTCTCCTCACAGAACAAGATAAAAAACTTACTTAAACAAACACCCAGGTCCCACCCCCACTTCTTATCTATTGAATCCTTAAACCACCAATAACAGAATGGAAAAAAACTGGCAAAGGAAACGTGCCTGTCCCCTGTCTTCATTGCTGAGCTCACAGCCGATGTTTGCTGAACAGCTCACCACGTCAGGTGACTCTGAAGTATGTCTCAAATGTCCACGTGGGCCTACTTTGTAAGTGTTCTAACCGCTGCTCAAGAAAAGCATTACTTCAGTTCTCTACGGGATACATCAGCTGGCAACCACATAAACAAGGTCTTTCCCTTATGGAAAACCTCTCATAAATGTGTATCTTTATGTGACAACTGAAATCCAATAGCCACACCCTGACCACAGCGAGCACTTTGCTGCCCTTCTGCCAGCAGAGAGGATGCTTTGGGTACAACGAGCAGTTTGTCCTTGTTGGGAACCAGTTCTTCCCAGTTTAGCATGGAGAAGTGAAGGCTTCTCTCTTGTGGCCTTCTTGAAGGGAGTGTATAAACAGGAGGGAGAATGGCTGTTTGTGAGGGCAGGCTGGATGTGGCTCTGGGCAGCCTGGGCTGCTGGTTGGTGACCCCGCACACAGCAGGGGTTGGAGCTGGATGAGCACTGTGGGCCTTTGCAACACAGGCCATTCTAGAATTGTTCCCCACATCCCAGGCTGCTCTAGAAAGGATACATCCAAATTCAGCTTCTTTGGAGACTATCAAAGATGTCTTTGATATAAATCATTTTTTTTCTTAAAATCATTTAGTTAAAAATGTAAATCAGCAAAGCAGCCTCACTGTGCCTTGACCAGGGCAACGCATGGCCACGTGTGCAGCAGTTAAGAAAAGCTGGCCCCATCATTCGGAGCTCACCTCTGTCAGGCTGATGGCACAGGGGCTGTGCAAACCGCAGTCCCAACGTTTACTATGAGCCATAGTACCCAAAACCCGCTCTGCTGGAGAAGCAATCCTCCCACAAGGCCGCACCGCCACATCTCAGAGCAACTCAATTCCGGGAGTTTCTACATCTCCCAGACTAACGTCAATCGTGACGCCGGATAACGGCAGCTCTTACACCGCTTATGTGCGAATCCATCCCAGCCGCGTGGCTGCAATATCCCTCACACGGCGTCCCGCGACACGAAGGCGCTCAGGGCCCGCTCAGCCGCCCTGCCTGCCCCGAGCTGCTGCCGCGTGGCTTCGGCTCCGAGTTACCGCTCTGGCGGCCGAGCGCACAGTTCGAAATCCACCGTCAGACGTTCCGGCCTGTGACATCGCCGGTCGGAGGATCGGCGCTATTTCAGCACACAAAGTTCGGTTACAGCCGTTCTCCCCTCACACGGCCGGTCACCCCGAAGCGATCGGCCGCAGCCGCCTGATGGCCGCGCACCCGGCACCTCCCGCCCGGCCCGAGCCCCGCAGGAGCGGCCGTTCCGTCCGGCTGCGCGCCACAAGGCCCGCCCCGCGCCGGGCCGGTAGGGCAGGCCGCGCCAGTAGGCCGCTAGGCCGGGATAGACCAGCCCAGGCGGCCGGGCGAGGGAGGAGCGCCCCGCCGGACCCCAGCGCGCTGCCCGGCCTCGGCCGGGGGCGGCATCCCGGCATCCCGGCATCCCGGCGGCCCTGGGCGCCCCCCACGTTCCCCGTCCCGGACCCACCTCCGCGGGGCCGAGCAGCGCAGCCTCCTCGCGCGGCGCCGGGCCTCAGAGAAGAGCGCGGGCCGCGCCTGCGCACTGCCTTCTGCGCCTGCGCCGCGCACGCGCGCTGAGCGCCGCGTCCGGACCGCGCGTGCGCCCACGGCGCTCACAGCCCGCCCGCCAAATGGCGGCCATCCCCCCCCAACACACACACAGACACACACATACACATATATACACACACACACACACACACATATATACACACACACACATATACACTCACACACACACACACTCACACAGAGCCCCGAGGCGAGGACGCGGTTACAGAAATAAATCCGTTTATTGCCGTCAGTTCTCGTACATCGCGCACAGCCGGCAGCGGGCGGCAGTAACGGGCGCTTTCCTCCCGGCCCTGCCGTGCTGCCGCGGGCTGCCCCCGCTCGGCTCCGCGCGGCCCGGCTGCAGGCGGGGCCCAACACGGCCCGGGTCAAACACCCAGCACGCGGCCCGCCGTGCTGAGGCGCTGCCCTGCCAGGCTCCGTGCAGGCGCTCAGAGGTCCCGGTGCTGTGAGGGCAGCACGGCCTGGGCCTGCACCGCCGGGCACCGCGTGACGCCGCAGCACCGCTGCTGTGCCAACTGAACGTGCCGACTGAACGTGCCAACTGATCGCCGCCCCACGAGTCCCCACATAAACAGCCGCCATCTGCCATCAGCCCGCAGGCGCCGTTAGGTGGCCATCTCCAGGAACTCCTCCAGGCTCCTCCTGATGTGCGGTGGCTGCGCTGCGGCGTGAGCCAGCAGCCTGGGGCCCATCTGTGCAAAAAGCGCTTTGGACAGTTTGGCTGTGGCCGCCCGGATGTTCCCTCCCGCTCCAGGCAGCGCGCCGCTGCTGGTCATGGTGCCCAGGAGGTGCCACAGCACAACTAGAACCTTCTGCTCCACAGCGTGAGGCTTCCGTGGGTACAGCTCCACTACGAGGTCTGCGAGAACAAGAGTGGTTAGTGAGCAGTGGCTGGGGACTATTACAACATGCAACTCAGCAGCGAGCCCCTGCTTTGGGTACTGAATGTCATCTTCTCACAGCAACTAATGAAGGAACGCTGCGCACAAAAGCTTGTCTGTTTTCACAGCACCATGAGTGGTCCAGGAACAGTTACGAGCTTTCCCTACAAACGTCCCTTTCATTCTCTCTCAGGCTTGAAGAATACGGCCTACAAGGAGAGACTGAAGGGACTGGGGCTGTTTGGGCTGGGGAAGAGGAGGCTGAGGGGAGACCTGACTGCTCTATTCCAGTACCTGGAAGGTGACTGCAGCAGAGCGGGGCTGCTCTCTTCTCACTGCTGACAGGATGAGGGGAAACGGCCTCAAGTTGCACCATAAGAGGTCTAGGTTGGGTATCAGGAAATGCTTCTTTACAGAAAGGGCTGTTAAGCACTGGAATGGGCTCCACGGGGAGGTGGTTGAGTCGCCATCCCTTTAAACACATTCGTGGTTAAAAACCGTTTGGATGTGGTGCTCAGGGCCACGACTGAGTGGAGGGCTGTTAGGGTAGGATGGTTGGGCTGTGCTTGGACTCGATCTTTAAGGCCTTTTCCAACCTGAGCAGTTCTATTACTACATAGAATCATCTTTTCTTTTGTCAGTACTAGCTTCAATGTGCATTACAAGGGGGTGAAGTTTGACAGCTGGTATATTGTTAATGCTCACAGTGCACTGTGGTAGATATGCAACCACCTCAACCTACAAGGAGTTTGCATAGTTAGGATGGTACACAAACAAGCGTGCAAATCAAAATGGCATCTCACCAGCAAGCTTTTCTGTGATGTCTTGTTTAGCTTTTCCATTCAGAAATTGGACTTTCGTGCAGAACGGCTGCAGGAGCAAATAGCTGTCTAAATTTAAAGAACAAAACATGTTAAGAATTGTAAACAAAATTACTGGAAATAAGCACATTAGAAAACAAACAAACAAACAGCAACTAAGAATCTTGCTTATGATGCTTTAAGTCCAAGAATAAAGGTAATTTATTAAAGGGAATATAACCATACAAGGATAATCTTAACAAGCCCTAATTCAGAGGGTCTGGTAAGATGTAGCATTTTCCTTTACTGAAAATAGTCATTTCTGCTCCAAAGCCAAAAGAGCTGAGGAACACAAACAGCTGTGCCATGTACAAATCCCCACGTCTGGTTCTTTGACCTGCTTAAGAGCTTCAGCATTCTGACACGCTGCCGGGTGGTGACAGACTTGCCATGCAAACATAACAAACCCACCTCCACAGTTAGGACAAGTCTAGCTATCTATTCCTGTATGGAAATAACTACACTGACTTGCATGCTTTAAAATGTGTGAGAGTAAAAGCAGGGATGTATTGAACAACACAATGACTGACTGGAAATGACTGGAAAGAACAACTCTTGGCCTTTAAACCATAATGCAATAAAAACTCCTCAAAAAGAAGAGAGAGCAGATTACCTAAGTGTTGACACAGAGCCTGAATAACATCTGTCGCAGCTGCGTAGATCCCTGGATTTTTGGAGTTCAGGTTGTTATCTACCATTGCAGGAACTAACATGTTGATAACTGGTGATAAATTGTCTTTCAGCAACGGAATCATCTTGTGCATCGTCTCCAAAGCAACCTGATTTACTTTGCTGTTGGAGTCATGTAAGCGAGACTTGAAAGCATCGAAGATCTGAAAAGGCATCCAAACAGCATCCATCGGAACCAATACGTACTTCAGGGGGACGTTACGTTGCCTGCTTGTTTTTACACTTCAGTTGTTCACCACAGCAAAAGACGGCTCTGATACGCAAATACTTGGGATTATTTTTGGAGCAAGTAAAGCAACACTCGCTGTTTATTTTCATGCTGTGCGTGCCCCAGCGGTACCCAACCCACTTGATCTGAATGTCAGGCCTTGCTCTACAATGTACTTGAAGCAGACCAGCCGTCTGTATCTTTCTGCACAGCTCCAATTTTTGCAAGCAATTATTTTTAATGAGACACAGCTCTAGTCGGCAAAAAGAACATCCAGTAGGATCTCTGAAATGTGTCTGACTTCTGTCTTCTATAGCACACAGTGACATGGTTGTCTTAATAACTAATAACCCCTACTATTAGAACCCCTACGCGTTACTACAAGATATCCAATAATCTAAATATGTTTGGGTTTTTTTTGCCTTTCAGAGGCGTTAGGAAAAGGAATCCTTCACAGGAACGCTCTGTCCGAACCTCTTACAGTTTGTTCACACTGTGTCTATCCTGCAGCTCCTGCATCCAGCCCATCATTCTACATTTCACCTCTTTACAAAAGCAATCGGATCTTAAGGATGTAAAAAACATTCCTAGTTAAGATGCCATGAATTTTCACAGCAGTATTTTATTGATTTACAGCACAGGCGTCGCATTGTTAAAGGTCAACCTCATTTTCACTCTATCAACTCACCAGTCACAACTGTTGGACATCACCACATCTTTCTCTCCCTTCCTCCTGGGAAGGACACTTACCCCAAGCTGTTATACTACAGTGACGACCCTTCCCCACTTTCTCCAAGATAAACAAAGCTAATAATGAAACTTGCAACTGCCTGCGACGATGTCTCACGCCTTGATTGATCCTTCCTGCTCTGCCTGTTACCTGTTCCTATTTGGTACCTTCTCAGCAGCAGCGTCAAAGACTGCACAGAGTATTCCAGAAACACTTCTCTAACTGCTGCCCAGGTGAAAGCTTCCAACTTCCTCCTCCTGCTTATTGCCTTTACTACCCTTGCAGCTTACATCTCTTAAGGCACACCTGACCCACCCCTCAGAGCCTCCCTGTTAACCAGACATTCTTATCGAAAGAAGAAATCGTGATTTTTAGCAGACAATTCTGTGATGGAATTTTAAAAGCCTTTGAGTTTGAAAGCTGTCACACACTCACCTTCACAATGTTCACTACAACAAAGTCCTGGTTGTTCTCTGTATCTGATAACAGTTGTTTAATTCCACTTATTCGATCGCGGAAGTCTTTTGCATTCAATAAACCTACAATGTCCTTAACGTATTCTTCACTTTCCAGGGAATTACGAGGACCTGCTTTTCTGACCTCACGTGCTTCTGCAGCCTCCCTGTGGAAAAGGAAGAACTTTTAGTCAGCAAATACATCAGCAAACTGAAACGAGTCTTTAGTCTTAAATGTTCCCTTTCTGTGTAAGGGCAAATACAGAAGCAAAAAGCAAATCTTATCAGGCCTGGAATTAATTACTCTGAATAGTAGGTGGTGCCTGATAGACGCCCTCAGCCCAGAGGAGTCTCAGACTCTATGAGCTCTGTATTCTCTGATACAGACATTCTGGCCTAGTTTGAGTCTCTTGTGCTTTTAAAATTCCATCACAGAATTGTGACCTTCTGTGAATTGTGAATTGAGCACCTTTCTGTGCTCCCTTCTCATCATGCGATTATTCTCCTAGAGATCAGTTACTAACAGCATAAACTACTCAGGACGATCCTTACCTGTCAGTGATGCTGAAAGCATCTCTGGAAGTAGACGATGACCTCGAATGTCCAACACTGCCGGTATGAGAACGTCTTCCTTTTGCTGAGGGTGTGTCTAAGGGCATCTCTCCCAAACCCTGCACAAAATGAAACGACTTATTAAGCTGGTTGGTAATTCTGCAGCACCAGAGACTCTTTAGAGGCAAGTCTTACAGCCATGCAAAGCACAGCAGCAAAGTACAGCGGGTCCAGTGTATCTGCAAGGATTAAAGGCATGGACAGGTCAGGTAACAATCACTGTATTAATCTGATTACCTGTCTTCATTTGAATACAGTCCTCCCATTCACTATAGATCCAATGTCTATAACTAAAAACTACTACTAAAGTTTGTGTTTCTCAGCTGTTACACAAGTTTTTCTACATACCTTTTGATGCAGATTGTTAACAAATTCCTTAATGTAAGGCAAATCCTTGGCTGGCACATACTTTTCAAGTGTTTTATCAAAATCAGGATGAGTCATCATGCAGAAAAGCATCTTTCGACCATAATACCTGCAGGGAAAAGACATGCCATACACATCAGTGAGCAGCCATCTGCACATTTAGACAAATGTACCTTCAAAATAGAGCAGTGCAAAAAGATTGCTGTCTATCTGCACATGTCACCAGGCTCCTTTCCACCTTCCTCCAGGGAAACTCTGGCCAGCAATCATCACCTGACCAACAAATGAGCACATGGAAGGCTGAGAACAGTCTTCCATTTCAGTGTTCAAGTACTGGCTGTATTTAGACAGGGTGGCCCAGCTCTGCTGGTCAGACAGCATGCATCCTGGAGCTCAGATTCCCATGGCCTGGGGAGGGCACATGGCAGAAGAGCACGTCCACTGATTCCCTCTCCTTCCTGCTGCTAGGTGGTAATTCAGGTAATTCCCATCACACATTATCTTAACAGCCATCTACCGCAGCAGAGCACCGTACACAGAGCTACGCAGACATTTCAGCCACCTCTAGTATGTTTTGCTTAATTACTGACTTCACTAACCTTGTTTGCTGTGAACTATCCAGTGCAAACCTGGTGATCGCAGGGAAAGTCCTGTCAGTGACACCTTTGGTTCCAGACAGCACCCACTCCGGTCCCACACGTTCTATAATATCTGCCATGTGCTGGGCTGTGCATCTTCTCACCGCTGTGTGCAGGTGGCTAAAGAGAACACGACTGCTTAGTAAGAGCTCATGACAGCAGCTAACTAACAGAACTTATATACCCTAGCAAACATGGCATACAACTACGCTCTATTATTCTTTAGCACAGCCTACAGCGAGCATACTGCTGATATGCAGGTACCTATTCTGGCTTTACAGAAAAGGCAGAGCCTGGCAGCTCCATTTAAAAGGATAGTCCATTGGGAGAAGTATCATCAAGCAGCATTTCATTCACTCAGAATCCCACACCACATGAACATAGAAGGGAAAAAGATGATGTCCTTTTTGTTAAGGACCATTGCAGCCCCTGCTCCTCCCGCGGGGCAGAACCCTGCACTCTTCAGGTGACTAAGGATGGTCATTTTGTCCCGTGAGAATTTATTTTCTGATTTCCCTACAGATGTTAGTGAAATCTTTAGGCAGGCTCACCACTACAGGCTCCTCCCATCAACTTCATGTGAAACAAGTCCCCACGTTCAGACAGAAATCCCCTATCATTTCTATTGCTTTAAAATTAAATAAAGCACTATTCTACCGACTCCTATAAGCCTTGCAGGAGCCTGTTTTCTGTAAGACAGAGGACTTTACGTCCTTATGCTGGTAAAAGCCAGAGAAAACTTGAATTAATGTTCAAACTTGTGCAGCAAACTCATCCTGCACACAAATCCTGCAGTACCCGCTGACCCCACATGCTCACAGTACGCAGCTCTGCAGATCTGGAGCCTTCCAGTCTTATTTTCATCACTGGGTTCTGAGGACAGTTTTAATGCACAGTGAATGAGGTGTTGCTATGGCCTGTTGTTCCAAAGGAACGCCGGGTTTAAGGGAAGGAGCTGAGAAGGAAGGACTTGCTATCCACACTACTGGCTTCCCTGGCTTCTCAGCCTGATGCAGCCATCCCGCGTCCTTCCTGAATGACTGCTCCTGTTTCAGAAGGATTTTGTACCATAAACATCACGGCCTCATTGGAGGTGAAGGTACCCCTAGATTCTATTGCACAAAGCACCTTCAGTTGGCACAGTGACAGCCAATGGGCTCTATTAAAGCTGAACATTTTGCAACTCCAGATGCAGCTCAGGCCAAGATCTATGAAGTAACGTGGCAGCCAGCATGCTGAGTTCTGTGCTAACACTGCTGTGGTCTGAGCTGCTTCCAGGCTACATAACTTAATACTAGAGTTCAGTACCTGCTGTCCTGTCTGTACAGGAGCCCCAGATCTCATGAGCTTGGGAGAAAGGAAACAGACACAACCTATCTCCTACAGTACGTGCTGGTGGGAAAATGACACCTATGAGGCTTAAAGACTAAGTAAAACCAAGCCTCTGTCCCTCACAAGTGCCTGCTGCTCATGCAGAACAGCAGGAAACTGTGTCCTGTGCATATCAGATCCTGCAAGTCAGCAATATTCATACACATAAGAAACGTGGTTTTACAATTTCTTGTTCTGGAAGCACGACTGTGACTCGGGAATCTGCTCAGCATGGTGAGCTTGCAGCAGTTATCCCATGTCTTTAGAGCAGTACCTCATAAAAGCAAACAAATGTTTCTCATTGCTCTTGATGGTAAAGCCAGAACCAGTTTTGTAGGGGTGAAGGCTCAGCACATAGGCCTACTCAGGGCTGCAAGTGTAATACGTGTGATCACAGTAGGCTTGAAGCAGGCTTAGCAGAAAGATGGGTACGTTTTGAAAAGGTCTTATGGATCCTACACACAATCATAGCTGTTAACCTGAATGGTGACATGGTGAATACAACAAACACACGGCTTGGATTCAGAAAATACATCCTTTCTGTAATCATGCCGTTGTGTCAAACAGTTCTTCCATTTTGCAGCGAAGATGCAGCCTGTTTTCCCTCCACATTTCCCCATGGGAAGGCAGTTACCATTACTGACTGCTACAGACCACAGAGATGCTAACTGCAGATGTGCCACACAGGCTTGGGTGCCAACGTGGTCAGAGTTTCCTGAACCCAGGATTAGAGAATGTGAAGCTCACGGTGCTACATCGGGGCTACACCTAGGACGTGCCGTGCACTAAATGCACACGGTGCTCCTTACTCAGAGCTCAAGTAATTCTGATGCCTTAAATGTCTGGAAGTGTCCCTGAGTTCACAGACTGAGGGGTCGGATCCCTGCTGATCCCATGGGGATCTGTGTGTGCGTTTGAATCTGCCACTGAAGACAGAGCTCACACTCAGCCTGTTCTGGTTGGCAGCACTGCTTAGCCAAGGACAGCTGAAGAAGGGATGGAGTACTGAAGGGAGTAAAAACTGGACCATATTACATGGCTCCTGAGCTAAAGCAATGCACAATGACTGCCCGCTGCTGCTCTTCAGTTCTCCCAAACGACTACATGCAGACACATTTCTTACATAATCTCAATGCTAAGGCAGATATTTGCCTTTCAGTTTGAAGTTCAAATAACTGAAGTACGGTTCTCATTGGCTTTCAGCAGACAGAATCTGTACATTCCAAAGCAACCAGCTTCCCCAGAAACAAAGCAAGAAACAAAGTATTCTGAATCAAAACTAACTGTTACGAGTTCTAGCTATGCAGCAAACCTACGGACTGATTTATAATGGGGCATCTGAGATATTCAGTGGAAAGGATAGGTTACAAGGAATTCATATCTAAGCGATGACGTAGAAGCAGATTAAATACAAGCAGGTGTAAAGCTAACATAGTGAAACACCTAATGGCTCTGTTAGGTCTTGATAGTGCAGGAAATGAGGATATAAAAGAACAGAACAGCATACTTAACAGGTAGGGTGAGAGACAAGAATGTGACTTCTGCTACAGATTGGAGTGAGCTAGAGATCAGAACCACAAACCACGGAACCAGAAATGGAAGCTTGTCATATCTGAGGGAGTCAAGAAAATAAAGGCCGTCACCACTGTAAAGGAAATTAAAGGCAGACACAGAAAGACTATTAAGCAGCAACAAATAGAGAACAACATGAAATCAGCCAGGATGATCGCAGCCAGAGAACTGGAAGTTGTCATCATTTTTCTAAAGAGAAAGCAATGCTGAAGAACTGAAAAAGACGCTTTTCGCTGCAGAATGAATGGCAATGAGAACTGCTCTGTGAGCTGCTTCAGGCAAAGCAAACCAGCAGTTTCCTAAGAACATTCTATTAACGTTGAATAAAATGACTGAAATCTTGCAAAACCACCAGAAACCACCAGCTCCAAAGTCAGCCGCCCGCTCCGTAGGTAACGCAGCAAAAGGAAGGGGTTACATTTGACATTTATGCCAACAAACGGCGCCCTGGGCAGAAGCTTTGCACAGCTGACTTATTGTATTTTCCATTCTCTGCCTGCTATATTGTGATATTTCTCTAATGATTATATTTGATATACTTAATCTATTGGTAAGTTAGTTCTTTATAAAGTCTTTGTAAGAATTACCTTTGCCCTCCATTTATAAGAGAACAAAGTGCACGTGCTGGAGTCACATTATTAACCATAGCCTTCAGTGCTTTGTCTACCTCTTCCCTTATAAATGTGTTGGATTCCCCAGCTTTGTGCAAAAGGACTTTTACTGTATTATCTAGTTCTTGATCCATGCTCTTTCTCAGGTAGGTGAACAAATCCCCTAAACAGACCACAGCAGCTCGAGAAACACCTGAGCGTAAATTCTTGACCTGCACACAGGAAAAACCCAAACAAACAATGAATAATGTTTATAAAATAAATGTAAAATAAGAAAAGCTTCACGTTTCCCTTTCTAAGCAACTTCAAAAGCAACTGAGAAATAACATTTCTAACTCGATTCACAACGTGTGAGAATTAAAACACATGCACTCAAAAACGTTATCAAGTTACGCTGTAAATCTTTTCAGCCTTTTAACAAAAGAAATAAACTGTTGGTATCTAATGCATGAGCTTCTCTGCTGAACTATAAACTCATCCTCGTGAGGCAGAGGAAAACTAATCATAGCTGAACATTGCATTTCACTCCAGCGTATCTCACAGCTATAAAAGACACGGATTTATATACACACACAGTCAGTGAAATATTCTGCTATTAAAATTTAACCTCTTGAGCCACAGCCAAACTCGTTTCATGGAGCTTCC
This sequence comes from Excalfactoria chinensis, assembly GCF_039878825.1. Lineage (NCBI taxonomy): Eukaryota > Metazoa > Chordata > Aves > Galliformes > Phasianidae > Excalfactoria > Excalfactoria chinensis. Next base: position 840,633 of record NC_092829.1, on the reverse strand, counting down.
CAGTCAGAACAGCTGTGTGGTACGCAGACAAGCACCGAATGAAGTTCAGCCCTTCAATCTTCTTCTCCCTGTGCAAAGAGAACATTTAAATTCAAAACCCTCGCCAACGTCTCACAAAAGAAATGAAAGCAGAATGACGGAAACCAAAGAGCAAACAAGATACACTGCAGAATAAGGCAGGGATGCACAACATGGAAAATTCTTCTGAGGTGAGTTGTCCCTTTAATGCGGCAGTAGGGCTATTTTAACGTACTCATCTCTCTGAGTTCTGCCCGCTGCTCACAGTGGTGGCAATTAGAGGAGTACTTTCCCCCTAGAATTGAGAAGAGGAACAGCGCTGCAGCCCCCTCGTGCCAGTCAGAGAATTGGTGAAGCTCCATATTTCACAAGGAATGACAAGAAGGGATTCTAAACGTTTCTGAAAGCCTGAATACGAGGCCTTCGCTTACAGCGTTTGAGTTACAGTCATTCACCTCGTATAGTCATAGAATCCTTGAAGCTGGAAGAGCCCTTCAAAGGCCACCCAGACCAGCTGCCCCGCAATGAGCAGGGACAGCACAGCTCCTCCAGGAGTTAACAGCAGCTTAATTCCGATTTGAATTAATAAAACAAAATTCTTCTCACCCATCACTTGTCATCCTTTCTTGCATTTGATGTTGTCATCACCTGGCAGTGCTTTTAAAGGCAAGTTATCAAAAAGAAAGCCTTACACAGTGCAGCGGGTTGCGGATAAGGACTCTGCACATACCAGTCGTCATCAGCCAGGAGTGCCAGAGCTTCTGTCAGGGCTGCCTCTGGTTTTGCAAAGGGCTCTAGTTCAGATGGATCCATTACTTCAGGGCTGTGCGTGACCGACGGGGTCCGGTCCTTATAGCGCCCTCGAAGCCCAAGAGGAATTTCATCTGAAAAGTCAGGAGGCCATCAAACGCACTGAGCAACGGGAAGAGAACAATTCATCCACGGGTAGAAAACACACCTCCAGCTTTTTGTATTTAGATTGCTGCCACAAGGGGACCAGGTTTTCAAAGAGACAGTTTTCCCTTGCACAACATCCATCATCCAGGAGATGTGAATCAGTTATTTTGTACATAACCATCCGTTCAAAAAGTCCCAAACACAAATGTAGCATCTTTCAGGTAAAAGCTGATGCACAACGTGCCAAGACCAACAGAGCAAAACTTACAAGTCCCCTGAGAAACTCTAGAGCTTTGACTGCCACCAATGGGAGCCTGTTTGAAGAGGCTTCTGCTGCGTATTTTGAAGGCATCACAGTGACGAGATGTTCCCAGACATGTTTTTCTGGGAAGGGGTTGCAAGAATCTGTTTGCCGGTAATACCTTGTAATACCTTGTAATACCTTGTAATACCTTGTAATACCCTGTAATACCTTGCATCACTGAAGTTGCTGGGCTAAGAAAAAAACCCTCTCACGTTGCAAACACCTTCCTACCAAAGTTTAGAAGCAAATCATTTCCAAGGAGAGTGATGAGCTCTGATCTTCACAACCAGCACCACCAGCACAATAACCTCCCAAAGGCTCCCAGGCAATCCATTGCACAAACAAGTCCTACTAAACAAACTGAGCTCTGGAAATGCCTCACTGCACATACCCAAATATTTTATCAGTCCTTATATGTCATTTAATGCAAGAGCTCACCAGAATCCAGCAGGGCTGAACGTTTTGTCTTCTTCAAACTGGATGTTCTTCTTAGCGAAGGATTCGGGGCAACATTTTCTAATGACAGTGATGCTCTTCTTGATGGTGCCAATATATCCCCATCGAGATTTAACTCTACAGAACAAATGTCACAATGACAACCACAGCAGATCAGCAAAAGGAAAAAACTGCTTCCAATCCTCCTCTGTTTTTGAGATCTTTATAGACTACAGTATTCCAAATGTTTCTGCAAGTGCCTCACTCTGCACTACTCACATTCTAATGCAAATGAGTAAAGAATAACCTGCGGTTTAGCATTCCTTCCAGTGATACCTTCTGTCACACCATTTTTAGTAACTATCACAGGATTTTAACTTCCACTTCCGCAGTGTTTAACAGCACATGAGCAGTTTAACACAAAACCAGTGCTCACTGTCAGTTGCTGCGCTCTCGGGTTCATTCAGGTTCAGTCTTTCCCAAGGACTTCTTTCCTTTTCTTCAAGGCCTTTGACTTCCTGATATTCTTTGTGACTTTGTTCTCTTCTTTCCTTTTTCTTCTGCCTCATCTTATCCTGGGCAGATTTTGACATGGTCACTTTTACCTACAGAAAGTAACGAGCCCATTGTGATACAAAATCTGACAGAAAGCACAAAGCTACCCAACAAGCCTAAGGTTTCTAAGTCTGCCATCTCTCTGTCAGCCTTGTGCTGTTCCCTAAAATCTAAGTCACCAGAGCACAATCTGGAGTAACTGCTCATCATTCATCCAGGACAGCAAATACAGCTCAGAGCCTCGCTCCAGCCCCAGCACAGCCTTGAAAATGAGTCTCAAGGTCCAATGCTGAACTAACAGCAAACGTTAGTGGAGCTCTAAGCACTCCACAGTGCTTTAAAAGATCCTCATTCTTTTAATCTAAAACGTCAGAGGATCACACAAACACTTCATGTAGTTCACTTAATTTGGTACCATCAATACTGGTAATTGGTGTTGCTTGCAATAGCCTGTGTGAGGTGCAAACACAAGCTCCCTCCAGACCATGCCAAGAAGATCAAATTTATTTGCTATGTTGCCAGCAATCAACAGTGACCCCACGCTGCTGCCTGATTTAAACTACATGGACACTGCAGTAAGTTGCATTACACAGACACATAACCCAATCTTTATCTAACAACTGTTAAAGAAATAACGCTGAATAATAAGGAAGTAGTTATAGGTCTGGTGCAACACCCTGCAAACATCAGAAGAAAATGACCGAGCCCTGATTGTCATTTACAAAATACGCAGTCAGTGCAGCAATGCACACACAGCCAACCACACACTCACAAATGCATCGCTTTGTTAATCCAGCTTCAGTCTTCACCTCACAATGGAACCCCACAAATGACTGCAATGAGAGGATCTGCATTCTGTTGCAAGTTACCTGAGCTATGTGTAATCAAAATCCTGTCTACCACAACACAGGGTATTCTGCTGTATTCACACATACTAAAACAGGAAGTGAGACAATATAATAGTCCTGAGATTGTACCTCTTTCTCCTTTCCAACATGGCAGTGAGAAGCACTGCTGTGCTGGATGCTTCTCCTGCAGACCCCCGGCGATGGCTCAGGCTCCTGCACAGACTGTTCATCTCCATTCTCTACACACGTCACCGTCTGGCTCTGTGTTTGTGCAGGAGGAGGACTTGCAAACACCCCTGGAAGGCACGTTGTGTCACACCCTTACCAAAGTGTTTATTCCATTCAGCAGAACTCAGCAAAAAACAAGGCAAAACAAAATTAATTCCAGAAGACAAAAGCTGTCGAACCACGAGCAGCAATTTCCAGCCCAGGTAATCCTACCTCATGCCACCAGGCAGGAGGGATGCCCACAGGCTGAGGGCGGGCTGGGCTACAAGCACAAACCAACCTTCATAGTCTGCAGCCATTTTCTTGTTAGAACGGAACACCACCAGCATAACTGCAGAACCTTCAGGCACGGCTCTATTTTCATTTAAACTGCAGACTGTTTAAAATCTACAATGTCTTAAGGATCTGTTTCTCCTCCTGCCTCTTTACAAGAGTATACTTTCCACCACTTCAAAAACACGAGATGTGGGAGCTACGTTAGTTCTCTTAATACCTTTACCAACGATTTCAACTGCATCTTCAGACAGCACACTGGGTGAAACGGAACCTGGGCTGCTCAGCTGCTGGGAGCTACACGCCAACACTGCAGCAGAGAAGAGAACACAAAATCACCCACTGCACACCAGGAAGGCGCTCACCCCTCCATACATCTCTTATTCTTCCCAAGTATCACCATACACCGACATTCCAATTTATGACTTTCATGTATTGACTTATTTTCAAGCTACTGACACTCGCAGGCTTTGCCAAACATCAGTACCTTAAGATGATGGAAAAGCACGTATGAGAAAAGATCGCTGCCAAAGGATAGGAAAGACAACCAACTTTTGTTAAAGGAGGTTTAAACTTCTTACATCAAATGGGTTCACTGAAACCCCGCTGCAGCAGATCACATCTGACTGACTGTAAGTGCAAAAATGGCTATTAATGGTTCTTAACTAATCCAGCACTGTGGCATCACCAACCAGCAGCCCAGGCTGCCCAGAGCCACATCCAGCCTCGAAGTGGCTGCTTGCATTAAGAAAAGACTGGAATTCTCTGAAGTGAAATCAAAAAGTAATGGGATTAAGTTACAACAAGGGGAATTCAGGATCAGTGTGAGAAAAAAAACTTCAGTCCATTTTGGTTAAACAACAAACTGACTGTCAGGAATTCTCCAGGTCCCGCTGTGGAAGCTGGGAGCGTTCCGAGCTCTGACCTGTGAGATGGGCCATGGCCAGGCAGCAGGGGAAGTAAAAGACTTTCCACCAGTTGGCTGCACAGCTGTTAGGTTGACCTTATCCATAAAGCAGAGGCAGCCCTCCACAGGAGGTCCAGCACTGCGCATTCCTACCAAGCAGCCGGCTCAGTAAGCAAGACAAATGTGCTGCTCGTTATCTTACGCTGAAGGTTAACTTCTCACAGAAGATCTTTTCATATAAGGAATGCAAAAATCATTAACCACAGTATGTATCGCTGTATGCAATGTTTGCTTTCTGACTTCAGCTGTTAGTTGACAAACCTATTTTCTACTTTATCCTGAAAAAGAGGAAAACAGCTTCATCTAAAACAAGGAGCATTAACCTCAGTTACAGAAAAAAGCCCGTCAGTGTTGGTTGTGACAAGGATGGATCGACTGGGATGGCAAATTCAGGCCTGTACGATGCCCCCCAGTCTGAATCACACCACACTTGTAACCTTGGTGGAAAAATGCACAGCTGCTGAGCTGTGGGGGGCTGCAGCACGGAGTCTCTGGGCAGAAAGAACAGAAGGATTTCAGGAGCACGGCTCCCACTCGTCTGTTCTCTACGGAAACATCTTCTAACTGAACCCAAGTTGATTCAATATACATAATCATAAGCAATTGATTTCTGCCCATGACAGAAACCCGCAGTTTCCTGTAGTAGCATCACTGCACTTCAATCTCCTACCAGGAAATTAGCTGCCTGCAACCTTCTGACCCTTCTTACTCTTCCCTGCTGGAACCCAATGAATTTGCAAGTAATACACTTATGAATTTTGAAGTGGACGTACTCACAGGCAGCATTTCCATTAACACCATTTATCCTGACACAGAAAGGAGGAGATCCTTGAGCCTCTCCTTGCCTGCTGTTCCACAGCATAACCTCAACTTGACCACATACAGTCTAGCAATTACCTCGTCTTAAGTGCTCAAGGGACACAAATTCATTGAACAATCAGGAACACGCAAAGTGAAATCAACTGACTCTTCTATCACGTTGCTGAGGCAGGGAATGCATTCATAAGCACGGTGAAATACCTGGGCTTGAGTTATGTTCTGCCACATTCGCATCTCCGCTCCTCACTGAAGAGATTCTTGCAGGCTGTGCTTTACTTCCCAGCAGGGGAAACGTGTCTGACCTGTCACAATACAAAAGACATTTCAGAAATACAATTCTATGCCAGTCAGAGCCGAACTAAATAACTAACTAAATAACTAACTAAATAACTAACTAAATAACTAACTAAATAACGCTTCCCAGCAAAGACATCAAGAGATTCCAGTTTCTGCTCCCGAATGTGCCCAGTAAGCAAACATTTCCTGAATACTTCTACCAGAGCTCATGTTGAGTGGAAAACGAAAATGAATTCAGTAGAAATAACTTGGTGAGCAGGACCATTGTGAAGTACAGCATAAAGACGACCCTTAAGGGTCAGCCTTACACTACTGGGAACATAGATTCAAAAAGCTAAGGAATCATTTGGCCTAGAGGACTGATGCTGCTGGCTCCAATCTGGCAAGGAGGGCAAATGACAGGGAACAAAACCACCACCCTGTGGCTATCAGGAATGAGCTGTTTGCAGCTCTTTTTCTAGCAGACAGATGTTCAATGTGTTTGAATACCAAAGACTCTAAAAGCAAATACACAGAAGCAGCCCACCATCTGGTTGCCCAACTGCCCTGATTTTAGGGTCAGACAATGCAGGCAAGCTTGCACCTGAACTAACTGCAAGTTCTCTGAACATTCCAAGGCTCTTTAAGCCCTTGGGATATAGTCTGTCATGTCTGCAAGTTCAGCCTTCCTGCCAGAAGTCACTTCTTTGTTACCAGCTCAGCATTCCAGAACTCTGCATGCTGTAAAACATTAATTTGTGTGCCACGCAAAAATGGAAACGGCACGTTGGCCAGGATGCGGACTCCATCAGAGGCGTTCTGGCCAATACCTGACTTGGAAGCACATCACACGCAGCAGGTTGTAACCCTGACATTTCAGGTATTCCAGCATTATCACATGTTATTTTAAAAGCTGTGATCCAGCAGTAACACACACAGAGAGGGTATGTACACATAGATGAGTTTGGAGACTGTTTCGGAATCATTTCAGTCCCCTTTCACCCTCAATAGCCTTTCTTATGTATATCTCCTCTTTTCTCTCCTATTCTACTAAGATAAAAGGTCTCTTCAGAACAGCGCCAGAAGTGACTTTATCATGGGCTCCTGGGGCAGAAAAGGAGATTCTGTACTGCAGAATTTGTAATATTTCACAAAAGACATTTTCATTTCTTTAAAACAGGTTATGAAATGGAAGCAGCTCACGATTTGCAATGATAAGTTTCACCTACGTTGTTTGCCTTTCATTGCAAAAACAGCCCAACCAATAAACCCCAAAAACATGCCCACATCAACATCCAGGCAAGCAAACTTTAGCCATCCTCTGAACCCATGCTCCCTCGCACTCATATACTGAACTGCTACGGTTCACATCACTCCTGTGACAGCCTGAAGTCTTAAAACATTTACTGCCACTGCCAATACTTTACACCAACTGTGCTGTGTTACTGTGACTGCACCACGGGACTCGCACCACTTAAAAACCAACACAAACTAGAATATCATTAACCAGCAATGGTACAAAGTGATGTTTTTTCAGGTTGGGAAATAATTCCCAGATAAAAATCAAGTTATTAAGCATAGCAGCTTCCTTGAAAAGATGAATCAGAGATTCCAACCCTGTTAATATTTAACTAACACCAGCAAGGACTGTGTGAGACACTCTCAGAGCAGAGTCAACATGTAAGTTCTACTCACATTACTCTCATTCTCTGATGGACTGTGGATACAGGTGAGGTCAGAGACTCCTGGCTGTGAGCTCTGCTTTCACTACAGGAGCTTGGGGAGGAAGCATGAGAAGGGGCATCTGCAGACTGACTGAGCTTGAGAGCAGAATCAGGACTGTCAAGTTCTGAAAAGTTACTGCTCAGCTTTGCCCTCTTCTTAGCTGCGCTGTTTCGTAGAGATCTGAGTGAACTCTGCATCTAAACAGGATTGGAAAATAAAAGAAGACCATGTTTTAATGACTGCAAAGGAAAAAAGCATAAGAAATTATGACTGTCAATTCAATAGCAGCTCAGGGCTTGTGGCACTGATTCTTCCCTTGCCTGTTCAGTACCTCAAAGTACTTCCAGTAATGAATACAGGATGGAAGAAGACTGCAAAGATAGCCATAAGGTTCTACAGCTCTTAGAAGCCTGGGGACGAAGGGCAGAATTTGAGAGTGGAACAATTTCTATCAATTGTGACAGAATTAAGAACAAATGCATGGGGAAAGACGGCACACAACAAAACCATCCAGAATACCAACACTTGTCATGTAATTAGCACTGCTTCGGACAAGGTGGACACAGCTGACCACCTCTGGAAGCAATCTGTCACAGCTCTGTGGCATCTGACTACGTTCCAGGTTGGTGCAGAGCAATTCAGGCTGTTGAGCAGCAGAGGCAGCACCAGGATCCCTCACCAGCAGCAGGCACAGCATTAGGGACAGGCACAAGCACCCCCCAAACAGAGCAGAAGCCTAATGTCAAATGTGGCATCACTCTGATCCAGTTTCACACCCGTTTCTCTCATTTATACAATGAAAAAACAACTGAATTCTAAGAGAGCTGGGAAGTGCTGAGTACCACAGACAGCCTGCTTCAGTGGACCTGGGAGGCTAAGGAAGCTTAGAGTCCAAAGCACCCTTCATCAATGAAGTTAGGAGTGATTTGTTTTAAAATGAGTGATCATTATTTTAAAGCTGATGTGAAATTCACAGTGAAGCCTCAATACCAAAAGAATTTGCACAAAGGGCTGCTGTTCTGTCTCAGTGCCACAGTAACTGAAAACCTCAGCGCTGAGAAGAAAAGTGAGATTAAGATGCCTGGAAGAAGCGCAGTGAGTGTACTCCAGAATCTACATTTAAGGCTTTACCTGGCTTCTGCCAGACACCCAATGGTACCTCACTGAAGATCCACTGCACTGATGACAGTGTCAAACAGTTTGAGTCAGAAACACGTATTATTTTCTGTCTTATAATCCATCAATTGGAGAAGCGTGTCGAATCACACATAGACAAACCTCTTCGTGGTCCACCTCCTCGTCATCAACACTCAGCTCTGACAGATCAGCTGCAAGCTTCCTGCCCGCTTCATTCATCCAGGCGTCCTCACACTGCTCGGCTCTCCCCTGCGCCTTGCTGGGCAGTGGGCTGGCGAGGCGTGGGATGGGGGGCACAGGCCTGCTGCTCCCAGCCAGCCCCCGGCGGGACGCTGGGTGTCTCAACAAGGTGGGCTTCAGCTGCAGAGGAGAATGCTTCTCCTGCAAGTTCTGCCCTGGATAAGACAGAGCCAGATGTCAGTCCTTTGGAGAGACAACAAAGTTATCCTGAAGAAACAGAGTAACATAAAATGCTGAAGATACAGAGAAAATCATCCAGAGATTAACAGACACCTTCAAGACAAAAGTTTTCTGTACATTCAAAGGACAGACGGCTTCCGAAGAGTTAATTCAGAAACCTTCTATGTATGTGCAGAAATGAGAGTCTCAGTGAAGATGAAACTCAGAACAAACTGCTTTTAAACAGTGCAAAATAATATGTGGAAACTGTAGTTTTGCTTAAAGGAAGCACGCTTCATGAGTGGGGGGGCATCAATTTAAGCTCAACAGATACTGAAGTCATTTTAACCTACCAGAAGACTGCCTGTACTAAGCACTCAAAAGAAACCAGGTAAACTGCTTACATAATTGTAACTACATAAGCTTACAGATCTTTCAAGGTTAACAGGATGTATGTGTGAGGTCTCCAGAGACAGAAATCAGAGCACAAAGAGCAGCCTGTGCCATTAGCTGTCAGTGTAAATTGGGATGGAACAAGCACAGATTCCACCCACTGGAGAGGTGGCTTTTTGTAAACAGAATTTAAAGAGCTTTCCTAAGTGCTGGAAATCTGACATGCAGGTTCCCAACTGCAAATAAAGAGGTAAAATGGCAAAATACATCGAGCAGAACTTCTTTGTACCTGCATCGTTTGGAGCGTTGGAAGTAACAACTTTCTTCAGAAGTGCTACATTTTGGGGTCTGATTTTTAGTTTGATGGTGAGCTTCCTGCTGATAACATCCCCAATAAGAAAAGCAGAGCCACTGCGTGTTATCTTTTATCCCATATATGTATATGTATATATGGGATATATATATGACATGGTTGAAACGTGTCAGTATTTAAATGTACTGATATACAAAGATGATACTTTTAAAAAGAAGCCTCCAGTGAGATGAGCTGTGAAACTCTCACACTTACAGACAGAGCCCTGCGTGACTCCCTGTTTACCTGGCAATGTAAGTTTTCTGCCTGCTCCTTGTAGTCACTTCAAAAGCCAATGTGAAATCAGTTCTCGGTATACTAACAGCACTCCTACCTGCACCGTCTCTTGGCTTTTGAGAACTCGGTTTGTGCAGCCCTTCAAAGCTTTTAAGAGGCCAGGAGTTGGAGAAGCTCATGGTGTTCTCTTGGGGCTTCTTCGGGGACTCAGCTGGAGAGGAGAGGCGCTTGGGGCTGCTCCCAGGTGATGCCAGGGGATAGGAGGGCAGGATGAAGGCCCCCTGGTTTGCAGCAGTGCCTTGTGAGGATGACGTATGTTCTGCTTGACTGCAAACACCTTGCTGGGTCTTGCTGGAAAAATTCAGGCTGGCACAAACTAAACAAAGTAAAAGAGCACTATTTGTGGTAATTACCCTCTGTGACAGCTATTAAAACAACAATCTGTAAGGAAATAACACACTCTCTGCACAGTAAAAATTAAAGGGTGGCATTTGACCCAACTGATTGCAGGCAGATCTGCTAACTTCATTTGGCAAACTGTGTTCTCCCTCACAATATCCATTCCCTCTCTGCGTTTGGTCAACCAAGCCTAAGCCTAAGCTGTTTGGCAGGCATGTTTATAAAGAATTACACTTCAAAGAGAAGAATCGTTCAAGCAGATTGATAGGGAAAATGGTAAAGTTCTCAACCAATATGCTACTCATGTATCCCATGTATAGCCCTGAACCATGACCCGTGTAGGGGTGGTAGACTATTGTGAGATTATAAACTGTAGAGTTAGACGATAATAGTGCTGACATTGTTATTCAGTAGTTAATAAGTTGATGACCACGAGACAGATGGAACGGACCGGTCTAGCTCGGATAGCTCGGATGAAAGAAGAGAATGAAGTTTTGGATAAGTTCAAAAGAGGAATAACACGTGAAGCATGAAGTCTGGCTCAAGCTAAGGACCTAAGATGGAACACAGCGTTGAAAAGAAGAACTGAAGATATGTTAATTAGTCTCGAGAATGGATAACATAAGTGATGTAATGTTTTTCTGATCATATAAATATAGGACCTTTGTAAAGCTTGGATGTCATTCACTAGGAGTGACCCAAGCTCTGTGTGTTTGTTGCACTGAGCCTGTTAATAAAATCAACCCTAGAGCACCCACGAGTTCGAGTCTCGCCTGGTTCCATTCTGCAACAGTTTGGCACCCCAGATGGGACTCTAGGCGTTGATTGTGGTAAGTGCCTTAATTTTTGGATTATATCCGGAAGAAGTGCATCCACTCTTTTAAAGGTTCAAGTCCTGTTATCTGGGGTTTGAGTCCCTGGGTCCTATTTTCCGGGGTTCAAGTCCCTGGGTTCTATTTTCTGGGGTTCGAGTCCCTGCATTACAGAGTGGCTGCAGTTCTTACTGGACTTTGGAATTCTGTTTGGAGAATAATGATGGAGGGATCACCATCTATACCGAAGGGTTCACCCTTAGAGGAAATTTTGTGTAACTGGGGTAAGATTGAGGGTACTTCAGGATTAAATAGGAAGCGAGTGATCACTCTGTGTCAGGACGACTGGCCATTATTAACCTGGGTTTGTGGGGCTGGTCCCGACGAAGTATGGCCACCTGAAGGGACGTTTGATGATAAACGTCTCGCTACCATGCGGCGAATACTCCAAGATAGAAATCTTTATCAAATGGATTATTTATATGTGTGGATAAACTGGGCTGATAAAAGGAGTCAGATTAAGCTGCGGAAGGCTACTAGTAAAACCGAATTATTAGCATATTTTGATGATGAAAAAGATGGAAATGGTGAAGAGGTGGGACAGTATCCAATGACTACTGAATTTCATTCTAATCTGAGGGCTGGTCCTGATACCGGACCTGATGTACCGCCTCTATTAGCAGCAGCAGTACATCAACCCTGGAAACCAGGAGATTTGATGCTATGGAAAGAGAAAATGCTGCGCCTACAGGAGGATGCGGAAAAATGTGCTAAGATGTTGTCTAGTATTTTCAGAGATTATAAACCTAATTGGGAGGACACACAGACTCTCCTACAGGAACTATTTACTGTAGAAGAGAGAGAGAGGATCATGGCTAAGGATAGAGAGTTATCAAATACTAATCCAGGAAGACCTGTATGGCCCATAGCCGATCCGAGATGGAATATTACTATTCAGGACGAGCTTCAGGCTTGGAGAACAGCTACACAGGGTTTGATAGAGGCTGTACGCCAGTGTGTCGAGCGAGTTACTAATTGGTCCAAAGTACAGGAATGTCAGCAACGGTTGGATGAACATCCTAGTGATTATTGGCACAGACTCCGTTCTGTTTTACTTAAGTATGGGGGTATGACAGAACAGACTTTTCAGGAGCCACTTGCGATTAGTGTATTTGTAAATCAGGCTGCACCCGATATTAATAAGTATTTTAAGAAATATATGCCAGGATGGCAGGCAGAGGGGCTGCAAAAAACATTATCTGTAGCCACTTTTGTATACAATGGGCGAGATCAAGAGAGACGGGAGAAAATGCGACAAGACGAGGAGCGGAAGCGACAAGAACGAGAGAAACAGACTGAGAGGAAACGTGAGAGGCAGGAAAAACAAGAAGATATGGCCTTTTTGGCAGCCACAATCGCTCGGTCGACTCAACAGAATAGGTGGCAAAATGCTAGAGGCAGAGGTAGAGGAAATCGGGGAAGGAGACGAGGATTTCCACCCCAAATTGGTGGAGAAGTTGAATGTTATTGGTGTGGAAATTTGGGGCATATGCAGCGAGAATGCCCCCTCAGACCTCAACCTTCTCTAACCCCCCAGCGTTATCCGGTGGCAGACGCATCTGGGCCTCGTATAGATTCAGGAGTGGGAGGCTTGAGACAAACTGATCCGCAATAACAGGAAGATGGCTGTCACTCTGAGTCCGGAAGGTCATGTAATCGCAGAAGTAGATGGGCTAGAAGTTACATTCTTAGTAGATACAGGAGCAACTTTAAGTTTGTTAAATTTCAATTTGCCTGAAAAATCAATAGAAACTGTTACTATTAAGGGAGTTTTAGGGGTAGAAGAGAAATACTTGAGTAAACCACTACCCGTGACTTTGTCAGGACGGATAACATGGGCACAGTTTGTTATTTCACACACTTCTCCAATATCCCTATTAGGAAGGGATGTCCTCCGAGAACTAGGAACTAAATTAGATTTAAATTCGAAAGGGATGAAGCTGTACTTTTTGGGGAATGTACCAGCTGTAGAAAGGGAACAGAAACAGAAAATTGAAATTCCAGACGACTTACAGGACATACCCTCTGGTTTGTGGAGTCATAGTAGTGAGGATATAGGATTTTTGAAACCTGCAAAACCAGTGGTAATCAAGACAAAAGCTGGACCACCCCCTCAATTAAACAGTACCCGATTGCAACAGAAGCATTACCCAGTCTATAGAAACAAATTCAGTATTTTATTGATGAAGGGATATTGAGACCCATTATTAGTCCATATAATACTCCTATTTTGCCTGTTTCGAAAAATAGGAGGGATGAGGACAGGATCCCTGAATATTGTTTCGTACAAGATTTAAGGGCAATTAATGAACATGTGGAAGCCCTACATCCAGTAGTTCCTGACCCTTCACTAATATTAACTGAGATACCAGAATGGTCCAGGTGGAATACTGCAATGGATCTGACGGGAGCTTTCTTTAGTATACCTATTGCTGAGGAAAGCCAAGAGATCTTTGCTGTCACATGGGAAGGGAAGCCGTTGACATGGACTCAATTATCTCAAGGGTTTACGAGTTCGCCGACTTTATTCTCACAGATTTTGAAAGATGATTTAAAGGATGTTATTTTACGTCAAAAATCGGTGTTGGTTCAATATGTTGATGATTTACTTATTGCTAGTGCAACAAAAGAAGCCTGCATAGAAGACACAAAGTATCTGTGTAATAAATTGTATGAGAAAGGACATAAAGTCTCCCTTTCCAAATTGCAGTTTTGTAAGCCTGAGGTATTTAGGGTATGTATTAGCTTCAGGGTTAAGGAAAATTGATCCAGAACGAATTAATGCTATACAAGCAGTACCAAGACCAATCATGAACAAACAGATGAGGGCATTTCTAGGACAGGCTGGATTTTGCCGACCGTGGATTATAGGGTATAGTGAACTTGTTAAACCTTTACAAGAAGCTACTAATGATCACGCCATCCAACCTATACCATGGACTGATGAAATGCAGCAAGCTTTCCAGGCTATTAAACAGGTGCTGTTTTCAGCCCTGGCTTTGGGACTGCCCGACTATGGTAAGCCGTTTACCTTGTATGTTACCGAATCAAGAGGAATTGCAAAAGGGGTTTTAGTTCAAAAGTTTGGACCTTAGGAGCAGCCTGTGGCCTATTACTCACAGTCATTAGATCCTGCTGTGAGGGGAACTCCCTATTGCATTCGGGCTGTGGCTGCAGCGGCTGAACTCACCAAAAAAGTCCGAACCATCGTCTTGGGACATCCCCTGGTTGTAAAAGTTCCACATGAAGTACAAATTTTGCTTAAAAAGTATGCAGAAAAATCCCTTTCTCCACAGCGCACTCAACGCTATGAAGTCATTCTGCTCCTGGCTGATAATATCTCCTTAGAACGATCAAAACCTTTGAATCCAGCCACCTTACTTGCTGATTCAACTGGAGAACAAAATAAACACGATTGTGTGCAGGTGATTCACTCAGTCTCATGACCAAGAGAAGAATTAAAAGATGAACCATTAACAGAGCCTGAGCTGAATTTGTTCACTGATGGTTCTAGCTATTTCATTGCAGGAAAGCGCTACACTGGATTCGCTGTAACAACTGAGCTGACTGTTCTACTAGCAGAATCTCTCCCAGGTGGGTTGGGAGCACAAGGAGCAGAACTTATTGCGCTCTGCAGAGTGGCACAATTAGCACGAGGCAAGAAGGTAAATATTTACACGGACTCAAAGTATGCCTTCGGAATTTGTCATGCTATTGGCATGCTCTGGAGAGAGCGAGGCTTTCTGACCTCGGCAGGAAGAACAATAGCTCACGGTGAGCTAATACATGACCTGTTATTGGCTATACAAGAACCGCGGGAGATTGTTGTAGTTTACATACCTGCACACAGTCCTAAAAAACATGCGTTAGCAAAGGGAAACCAACTTGCAGATGCAGCAGCTAGAACAGCTGCTGTGCACCCTAATTTTAGTGTTCCTATTGTGACTGTACAAACTACACCAGTGCTATCGGACCCTAAGACGCTTTATGCAGAGATGAATAAGGAGGAACCGGAGGTGTGGATGCGTATGGGAGCGGTTCAAAAAGATGGGATTTGGATGATTGGGGATAAACCTATGTTACCGCATAAATATTTGTTAACCTTGGTAAGGTGGTATCATGATAGAAGGCGGTCTGGGAAATACTGCAAATCAGATTGATCGTTTGTGGATAGCACTGGGAGTATATGCGACAGCAAGACGAATTGCTGCAGGATGTGAAATATGTCAAAAGTATGGGATAACCAGACCCAGGATGGAAGAAGGGAAGAAACCACAAGCCGAATATCCTTTTCAGAAACTTCAAATTGACTTTGCTGAAATGCCACCAGTATTGGGATTTAGATATATGTTAGTTATTGTGGACCATTTGTCCGGCTGGGTGGAAGCATTTCCTACTTGAAAGAATGATACAAAAACTATGATTAAAATTCTGTTACGAGACTTAATTCCAAGGTACGGAGTCCCAGAAGAAATAGACTCAGATAGGGGAACACATTTTGTTTCCTCAATGATGGCCGAATTGTCAAAGACACTGGGAATTACTATGGCAGCACATACACTTTATCATCCACAGTCATCGGGAAAGGTAGAGAGAATGAATAGGACCATTAAAGATAGATTAGGCAAAGTAATGTCACATACAGGATTCAAATGGCCAGACGCATTACCTTTAGTCTTATGGGATTTGAGAACATCCCCTAGAGAGCCTCTAAAAATTAGTCCAGCTGAGGTTTTATTTGGGAGAGTAGTGGTAGTACCAGGAACGTATGTCTCAGCAAAAACTGCACTTTTGGAAGGGGAAAAGAATATTACTCAATATTTGTTGTATTTACAAGATTCTTTTAAGCGAATTCAGCAATATGCATATAGTTGTCAAGGGTTACCAAGAGATGTTAAAGTACATGATATTATCCCGGGAGACTTGGTAATGATGAAAGTGTTTAAGCGGAAACATAAAATGGAGCCCAAATGGGAGGGGCCCTATTGTGTGTTGTTAATTGTTGTGATTGTTGTGATTGTTATTGTTTATGTATTAATACAATGCTGCAAGCGAATGGGATCTGCTATAGCTGTAAAGGCACCGCCACCTAAGACAGTTTATGATAGATATCAATAAAATACTTGGGAAAGTAGTACTTAGAAAAGGGGGGACTGATAGGGAAAATGGTAAAGTTCTCAACCAATATGCTACTCATGTATCCCCTGTATAGCCCTGAACCATGACCCATGTAGGGGTAGTAGACTATTGTGAGATTATAAACAGCAGAGTTAGACGATAATAGTGCTGACACTGTTATTCAGTAGTTAATAAGTTGATGACCACGAGACAGATGGAACGGACCGGTCTAGCTCGGATGAAAGAAGAGAATGAAGTTTTTGAGAAGTTCAAGAGGAATAACACGTGAAGCATGAAGTCTGGCTCAAGCTAAGGACCTAAGATGGAACACAGCATGAAAAGAAGAACTGAAGATATGTTAATTAGTCTCAAGAATGGATAACGTAAGTGATGTAATGTTTTTCTGATCATATAAATATAGGACCTTTGTAAAGCTTGGATGTCATTCACTAGGAGTGACCCAAGCTCTGTGTGTTTGTTGCACTGAGCCTGTTAATAAAATCAACCCTAGAGCACCCACTAGTTCGAGTCTCGCCTGGTTCCTTTCTGCAACACAGATTGAACACAGCTCTGTTGTTTGCTGTTCTGCATTCCAAGTCTGCACTGCACAGCACGGACAGACAACTTTCAAACTTCAGTGACACAAAAATACAAATACAGCACAAACGTTTTGAGTGATACTTCCTTGAAAAAAACATTCAGACACTGTTTTCTCCTAGAAACCAGTAGAACAAAAATGGAAAGACTCTGAATAGGGACAGAACAACATATCCCAGTTGTTATTTCTTCAGTCAGCATAGAGAAAGCGAGACACTTTCCAAGTAACACACCGTGCCCTACGATACAGCTAAAATCCATATACCTTTGTCTTGCTGGCAGCTATTCAATCCCAAAAGCTGTAAGGCAGAGTCCACACTGCCACTCTTCCCACGCGTCTGTGTGCATCCAAGCGCTCCACATCTCCCTGAAATATGTGGCTGATGAGAACCCACAGCACCTTTCAAAAGGAAAGCACAATTAATAAGAGAAATACTTAACGGATGGCATCTAACAAAAATGTATATGATATTTAATAACAAATGAAGACACTGTGATTTTGTATAGACCAACCAGTCTCTATGAGATAAATACAAGAGTTTCTAAGCAACCTCCTAATCCTCCTCATAGGCACAAGCTGGAGAAACGCCTGGCTGCTCTCCCAGGGCACCCCCCCCACCCTGAGAGCATGAGGGGCTCACAAAGAACCCACGATAGAGCAATCAGCTGTTCAAATACATGACAAGAGAAGGAAGACCACACCTTCAAACCCCCAAACACAGCCAGTTTCTTTACAGCAATACCACTCTCAGCCTGTGAGGAAACTCTGCGTTCCACACATGTCAGCACCCCCCAGAGAATGCACAGCAGACAGCACTGCCAAGGGGAGAGAACAAGGCAGGCATGGTCTTGCCCAGCCTCTTTGTGCGCTTCTTGGCTACCCAAACACAAACCACTAAGCTGACACTGTTAGCATAAATTAAATGCAGTCCTACACCTAAAACCTTTAATGGCGCTGGTTTTCAAAAACATGACACTTTTCCTCCTTTAAACAACCTCTGAAGCTCCCTCTTCAGACAGCTCGCTACCCGAGCTGGTCAGACAAGTTAAAAATAAAGGAGGCAACACACAAATCTAGATGAGATGTGAACTGATCCAGACTTGTGAAGAGTCCATCATATGTAAATATGACCACCCCAACATGTTGTCCAGTTCGTGGTTTAGGATTTCATATCCTGCAGTCACTAACACCTGATTCTTGGGAAGCGCCGTTCTAGTCAACCAGCTGTTCCTGCTCAGGAGTCTGTAATATTCTGTGTCTCCTTCATCTGCAATTCAAATTCTATTTCACAGTGTAAATCTCTGGCTGCATGACTCTGCTGCCATTCTGAAGGGCACTTCTTCTCTTTGGAGAGTCAGCAGGAAGATGTGTAACACAGAATCACAGAATGCATTGGGTTGGAAGGGACCTCAAGGATCATGAAGCTCCAACCCCCATCACAGGCAGGGCCACCAACCTCCACACTGAATTCCAGCCCAGGCTGCCCAGGGCCCCATCCAACCTGGCCTTGAACACCTCCAGGGATGGACGGGGCATCCACAGCCTCTCTGGGCAGCTGTTCCAGCACCTCACCGCTCTCACAGTAAAGAACTTCCCCCTGACATCCAACCTCAATCTGCCCTTCTTCAACTTCAATCCATTTCCCCTTGTCCTGCTGGTATCTGCCCTCTCAAACAGTTGACTCCCCTCCTGTTTATAGGCTCCCTTTAGGTACTGAAAGGCTGGTGTGATACACCTGCTCACATAAGCACACTAATACCGTTTGAACTCACTGTGAAGTATGGTGGCACTATTTGCAATAAAGGCAGACCCATAAGCTCTGATGGAGCTATTAAATCTGGTGGATGTGTGTGTGTACAGCAGGGCTGGAGAATAGGGCCAGGTGCTGAGATGGTGTGACTGCCCTGAGGAAAAGGGGCTGCACGTCACCCTGTGCCTGTTCTGCAGCTCCGTGCTGTGCATGACACCCCAGAGCAAAACCAACAGCTGCAGGCAATAAACCATACTCACTTCAGTTCAGGTCAGTATCAACCTGTCTGCAAATGGCAGATGAGATGCGTACTCACATTAGTACTCACCAGCACAAAGGGAAGAATGCTCAGAATTAAAATCTACACTATTCTGAAATGAATTTCTTGATGGTCTTCTTCTACTAAAAAGCAACTCATCGCTGCCTGGAGCTCCTTGAGGGGACTGCAGCCTTGGAGAATGGACAGACTCTCTTGGTGAAGAGATCTGCAGGAGAAAGGAACACAAAGAAACAAAGGTGTGTGTGAGCAGGCTGCTCTCTCACAGTACTGCATGCTGCCCACGAGCCCCCACTGCCCCCTCACCTGCCAACACAGCGCTGGAAGCTCCTCTGCTAACCACAAGCAGTGGAGCTGCAGCCACAAAGCATCCTGACCCACAGCTTACCTGCCCAGCTACTCCCAGATTGCGGGTACTGGAGGACTCGTACCTAGGAGAAAGCAGCTGTGGGTTTCCCATTCTCACTCCCACAAGTTAACATCACATGTTCAAGAAAAAATGGAAAGAAAAAGTTGTGCTATTCATCATTTTTTAGATTTAAATACTAACGTTTTGACTTATGCATGTGAAATCTTTAACTAGACAGTGGCTATTTGAGCTGTGAAAACAGCTTGCTTCAGATGGAGTCCAAAGGCTGTGCGT
Source organism: Excalfactoria chinensis (assembly GCF_039878825.1). Taxonomy (NCBI): domain Eukaryota; kingdom Metazoa; phylum Chordata; class Aves; order Galliformes; family Phasianidae; genus Excalfactoria; species Excalfactoria chinensis. The sequence goes on along the minus strand of NC_092829.1, from coordinate 821,113 downwards.
TGCACTATCAACACCCTGCAATGAGAACCAGCTGCAGGACAGCTTGGAACGATACACTCAGCAATGGAGAGGGGCCCCCAGGTCCCTTCAAGGGGCAGAATCCCAACACAAGAGACATATATAAGCCAAAAGAAACTAAATCTCCAAGCCCTATGAAGAGACTCCCCTTGAAAAACTAAACTCATGCTTTCACATCCCCCAGCTCTAACTGCTCACTGTGGCCATGCTCCTCCCTTACAAGGCACACAGTAACTCACACACATCCCTGCTGACAACAAGCACAGAAGCGAAGCAGCCATTTGGATGCAGCCCCGTGTGGGAGCTGGGCTGCTCATGCAGGGCAAAATCTCATCTGCAGCTCTGTAAGCAAAGCCACTGCAATGCTCAAAAGTTGAAAACTGGATATCAAAATCTTCCTCCCTGAAAGACAGTTTCAGTGCAGCACTGCACTTTATAATTGGGTTTTAGAGATCAGATTCTCGCTTGAAATGGTTTGCTGCCTAAAAGCTTGGTTTAAAGTTGGCAGTGAAGGAAAACTTAAGGAGCTGAGATACTGAGATCGGTCCAGATCCCCTCCTTAATGGCAGACAGCAGGAGGAGCCCAGCAGGCATGAGATGCTTTAGTAAGACTGGAGTAGAGAACATGAAACTTTGGGAAGAAAAAGAAACAGATTCTGGTGACAGGACACAGACTGAGGACAATCCTTCAATCACTGTGACGGCAACATCAGGCGTCCTGAAGGATGCTGGTTCTACTTTAACATGAGAGACAGCAGCCAAGTGTGCAGAGCGATCTGCTTCAGGTTGTTACAGGTGAGGGCAAAGGAGAACTCAGCATCCACAGAACCACAGAATCACTCCAGTTAGAAAAGACCTCCAAGATCATCAGGTCCAATTCCCACTCCTGCAGGCAGGAGTTTAACAGCATTTTAATCTGCCGGCCTGGACACAGGTGCATTACTTGCACAAAGTACCAATGCCTTTCCATGCACACAAGCCAGTATACGCAGAAAGAACAAACAACATGACGCTGAAGTGCCTGTACAGCTTTGCTCAGGAGTTCCAATTCCAGCTTCAAGAATAAAAGCTGTCCGTACTCTTGTACACAAATTGTAATTACAGAGTATAAATTTCCCATACATGGGCATGCAGGGCAGTGGCAAATAAAGCAAACCTAAGGCCACCAGAGTTTTCATTGCAGCAGACGACAGATCCCGGAGAAGGGAACCCTCAGAGCTTTCATTCTGACTTTATTTCCAGCGCAGCAGAGCCCAGCAGAAGTCAGAGCACTGCTGACCAGCCCAGGGGCACTGTGCTGCCATGGCCCCTGCATGCACAGCAACTGCATGGGGCCGGGCCAGCAGCCACCAGCAACACCCACCTGGGGCAAACACTGAGCACAGCACAAGTACAGAACGGCAGTTCAGCATCCTTGAAAAACCACAGCTCATTTCCCGGCACTGACACCCCAAGGAAGAATCCCACACACACTGTCAAACTGTGAGTTATGTGAAAACAGCTCAAGTGCAGCGTACAGCATAGTTCAGCTTCAGGAGAATGTTCCAATGCTGCTGCAGCCAAGGGCACAGCTTCCAGCAGCAGGTGCGGTAACCCACAGCACGTATGTTCTGCAGGGGAAAGCAGAAGATAGCTTTAATTATCTGGGCACGTTGTGCATTCCACACAGCACCCCCTGCTTGCAGCATCACAGGGACACCTGGCTACCAACATCAGTGGGGAGCTGCCAGCACACACCAGCATCTGTTGTGCCCTCAGGAGGGCAAAAGTGTTTTTGTGGCCCAAATTGCAATGAGAGTTTCTGCCCTGACAGCTTCCTTCATCTGCAGTTATGAAAGATTACAGTTAAAAAGGGAACAGGGGAATTCACTGCCCGAGCAGCGTTCTTCAGCTGATTCACATAACCTCCCAGGAGCAGCAGGACATGCCAGGACACTATTTGAGGAGGCAACACATTTGGTTACAGCAGGTTAACTTCAGTTACTTAAAGGCAGCACCCAGAGGATTCACAGCCTGTGGCGAGTCCCACAGAGAAGAGCACAAACATTTCCTTTGGAATGGCCTGGTTTCATTCTGAAGGGAATGAATTACTCTCTCCTAAGGAACCAGAGCAGACTTAATGCATCAATGTTTGCAAAAAAAGCGTGCTGACTTCAGCAAATTCAGACTCTTTCTCCATCGAATTTACAGATAACACCGAACATCACAAGGCCAGAAGCAGGACCCTGCTGAAATACAAAGGAAAGGAATTCATGGGATTAGACACTTGATTACCAGCACATGAAAGCACTCCACTGGTGCTGCCACAAAGCTGCAGAATCCCAGCAGGCAGCGCCCCATTAACACAGTGGGTCCAGCACTCCCATTGCAAAGCCTGTGCTGCCTGCAGAGCAGGGCACACTCGCTGCTGTGTTCAGGCAGGCGTGTGCAGCTGCCAGCAAGAAACACACAACTACGCCTCGTGACGAAGCCAGGCTTTGCTCTCAGAAAGAGAAATGGGAGGCTGGGGTTCTGTGAGCAGCCATTAAATGGTAAGCCTCACGTTCTGACATGGAAAGCACTGAGCTGTGAAATCAAGCAATTGAACCACAGGATGCTCACTGTCAGAAATAACAAGAGCTATGGAGTAAACGAGGCTGGCATCCATGTTTTATTTAATGCCTTTTTAACAGCTGTGTGCTGTTTCCCCCAGGAGTGCCACGCTCTGTCAGTGCACCCAGAGCACAGCGCAGCCCTGCTGCCAGCTGTTGGCACAGCCACCAGTGCTGCCATGCAGTCCAACACGTGGGGCTGTGCTGGTAGCAGCCCACAGTCACACTGTCTGTCTGAATACCACCAGCATCGCTGACAGCTCTGGGTTGACAGATGGGTACGGCACAGACAGGCTTTCCAAGCTCCTCAGAGGTTACAGAGCAGCATTCCATCAGCAAACCAATTAACATCACTGGCAGGCTGTGAAGCCCTGGAGGCAGCGTGCTTTATCTTCCCACTGCCAGTACTGCTAACCCAGTTAACCCACGCACTGACCTCAGCCCTTATCTGATCAGCACAGTCTAGACGTGGCCTTGGACCATCGCTGTGCAACATGACCCTACAAATACCAGTTAAAAAAAAGAACTGTAGAGACTCATTTCATGCATCCTTTCAGCCACAGAACGACTCCAGAAGTTAACTTTTAAACAAACTCATCTCAAAGGAATGTTTGAATTAATAATTAATTCTTTTACATTTACACAAACAAGGCAACTATGCAAATGTCATGCATGATATATCTTAGTAAAAGAGGGCAGCTATGAAGTGACACAGGGCTGCCCTTCTTTCTCCTCACATCTTGACTGTTAATGCCCCAAGGTGAAGGGCTTTACTTAAATACTTTATGGCAGCCTCTTCCAGGTAACAAGGAATGTCTTCAGTACAAGAAGTGCCCAAGTTCAATAGTACCCGTGTGTCTGAAGAGAGAACACAGCTCACCTGCTTGCAGGGAAGATATCTACGTGCCGTGGGATGAAAGTAATTTTGTGCCATGCATGAAACCAAACAAGCACCACCAAGAGGCCAGCAAACACTGCACTGCAAATCAGAAAGGCAGAGAAAGAGATGGGCAGCCCTGTCCTATTCTGTAGACACATTTACCAGTAGATTGATGAACAAAGAGAAGGTGAAGGCAGGGGAGGCACTAAGTCATCAACCCACTGTGAACAGATAAAAATCTAATTAACTGAACCTCTGAGTTTACACTTCCATTACAGTGACAGGGATCCAACCAACGGAACTCAAAGATGTCTTGCAAACAGCTCCTCATCCTAAACGAAGTCCCTGGCCACAAAGGCAGCTCTCCAGACTCAACTGGTGGCACACTCTCTATTGACAACAGGGCTGCTTAAGCAACTGCTGCACTAGCAAAGTAAGTGTCAAAAGTGGCAACTTCCAAATTCTATCAAACATGACATCAAGTGTCATTACTTACCTGCACGTCAGCACAAAGCTGTGTGGAGAGGAGTTACACTTCAATGCAAAATGAATGCCGGTTATTTGGAGGTTTCTGGTTATTCAGGTGCTGTGCAAGTAAGAGTGCAAAGGGCAACTAACGTACCTCCTTTTGCAAAGGGCAACAGATGAAGTCTTCAATTCTGACACCTCAAAGTTTGTGATCTGCTTTCTACCAACTTTGATATGTAAGAAAACAAAATGGAAGTGAGAAGCAAACAGACCGAGCTGGAAAGCAGAGGGAAGAGATGTGAACACAGGCTGGATGTGGCTCTGGGCAGCCTGGTCTGTTGGTTAGAGACATAGCAGGAGGTTGAAACGAGATGAGCATCGTGGTCTTTTTCAACCCAGGCCATCCTATGATTCTATGATTGTAACAAAGAGCATCTGTAGGAGGCGCAGGATGACTTGGAAATAAGTCATTAGATGCAAAAAAAATGACTTATTTCTACAAAGCAATAAACACAGAACATGACAAACAGTATTTCTCCCTGTAGAATATTCTTGTTGCCACCTACATTATACCACAGCAGTGAAAGCAAAGCGAGAGTGGTTAAATTCACAGCTTGAGTCCCCTGTTCAAAATAATGCTTTTACCAAATAAAGGCTGAAACCCATTCAGGTCTAATTCTGCAAAAATAGATGGCAGAAATATATTTGGCATTAGACGCAAGGACATAAAAATAGAGATGATTCCAAAAGGAAAGCGGTAATTTTAGGCTGAAGTACTCGCATAACTGAGGAAGGAAAGAAGAGGAAAGAAGAAAAATTATAATTGCAAAGAGATCTGTGGGCACACAGACAAGTTTGTGCCGAGTGGTTGCCAGAGGAAGGAAACGGATCCACAGACCCTTCTGTTTTCTGCCAGTAGGTGCTCTGTGCAGGAGGAAACCCACATCTCCCACCCCACAGTGTCTGGGATAGTCCACCTTGGAGAGCTAAGCAATTCCCTCCCCACACACACACACACACCTCCAATCCTTTGCACTGAGATTAGTTTTCACCCCAGTATTGTGGGATGGCATTTGCAGCCACAATTTTCACACTACACCTATAAAAAAGCACAGAGCATAACAGGCTTCCTTGGAGCAGAGCCAAGGATGTTGCCTACTAAAAGCAGTACCTCAGCACCCCGACTTACAGCCACAAAGCTGTGGCTGCCTTCCCAGGTTACATTTCAGTCCACACCACTCCTAAATGCGTTTTACACATGCAACAAAACAGAAACCAGGAATTAATTGTTTGCCTCCCTCCTTCCAGAGGTGGAAACTTTGGGCATTTCTCCTCATTTACGGCGAGAAATCAAACCACATGAGCAGAGAAGTTAAACAAAAAGCCAGCAGCACCTCCCCAGGGCCCAGCTGTCAGCTTGGGCAGGAGCGGTTCCCACTGCAGCCACAGCCAGGAGGGCAGCCACATGTTTTGTGTACATGTGGATGCAGGAAGACACACCAACTCCCTCCAGATTTTTACAGTGCAAAAATGCTAGCTCACATTCCTTTTATAAGGACTTCATTAAATCCCAGCCTTCACAAAGCAGCCTTGTCTATCATTACTCCTGATCTCAATCAGTACAGGAACCAGTTACAAAGCAATTATGAATTAAATTCTGAATCACAGAATCATAAGATAACTCAAGTTGGAAAAGACCTTAAAGAGCAACAAGTCCAACCACGACCCAACCATCCTACCAACCTCCAACAACAGCTCAACCATGTCCCCGAGCACCACATCCAAACGGTTTGCAAACGCATCCAGAGATGGTGACTCAACCACCTCCCTGGGCAGCCCATCCCAGTGCTTAACAACCCCTTCTGTAAAGAAGTGGTTCCTGAACACCTAAATATGATGAAGGAAATATGAATATGAATATTAGGTGAAGGAAACACCTAAATATGGCAAGGAAATCTATGCCACAGTTTTCCATTTTCTAAGAAGAGTTCAGGTAATTCCAGAGTAACTCATTCACTGAGGATCAAGTAATGCTACATTAACCTCCCCAGCACACACTCCAGGTCTCATGGTACCAAAATCAGATGTCACATACAGAGCTGCTGAGAAACTAAAACGGACCCAAACAATTCTTCCAAGGTCCCTTCCATTTGCAGACATCGATATGGTCACTAAACACTGCAGTCCAAACATGGGTCAAGCAGAATCATTATTTCAGCCTCACCTATGTTCTCCTGGTCGAATCACTATGAGGAATATGTGGAACACGAGTCACATACACACATGGCAGCCCACAGACTTCACTACAGGTGCACAGAATCTCCCTAGCCAGTCAGTCAGGGATCACCAGGGCGGGATGTTGGAAGCACACAGTGAGCACAGCACATCTCAGCAGTAAGATTTCCTACGCACATTCAGTTGTCTGTTTTGTCCTGGTGTTAAATCTGACACTTGGAGCACTCAGATCGGGTGTCCCAAGTCAACGTACAAGTCAGTCCACAGAGAACCTTGTGCACACATCAGCAGCACGAGCCTCACCTCAGAAATACCCGTTGTTTTGCAAACCTATGGAAACTTTCCCACCCTCTTACAGAACACCCCCTTAGAAAAAGCAGCCTGGAGGGCCAGCAGCACGTACCTGCTCCACAACCTTAGCGAAAGGCACATCTCCTGCTCCACCTTCCCCGTCTCCGCCGCGCTCACATTCCCAGGGCAGTTTGTTCTTCCCTTTCCCAGCACTCAGGACTCGTCGTGCCGTCACACCGGGTGAGCCGGAGCTCCGCGCAGCATCTCCAGGGAGGGACCCCCAGCTCTGCGCACTCTGCGTCCTGCCGCCAGCCAGCAGCCATTCGGTGTCGGCGCCGTGCGGCACCCCGCAGCCCTGAGAGCACGAAGGCAGCGGCAGCGCGTACTCCACCGTGCCGTGCTCGCCCAGCCGGGGAAGGCTCTTCCTGGCCAGCCTGGCCTGCACCGCGTGCATCACACCGTCCCCGTCGTCCTCCAGTTCCACCGCGTCCACCGCCTCGAAGAGAAGGCCGCTCTTCCCGGGCCCCATGGCCGACGCCAACAAGGCGAAAGCTTCCAGGGCGGCGTGCCGCACTCTGCGCTTGCCGTCCAGCAGCGCCGGGGCGAGGCCGAAAGCCAGGCGGTCCAGGTCCAGCTCCCGGCCGGGGAAGGCGAGCAGCGCGGCGATGCAGGCGACCACCACCTCCTCGCGCACGCGGGCGTTGCGGTGCCGCAGGTGCTCCCCCCGCAGCAGCAGGCCCAGCACGCGCCGCGGCCCCGCCGCCTCCATCAGGCGCCGCAGCAGCCGGTGGCAGCGCTGCCGCAGGGCCGCCCGCGGGTCCCCCAGCCCTTTGGCCGCGGCCGCCACCAGCGGGCCCAGGAAGGCGAGCAGCCGGCCGCCCAGGCGCAGGGCCAGCAGCCGCGCGGCCTCCAGGGCGCCCAGCACCACCGCGAAGTTGGCGTCGTCCAGCAGCGCGCACAGCAGCCCCAGCAGCCCCAGCAGCGCCGGGGCGGGCGCCGAGGCCACCGCGGCCGGACTGAGGGCCGCCAACAGCCGCTGCAGCTCCTCCACCGCCCGCGTGCGGCCGCCGTGATCCTCCTGGTCCAGCAGCCGCCCGCGCAGCTCGGCGGGGAGCAGCCCGAGGCCCGGCCGTTCCGCGGGGCCGCCGCCGCCTTCCGGCTCCTCGGGGCCGCCCGGCTGCCAGGCCAGGCCGCGGGACGGCTCTCCGGGCACCGGACCTCCGCGCCGCCTCCCAGCCGGCCGCTCGGGGCCGTCCCCCGCCGCTCCGAGCTCGGGGCCCGGCGGCGGCTCCATGGCGATGGCGGGCGGCGGGGCCGGGCCCAGAGCCGCGGCCATGGGCGGCGGGAACCGAACCGCCCCCGGCAACGCCGCGCGACACAACAACGCCGTCGCCAGGGCCCGGCCCGGCCCGCGCCGCGCATGCGCGGAACCGACCGCGACCCCGCGCGGCGGGGGGGGGGAGCGCTCCTGTGCGGCACCGCCGCGGGGAAAGCGGAGGGAAGCGTGAGGCCGCACCGGGAACTTCGTCCGCACAATGACGGTGTCGCGGAGGTCGCGTGGCGGGATGCGGGAACACGGCGCAAAAACGGCGCTGAAACGGCGCTTCGCCGCAGCTCCGTTCCCCGCACCCCCCGGCCCCGCGCTGTGGTACGGCCCGGCCCGGCCCGCCGCACTGCGCGTGCGCGACGTTGCGTGAGGCGGCGGCGCCCGGAAGTGACGCGTGCGGCCGCCGGGCACTGCTGTGCCACAGGGAGCGAGGCCGCGGCCCGCGCAGCGCGTCCGCAGGTCAGTGCGGGGATGGACGGGACGGTCTCGGTTCTCGGTCTCGTTGCGCTCTGGGACGGGCGGTGCCGTGGTGGGCGGGGCTGTCCGCGTCGAGGCCGGCTGGGGCTTCCCGCAGCCCGGCCTGAGTGCTGGGAGCCGCCTGCCGCACGGGCCTTCCTTTACGCTTCTTGTCAGCCGGTGCCGTCGGTGCCCCGCTGCGGGACGGCCCGGCGCTCCGGTACGGCGGGGCGGGGCGGGCGGGCAGCGCAGCGCGGTCAGACGGGGCGGGCAGCGGCGGGCTTCCATGCGGCGGGACGGTGCGCGGCTGTAAGTAACGCCGTGTCGGCTCCCTGCTGAGCTGGTCCGCTCCGTTTCCTCGTGCTGTCGCCGTGCTGGCGGCGTTCCGTGCTCCTGTACAAGCGATCCGAGCGCGGACACAAAGGGGCGTTTGCTGCTGCTGGGCAGCTCTCTAGAAACGTTGTGTTGCAAAAATGCTGCTGCATAGAAAACGCTGTTATAGGGAGCATCACCTTCCACAGGTATCCCCACATGGCTTTGTTTGAGATGTGTGCTTGAGGCTGACAGGTGGCCGCGGAGCTCTTTGCCAACCTTCCTGATGGCTCCGTGTTTATTCTGTGCAGCGTAGATGCATAATAAGAGGTGAGCTCCCTCCCATCCCTGAGCAGAGCACAGCTCTCCTGTCTGCCGCACAGCCTTCATTCTGTCAGCTCTGCTGTTACATTCTGCATTTAGAAACTGGCAGTTAATTTGACTCTTTCACATGAAGCAGCTCATAAGTGGGCTGGTCGCAAATGAGGTGCCAGTTAAGGAGATGATGAACTTCTTAATAACGAGTGAAGGAAATGCGCTTTGGAAGCTTGTGTAGTCATCTAGTGAATAAAAGAATTCAATCAGCTTTTCAGTTCAGGAGTTGGATGGCAGGGATGTTCCCGCAGAACAATGGCGATGTTCCCCAGCTGTGCTGCATGTCAATGTATTGACACCCTCCACCCTCTCACCGCTGTAACAATTCAGTGAATAAGAACTGAGGAGCTCCTGCAGCTCTCAGTGGTGGGCAGCAGCACTTGAATGTTAATGAAGCTGGAATTAGAGCAGGTATCATGGTGATCGTGGGGCTGTCAGGTGTCACAGTGGAAAGGAAAACTTCAAGGAATGAGTGCTTGGGGGCTGGGTGAGCTGTGGGTGGCAGCTTCCTTCTCTCTGCCCTCCCTGTGCCCACAGCCTGGGAAGAGTTGGAGGCAGTGGCAGAGCTCAGGGTGCTTTGGACTCCCCCGGCAGTTGTGTGGGCTGGGCTGCAGAGCGCTTATCCTTGTTCCGCTTCTTAGAATCCTACAATCATTGAGTTTGGAAAAGACCACCAAAATCTGAGTCCACCCCACCACTGACTGGGTCGCTCAGTGCCACAACTCCACGGCTCTTCTCGCCTTTGGGAACCAGTGTCCCCACTGCTCCCAGCACAGCCTGTGCCAGTGCATTGCTGTTCTTTCAGAGAAGAAATGTTTCCTAATATCCAACCTGAACCTTTCGTGGTGCAACATGGAGCCATCACCTCTCATCCTTTTACTGTTACCTGGGAGCAGAGGCCGACCCCCACCTCACCACCACCTCTTTTCAGAGCGTTGTAGAAAGCAATGAGGTGTCCCTGGAGCCTGCTCTTCACAGCCACTTTTCACAAGACCTGTGCAAAGGCACGTCAGACTTTGTTGTCCTCCTTTGCTGGTGCTTGGGACCCTGACATAACCTCAGCAGAGCAGCAAAGTCCCCCTTGGGGTGAGGTGAGGGTCTCCCTTCTGCTGTGCTCCCCTGCCCATTCAGAGCGCAGCAGGCCCTGCTCATGCACACTGTTTCCTGCAGTCCAGTGTCCCACAGCCTGTGACTTTTTTTCTCTGCTTTGTGACAAGGAGGGGCTGTTATGGTCTGTGTGGAGCAGGGGCTGTGGGGCTGCGTGCCTCCTGAGCATGGAGCGTTATGCAGCACTGCTTGGGGTGAGATGCAGCTGGGATGGCATGAGGCAAGGAGCACGAGCTAGCTTAGCAAGTTTTAACTTTGTCTCAAATAAGCCAGTTCTTTATTTCACAGAACCATAGGGGCTGGAAGTGACCTCTGGAGCTCTGCCAGTCCAGTCCCCCTACAGCAGTTGCACACAGATTGTGCAAGTGGGTTTGGATACCTCCAGATAGTGAGACTCCCGCACCACTCGGGGTAGCTGTCCCAGGGCTCTGCCACCTTCACAGCACAGAGTTCTTCCTCATGACCATATGGAACTCCCTGGGATCCAGTCTGTGCCCAATGCGCCTTGTTTTGGTGCTGGGCACTATGGAACAGAGCCCAGCCCCAGCCCTCAATTCCATGCTGCAGATATGGATCAGCGCTGCTCAGATCCCGTCAGCCTTTTCTCCTCCAGGTGCACAGCCCTGGGGCTCACTATTTTATTCTGATCTCTGTGCTGTTCTCTTGAATATGTGATGTAGAACTCCTTCATGCATTCAAAGTTTGCATTTTATTCCAAAAGGAAAAAAACGTTTGTGTATTTTTCAATAAATGGTTAATATGGCATACACTGTTAATAAGTGCTTGTCCTGAGTTTAATGTGTATCTATAAGCATAGAGCACGAGGGCCTGAGAGGTAAATTGCAATGTAATACACTAATTTAGATAAAAACATAAAAGGAAAAGTAATTTTTAAATGTTACATGTGGCACGTCTATGTGATATGAGTAATAAAACAGCTGAGAATGAAACCCTGAGTAATGCCTCAAAAATTCTGTTTGTCACAGATGGACCAGTCGTCTCCAACCTACATGCTTGCCAACCTAACCCACTTGCATTCTGAGCAGCTTCTGCAAGGCTTGAATCTCCTTCGCCAGCATCACGAGCTGTGTGACATTATCCTTAGAGTTGGCGATGTCAAGATCCATGCCCACAAAGTGGTGCTCGCCAGCATCAGTCCATACTTCAAAGCCATGTTCACCGGGAACCTTTCTGAGAAGGAAAATTCAGAGGTAGAGTTTCAGTGTGTTGACGAAGCAGCCCTACAGGCCATTGTGGAGTATGCCTACACAGGAACTGTGTTCATCTCACAGGACACCGTGGAGTCGCTTCTTCCCGCTGCAAACCTTCTCCAAGTCAAGCTGGTGGTGAAGGAATGCTGCACCTTTCTGGAGAGCCAGCTCGATCCTGGCAACTGCATTGGGATATCTCGTTTTGCAGAGACCTATGGCTGCCACGACCTGTACCTGGCTGCTAACAAGTACATCTGTCAGAACTTTGAAGATGTTTGTCAGACTGAAGAATTCTTTGAGCTTACGCATTCTGAATTGGACGAAATTGTTTCCAATGACTGCTTGAATGTCGTGACAGAAGAAACAGTTTTTTATGCACTGGAGTCCTGGATCAAATACGATGTTCAGGAGCGACAGAAGTACTTAGCACAGCTGCTGCACTGCGTCCGACTGCCACTGCTGAGTGTGAAGTTCCTTACAAGGCTGTATGAAGCAAACCATCTCATTCGTGATGACCATACCTGTAAACATCTTCTAAACGAAGCTCTAAAATATCACTTCATGCCTGAACACAGACTTTCCCACCAGACCATGCTGATGACGCGACCTCGCTGTGCTCCTAAAGTTCTGTGTGCTGTAGGAGGAAAAGCTGGGCTGTTTGCATGTTTAGAAAGGTAATAGCAGAGCTGCTGCAGCAGTTGGGTGGCACAATGCTCGTGCGTGATTGCTGTCACCCCATGTCAAGACAAGCACTGAGGAGCTGTGCTTTGCAGAGGTGTGGTTACTGCTTTCCTCGTTAAGTGAGTTTTCTTGCAGTGAGGACGAGCAGTGAGTTCAACATGCTTCTTGGTTTCTACGTGTAGTCCTCACAGTTATGAGGCCTTGTTTGTACCAATACAACTAGTTATAAAATCTCTTTCACTCTGCATTCGGTTAATAAAGGTAGCTATTTTCAGTTTGTACACCACTTCTAACTCAGGAGCCCTTGGAATTAAGGCTAACCCAGAGGAAAAGCTGGGGTTCCTAGCAGTGTTAAGTTCTTGATCACTGTGCAGTCGTACCTTTGGTCTGCTACTGAGCCGGCCTTTTTTACCCAGTTCTCAAATTAAGCATCCTCTTCAGATTAGAGGTTTGCTGCCTCACTGAAGCTGGTCACACCATCAAAAGGAACATAACAGAAACAGCTTTCGTATGGTTCCATTCTGGTGTGCCTGGGCTTTCTTTCAGCACTGTATTGACATTTCCAGAGGTGGCAACTCAACTGTGAGTGTTCCTGTGTGTATGTGTGTACACGCACTGCTGTGATGCTGAATTTACCTTTATCAGGGCAGTCCCTGTGTTAGGGCAGGCTGCCTGGGCTGGCCCTGGAGCTGGGTGCTGGGATAGTTTACTGAGTTATTTTTGCAACAGTTCAGTGCTTGTATATATGGACACACACTTAAGAGCAGTTAGGGGTGTTGTGAAAGTTATTTACAGTTTGCTTTCCTGATCAGTGGGTGTCAACAATGAAGTGGGAGTTGGGATGTTGGGACAGGGTTGTGTTTTTAAGGAAAAAAGGGTGGTGGGAGTGTTGAGTGCCAAATCTGTTTGGTTAGGGGAATAGGAGTCCTCTGGTACACCTCAGCTCTGTTTCCTCCACAGGTTCTTAAGCCCTTTTAACAATGTCACATACTGGTGTGCTTCAGGATACTTTGTTGTTGTTAAACAAAAATGCTTTTTGAACTGCGTGTTCCTGCATACCAGAACTCCTCTCACTTGTTAATTTATGATTCGTATTAGTCTCTCATAAACTGATAGTTCCATTCATACTTAAATAATTTTTCTTGGCAAAAAAAGGCTTATATCAGTCAAAAATTATTACCTAATAATTTAGGTACCTGATTTTCCTACAGCTAAAATGTGAAGTAGGAAGCCCTTCTGCCACGATGCTGTTTTTGCTTTTTGTTTCTACTTCCAAAAAGGCTGATTTATTTATTTATTTATTTATTAATTATGAGGTTTTTTGCTCCTGCTTCATAACAACAGAATTTCTTGGAATCAGTTTAGTGCTGCTCCTTCCTGCTTGGGCCACTGCAGTGAAGGGCTGGTGTGCTGTCAGTCATATATAGCATCATAGAACGGCCTGGGCTGCAAAGGCCCACAGTGCTCATCCAGCTCCAACCCCCTGCTGTGTGCAGGGTTACCAACCAGCAGCCCAGGCTGCCCAGAGCCACATCCAGCCTGGCCTTGAAACCTTCCCTCTCCTTAGGCAGCAGTGTATAACCACAAACTACAGACCATACTTTCTAAATGCGTGTACGTGTCCATGTGTGTACCTCTCACCCTTTTTGTCTCTCCCATCTCCATGGCCATTCTGAGTGGCTGTTTGGTTTCTGGTTGCTTGGTTGTTTTCATTTTACCCTCCTAACCCTTTGGTTTGTATTTTGCAGCTCACCTGCCTCCCAGAGCTGCACCAGCACCCTGCTGTTTGTCCTCATGCTGTCTGCAATGCTTTGTGCCTTCACAGTCTGTTTTGTACTTTCAAAATCCATTCTTTCAGGTCTCGGATTTGGTGCTCTGACTTCCCACCATGTTGCTGCACAGCTGTGTGCTTTTGCTCTTTGGTTTAGCTTATGACCAGGCCCTTGGAAGGAACAGCTGACGTGGGATGAGAACTATGATGCATGAACTTAAGACTTTGTTCCTTGTTGCTCATTTGCACACAGCAGAGCTTCATAAGTTAGGTTTGCTCACGTAACCTTTCTTTTTCTCTGTTTCAGTGTTGAAATGTATTTTCCCCAGAACGATTCCTGGATAGGCCTGGCACCTCTTAGCATTCCCCGCTATGAATTTGGAATATGTGTCCTAGACCAGAAAATCTATGTTGTAGGAGGGATTGCAACCCATGTGTGTCAAGGCATCAGCTACAGGAAGCACGAGAACTCGGTGGAGTGCTGGGACCCTGACACGAACACCTGGACGTCTCTGGAGAGGATGTTTGAGAGCCGCAGCACGCTGGGAGTGGTGGTTCTGGCAGGAGAGCTCTATGCCCTCGGGGGCTACGATGGGCAGTCGTACTTACGGACTGTAGAGAAATACATTCCTAAAGTTAAGGAGTGGCAGCTAGTGGCCCCTATGAACAAAACGCGGAGTTGTTTTGCTGCAGCTGTCTTAGATGGAATGATATATGCCATTGGTGGTTATGGTCCCGCCCATATGAACAGGTATGTGATTCTCATGTCTGTAGCTTGATGCCATAAGCTGGAAATCAGCAGAATGCACTTTTAAGCTTGTATTCGGCAGCCAGTTAAAATATTCTGAGATAAATCGGTGTTAATCCGCAGTGGGCCTCATTAATCCTTCTGTAGCATCAGTCTAGCAATTCAGCTGGGAACTCTGTGTTTGAACTTCTCCCAGCTGGAACACAAAGATGTGTGTGTTCTTAAAAATCCCTGAGATGGGAAGACAATGAAGTCAAATGCATACATGTGTCCTGCTGAGCCAGGGAGTGCAGGGTGTCTGACCCCGAGGATCCTCAGCCTGGCTGTCCCAGAGAAGTGCTGTGGGCTTGTTTGCTCTGCCCTGTGGCAGCTCCTTTGTCAGTGGGGCCCAGCAGCAGGTACAGCCCCCAGGAGAGTCCTGCTGAGCCACAGCACTGCACCAGTGCCCCAGGTGACCACGGCGCCAGGACGTGAGGTTAGCTCTGACATTTAAAATACTCCTTAGAAATGAATGGGCTTTTTTCTCATGCTCAATATACCTTATATTCAAAGACATATTTATTTTTTTTTTTTTGTACCAGCATGTTCTTTAATTGTTCTGTTCCACGTTGTTTCGTGTGGGTAGTCTGGGGTAGTTAGTTATGCAAAGTAGTAACTTGTACTCTTCATTAGAACTGGGAACAAATCAGCCATATGTTCCTCTGGGAAGCAAATTAATAAACAACGAACCCGAGGAGCTGAGTGGAGAGAGAACATGAAATCTTGCTTCTAAGAGGGGAAGCACTGATTATTTAACAGAATGGTGTGATGACGTGGCAATACACATTAATTGGATTCCTCACACTTTGTATGCGCTTATGAAAAGTAGTTTGTGAAGCAGAAGATTGGTTCCTAAACAGGGAAGTGTAACTAAACAGTTTTCACCTGGAAAAGGCAAAGAGTACTCTAAGTTAAAGAAATATGTAGCACCAGTAGGTTACACTACTTAGTATGGTTCTAACCTTGTTGCACAGACTGCTTAAAAAGGAGGGTAAGCAAGACCTTGCTGAGGACAATCTATTCATGACCGGTGGGTGCTCGGGGTGAATGCCCGCCTTTGGAAGGGAAACTCAGCTTTGCACTTCAGAAAGTGCAGAACTGAGCAGTGGAGTAACAGGAAACATCTTCATCGTGTGGGTGTCTTTGAAGGGGAAGGCTCTAACATCAGTTCTGTGGTGTCTTTGTACAGCATCTGCTCTGTTCCTCAGTCAGAAAGGAATTGCCAGCACTTCCTGGTAGTTACCAAATGGATGGATATTTCATCAGTTGCCTTTTAAAATTGTACTTAGTCTTTATTGAGTAGCTTTGTTTGTATTGATTATTTGGGGATGCAGCTGATACACTGTGCCATGTGGTCACGAGGCTCGTTCTAGCGTGAAAAACAAGCTGACTGCTGTGTAATTAAGCCCCTTTTCTCCTACTCTTCAGTGCTTCTGCTTTTCTCTTTTCTGCCTCCCTTGTGCACTGTAGACGAGGCTGGCCACGTACGAGGAGCATTTGGGTGACTGTACAGATCCAGTGGTTAATAAAATGATGCTGATAATTTCTGTTCTATCCCAAAGGTCTCTTCTGTCCTTTGTGCTCTGATCAGCAGCCCCTTTACTGCTTTTCCTGAGGGATATGCTCTCCATGTGGTTGGGGTTTTTTTGCTTCTGTTATTTTCAGGGATGCCTGAAGGAATTTCTGATGCGTTACCCAAATAGAAACACTTCACATCTACATTTGGTTCGGTTTTCCACACATTTCACTTTCTTATAAAAAGCAGCAGTCAACTTTGAAGGAGCTTTCTGTTCTGAACTCAGCTTTGAAAGATCATCCTTTGTTTCAAGATGTAACCTGAAGACGCACGGTGGGGGAGTGAGAGCATCAGAAAGATGGCTGAGCTGCAATTGCCATCTCGGAGCCTTGGAAGTGCTTTCTGGCAGTGCTTTCTGGAGGAGCTCCAGCTTCATGAGCTGTGTGTTGTGGAAGGGACCCTTGAGGTGATAGCTCTGCGTTCAGCTTTGTGTGCTGCCCTTGGGGCAGTAGAAAGCAGCCATGCTACAGCATTTTCCACCAGCTCGAGTGCTTTTTCATTGTGTTACGGTACTCCTGACGGGCACAGCTAGATGAGTTTCTCACGGATGTGGATGTCACTAAAATCCAAGCCTCACAAATTGTTTGTTTGTATTTGCAGCATGGAACGCTATGATCCAAGTAAAAACTCTTGGGAGACGGTAGCTTCGATGGCTGATAAACGAATAAACTTTGGTGTTGGTGTGATGCTGGGCTTCATTTTCGTGGTAGGTGGGCACAACGGTGTGTCTCACTTATCGAGCATTGAGAGGTACGACCCCCACCAAAACCAGTGGACTGTGTGCCGACCCATGAAGGAGCCCAGAACAGGTAGGGACATCCGCAACTCTCAGCACTTCGGTGGGCTGCTGTTTCAGAAGTAAGCTGCTCTTTGGCCTGGTAGAAGCTGCACTAAGTTTGGCTCACAGGGGCTTGTCTGCAGGGCATTGATCTTCATCTCTGAACTGGGTCACAGATTGCTTAATCAATTCTGTACAAGAATAAGTGTTTGAAGTCCAGTCTGTTTTTGTTAATAGTGAGCGGTACCGGATAGAACTTGAGATAGTACTTCTGTTTTTCCGTTAATTTTGAATTAATATCAGCAATTCTGTGGTCATTCTTCCATTTTATGCTGAGGCCCCATAACACATGGTCTGTACTGCCTGCCTGTGGAGTGTTGCTTTGCCTTAGGAAGGGGTGTGAGTGGAGCTGAAAAGGAGAGTTAGCATCTGTAGAGAGAACGACTCTCCTTTTGCATCCATTTTCCTTAAAGCTGGGCCAAAGTGGGAGAGGCTGGGTGGGCTTTGTCTGCTCTGCCTTATGAGGAGCTGCCAGTGGGGTCTCAAGTGGGAGCAAAAATACTCCTTAGTTCTGTGCTGAGTGATCGGCTAACTTCTTCTCTTTTCAACAGGAGTGGGTGCAGCTGTAATTGATAACTACCTTTATGTAGTTGGAGGTCATTCAGGGTCATCCTACCTGAACACTGTACAGAAGTATGACCCCATCTCAGATACCTGGCTGGACTCTGCTGGTATGATGTACTGCCGCTGCAATTTTGGTTTGACTGCACTTTGATGACAAGCGGGACTTCATGGACCTGTTGCGAAGATGGAACTTGATCTGGTTGAAGATGAACCCTGCCACCGGAGACCATATGCTGCGTTTTCTGGAGCTGGAAAGTTGCAGGAATGCGGTGGAGTTGTGGTTGAAGTGAGGAAGGAATCATTTCCTCTTGGCTGCTGGCCTTGTTACTTCGGTGCCACGGGCAGCAGGAGTGGGAAGCTCACCAGCAGCTGGGCTTGGGTAGCATCTGTTACAGGCAGGGAACTTTAACGAGTACTGTACATGCCTAGGACGTGGTTAGGACACTCACTGTCTGTCTGACCCTTTCACTTTCTAGAGCTTTTCTCTCCCTCCTGCCTACTAAGAAACATGAAGTTTACTGTGCTTGGGGTGAGAGGCGTATGGCTGTGCTGTGTGATTGGGTTCTGCTGATGACTGCCCGATTGTGTCTTCATATTAAGAAAATGCCAGTGCTTCATAATTTTTTTATGAACAGTAACTAAAGGGCTGCCTTGTTTCTGTATCTCAAGGTCTGTAAATAATAAATGCCATAGTCTGTTGCCTGTATGCTCTCCTTTGTGACCTGCCTGCTGGTAGGAGGGCTGGGACAGGTAGGAACTGCTTGAAGAAATTTGCAAGGCACGTTTATTGCCTCGTAACAACATGTTGTGATCTGATGAAGTCCCGTTTTTAAACTTTCCCATGTATTTCTCTCATGGATAGATGAGTACCAGAGGTGGTGACTCAGTCTTGCTGGTCTGCTGTGTGCTTTCAGCTGTGATGCAGAGAGAAATGACAGCAGTAACACACTGGAAAATGTCACAGCAGCATTTGTAGCATGACATAAAATAAATACTCAGAAAACACCCAGTCCCATCCTTCCCCAAAGCACACGTGTCTGTATTCCTACGCATTCCCTTTCTAAAAGAATGTGTGGTCCCTTTCTCAGAGTGCAGGGGTGTGAGCGGTGCAAGCCGTGTGCCTGCTGCTGTGGCTGTCCCTGCTGTCAGTGCGCTGTGCAGGGAGCACCGTGCCTGTGCTTGTGCTGCTGGGTTTCCTTCTGACTCGCTTGAGACATTTGTGCCTATGGAAACTGTCCGGAGTAACACAATGTAGTGAACGAGCTCTGTGTGTTACCTTTTTTTTTCAGAAGGTCTGTTTCTTGTTCTCACAAATACATAACACGTACATGTGGAGCACTAAGATCCCAGCCCGGGTTCTTGCCCTGAACACCCCCCGGGTGCGGTGCTGGTGAGAGCAGTGCTGGGCCCAGTGCTGCTGTAGCACCAGGTGACAGCTGTGTGATGGCCTGAAGCCTGGTGGCAATGCAGGCAGGTGAAGGGAAGCTGATGCTGTGGGTAGTAACAGTTATTTCAAAATAGATGGGTGAGTGTGCAGCATTTCGACTAATTGAGCACCGCTGGGTTTGTCTCCTGCTTTGAACTGGGAATTGTGGTTATCCTGAATTTCTGTTTCGATTGTGTTGCCAGACCTGAGGTACTTAGCAGGTGTTCTGCCTCGGGTTACTTTCTGTTCTGACGTGTTCAGTTCACATTTGTCTCCCCTGGTTTTCCAGGCCCACGTAGTATTGTTTTTGAAGGTGCAATAATATTTAAAACAGTTGCTTTAAAAGCCATTTCTTTGTAGGTGTGCGTAGCAGGCGTTCTCCGAGTACACTTAATTTATGGTTTATTTTCTCCTTGCAGAGCTAATTGCAGCTGGGCAAGCACTGGTGGTCTTTGTTCTTCCATAAGCTCAGATCTGAGCAGCCGAGGGAGCACAGGAGCTTTATCCTCACAACACAGCTCACCCAGCTCAAGTCCTTGCACAAATCCTGCACTGCTCTTCAGGTTTGGCAGAATTAAGCAGGACTTTACAAGCAAATAATTCACAGCGTAGGAGTTTTCAGAGCAGTTTATGTGACCCACTGAGGATTTGTGGTTACGTAGCAGTAACGGTGGAGCTGGATGGGAGTAGCTGCTCTGTGTGGGAGTGCAGAGGAGGGGAGTGATTCCGTGTGCTCTTCACAGCCTCACAGCTGCCCTTGGTTGTGATATTTTCCAGTATCTGTCTGGACATAAAGTTGTGGGACCATCTAATATTAAGGAAGAAAATGTTCTTACTTAAAGTCAGCTGTGTGCCTCTAAGCACAGGGGCGTTCTGTGCAGGTCAGTGTGTGCTGGACCGCAGTACCGGCCCAGAGTTCTGCTGTTTTCAGCTGTTTGTCTGTAAGCTTCATGCCTGCCTCCGCCAGGAATGTGCTTCTTTCAGGAGGCTTCCTTGGGGCTGCAGGGGCCACATGTGCACATGGGTGACAGCGTGTCACCGTGGTGAAGCTGCCATCAGTAAGTCCCCACCCATCATCTAAAACAATGCAGAATGTCCCAGCTTGCCTTAAATTCCTGATATTTAACTGAAAAGCAAAGAACTGGGTGATAGTTGCTCTGCCTTATGCGCTGTGCTGTATTTTAGACCCAAGAACTATCACTTTTAACAGGATTGAATAACTGTACAGAGAAACGGGAGCGCAGTGCTGAGTGCTGAGCAGTGCTGTGGTAGCTGTGTGTCCGTACGGCGTTCTCACCTGCTCTCCTTTAGCAGCAGTTTTCTGTTATTGTTTACAATGTGCTCGTTGAGTCCAGCAGGAAATGAACTGTGACTTGCATCCTCGTTCCTTGCCCGTGTTCTCGACGTGTTGGCCCTTTGATAATGCTCTGTAACGATTGTTGTAGCTATTTCATTGAGTGCAAAGCAATTTAGTAAATAAACCTGGAGAGAAGCTTGCTTTCACACTTCTGTTGGGTGCTGAACACAAACCCGTGGCTGCCTTTCTTTCCTCATGTGGCCGTGATGTCTTTGGGATGTTCCCCAAATGCAACAGCAACGTGATTTTCGTGTGTCCCTCCCCATTTCCCACAGCACCACCTGCTGAACCTGCTGATCAGAGCTGCAGGTCCTGCTTGCCGTGTGCTCTGGGAAGCTCCCTGCCAGCTTCAGACACACCGATGTCCAGAAACATCTGTTGGGGTCAGTGGGTTTAGCGGCTGAATGATGTCAGTTGGCAGCTGGACGGCTGGTTGTCTGCTGTGGGTGTCACCTCCCCTTGTGTGACGGTCTGCGTGGGGTGTCAGCAGACACTGCGCTCTGCTCAGAAAGGGAAGTAAGACTTGGCACGTGAGGTCAGGTTGGGGTTTTGCTGGCTTCATCTCAGTGCTGACACACGCTTCTACCAAATGGAGACTGTGGGCAGTGATAGGACAAGGGGAATGGTGTTAAACTGAGACAGGGCAGGTTCAGGTTGGATCTGAGGAGGAAGTTTTTCCCCCAGAGGCTGGTGACGCACTGAACAGGTTGCCCAAGGAGGCTGTGGATGCCCCATCCCTGCAGGCATTCAAGGCCAGGCTGGATGTGGCTCTGGGCAGCCTGGGCTGCTGGTTGGTGACCCTGCACACAGCAGGGGGTTGGGATGGATGAGCACTGTGGGCCTTTGCAACACAGGCCATGCTGTGATTCTATGAGTCAGTGGCTGATGGGGACACTGAGGCCCAGCAAGTGCTCCCTGTCCACCACTTCCTCACACCCAGCTTTTACCACGTTGCCACAGCTGCTCAGTGCTTCCCTGCAACACAAGCATGGAGACAGTGTCCTGTGCTGAGCAAGAGGTCTCAGATGGGAACCTGGTATTGTGATTGCTGTCCCGTGGGCGTCTCTCCTTCCTTTGGAGCTCTAGCATTCGGTTAAAGACCTATTATTTTTAAGGCTGAATTGTTGACTGGAACTCTTTGTGGCTGACAGGTATCTGCTTTCACAGACCCACAGAGCAGCCTGGGTTGCAGAGGCCCACAGTGCACATCCAATTCCAGCCCCCTGCTGTGTGCAGGGTCACCAACCAGCAGCCCAGGCTGCCCAGAGCCACATCCAGCCTGGCCTTGAAACTTCCCCTCTTTTTAGGCAGCAGTGGTTCTGTCCTTTTATTTAAGTGATGGAAGAACAAACTGAACATGAAGTGGGTGGTTGTGCATCCAGCTCTGAGCCTGGGCTTTCCTGTGGCACACCAGGCTGTGCTGCTGCCTTCTGCACACTGTGCTCCCGAGAGCTGTGCCCCGGCTGGCAGTGAGGACTTGTCCCCAGGCACACAGCTGTCTGTTCTGAGGCCGCGCTGTTGGAAATTCAGGTCCTGTGCATTTAAAAGCCGTGAAATGATATTGCTTTGCTGGAGGATGGCAGTGTTACTTGAGAGCCAGAGGTAAGGGCACGCCTGAGTGCTTTGCTTAATTGGAGATGAAACTCAAATACTAACAGCTTTGGGCTGCAAATTTGGATCTGTATTTCAGACCTCTGGGCTCCGGAGATTTGCTGAGCCTGCTGTAAGTGCTGGGATGCAGCGGGTATTTAATTGTGCTGTGGATGTGGATTTCCACTGCCCAATCCCTCAGTGCTCATTGAACGCTGCAGGATGAGAAGCCCCCCATCTGCACACATATCTCCTGCTGTGCTTGCAGGCCCCGGGTGTGCGCTGAGCCCAGCAATGCACTGCACAAGGTGAAGGCTCTGGGGGGCCCAGGAGCTCTCCCACCCCCCAAGGGCAGAGTGGGGGTACAACCCCTTCTATCCCTGGCTGCAGGACGGCTGCCCCATGCAGCAGCCACATCCACTGCCCTCAGCTCTCCATTTCCCTGGGACAACTCTGATTTCTGTCTTATTTTTTCCATCTCAGACCCTCGGCAAAGCACATCAGGTGAACATCCCGGCAGCTGCCCCACAGCGTGCAAGGCAGACAAGTTGAAGATCACAGGTCACGGTGTGGTTGGGTTGGAAGGGACCCCAAAGCCCCAACCCAAGAGCAGCACTTTGCACTTGACCTCATTTGGTCCACTCTCTTAAGCCTGTCCATCCCCCAGACACGGTGCTTCTCTCTCAGCTGCTGTCCTGACCAAAGCCAGGATGTTTGCAGCCCTGCTGCCACGTTCCCCCCTCTGCTGCTCCCATTGCAGGGCTGCACAGCAGCATCCCGGCCCCAGCACTGTGGCTCCTGGTGCATCCCACGGGGTCCTGTGAGCCCAGTTCTGTACCCAGGGACACACAGGTGCTTACAAAACCTGCTGTCAACTTCCATCTGCCACGCTATTTATTTTAAACCTTGAGTTGTCCTAAATGAAAAAGCACTTTCCTCATTTGTGCAGATTAATTTAGAGAGCTGGAGATAATAATATTTTATAAATTTAGCATAAATTTCCCAGAGGGTTTGCAGATATTCAGATTAAACTCATTCCATTCAGGCTGATACCCAGCTAGGAAACAAAGCCTTCCTCTCCCTGGAGCCTCCAGACCTGCTGTTGTTGCTGCAGTCTCTCCAACCCGTGCTCTCTGGGCCATACCCACAGCTGGGACACCTCAAATCCCAGCATCGTGGCACATCCTGCCTTGGATGGGGCCCATAAGGATTACTGAGCCCAATTCCTGGCTCCACACAGAGCCACCCAACGATCAGGCTGTAGGTCTGAGGGAGGCGCACTCAGTGCTGTGCCAATGGAAGCCACAGGGATGCTGTGGAGGTACCATGCAGATCAGGGTTCCTGGTTCTTGGTCCTTCCTTCCTCCCAACGGCTCCTCTTTTCCCAGGATCACCCCCTGCTGTCTGCATTAGGATTACTGCAGGATGAAAACGATCCAGCTGACTTAACATAAAGCGACAGGCCTTATCACATGGTGTCATCCTGCATTTCCGAGAGGAAAAAGAGAGCGAGAAAGTGAGAGAAAAGATGTTAACGCTCCCCACGGTCACAGCAGCAGGAACTGGGATGTGGGAGATGGGAGAGCTGAGAGCTGGGCTCTGCTGCTGCCCCAGAGAGCTCAGCAATGCCCGGCTGCACACAGAGCTGCTGGCAGGGGGGGAGGAGGGGAATGTGTGTGTGGCCATATGGAATCATGGAATGGTTTGGGTTGGAAGGGACCCTTAAGACCGTCTCATTCCAACCCCCTGCTGTAGGCAGCTCTAGGCCACGTTGCTCACAGCCCCATCCAGCCTGACCTTGAATGCTTCCAGGGAGGGGAATCCACAGCCTCACTGTGTGTCTTTGTGCCTGTGTGCCTATGATTCTGTGTGTCTGTGCCTACACATCTGTCTGCCCACGGGATTGTGCAGCCCTGTGCCCCTCACTGAGATGCTCCTGTGCCCTTCTGACATGAATCTGATGATAGAAACCTTATTTTATTCTGCAGAACGAAAAGTAAAAGGAAAATTAATGTAATGTGCCGAATTCTCCTTCCCAGTCGCTCCAGAAGCATTGCTGGCTTGGAGGCGCAGCGCCGGCCGTGGAGAGGAGGGGACTCCGAGCGCACCGCCGTGGCTGCCGCTGCTTAATCCGACTCGGAGAAAAGGCTATTAAGCTCTGAAGGGATCTTACACGCATCCCCGCGGCATTTGACACGCTAATCTCACGGCAATAGATTAATTACAAACGCTGTTTCTGTCGGCTTAACTGACTGCCGAAAGGTCACGGCTAAAGGGTACAGCTGCCGTGGTTGCGCAGAACGGCGGCGCTGCGCGGCACGGGCGGCCCCGGGGGGCACTGCGGGGGGCGCGGGGCGGCCCCGGGAGGAAGAGAGACCGCGAGGCACAAACGCGGGATGCTCAGGTGGGCTCCGCACCGCCGGCTTCGCTCTCAGCCGTTCCCACGCGGCGCCACGGGAATGGGAGCCGGCGGGAGCGGCGGTGCGATGCCCGGGATGGAGCCGAGCCCGGGGTGCGGAACGTCCCTGCGGGGAGCGCTGGAGCCGCGCGGCAGCCCCTGCGCCGTCACCCGGCCGTGGTCCCGCAGCCGCACGGGGCCGAAGCACGCGGAGTTTGTGACGCCGCCGCGTGGGGTCGGGGCGCGCGGTGGAGCTGAGGGCGGCCCCGAGCGCTGCGGGCAGAGGGAAGGACGGTCTGTGGGACCCCGTCCGGCTCCGGCCGTTCCGTCGTTCTGTGACCGTGTCTGGGGAAATCCCTCCGTGCGGCATCTCGGCCCACGCGCGGCGCGTCGCTACGGAGCGGGGAGGGAAGGAAGCGCGGAGCCGAACAGCTGCGGCCCCGGCGGAGGGGGGGGAGGAGCGGGGGCCGCGGGGAGCTCCGCGTTGGGCCGCGGGGTTCTGCCGGGCGCTGCTGGTGGAGCCGCTCCGCCCCGCCCGCAGCTCCGAGCGCTCCGGGGCGTTGAGAACGAGCCTCGCGCCGGCAGATGGTAGCAAAGCTCTGCTCTCCGCTACAGCGCCCAACGGCTCCGCGGGCTGGAATTCGGGCGCTCAGCCGGGCTCGCACTGCGCGTCCTGCGGGAACGCGGTACGGCCGGGAGCCGGGATGGGCTGTTCGAGCGGAGCGGGCGGGGGGCTGCGGGGCTCCGGGAGGGGCTCTCCGGGGACAGAGGTTCTGGGGACGGGCGTTGGAGCGCGGCTCCTTCCGACGGCGTTGGGGAAAGGATCCTCCGTCGCTCGGTGCAGTTTTACTCGTGGGAAGCTGCGAATTGCGCGGCCAGCTGCGGCGTCGCGAGGATTTGCAACGATCCCTTCGTGCGGACGGAGCACTTCACGAGCCGCGCCTCGATGCGTGACGCGGAGACCCGCAGCAGCCGGCAGCCCAACGGGAACCGCGGTGCCATCGCTCACGCACCGGGCCGGGTCGGCCCGCATCGCCGTCGGGTTGTGGTTCTGACTGCAAAACCCCGAGGGGCTGCCGGGATGAGTTCCAAAGAAGGATGGGACAAAAGCAGGGAAAACAGCCGCTCCCAGCAGGACTCATTGCAGATATTGGGCTCTTCGTGTCTAGAAGTTCTCAATGACTTCTAAAGCACAGCTGAATCTTTATTCCTCCAGAAAATCTGTTGCTGATGTGGATCCTTTCCCTGCCCTTCAGTTTCCTTTGGAGAAACCTGGAGCATCCCAAGTGGGGTCACAGCCTGGGGCTGTGGGAGCGCGTGAGGTCCCTCTCTGCCCCTCTCCCTCTGCCCCACTCCTGCAGCACCGTGTGGGGCTGCTGTGAACAAAGGGCAGGACCCGGCACTTGGTCTTTTTGAACCTCATCCCGTTGGCCTCAGCACATCAGTCAGCCTGTTGTCCCTCTGTAGGGCCTACCGAGCCTCAGGCAGGTCACTGTGTGGTGCACAGGGGACATTCCAGTGCCCATCCAGCAACTGACGGGTCATCCAGAGGAAAAATGGCAGTGAGCGTTGAGAGGGATGCCTCCAGTCAGTGCTGAGGAAGGGCTGATGGAAAGGGGGAAGCCAGGAGGAGGCAAAGGAATCACTCAGAGTGACATTTCAGCCCTGTCAGCCTGAAGGAAAGCGAGATGTGTGGCAGCACTGGGTGTGTCGGAACCTCGGTGTGCCTATAGGGATGCAAAGTCCCACAGTGCAGATGGGTCCCGTGCTCAGGGTGGGCTTCCTGCAAACAAGGCTGATGCCGGGCAGCTGCTGAGCAGGCTGCGATAACCCCGCACTGCTCTGGATGTGCTCAGAAACGCTTTGGTCCCTTCCCAGCCTTTCCCTGGCAGCCAGGTTTACAGGGTCACATACACTAATAAACTGCCATCTCTCCAACATGTAATTACAAACACTGCACTCAGTTCATCTTGCGTGCTGAAACCTGACACTCGTGGAGCAGAAACCTGGTTAAGAGCTGTGTGTATCAGGAACAAGGGAGGGACACCTCCAGCATCCTCTGGCAGCCGGGGCTGCCCGCCCAGCACTCAGGGATCCCATGGGGGGCTGGAAAGCACAGCTCTGCAGCACTTGGATTTTGGGGTGTCTGCGGCCTTTCCTCTGCTCCCTCAGCTCAGCCGAACTGCTCAGCTGGAAGCCTGGAGACTGGTAGGAAATAGGCACTTTCACCCCAAAATGGGTAATTCGACTCCAAAATGGGAACTTTCACCCCCCAAAATGGGCAATTTCACCCCCCAAAATGGGCTCTTTTGACCCAAAATGGGCACTTTGACCCCAAAATGGCCACTTTCAGCCCCCCAGATGGGCACTTTGACCCCAAAGGTGTCTGCCCAGCCACAGGCTCTGCAGTGTTGGTGCACAATCAGGGATCCCATCAGACGTGTCTGTCCTGTCTGTTCCCTGAGCCCCGCAGCAAACAGCCGGGAGCACACAGAGCAGGGGGCTTGTCTGCTGCTGTGCACACTCCCTGCAGGGAGGACAGAAGTGGTGCTGCTGATTGCGTGCTGTGTCATTAATATTGAACAGTTTGCCATCATAAAAGATTCAAACTCAAAGATAATGATTTTCGCACTTCCATACGGCTGCGGCGCAAACAGGATTAGTGAGGTCTCATATGCAGTGCTTTAATTAAATCCATAAAGCACGCTTCTTAATAAACTTGCATGCGTGGCTTCGTCTCAAACGAAGGGCTGCAGGCAGGTGGGGCCCAGTAGGGGGGAGGGATGATGTGCCCCATGGTGGGGATCTGCCCTCTGCACAGCCTGGCCCTGTGGGATGGATGCAGGGTGAGCGATGCGCTGTGGGTGGGGTGGGTCTGTCCATGTTTAGGTTAACGTGCAAGCAGCTTAATTTGGGAATATATATATATATATAAATGCCCATTTACCACCAAAACACCACACTCAACTGTGCAGAATCCCATTTTCAGACCTGCTCTGGCTGGGAGCATCTTCTGGCTTAATGCAATCATTGATAACCTGGAGGCAGAGGTCTCCTACGGTTTGATTTCCATGAAACAAGTCAGAAATCAGCTCTATGGAGCTGGAGAGCTGTGAGATGTCACTGCCGAACTGAAGGTGATCCGGGCCCCATGAGCTGCACATCCCCACTCTGATCCCAGGGGCTGCCCAGGGCCATGCCAGCCCTACACTGAGTGCAGGGAGCAGCACAAGAAGGGCTGGGTGTGCTCCGGGCTTTGGGTTCCGTGGGTCCTTTCAGCATCCAGCACTGATGAAACAAGGAGCCGTGCTCTGTGTGCACCTTCAGGCCCTGCACAGGACAAGGAAACACCGAATAAATGCTAGGAAGGAAACATGATTCCATTTTCTGACAGTGATGTTCAGAAATGCAGGAGATGAAGGAGAGCTGCTCGTTGTTTTGTTATCCGTGCTGAGCTGCCAGGGAGGAGAAAAATCCTGAAAATGAGACTAGTTTTTCAATGTGTGAGATAAATATCAGCACTGCTGAGGAGGGGCTGCAGCAGCCAGGAGAAATGTGCAGCTGATGGAAGCAGACGGTGTGGGTGAGCTCCGTGTGGGGACACACTGCCTGCTGCAGAGCGGGGCTCACTGTGCCAGCAGCCGGGCTGTGGGGTGAGGTGGGTGACATGGGGTGACATGGGGGGGCAGAGAGTGACACTGGGTGATGTGGGGTGGTGTGAGGTGACATTAGCAGGAAGTTTTTCCCCCAGAGGGTGGTGACGCACTGGAACAAGTTGCCCGAGGAGGCTGTGGATGCCCCATCCCTGCAGGCATTCAAGGCCAGGCTGGATGTGGCTCTGGGCAGCCTGGGCTGCTGGTTGGTGACCCTGCACACAGCAGGGGGCTGGGACTCAATGAGGTCCTTTGCAACCCAGGCCATGCTGTGATTCTGGGACTCTTCCTTTATGGGTGATGGGTGACAGATCAGCCCGGTGCTTGCAGTGCTCCCTGCAGGCTCCCAGACGTTGGGTGGCTGCTGTGTGGGCACAAACCCATGGCTGCACCTCTGGCTCGGGATTGCAGCAGCTCAGGGCCCTGGACATGGGGTAGACCCCTGGTTGCCCCTGGGCAGACAGCAGCACGTGTGCTGCAGGGCAGGCTGTGGGAAGAGCCCCGCCGTGTCCAGGATCAGCTCTGCTCTGTGCACAGTGCTGACAGATCTCTGCTCTCTGCTGCTGCGCTTCAGGTGGCCATTAACGGGCCTAAGTTTGTTTGTTAGGACTGTGAGAGCACTCAGTGCTATTTAATGACTCCTATCACAGCTCTAAGGAAAATGGAGAAAGAGGGAAGTAGATTGGGCTCAGAAAGGATATTGGGTCTCACATTTGCAGGTTTCCAATCTTGTTTTCCTTCCTGAAGGGAAATGATGACCAAATGTCCTCCCTCGCTCCATGGTCTGCAATGGGTCTGAACCCGGCAGCCTGCAGGCTGTGTGAAGGGTGGCTGTGTGCGGGTGTAGGAAGCCCTGCTGCTCCGGGGTGTCACTGTGTGTCCCCTGCTGGGCTCACAGCTGTCCTGCCCTGCGCTGCCCACATCCAGGTAACGAGCTGTAAAAGCTCGAGCTGTTTCCTGTCTTCTGGCATGATAATGGAGCACTGAAGAAAAGAGCCTCACTTGCAAAGTTAGGCTGACATTGTGAGCCTTGCATACCTAATAAACCATGGCTTCTTTAACTGAAAAGTGGAGGTTTTCATGGAATGCTGCCCTTTTCATTACTGCATACATCTTAGCTTTAATTTGGCATGGGACGCATCAACCTTGGCTTTTGGAGACAAGGTTAGAGCCTGCAGAGCATGAAAATGAGTTCTTCCAACCCCTTCTTTTTGTCATTTCCTACTCTACCGGGCACAGGCTCTGGGAGAACACAGGCACAGGAATTACATTCTACACGGTCTGGCACCAAATTACTGCAGGAGATGTATTTCCTCCGTCACACATCGCCCCGTTGTTCTCCAAGAAGAAGGAGCGCTTTGGGCCGCAGAGGGGAGCTGTAGCCAATATGTGTGCATTTGCTGAGCACATTTTGAGATACCCGCTTCTTCTGGAGGGCCCACAACAACCTTCTGCTCCTCTCTGGAAAACAGAGTCCCCTCACTACAGCCGCACTGCTGTTCCAAAGAGGCATCATGAGGCTTTTGGGATGAACCACCTCCTTGGTTGGGTCTGTTACGGGCATTTTGCTGCTTTCTGTCCTGCTGGGCTCAGGGGAGCCCTTCAGCAGCCCCCCACCCTGCAGTGGGTGGGCAGAGGTGGCAAAAACAAGGGAAAGCAAACAAAGGTGGATATGAAACAAAAAGCTTTGGTCTGTGGAAAGAAAATAAAGCAGCGGAGTTGGCACAAGACTCCCATCACCCCAAGTGACACCAGGAGCTGCAGAGCGGGGCACTGGGATGGGATGTGCTGATGCTGCAGCGGTTGGATGGAGCCAAACCTCTGCCCACCACAGCACTGACACGATGGGAGAGCAGTGGGGCTGTCAGCCCGGGCACTGCCAGGTCCTGCAGTGACAACTCCGACCTCTGACTGCCAACACGCACAGCTGCACTCCAAGCAGCCGGGACCTTGGAGCAGTGCAGGGGAGGGGGCTGGGAGGAACTCCTTCTGGAAGAGGGGAGGTCAGACAGCTCTGGTCAGTCAGTTGCTCTGTTGCATGCTGATTTGCTCCATTAGCTTTTAGTGGGGTGAGACTCTTTTGTGCCCGTTTTGTTGTTAAATTCCACTTTCACTCAAACTGCAGCATCTCCTTCCTGCAGAGAAGGACCGTGAGCAGGAGGAGGGCTGCAGCCCCAGGCACACCCAAAGCAGGATGACTGCAGTGAGCACCCCACAGCTCCTGCCCTGCTCTCCTGTCCCACGAGGTCACCATCGACAGGGCTCATGGCTGGCTGCACTTGCACCCAAGGCTCTGCTCCCAAACCCCAGAAGCTCGGGGCAGAGGATCTCACAGCCAGTGTACAGCCCGTTGCTCCTGAATATCAGTGGGTTTTGTAGCTGGCCTTTCTTCCTAGGGCTCCCGGGGCAGCTGAGCCTGCTCTGGTGCCATTGGAAGCCTTCGCGTTGGCTCTAATGGCACTTTGGATCAGACTCTCTCAAGATGGATGATTCCTCAGTTATCTGAATGGCAACCCTCAAAACAGAGATAGATTCTCTCTGGACACGGAGAAAGCTCCAAAGGGTAGATTTAGGTTGGATAGAAAGACAAAATCTTTCACAGGGAGGCACTGAACAGGATGCCCAGTGATGCCACATCCCTGGAGACTTCCAAGGCCAGGCTGGATCAGGCCCTGTGCAATCTGATGGAGTCCCTGTGCAATCTGATGGAGTCCCTGTGCAATCTGATGGAGTCCCTGTGCAATCTGATGGTGTCCCTGTGCAATCTGATGGAGTCCCTGTGCACCGCAGGGGAGCCGGACTGGAAGAACAGAACTGTGGAATCCTTAGAGCTGGAAGGGAGCTCTGCAGGCCATCCATCCCAACTGCCCCGACTCGTGCAGAGGTTGCTGCACTTCATGGGTGAGCCCTGGGCTGCTTCATGCTTTTGGTGCCACAGCGTGCAGCAGGTTGGGCATGGATCACCAGTGAGTGCAGGCAGCACGCTCACATTGCACTGCCTTACAGGGGCTCACTCCAGTGTTTGTTTCATGCTCCATTTCCACCACTAAATGGCTGTAATATATAATGGGATTATTCCACTCTTTCTTCAGCTGCACTTGTGACCATAAGGGACACGGAAAGTGTCATTATTGGGGGAAAAGAACTGATCGTGTATTTTCATATGCAGATCATTATGTGTTAAATCAGAGCACTGACATGCTATGGAAACAAGTAAACCGAGTTAAAATACATCTGAAATTCCTAATATGTTCCACTGACACCTTATTAACTTGCAGCCGTCTTCAGGGCCTGTGATTAATGGATGTTCTGCCCACTCTTGAACATCTTCATTCACTTCAGTCCCAATTTTGTCACGTCACACTCCTCAAAATGTGATGTTTTCTCCTGTGATCTATGGTCAGAAGGACCATATTGCAAACCCTGCCCACTGATGCCATGGAAGTGTACCTGCAGGATACAGGAAAGCATCCAGGGGGGCCTGGATCTCTCCAAAGAAAGGGACTCCCCCTCCTCTCAGGGCAGCTGTGCCAGGTCAGCTCCAAGCAGATAAATCCTCAGTCAGCAGAAGTTGTTTTACAGGTTGTTTGCTTGGCCGTTAAGTATTTAAACTACGTTACAGCTCATGACTTAAAATAGGAGCCGTGTATGTGTGCCAGAGCACTGGCACAGGGTCCAGAGAGGTGCCCTGGGCTCAGCTCTGGGTGCTCCTGCTGGGGTGGGCCAGAAGGACCCAGAGTTGTTCTCCATCCTCTGCCAGGCTGTGGTTCTGCGATCCTGTGAGGGTTTGAATCCAACTTCTCCTCAGCTCTGCCTGTAGCTGCCTGGAAAAGCAGCCAGAACTGCTCGGCAGCCTCCTGCTCTCTCCTCAGCTGTGACCCAGAGCCAGGAGCAGCCCCGGTGGGTGCAGATGGGGCTGCAGGGGATGGCTGCTTTGTACCAATACTGATCTCATCTTGGTATCCTCTCTCCTGTTGTCTGCATCAGAGCAGCCAGTTAAGGGTGAGGCAGGAAAATGCAGGTGTCTGTCTGAGAAATTCCCTCTGTGAGCAGTGGATGCCACGTACCACAGACAGCCAGTGCTCTGTGAACCTCCTGACTTCCACAAGGCCGTGGAGAGAAGGATGGAATCCCACCTGATGGGAAAGGCAGAGGCCTTGGTGTGGGGCTCAGACGCAAATTGAACTTGCTGAGGTGAGGGGGGACCCTGACCCCACCACCAACCTCACTGGGTCACACTGGGCTGTGTGTTCATTGAGACTCAGCGTGTTCTACCTGAAAACAAACGCTCTTCTTGCCCTGGAGGACACCGACTCATCCATGACTCAGCCCAGTGAAAACTGATGTGATTCTTTACCCACATATCTGGTCCTTTTCAACCCAGGCCATGCTATGATTGCGTGGTTCTATGACCACCATGACCCGCTGCTCAGGTGGGTGCTGGCAGCCCATGGGAGTGACTGGCCAGGCTGCATGGAGCTGAGGACACCCACAGCTGATGGTGCAGCTGCAGAGCTGGGGATATTGCACAGGGGGGATTGCACAGCCACCCCCTGCCCCATGTGTGCAGGGTGAGATCTGATGGATGCATCACATTCACCTACACAATGTCCTGCAAGGCGCTTTGCTCAGGCATTGCAAGGCCCAGCATTGCCCACATAGCACAGTGCTGCGTGGGGCTGCACAGCGTGCTGAAGCCCTGGGAGGGCGTGAGGAGATGCAGTGAAATGCACGTTCCTCTCCCAGACAGTGTTCACTGCAACAGCACTTTGAAACAGAGACCTGGAAAGAGATGCAGAATTCCTTTGCTCTTCCCAGACGTGGCTCAGAACGGACGGAGCTTTCCAAAGGCTCTGGGAGGGCAGCTGTGCTGCATCCACCCATGGCTGCTCACACGTCTGCCATTGCTAAGCCTTCCTCAGGGCCACGGGTCGGGTTAAATTATCCCCTGATCATTTCCTCTAGGATTCGTATTTCTGGATTCTGAATTGCACAAAATGTCTGCAAGTGAACAAAACACCAGGAAAATGGCTTTCTGCTTCCAGCCATCAGCGATCATTACACTGAGGGAAGTGCTGTCAAATAGCAGATGGTGTATTATTCTGGAATTAACTGATCAACATATGTTGACTTCATACGTAAAGCCCACATTTGAGGTATTCAGGTATTATTTCATGTGTGTATAAAGGAACCCTCCTTTCAAAGACTCAGCTCCCAGAGGGCACAATTAGCAGATTCAGACACAGAGGTGCAAATCAAGTTTTACACCTTTACCTGGTTTCTACTCCTTTGAGTTGTGACAGTGCTGCGGAACCTCTTCCTTTTGTACTGAAGAAGTATTCTGGAATGGAAAGAACCCCTGAGCCTGGTGTGCTGTCTGTGTTCCTAACGCTCCGCTGCTGGGAGGGTAGGAGAGCTGGGCTGCCCAAAACGGTGCCGGCATCCCCAGGGTGGACACACGAGGCTGATGTGGGTCAGCACCATCAGGAGGGCAGGCAGCCCTGGCCCTTCTCCTCTTTCTGCCTCAGATTGAACTGCAGCTGAGAATTGCTCCTGGCTCCTGTTTTTCAGAGAGCACGGGATGTATTTGGAAGAAAATACATCAGAAGCAGGAAATCTGAACGTGCGCCCCCCAGGGCTGTGCTTACATCCCACGCTGGGGCTGAGCACAGCACCCTGCAGCAGTGA
The DNA here is from genome assembly GCF_039878825.1 of Excalfactoria chinensis. Lineage (NCBI taxonomy): Eukaryota > Metazoa > Chordata > Aves > Galliformes > Phasianidae > Excalfactoria > Excalfactoria chinensis. The sequence goes on along the minus strand of NC_092829.1, from coordinate 787,513 downwards.
CCGCTGGGCTGGGAGCAGAGCTGTGGTGCCAGCTGTGCCTGCAGCTGTGCTGATCCCAGGGCAGCCCCTGGCAGCTCTGTGCACAGGGCTGATGCTTCCTTACTAATGCTGCTTCTGCTCTTCAGCCAGAAACATCGGGAGGGTCACAAGCACGGTTAGGTCCTTGCTGAGCAAATTTCTGCTCTGTGTCAGAGATGTGAACCTGAAAGATGAGGTTTCTTTCTGCCCACCTTGCCTGTGAGCATCCAAACTGGCAGCCAAGTGCTGCCTCTGCCTTCTCTATCTTGAGTATCTGAGGGTTTATCTTCTGTCGCTTGATCCGTGCATCAGGCAAAAGCCATTTGTTAGCAGCAGGAATACCAACCGCCAGAAGTAACCAGCACCTCTGGATGCTGTGCAGCCCCTTGGGCAGAGCTCTTGGGACAGGTCTAGAGGAGGAGCATTAAGGTGTTCAGAGAGCTGGAGCACCTCCACTATGAGGAAAGGTTGAGAGAACTGAGCTGGTTTAACCTGGAGAAGTAAAGGCTGCGGGGAGACCTCATTGTGGCCTTCCAGTACTTGAAGGGTGAGTATAAAAAGGAGGGGAAGGGCTGTTTGTGAGGGTGGGAATGGTTTGAAACTGAGACAGGGGAGGTTGAGGTTGGATCTTAGTTTTTCCCCCAGAGGGTGGTGACGCACTGGAACAGGTTGCCCAAGGAGGCTGTGGATGCCCCACTCTAATGTGGAGCTCTCAGTGCCCCCCATTGAGAGCTCTTTCCTCCAGCATTTCTTCCCAGCTGCTCGGAGTTTCAGGGCAGTTACATCATTTTAATATCCAGCAGTGGATCCGTTCCTCATGGGTTGGTCTGGGCCTTTAGAAACTACCTATAATTTCTGCAGTTTCTGTGGGGGAGTGAATTCCACATCTTGATTACGTACTATGTGTGATTAACTCCCCTCAAGCTTTGTTCTAAGCTGATTGCATAGTAATTCCACAGGACAGCCTGTAACCTGTCTAATGAAAAACAGCTCTTACTCACCGTGCCCACTGAGCCCTACAGTTGTCTCTCTGCCCTGCCATGCCCCATCCCCAAAGTGTTTCTTTTCCACTCTGCAAAGGACGACCAAGCTCACAGCTGGGTGGGAAGTGTCAGCCTTTACCATCTACCCCGTTGCACTTGGTTCATCCTTATCCGGCCAGCGGTTCACCACATCATTTACTTCACATCACTTATTGCAGCAGTGAGATTATTTAACTAGGCTGAAATCCCTTATCTCATCAGAAGTACATTCTGAGCACTGGGTCAGTTCCTTTGCCACGTGAGATAAGCAATTGCTCTAACAGAGAACTTGCTCTTGTTTAAAGCACAGCTCGGTACACGGAGGGGATTTTTAATTGAAGTGCCCCAGGATCTCACCAAGGTTAGAATTAGGTCAGGAGGAATTTTCTCAGCCTCCTTCAAGGCAAAAGCATTCAGCCCATTTCTGCCCACTTCTCTCACACAAGTGGCACGGTTTCACAAACACAGCGCGGAGCTCAGACGTGGCCTTCTACACTGCCCCTGTAATTGGATTCACAAATCCAATTACTCCAGTGTATGGGAAGAACAACTCAGGCACAGATTTAAGTTTTTCATCGTTTTTCCACTTTTCATCCCCCACATCCCAGATCCTGAGGCTGCTGGGTGATAGACAGGAGCAGGAAGAGCGGGTGGGAGGCCACGCACTGCACGTGGATGTTAACTCCTGCAGGAATGTGTTGGTTTCTGTGCAACCAAAACTTGGAAAGCAGAGCAAGTCAAAATGGGGCAGCAAAATATTTATTGGGTCTCTTCCTGAGCATGTAATTGTAGTGGCCAGGGGCTGTTGGTGCGAAACACAGCACGGCACCAGCTGGCTGCCTCCTGTGCCAAAGAGCAGATCCCAGAAGCCCATCCATAGGGTTGCCCTGTGCCCTGGGCTGCCCACAGAGCATGGGCTGCACATTGCTCTCACTCCAAGTGATGCCTGCAGCACCTGCAACAAAAGGATCTTGGTGGCCAAACTGCAGAAAGGTGCACGAATTAGGAACATGTCCTGGGGACGGACTGGTGCACCCACCTTGCGTACCTCCCAGCTTGGGGTGAGTTCACTCCATCACAGTGAGACCAAAATGCTTTGATGTTTATGTTACAGACATTCACAACATGCCTGTGAGTGTCAGAAAGGTAAAATTCCCTGCTGAAAGTTCAGTGCTTTTTTGTGCTTTTAGCACTGGATGTGTTGGAACGAACTGGAGAGCCCAATGCCCACAGCGCCCAATGGTCTCAAGCCATAAGAAGATACATGACTACGTTTGTATTTCAATACAAATACTGGAGTCTTTCTATCCCTCCTGCAGAGCTCTGTGGGGTGTCTGCTCCCCTGGGCTGTGCTGAGGTTTCTGCTCAGCATCTCCTCCCACAGAGTTAATACTGCAGCATTACACCAAGAAAACAAAGTTCCCGTTGAGCTGAGGAATCGTTCTTGCTCGTATGGCTTTGTACAGCTTATTGTAAAGACCGGAGGGATTGTTTTACAAGCTGCCTTGCAGGCTTTTATGTTATTTAATTTAATTGGAATCAAATTAATGTTAGAATCATAGAATCACAGAATGGTTTGAGTTGGAAGGGGTCCTTACAGGCCATCCAGTCCCACCCCCCAGTGCACAGGGACACCCACAGCTCCATCAGTGCCCACAGCCCATCCCCTGCCCTTGTGAAAAACTTCTCCCTTACCTCCAATCTAACTCTACCCTTTTATACTTTGAAACCACTTCCCCTTATCCCATTACCACAGACCCTGCTCAAAATCCTATCCCCTCTTTCTTCCAGACCATCTTTAGATAATGAGAGGCCGCTCCCACGTCTCCCCGGAGCCTTCTTTGATCATGGAATCCTAGAACGGCCTGGGCTACAAAGGCCCACAGTGCTCACCCAGTCCCAACCCCCTGCTGTGTGGTGGATCTGATGTATTGATTACAGCCACTATTAACAATGTGTCCATCCTGCACGAGGCTGGTCCACAGACCTGGTGACATAAACAGTCACTTGTTTGTGACCTGTCACTATTTTGAGATGATTTGGGTGCCATTAGTTTGTGTTTGACTGTGAAGTAAGATGGCTGCAGCTGAGCCCACACAGGGAGAGGAAGCCTGGCCCAGCGCTGGGTGTTTGCTGCACAGGAGAGCTCTGCTTCTACATCCTGGAGCAAAGATTTCATCTGCTTCCTTGGACACCTCTCGGTGATGCAGAGTTTTGTGTGGTTAATTCACTCAGCAGTCTTTTTATAACCAGTGACTCCTATAGCTCTGTGTGTATGTGCTGCCTTGGAACCAATGAAGGTTTGGTTATGTACCATGGGCGAGGAGTGTGGGTTTGTTTGTGCTGGGAACTGGGTGGAAATCTGTTTCTGTGCTTCTTTTCTCCACATTACTTTATTTCTTGTCTTGCTGCCATGAAAGATATTCCATGCTGTATGAGCAGCAGTGTTTAACCGTGTCAGAGCAAATCAGAAGGGGATTTTGGCTGTATGTAGAACACAAATGGGACAGTGGGTGCAAAAGCTTCTGTCTTTGAGGTGATGTGTGTAAGAGTGCGGGGCTGCGGAGGAGCCGTGCTGTCACTGCTGGGAAGATGCCGCCTCCAGCAGCATCCTATAGGGCAGAGCTCTCCCAGGAGCCAAGCACACCAGCTGAGCGATGGGCTGATGCTTTTCAGAATCCACATTGGGTTGTGATTAAACACAGCCAAGGAAACGCCATCCCCAGCCACACCCGGCGCTGCTGCGGGCACTGCTGGCGGCTTGGTGACCTCACAGTGACAGGGACCTTCTGTGCAGGGCGGCACCCAGCAGGACTCTGCCATCCCACACCACCCCCGGCCCCTGCCGGCCCCCTGCCATGGGGCTGCCCCACACATGAGGGTCCACCAACCCTGGAGCTTCCCCACATCGTCACCAACAGCAAGGAACTGGGGAGCAAGAGGGAATGTCAGATAAGGAGAAGGAAGGCTCAAGCAGCCAGGTGGAAGACGAGGCCGGGAACACCAGCAGTGATGCCGAGCAGCTGGAGGCCCCGGGGCCGGAGAAGGCTGGCGAAGCTGAGCCACAGGCAGCAACCCTGAGCAGCAGCCAGGCCTCCCTGGGGCAGGAGCTGAGCCCCAGCGCTCAGGGCACCTCCAGGGAGAGCAGCTGGGCGTCACTGGAACATACTGAATTGGAGGACCAAACTTCCCTGACCGAGCGGGAGCCATCGCTGCTCAGCATCGACTCTGCGGAGCTGCAAGAGAAAGTGCGGGCCACGGCCTACCAGGCTGAGGATGGAGCGAGCTGGGTGAGCCAGCAGGCGAGGAGAACGGTGACCAACAGGAGCCAGCAGACCGGCACCGAGTGGAGCGGGACGACTGAGGGAGAAGCCCTGACATTGCCCGGATTGGGAGCTCTCAGCAGCATCAGGGCACAGGGTCCTGTCTCCCTGGAGCTGGTACAGCAGAAACCTGAGGATGCTGCGCAGGTCCCCCAGGGCAAAATGGTCATGGAGCTTAGGATGGATTCTGGCAATTTTCAGGGGTTAGAATTTGTGCTGGGGGGAAACGAACAGAGGCACACGTTTTGTATAGGCTTCGCTGATACAGATGAGCTGACACACGGCGTTTTCCCACCAATCAGTGATAATTTGAAGAGCAGTTTGCCAACTGAAATGATGAGGAGCCATCAGGAGCAAACAGCGAATCAGGAGACAGCAGGAAAAGCAGCGTTCCAATGCTCCATAGCTGCAATGCAGGATGCTGGGGGGATGCGCAACCTCATGACTCTCAAAGGAGGGCTGGGGGCAGGAATGGAGAAAATGATGATCATCTCTGGTGAACAAATGGGCAACACCATAATTCAGACAATTCCTGGACCGACTCAGATGTCACCTGAAAGTCAGCAGCCCCAGTAAAGCCATGATGTGGGTGGGAGCTGGATGGTTCGCATCCCTCAGACGTGTGATACAGCAGATACAGAACTGCTGCAGATGACGGCATGCCAGACGTGGGGCAGCGAGAGCGAGAACAGAAATGCAGAGAGGACCTCAGAGCTCCTGGTTGCTTCTGGTGGCCCTAAGGATGCACAGCAGGGGGACTTACCCAGAGGAATGGGCAGTTAGGCTCAGCAGACTAGTGCTGTTATTTGTCTGAATGAAGGTATCTGGATCAAGACAGAAACAAGCAAATCAATCAGGAATAGAAACCAACAGGCAAATGCTTCTCAGGAGTGAAGGGAACCAGGAGATCCCAGTTCACTGTGCCGTCGTAACTTATCCTGCTTAGCAGAATTTCTTGCTGTGCCTTAGGAGGAGAGGAAACTTGTACCTTCAGGCTTTGAAACACTTCTGAGAGGCTTCAAGCAATGCCTGTTGCCGTGCATGTCTGTAAACACTAAAGCCATCATGCAGAACATGGAAAAGAGAGGAAGAGTGGTGGAAATAAAGTAACAGCGAAGGAAGAACTGAGCTGAAAGGTGCCAAAAGGAGTAAAAGACACATAAAAGAGAAAAAGCAGTTAGAAAAAAATACCCGTGTTGTCACTAAACTTTTGTTCACTACCTCTGTCTGCAAGCCAAAGGCTTGTATCATGTCTCGTGTCCCAGGACACGTGGGAGGAACATGTAGCGGATCCTCCTGGAAGACGTAGTAAGGCACATGAGTGGGTGATCTGAGACAGCCAGCATGGCTTTGCCAAGGGCAAGGTGTGCCTGAGCCATTGGTGGCTTCTGTCACGGAGTGATGGCATCAATGGACACAGGAAGGGCAACTGATGTCATCCACCTGGACCTCTGTAAAGACTTTGGCATGGTCCCACAGCACATCCTTATCTCTTAATTGGGGGGACATAGATGCAAAGGGTGGACTATTCGGTGTGTTAGGAGTTGGTTGGAAGGTTGCAGCCATAAGGTTGTTGTCAGTGATGACAAGTAGTGCCCCCTGGGGGTCCGTTTTGGTGTTTTTCAACATCTTTATCAGTGACACAGATGATGGGATTGAGTGCACTCTCAGCAAGTTTGCAAGCTGAGTGGTGCAGCTGATATGAGAGAAGGAAGGGGTGCCATCCAGGGAGACCTGGACAGGGTTTAATAGTAGGCTCACATGAACTGAATGAGGTTCAACAGTGCCAAGAGCAACGTTCTGCACTTGGTTCAGGGCAATCCCAGGTGTGTGTACCAACTGGGAAAAGGGCTCCTCGAGAGCAGCCCTGTGGAAGAAGACATAGGGGGTTTGGTAGACAAAAAAGTGAACGTGAGCCAGCAGTGTGCGCTTGTAGCCCAGAAGGCCAATGGTATTTTGGGCTGCATCAGTAGAGGGGTGGCAGTGAGCTGGGAGGGGATTGTTCTCTTCTGCTCTCACATTATGAGGCCCTACCTGGAGTACTGCATCCAGGTCTGGGGCCCCCAACACAGGAAAGATGTGCAGCTTTTGGAGAAGGTAGAGAGGAGGGACACGAGGATGCTCAAAGGTTGAAGCACCTCTCCTGTGAAGCCAGGTTGAGAGAGCAACAAGAGGGAATGAATTTAAAGTAAGAGACTTAGATAATGGGGAAATCCTCAGCTGAGAGGGTGGTGAGCTGGCACAGACTGCCCAGAAAGGCTGTGTATGTCCCATCCCAGGAGGCCAGGTTGGATGGGGTCCTGGGCAGCCTGATATAGTGCCTGGTTTAGAGGCTGGCAATGCTTCCTGCAGCAGGGAGATTTGAACTAGATGATCTTTGAGGTCCTTTCCAAAATAAACCATTTTATGGTTTTGTGATTCCAATATTCCATGCCATGGCCATGTCTGTTTGCTCTGCAGTGCAGCTGGAGTTGCACTTAGCACACTGAGCCCCTGGTTTCTGGCTGCATAAAAAGCTCCACTGATGTCCAGCATCAGAGCTGTGGGCTCCTCGCCTCCTGAAATGGCCCTTCTTGTGAAAACTTGTCCTTTAACCTCTCCTTTTCCATTTTCCCACCTATACATGGGGACAGCAATGCCTTCTTCCCTAGATTTGTAATGCAGGACACATGGAGAGAAGAGAGGTTTAGCACAGCTAGAAACTGATCATGCAACCCACAGCAAAGACCTGCGGGCTGCATTTCCCCTCCAAAATAGAGCAGAAGGACAGTGGTGAGATAGATTTGCACATGGCATGGAGCACTAATAAATGTCCCCTTCCCTTTGTGCAATCCACCCCTGCACTGCCCTTCCCTGTCACACCGGCTGGGAGATGATGTTGGGTTTCCTACCACTTGCTCTGGTTTCTCCATCACATCTTTATCTGCAGGCCTGCAGCACGAATTATCTTCCCAAAGCAGCAGCTCCCAGATCTCAGGATGATGTGAGCTTGTTACCTTGCAACATCTTTCTTAAAAGGTTGTTCTGAATGCAGAGTGCTCCCTTGCCTTGTAGCATCAAGCTTTAAAATACAAATCCTGAAGACTCAGAAGGAAAGAAATGAGAAAGAGCCGGGAGCTGCTCTTGCTTCTTTAAACCCACACCATCAAACCCTTTTCCTGAATACTGCCAGCCTTTGGACTTCATTCTGTACATTTAGATGTGGCAAAGCTAAATCTGACTTCATTTCCAAAGGGCTGCACGGTGCTTTTGGTCTCCTTCCTGGAGCCAGAGTTGTTATGATTTATGGTTCTTAAAAGGAACTTTCAGCAGTGCTGAGCTATTACTTCTGGAAGCAGGGGATTCAAGGAGAAGTGAGCATGAAAGTGCAGCTGGTGTCGGTAACTTGAATACTACCTTAAAAGGCAACTCCATGTGCTGTTCTGAAGTTCTGTGACAGATAAAACATTAGAAACTTGTACTGTGAGATGTCAGCAGCTGGAAACGTGTACAAATTCAAAACCATAAAATACAGTCATAGAATGGTTTGAATGGGAAAGGACCACTAAAGGGCCCCTGGTCCACCTTCCCCGCAATGCACAGGGACACCCACAGCTCCATCAGTGCTCACAGCCCATCCCCTGACCTTGGCTGTCTGCAGGGATGGGGCAGCACCGCCTCTCTGGGCAGCCTGTGGGCATTTCCTTTGGGCTGCTCCCTTGGGAGCATTCAAGGATGAAGTCTGGTATTGATTTGTCACAGCTGCTTTGTGCTATTAAAGCTGGTGTGACCATAAGGGGACGGGCTGTGAGCTCCTGGCCGGGCTGCTCAGCAGCTGAGTCTCTCTAAGCTCATTATCTCCAGAATCAGGATCCCCACGTACTTTCTTCCAGATGGCTTTCACTAGGGAGGGAACATCCTCTGCTTGTTTTCACTGCGGCCATTGGAAAATACATCTATGAAGATCACTCAGCATCTTACTGCTTCGTGCCTCTCTCACACATACTGGTAAGCCTTTAGGAAGGCATTTGCCTAGATGAGATTTCAGAATTTTTGGCCCATTTTCTGTGTGGTTTCAGGTGGAGTTAGGAAAATGCATATCAGCCGTAACTCCTTGTCAAAGCAGGTCAAGGCTTTATCAATGAAGCCTTGTAAAGGTTAATGTGGATGGATGGTATTCTTTGTGTTTCTCTCCTGTGCCCCCGCCTGGTGCTGCCTTTGGACAGGGATGTTCTGCTGCACCTGAGCATGTCTGTGCAGTGAGTGACCCGCAGAGAGCGGCTCCTGATCCTACGATGTGACGGTAAAACTGGCATTTTACTGGGTATTTAAATTAGAAAACAAGAATCTCGCGCTTGTTTTGGTGGGGCAAACATCTGGGGCAGTTTTCCTTAACCAGCCCTTCATGGGGTATCCAGGGGGATAGGGGGGATCTCTCTGCATTCCTTTGGACAGCTTTGCTCATTCCACTGCTAGACAAAGCTTCACAGATTTGTAGGAAAGCATCAAACGTTTTGTTTTGCAGAGCAAGGTTGTGCAGTAGTTTGTTGTAATTGGCATGTGAGGCTGGGAAAGAAAGGCAGCCAACTTGTGCCAATTTATCCGGCTCCAGCAGCATCTCCCGTGAGCTGATTGCTAGGAACGTGCAGTGCTGCTCTCATCAGCTACCTTTGAACTGCTCTGGGTGGAAGCAAGAAAGCAATCACTGCGTGCTGGGGGCAGGGCGAGGCAGGAGGTTTGTCTTCTTTCTATAATACTTCAGATGAGGTGTGTGGTGAGGGTGGGAATCGCTTCTTTCCTATTTATCAACACAGAATGGAAAAGCCGGCGTGTGCTGCAGCCCCTGTCAGTGCAGGATGAGTGTGGGAGCAGCTGCCAAGCTGTGACCTGCGGGTGCTGCAAGGCCCTGCACTCAGCCTGCATGGCTTCACCATGGAATCCTACAATGGCCTGGGTTGCAAAGGCCCACAGTGACCATCCAGTCCCAACCCCCTGCTGTGTGCAGGTCACCAACCAGCAGCCCAGGCTGCCCAGAGCCACATCCAGCCTGGCCTTGAATGCCTGCAGGGATGGGGCATCCACAGCCTCCTTGGGCAACCTGTTCCAGTGCGTCACCACCCTCTGGGGGAAAAACTTCCTCCTCAGATCCAACCTAAACCTCCCCTGTGCTGCTTGGAACTTGGTATCTTGGTGTGGGCATGCAAGATGCTCTGTGGCTATATGATGAGTGCTACACTGAGGCTCCCAGAGCTGTGTGACGGCAGTGGCAGCTACAGCTGGATTCCTCCCATCTCTGCTGGTCCCCACCCGCAGGAGCCGTCAGCCCGCACTGATACAGGCACAGCTTGGAACCAAGGCGGGCACCCCCCTCTTTGCTCTTCCAGACCGCATTTTTCCTGTGCTGCCCGCAGCTCCTCACAAGCTACAGGTTGCCGCCTCAGGGCAGGTTGCCTTCAGCCCCGACCCGGCCCCTCCTGCCCTGTACCACCAGCACAGCCACTGCTCTGAGACGGGGCAGCTCTGCGGCAAGGAAAGCCGAGAGGAAAGAAGTCCGGCGCTCCGTGCTGCTGCTGCCGGCTGTGGGCAGCGCTCCCGCTCCCCGTGCATCAGTTGGTTCAGCGTTCCCTTATGCTCGCCAATGAGAAGCACGCGTTCAGCGCTGCTGGATGCTGAGCGGCAGCCCCACAGCTCAGCGGACGGCAGCGGGGCTCCAGCAGGCGGCGGTGCCGTGTGGGTGCGGGGGATCCATGCGCTGCACCAACAGGTCTGTGAGCCGGGATGCGGTGCGCCCTGATGGCTTTGCTGAGCACTGCGCACAGACAGCGCTTGATACAGCACGAATGTTTGGGGATGAGCTTTGGTTTTAGTAGAGGACGCTGTTGTTTATGTTGCGAGAGCCTCTGAGCTCCTGAAAAATGCAAAACCACGGCATGATGTTTTATTGAGAGCACAGCAAAGTGTGTGGAGAGCCATGAACCACACACTGCTGCTGCTGTGATGCGGTGACTGAGACAGGAGGGTGATTCCACATGGAAACAGAAATAAAGGCATGGAGCTGAACCTGCCTGGGTGAGGCCTGTGCTTCGTGTCTCTCTTCTTGGGGTATTTAAATGCATAACTTGTGTAGCTGGTAGGAGCAGGACCAGACCTGGGCAGTGTTGGCCATCTCTCATGTAACAAACATCACCACAGACCCTGCTAAAGAGTTTGTCCCCTTCTTTCTTACAGCCTCTCTTTAGATACTGAAGTCATACCAGACTGAAGTTACGGGTATGCACAACTATTAGATAACAAATCCCCATTTGCCTCCTCCCTGGGAAGATGCACATCCACGTAGCAAAGCCAGCAGAACTGCTGTGGGCTCACAAGGCACAGAGCTGTGGATGGCTGTGGAGAGCTCGTCAGATCCTTCTGACCCTGGACCTGAAGCAGTGAGGATGAGCAGAGCTGTGCCGTGTTGTGTGCAGCCCTTTATTCAGCACAGTGCATTTGCCCAAGGAGGCTGTGGATGCCCCATCCCTGCAGGCATTCAAGGCCAGGCTGGATGTGGCTCTGGGCAGCCTGGGCTGCTGGTTGCTGACCCTGCACACAGCAGGGGGTTGGGGCTGGATGAGCACTGTGGGCCTTTGCAGCCCAGGCCATTGTAGGATTTGGGCTGCGGTCCCATCTGCAATAAGCAGCAGAACGCTGAAGGGAGAGGGAGCTGAGTGCCTCTGGCATTTCTGAATAATGTGCTTTTTTTCATCTAGCCTAATTTAACGTGTGGTTCAGATGTTGCTGTCTGGGAGCCGTGATGGATCTTTCTGTAGTGAGCGTGTCTGCGCTGCTCACAGTAGCTTGTAGCTATTCGTGCCCAGAAATAAAATATGAGTATGTTTAAATTCTCCCCTTTACATTTTGCACTGCAGTTATTAGTGAAACCAATGTATTTTTTGGCAGTTTTTCCTATTACTTTGTGACTACTTGTGTTTAACTAATAGCCTTTCTTTTCCCCCGGATGTCTTCTGATATTCCGGGGCTCCAGCAACACTCAAACCAGCAGTTTGCTGTAATGGCACGGCCTCATTAGGTTGATGCATTTGAACATACATATTAATAAGGCTGTCATGAGAAGGATACTTCATTTTGCTCTTCTCTGGGGTCGCCGCTTGCCATAAGACCAATGGCACCATTGGGTGGAGGCGCGGGGCTGTGTGGGGTGCAGGGGAGCTCCTCGCTGCCTCCCATCTCAGCCCTCACAGCAATGAACAGCACAGGTAGCACTTCTGCCTTCGTAATTAACTCCCAGCCCGTAATTCCCAGGAGCGGGGAGATGAACTGCTGCTCAGCTGGGCGGGCACTAAAAATAGAGCTGCAGAGAAGCCCCATGCCGGCTCACGAGCAGCGTTACATGGGATGTTTAATTAACAATCCATTTCCTTTTACTTACGGCTGTTTCTTCAGCCTGTTGCAGCGTTTCACGGCGGATGCTGCGGTGGCTGTTTGGGCACCTTCCTCATAAAGCTTCAGCTGGAATTTCTGTCAGAGCAGCCGACGTGGATGTGTTTTATTTTTTTTTGTAATGGGCTCTGGAAAAGGTTTTCCTTTCTTTCTCATTATAATGGAGCCTTCTATTGCTTTTGAGGCATTGGCTATATAAATCTAAAAGCTTTCATTATGCCTCATTTCAGCTTTCATAGTCTTCCCAAGGAAATACAGGCGAGGCAGCAATGCAGTCACAGTGAGCAGCAGGAGCAGCGTGCTGAGCCCGGCCCTCGGGGGCTGCATGGAGCCCAGGGGACATGATGTACATGATGTCAGTGCCCCCCAGCCCCGGCACACACAGCTGCACTGGCTCAGGCAGCAGCAGCGCCCCCAGCTGAGGCTGCTCTCCGAAGGTGCTGGGCACATTCCCCACCTACTGGAACTGTTCTCAGCTCTGTGCGCTAATTGGGTGTTACTGGGGCAGTGCTGAGCACCCATCCCGTGACTCATCCTGCAGAACTCAAAGCATTTCTTTTCAGCTGGATGTTTATTATTATTATTAGATCAGTTCACGTAGCTGGAAGAAATGGGATAATTTTGGGCATCAGTAAAAGAGATGAGCTCCTCCTGCAGCCTGATACAGTGCAAATGATTGTGTACTCTGCTTTCCGTAGGACTTAGAACTAAACGTAGAGCAGCTTTGGTGGGGACTCACCTCACTGCACAGAGATCTGCGTTCTCCTTTTCTCTTCTTTATTTTTAAATTGCATCACTGCTGGCTCTGATAAGTACTGCAACAATCCTGATCGGCCATGGGAGCATGTAAACTCCAACAGGTGAACCTGATTCTGGTGTGCATCCCAGTCCTGGTGTCACTTAGGAATACAAATTGTGATGCTCAGCGGTTTCCATATCCAGAGACCTCTGCAGACACAAAATGCTCCTCTCCATGGCACATCCCACGTGGTGCACAGAGCACGCCGTGTGCTGGGCCTGGTGGGGAGGCTGCACCTCACTTCCCATCAGGAATTGTCCTGGTCTGTAAAGGAGGAGCTGCTGGTGTGAATGAGATGAGCCCAGCTCTAGGCTGAGCTTCTGCTCGCTTCGTGTAGCCATGGAGGCACACAGAAATGCGGTGTTCCACCCCAAACTGTGAGGACTGAAAGGTCAGCAGTGCTCCGCCTTGGCACCAAATACACGCTATGTGTCTGCCCATGCAGGATGTCTGTCTGAGTGCTCAGCAGAGCAGCTGTGGGGTGCTGGGACCAAAATGCTCCTGTCACACTGAGCAGTGATGTGGGGCGCAGGGATGCAAGTACCAGCACGGGGAGCTCTGTGCCTGGAGGAGCCCTCCCACCATAGGGGAGGCTGCAGCTCCTGCGTGCAGAGGAAGCTGGGCAGTGCAGGTGTTGGTCAGAAAGGTCTCCTGGCACCTCACGCTGCTCCACGTTATGGCAGACGTTGCCTTAAGTTAGCACAGCGCATCACAATGTGTGGCAGGTACTGCCGGTTGTGTGACAGATGCATTTTGTGATAGGGTTGATTCCTACAAGCTCACAAAGCCATTAATCTATCATTGCTACAAGGAGGCTGAGTTATGCTCTCCTTCCTCTGTGCTCAAAGCACCAGAGGATGCTGATTTATTTATTTTTGGCCTTCTTCCAGCTGCTTTAAATCCCTGCGGTGTGAGAGGAAAATCTACTTCATTCTCTCCCAACTTGTACACACGTCCTGAAGGAAGGGCCATGCCAGGCTCCTATTTCTTGGTGCAGAGAGACTCAGATCAGCTGCTTGGAGCCACATCCACGGCCTGGAGCACCTCTTGGGATGGGGCACCCACAGCTCTGGGCAGTGCTGGGGCCTCTGCCTCTGAGTGAAGGAATGCTGATGAACACCAGACCCAAATCTCCCTTCTTTTAGCTTAAAGCCGAGATCTTGGAGCGGGTCCAGAGGAGGAGCATTAAGATGCTCAGAGCTGGAGCAGCTGTCCTATGAGGAAATGTAGAGGGAACTGGGCTTGTTGAACTTAGAGAAGGCTGCAGGGAGACCTCATTGTGGCCTTGCAGTTCTTGAAGGGAGCGTTTAAACAGGAGGGGGAAAGGCTGTTTGTGAGGGTGGGCAGTGACAGGACAAGGGGGAATGGTTTGAAACTGAGACAGGGGAGGTTCAGGTTGGATCTGAGGAGGAAGTTTTTCCCCCAGAGGGTGGTGACGCACTGGAACAGGTTGCCCAAGGAGGCTGTGGATGCCCCATCCCTGCAGGCATTCAAGGCCAGGCTGGATGTGGCTCTGGGCAGCCTGGGCTGCTGGTTGGTGACCCTGCACACAGCAGGGGGTTGAGGTTGGATGAGCACTGTGGGCCTTTGCAACCCAGGCCATTCTAGGATTCCACGATTCTATGGTTCCATCACAGTCATCCTGCTGCTGGGACCAGTTTCCTACTGCTGCTGCTGGGGCTGCCAGGCTGGGAATGCTGTTTTCTATGGCAGAAATTCTTCCTCCCTGAGACAGTGTGGGTTTTACTCAGAGACCCGCTTCAGTATAATGTTTACAGATTACTGTTCTAAAGACTCTCAGCTTGTCTCCTTGTACTTATTTTGTTTTATACACACATGTATTCTGCAGATAACACAGAGGAATTCAGCTTGCTTCATTAAAAGTGAAGGGAAGGAGCCTCGCAGAGGCACAGCCTGCACTCAGAAGTAATGAACTCGCTGTGAAGGAGGACAGCTCGTTCTCTGCCCCTTATTTATTTACTCGCTCATTTGCACGATAACAGATGGAGATCAGCGTGTGCTGTGCAGAAGGTACAGCACTGCTAAACCGTCTGCAACCAGCTGCAATGAAGGACTTCTCTCCTGATAAGGGGTGAAGAGTACGGCTTCATTAGACGAGCCAAGGAGGGATGGGAAAGAAGACGATTGCCTTGGAGAAGCACAACGGGGCTAAACCCTGTGGAGGAAAAGGCAATATTTAACATGAAGGACAGTGCTGCTATGAGGACTCGTCATAAGTTGAGACCGGAGAGCAGAATAGAGTTTCTGAATTCAGGAGAGAAAAAAATAGAGACTAGTTCCCTATGAAATACCATAGACCTGAACGACCCTGTCTGCGCTAAGCAAAGATTCCCCAAGGTGTTCTCTTTGCAAGTAATTATTTCCAAAAGTAGCTTGAAATACGCTCCGTGCTCTTCTTCCTGAGCTCACTTTCACATATGTGAACTTTATTCTTTGATTAATAAATAGACTTTGCTGCATGTGTGCGGTGACAGTGGCATATTAAAGCAGACCGAATAATTGACTGAAGTTTAAACCTGTCACTCAATGATCTGATAATAAATGCCATAATTTATTTAACTTTCAGATTAAATCCCTGAGCAAATATCTCAGAAGCTGCTGCTGATTTGTCAGTGTGTGCAGCTTTATCTGCTGGGAAACTTCAATAACCAAATCATGGCACTTGTGCAAAAAAACCCACTAAATTGGTTGCCCAAGGAGGCTGTGGATGCCCCATCCCTGCAGGCATTCAAGGCCAGGCTGGATGTGGCTCTGGGCAGCCTGGGCTGCTGGTTGGTGACCCTGCACACAGAAGGGGTTGGAACTGGATGAGCACTGTGGGCCTTTGCAATACAGGCCATTCTGTGATCCTGTGATTCTATCAATCATGGTTTTTTATTGACAAGTTGATGAGGTTGGTCTGATGTTCTGAATATTGAGTTATTTCCCAATGCTCTATTTTACTTGCTCTGAAGTTGCACTGTTTGTTTCCAGCTTAGAGGGACAGTGATCAGCTGCAGCCAACTGCAGAAGTTCAGCAAGGAACTTTCCTTTCACGTCAGAGTCGAGTTTGAAGATGCTTCAGAAGCCCATAAGCGGTGCGGGATTGGCTTTGCTGACCCGCTGCTCGCCAGCTCCTTTCATCTGCTCGGGCTCACGTGTCCCAGATCATGGAGGCAATTTCCTTTACAACAGCCCTGGCTGCACCTCGATACCAGCAGACATCTTGGCTTTCAGGATCAGCGGACTACAAAGAGAAGCTAAAGAGAACAATTGGATACCATTCCGTCCCCCACTCCTCCCCAGCTCAGCCTGCTATATGGCTGGCTGCCCGGCTTCTCCTCGCTCGCTCTGTGTGGGAATGCTGAGCTCGGGGACTCCGGGTATGGAAGAAGCAAAAGGAATTCGTCAGAGAGAGAGCTGCTGCTTGTTACCCCTCTAAAACTCCTAAGAACTGTGCTCCTTTGTCACCTCGGCTGCTGGGAGGCTGTGCACCACCCTCCTGTCTGCAGTCAGTGTCATGGAGTTAGAAAGGCTCTCCATAACCAAAAAGGGAGGGTGGAAGGTGCTGCTTTCAGGCTTAAAGTCCCGTGTTCTGCTCAGCTGTGACAGCACGAACCACCTTGGCAGAGTTTTCCCTCCCCTGGAGTCAACATTCTGGACCTGCAGCAGCTCTGCAGAGGGCAAATATCACACAGAGTGCATTTCTCACACTGCATGCAGGGACCCGGCTGGGCTGCAAAGGCACGTGGCACCTGTCAGCTGCATGATGTACCCGTGCCATTAGCTTCGTGTCCCAAGGTTCTCTGTGGCCTGCCAGGTGCTGGCAGCAGGCACAGCTGCAGAGCTCAGCTGGATCACAGCTGCAGAGCAGATCTATATAGCACAGCTGGAGCACTGATGAGCCCCAGGCTTGCAGCTGAGCTGTTCTGAGCCCACTGTGTGTACATGCTCTGGGTGCTGCCACTGCAGCTGGATCCTGGAGTGTCCCCACATCACTGCTCAGGGCGGGCAGCGAGGCAGCAGGCAATGAGCAAAGCCCTGTTAACATCCCATGGCTGCTTCCCTTGCTCTGCTTGATGTTTTTTGTGCTTCTTCCTCCTGATGTTGCTTCTTTACATGGAATGCCATACTGGGCATTATGAGAGCTTAAGAAAAGCCTCGTCCTCCTTCCATGGGAGTGGATTCAGAGCATCAGCTTGTGACTCTTTTCAATACTAGAGACCTTTTCCCAGATGTTTGGTTTCCTCTGACTCCAGATACCTTGTGCTTTTGGGGGCTGGTGGATTTAGAAGAAGGGCACTGCAAGGAACAAGAAGTGAGCAATGAGAACCATTTTAAATCACTTATTGCACTTCTACTATGACATGGCATGGAAAGCAGCCCGCTTGGTGAGGAGGTACGGACAGATACGGGAGGAGACATATTTCCATTTTAATATGAGCTCTTCTCAAGGTGAAATAAGAGAGGTTTCTTATGATGACCTAAACAGAACTTCAATTTCTCATGCCTGCCAGCACTTTGCAGTTTTTACAATTCATCTGGGCTTGTTACGGGGAAGTCAGCTGGACCACAAAGCAAACACTTAGTGATGTGCTCACTTGTAGCCTCACCACAAGCAGGGAGAGGTTTGTACAGTGTGCAATGAAGCAAACTGGAACAGTAGTAACAGTTGATAAGAATTTCCAAAGTGTTGTCCTGCTTATCTCTGCCATCAGCTAATTTGAGACCGGCTGGTTGCCATGGGGATGTGGATGCAAGCAGCAGGATTGATGCTCACAGGGATGGGGATGTGGGGTGGCACTCAGTGCAGGGCTCTGTGCTCCATGACAGCGGGCCCACAGCCCACAGCTGCCTGCCTGCACACTGCAGGTCCTGGAGCCAACCAATGACATTGGGAGTTTGCTCCTGGCCAGCCCAGATTTCCATCATCTACCAAATAATCATCAAATGGTCCCTCCTGAAGCTCACGTTCTCCAGCCATGGAGCCACAGGTAAGGTGCAGCTGTTGTCTTGATGAAAGCATCACCAGCACAGGCATGGTGACTTCTGGATTGTTTTTCAAGCTGAAAGAGGGAAGACTTAGATTGGATATAAGGAAGAAGTTTCTTATAATAAGGGTGGTGAGGCAGTGGCACTCGTGGTCCAGAGAGGCGGTGCTGCCCCATCCCTGCAGACAGCCAAGGTGAGGGGATGGGCTGTGAGCACTGATAGAGATGTGGGTGTCCCTGTGCACTGCAGGGAGTGGGACTAGAGGGCCTTGAAGGGGCCCTTTCAACTCAAACCATTCTGTGATTCTATGAAATCAGACAAACTGAGATTGGAAACCAGACATCACTGCAGGTGATGAAGTATCAGGACATCTTAGCAAGAGCAGCAGCTGTCCATCGCTGGCAATTCAAATCCAAACTGGATGCAGAGCCCAGGAGCAAGCAACCAGATGCAGGGCAGCCACAGCACCCATAGCAGTGCACAGCACCCATAGCAGTGCACAGCACCCAGAGATGTGTGCAGCACCCAATGTCTCCCGCTGAGCTGCACAAGCAGGAGCTCTGTCCCAGCCCAGACTCTGTGCTCTAATTACCTGCAATTATCACAGCAGCTTTTCACAGAATCAAAGGCTTCTCCTGATAAGTCCATTTCTGTTGATGGCTTGGATTCATTAGGCTGCGTTTCAGATGGGCTTCTTTTCAAGCAGCCCAGGAAGGTTTCCGGGTTTGTGCTGGAGAGACAGTGAGATAATGAAGTGCCTTGCTGACTCAGCTGATTCCTGCTCTCTGGCTTAATCCAGCTCACAGATGAATTACAGAAGGCCTTTGAAATGCCTCTCAGCCCTGCGAATTGATGTGCCTCTCAGTGCTGTGATGAGTTCCACTAATAAGACTGATATAGCCATGCTCCCTTGCACAGAGACAGGTAATTTGCCCTGCGGGTGCCACTGGCCTCTCCTGGCCCCGAAGCCACCCGGGAGTGCCTGGCTCTGCCTGTGCTCTCAGCGGGCTTAGGCAAGTACGAATGTGGCCTCCATGTTACACATGGAAGAGCACAGAAGGGGAACAAGAGCCTGCTGGTGTTCTGGGTGAACGCAGACGGGTCCACCAACAACCCCAGCCTGCTGCAGGCACTGGAGCTGGGTTAGGGTGGGTTAGGGTTAGGGTAGAATAGGGCTACAGGTAGGGCAGGTTGACTAGGGACAAGGTTAGGTTAGGTCAGGGTTACACTGGGGTTGGGTTAGGGTTAGGGTAGGCTAGGCTAGGTTAGGATGCATTCAGTCAGGTTCAGGTTAGGGTCAGGTTAGGGTTACATTAGGTTTTCATGAAGCTGGCTGTCTCCCAGTTATGAGGTCCAACACAGCCTGAGCACCACTTGGCCACCTGCCTCACGGATGGATCCCTGCAATCAGCAGAGGCTCAGATCTGCTGTTTCACAGTTTCCACCCAATTTGTAATACAATAATTGACTGCTGATCTACTCAGGTTTTACCTTACTTTTAAACTGTGCCTGGAAGTGGGAACCAAAACCTGAGCTGTCTTTGCAGCAGGAATCATTCGGTGCAGCCAAGAGCATTGCACCGATGCCGCATCCATCCTGAGCTGAGCAGTGGCTGTCCTTTCCCCGAGCATCCCTGAACCAAGGTGGGTCCTGGATGCCCTTTGTGTGAGGCCCTGGCACTGCCCAGAGTTGTGGGCACTGGAAGTGCCTGAGGCCATGGATGGGCCCTGGGCAGCCTGAGCTGGGGGCAGCCAACCCTTGGCCAGTAAAAGTCTTTCAGGTTCTCTCCAACCCAACCATTCTGTGCATCTGTGATCTGGGGCTGGTCTTGGTGCAAAGGCCATCCCCCCCAGTCCTGCCCGACTGCCTCCAGCAGGACGCTGCTTCTTCCAACTGGGTATTTCTGCATCACTCGAGAGCACCAGGAGATTACAAAATGTCCTTTCCTCTTCAAGGTTTTTTAATTAACATTTCTATTATCAGGCTTAATTAGCACATCTCTGGCTTCCATCTGCTTTTCCCTGTTCCAGCCTGCTGAAGACACTTTGGTACGGCGTTATGCATCCCATCATCAGGAATAATAAATGAACATCATTGTGCTCGGATCACACAGCTTGAGCTGAAGGACCAGGCCCTGGTGTGAGAGGCGGCCGCTCACCCCTTCAGCTGCCGGCTGATTTCTGGGTTAGAGCAGAGCTGTGATTGTTCCTGATACTGCAATTACACTCGTTGTGGGGATGAGGCCAAGGCTGCACTGGGAGCAGAGATGCTCTGTTGGCCTCGAAGTGCTCATCCAGACTTCTG
Organism: Excalfactoria chinensis; assembly: GCF_039878825.1. NCBI lineage: Eukaryota > Metazoa > Chordata > Aves > Galliformes > Phasianidae > Excalfactoria > Excalfactoria chinensis. The sequence goes on along the minus strand of NC_092829.1, from coordinate 767,636 downwards.
TGTCCGGTGTGTATGAATCCCATCAATTTCCAAATGATTTTGCTAACAACACCCAGGGGTTGCATTTCCATCCCAAAATCTGGAGCTCTCCTTCTGTAGCACAGCGGGGCACAGAGCAACACATGCACTGCAACCTTCTCACAGCTCTGATGGGAAACAGAAGCTGCAGTCTGATGGCTTTGGTCCTGGTGCTTCCCATCAGGCTGTGTAGGTAATAGCCCCTGTTTCACATCTACTGGAGAGGAGCAGCTCCTGCCTACACAGGGCAGCCTCCTGCCTGCTCCTGCTGCTGCTGTGCCCTCACACACTGCACTGCCAGCTTTACTCTGCCCCGGTGCCTTTAGCACTCACAGTCACTGCAGGCACAGGGCTGCTCTCTGCCTCCAAATGCTGGGGGTCCTTAGTGGGGGCAGGGGCTGAAATTCCAACACAGAGACAGCCTGAGCAAGCCCAAGCCCTGCAGCTTTCTTAGGGCCAGCTGCTCTTTCCTTCTGGTGGGGGTTTCTTCCTGCTGAGTTCCACATCACTTCTCCTGGGGATGTTGGTTGCTGCCTCTGATGCTTCCAACAGGCAGCAGGAGGGCTGTGCTAATGCATACAGCACACACCTCTTTCTCCTTACACGGAATCACAGAATCATTGCAAGTGTTTCCCTACTTTCGCTGCTGCAGGAATTTACATTTATGTTCTTGTAAAATCATAGAATCATTAAGGTTTGAAAAGACCTCCAAGATCACCTCTGAAACTTCTAAGCCCAACCCCAGCCCACCCCCACCATGCCCTCTGCCCACATCCCACGTGTGTGGCTGCTACATGCATCCCCTTTGCTACACAGAGCTGGGCAAAGGGAGAACAGAAATTGTGCTTCTAAGCGGCACCTCAGCAAATCACCCCATGTGCAGTGCAGGTGAGGAGCGGGCAGTCAGTGCCCGGGGTGCAGAGAGCTCAGGGGTTGGAGCCCTGGGAGCTGTGTGTCCTGCATGGAGCCCTTGGGCAGCCCCAGCGAGCTCCGCTCTGGCCCTGGGTCCCTACAGGCACTCAGCCCCTGCTGGGCACGATGCTGCCAGGTCACATGGTGAGAAACAGCTCTTCCCGCAGCAATGAATGCACTCAGCAGTGATATCAAATATCCTGAACAAGCACAGCAAGGCACGCACCTGCACACAAGATAAAGCTGAAGTAATAGATGACAAAGATGAACACAACCCAGAAGATATTTCTTATTAAACAGTTGCCTGCCTGATTTGTTTCCTGTATTAGTGATGATGCATGGCTGCTATTCACATTAATAGGCAGCCATAAAGCAATTTTGTCAGCTGAGTTTTACCTGGAGTTAAATAAAATATTACTGTTTGTGACAGACGTAACTGCAGGCTCTGATAGTACAGCATCCTGTTGCTCTCCTATAGCAGGCCGAACGCGTGCTTTTCTAACCGCCTCTAACATATTGCACCAGCGATCACAGCGCTGTGATAGTGCGACTTTTTAGCTTGATTACACCACAAGATGAGCTTTTAATCCTCTACGAGAATGCCATAAACGTCAGCAGGGAGATGAAACACCCCAACAGAAAGCAAACGCTGGGCTTTGTTGGAGCCCTGTGGACTGGCGATGGAGCCCCGACCTCCTTGTTGTCCTTTTCTAGAGCTGACGTTGTTCTGCATTTTCACTTCTCCAAAAGATTTAATTATGTCAAAAACGGCATCGATGAGTTGCTGCAACATTAACACGCCTCCTACCAGCGCATTCCGAGTGCAGTATTAAAGTTTATGGAGTTCAGAAACAAACTGTTTAATTGCTGGACACGGGATGTATTTTGATCTCCTTCAACAAAAGAAAATGAGTGAAAGCTTTGCTTCGTTTGCAATTGAAATCAATATGATGAAACCAAAAATTGGCATATTTATGCAGTATTAATTCTAAGGAGCACTGCTAACAGCTTAGACTCCTTCCATTTAGAATATTCCTTCCATAATATTCAAGGGGCATCAGACATTTCATTTTTTCACATTCCTTCTTCTGATATTATTTTACTGGTGTTTCACATCTCTGATCCCACCCCGTCCATCCCTGCAGGTGTTCAAGGCCAGGTTGGATGGGGCCCTGGGCAGCCTGGGCTGGTATTCAGTGTGGAGGTTGGTGGCCCTGTGTGTCATGGGGGGTTGGAGCTTCGTGATCCTTGAGGTCCCTTCCAACCCAACCATTCTGTGACTGTGTGACACAGAGACACAGGAAATCAGGCAACAATGTCAAACAACAATGGCTAAAGAGAGGAGGGCTGAATGGCAAGGGTGGAAAAAATAAGATGGTGGTGCTGAAGAAAACAGCCAGGATAGAAAGCAAAAGGGCAAAAAGTCAAACCAACAGGAGATGTGGCACTAAATAGTACAGCAGTAACATCAACAAAGGGGAACAGAAGTCCTCGCCAGCAGTGCTGGTGCAAGGACCATTCAGGAGCACTAGGGTGAAGCTCAGGATGATGGCAAGGTGCGTGCAATACTGAAGGGAACAATAGAAGAAAACAAGAAGAGAAGGGATGGAAAATACAGACAAGTCCTCGTTTCTTGGTGGGAACTGCTTTGAATGGGAGCAGATGCAGATGCTCTGCGGGGTGACACGGGAGCCTGTTCTAAGCCCTCAGGTGGGACTCTCCTCATTTATCACCCCCAGATGGCCAAAGGGGAATCGCATCAGTAGAAGAGACCTTATCTTCCCAGGGACAAGCAAGGCAAACTAAGGTGCAGTGATAGCGGTGAGGCAGCGCTGCGTTGGAGCGTGGCAGGCAGATGCTGTGCTTCCCCGGCAGTAAGCTGATCAATGGGAGATAACGATCTTCTGAGTGTTTGGGTAAGCAAAGAGAAGAGCTTTATGGAGAACCGATGTCTTTGAGAAAAGCAGCGCAGGGAACACTTGTAACTCCTCTCACCTTAAATTACCGTATGTCTGAGGGAGCTGATGAGGTCAGCTGGAGCTGTGCTGGTAATGAAGAGAGCTCTGAATTTCAAAGGGACAAATGGAGAAATGCAGCCGGTCTGTTAGTGAGGTGGTTTGTAGATCTCAGCTGGTTGTGGGCGAAACCCAAATTGGTTGGAGCCCACGGTGCCACAATTGTGCGACATTTGGTGCCAAGGTAAGAAGCGCAGATCCACCTGAGACAGGAATTAGGGGTTGGCAGCATCTTCTGCAGAAGAGGGGAAGAGCTGACGGTCAGTCCCTGCTGTCCCGAGGCAGGGGATCACAGGGAGAGCCTCCGGCGGGCTCAGCTGCATCTCAGGAGGGACATTAAGCGCTAAGTGCTCCCACAGACAAAAAAAGCCATTAACATAAGAAGGAACAAAGGGAGAAGTGGAGAGTCTACGTGTTGGAGGTGGATGGAATTTAAAGGTAACTTGCCCATTGCCCCAAACAAAGCATATACGTGATCTCCATTTGCAGTAAGGATGATTTACGTTAAACACAGGGACTAAAGGAATAAAGCAGTTGCTGCTGTACCAGATGGGATATTACGACTTAAATTGGAGAAGACGGATAATAATGAAAAGCCATAATATGACCAAGGAGATGAATAACTGCCTAAAGGAGAGTTGAAAAACAGCGTTAGTGGGAGCTGCAGGCTGGAGGGAGTTGCGAGTGGATTTTCTGACAGACAAGAGAAGGGACCAGTTTTATTAAATATTTTCATTAACAATGTTGGTACAAAATCTGAAATATGCCAAGGGAATGTCGGGATAAAACCAGATATCTGCTTGGTAACGCTGAGCTGGGAAGCATCACTACAGCTCTTCTTAGAGAGGAAGAGGTGAATGATCATCAGCACTGCAATAGCAAAAATAAGACGTGCTAACATCCTGGCAAGTATTAAGAAACTTGGCTTTAAATCAGCAATCAGTCAGCTGGGAAGAAAAGCAGATGTATTGATGGACTATGGGCAGGGCTGGGAGGTGTGTGAGCTCTGCAGGGTTCTGTGTGTGGGGAGCTCTGAGCTGGGCACGGCCATGTGCAGCCAGGGACACAGCCTGCCTGTGCCAGCATGTAGCCCTGAAACGAGGCAAGTCCCAGAGCTTGGCAGGGCCTTCCAGGTATCTGTGGTGTATTGAGGTGTGTAAGCAGAACTCAGCAGACAGAAGCTGTCCAGCCAGTTCACCACAGCTGCAGATGCCCTCACCTGATCTGGCTCAGTGCACGCTTGGCCTTTGAAATCATGGGATTATATGCTGGGCTGCAGCACCGGGCCTGGAGGCATGCACTGGTACTGCCTCCCTCACTGCGGCAGTGCTGGCCAAAAACCATGAGATAACTCAAAGCCACAGGTGAAAACTCTGATGAGAGAAACCTGATCTCCAGCAAGGGCCGCGTGGGGAGCAGCCCCAGGTTCTGCAACAATAATGAATGCAAAGAAGGTCCCTGAAGAACCCCCTGCAATGATAACCCTGCCTGGCACACGCGCTTCGCAGGGACTTGAAAGTAGGTCTGGGTTTTGTTGATATGACAGTATCAATCAATCTAATTAGATCTTTTTGCATAACCGCATAGCATTTGCATAAAAGTAAAGGCAGCCCAGGAGACCGCTAAGAAAAACAAGGGCTGAGGGAAAACAGAAACTTCTGAGTTACTATTTTTCTAAGAGCAAGTCAGCTCTGCCGGAAAAAAACCTTGTATGAGTCGCAAAAGCTGCAGTGCCTGGAGTCTACATCTGACAGAATGAGGAGCAGAAAGTGCCTTTCAAGAATGAAAATAGGAAGAGAAGTCCTGGAAACATCAAAAGCTCCTCTGTGCTCCTGCAAAGGGCCGAGCAATCGCTGGCAGTACCTGAGATCGGAAAGCTGTGGATTTAATTAGGATTCTTAGCTTCATCTTTCAAATTCACTCAAGAAGTCAGAGAAAAAGTCTTGGACCAAAGCACAGAGCCTGTGCTGGGCTTTGCTTTTTGTTCTTCGTGCCCGTTGAGCTGTGCTGAGGGCACACAGAACAGAGCTATATCAGAAGAGAATCAGAGATTAAGCAAGAGCGTGGTTTAAATAACGTGCTTATCTTGCTCTGTGCTTGAACAAAGGTGGGAGCTGGGCTGCTGGGTTATGTGGTCACAGCGTGGGTCAAGCCAGAGCTGTGTGACTGCAGTGACCACTGGCACCTGCTGAGTGGTGGGGAACCCTGAGCCCAAAGAGCAATTGCACCTCTGTGACAATCACGTGCCTCAGCCTCTCCCTCAGTTAATAACACAACAAACCTTGTAAGGGTCACCTTCAGCACACATGGGACCTGGCACCATCTCACCAAGGCGATAGATGGGGCCTTTGCCAATGTTTGCTGAGAGAAGGCACCCCAAATAGGTCTGACCCATCCTCCTTTCCATCTGCAGGGATGTTGCAGCTTGATATCATCCCTCTGTTGTTAATTAATTACTGGCTAGCCTCTAGTTACTTAGTGCTAACAAAGCTTGTTCATTTATCAGTGGCCACTCAGAATCCATTACCTGTCACCTCAGGAAACCATCTATTTTTGACTTGCAAACCTGTTGCACTGAAAGTCCTCAGAGGGCTCTGACAGGCAGGCACTGATGGACAAGTGGGCACAAGCAATCCTTCACACATAGACTGCTGGCCAAGCCTGGGGCAAAGAGTGCAGACAGCCCAGGGGACAGCAGCACGTGGCCTTCCCTGCCCTGTGCTCACAGGGCACCCAGAGGGTCACCTCCCAGCAACCAGCTGCAGGTACCAGCATCCTTGCAGGCCGGTGCTCAAATCACAAATCCACATTTCTCAAATAGTGACTTTTGCAAAGAGGAAATTTTCATTAGTCTTCCTTAGGAGTGTGTGCATTTGGTGACTGAGCTACACTTGGATTAATGAAGTGATTAATGCGCTTTTCTTCCATCTGGAAGCTACTGAGTTATTTTTGCTTTCCTCCACAATGCTAAGAACAGGTCAGCCTTTAGGTGCATGTGCAGATGCAGAATTACTAAGCTGATGGTACAGCTGGGCTAGAGCATAAGAAATACAAGAGTCTGAATGCATTGTAAGGTGGAATAATACAAAGATGGTAACAGATGTTCAAAAGGTTACTTATAGGGAAAAACTCACCAATACGGATGCTTTCACTGGGAAATGCTGATGCAATCTCCACCAGGGAGCAACCTCCAAGAGATGCTGCCTTAGTGGTGGTCAGCCCTTAAATGAGGTCTAGAGGAGGTGGAGTCAAGCTCCCTCCCTTCCAGGAGCACAGCTACATCACTCACCTGTGCTCCCACAGCTGACCCAGCACTTGCCTCAGCTGATTAATCAGAGCTTCAGGCTGTGATTACCAATTTCCCATACAATGCATGCTCTTTTTTTGCCTGCACAAGGCAGAAAATGTGTGACAAAAAGCCCAGAAATAGTGGCCAGGCTAATTATACTTCAACATACATTTGGGGATTTCCAGGTGTGAAAAACATCTGCTCCCCAAGGACTCACAGCAACTTTCTGCTTGCCTTAGTGCACAGGGGGACCGGCAGCAGCAATCTAACCCCGAACCTCTCAGCACAGAGCAGCTCAGTGCACACGTGGCACTGCTAAGTCCTAATCATCCCCAGCTGCTCCACCACCCCAGACATGAGCTGGGCTCCATTTAAGCTCCATCCTTGTTATTCTCTCTGGTTAGAGACCTGCTGTAGGTCTGCCTGGTGTCTAAGGGAGCCCGGGCTTCTGTGGCTCTGTCTTTTTGCTGCCCTGTGCTCCAGCTTTTGCTACTGATGACCAGAGCTGTAACCCCTAACTGGGATGCTGCTGGATGTACCAGGTTGGTGAGGGCTCTGCTTGTGGAGGGTCACTGTAAGCCCCTGGCTCTTTGCTGCCCTGCTTGTGGTGCTCCCTGGCAGTAGGGGCAGCTGCCCAAAGCTGTGTGACCTTCCCTGCCTTGCAGGATGCTGTGTGCCTGCTCTTATACTGCGGTGCCCAGTATGATGGAGGAGCTGCCTTGTGTAGTGCCCTGGAAGCCTTTCCTCCATATGGGGCCAAGCAAGCTGGCTCTCACACAACACTGAATGAGGTACGTTGCACCAAGAGGGTCTCAGCATTTTTGGTACTTGCTGCTGTAACTGTTGGCTTGAACACTTCTGTGTATGAGAGCGGCTGGAGAAGAACCCACGTGGTCTTTTTGGGAAGCTGCTGGCAGCTCTCAGAAGCTGGGTGCTGTCTGAGCCCACCTGCAGCTCTGCTGCTTTTTGTGAAGTCCAATTGCATCCCTATGGTAAGAGCCCCATTTCTGTGGCACCATAAATAAGTTGATGGAAGTTTTATGCTGTGGCTCCCCAGTATTATTGCTGGGGAGAAAAAACACTCTGACCAATGGGGCAGCCAGCCTGGTGTTGGGTCTTCAGGGCACGGTTTACACAAACACAACACCCAACTGGACCGTTATGCTCATATATCTCTTATCGCACCAATTCAACATGGAGAAAACCTATAAGGGTGTCCAAACCGTCCTCCCAGGCATAGGAGCCTGGAGTCAGCAGACCTCCAGACCTGAGACAGACGATCATCCTTGCTGTGCAGCAGCACACAGCCGCTGCTCCCCACTGCAGGGCTCAGCCCACTCCTGCTGGCGGGGTTGTGTTTGGGGTTGCAAGCAGCCCTGGCAGCTGCTTTAACTCCTTCAGCTGCTTTTGTTGCTAGGACTTCATTAGCGCTTGTTTTTCTTAATGGCCCATTTCCTTCAGTGCTTTAAAATAACGGGAATAAAGCACCTGTGCCCCGTGGGTGTAGCAGCAGAGCACACTGGCAGTGCTGTGCTGCTCGGGGCAGGCCTGCCTCTGTCTGGGATGGGCATGCTTTCCTCTCTCTTGTTTTTCATCCAACGTGTTTAAGTTTAAGTAGGACAGAGCGCAGCATTTCTGACTGTGCCGGTGGGTGTTTCCAGCCAGCTGACAGCCAGGAGAGTTTTTTATTACCTGTGTTTTGATGTAAATTGGAGCTGCGGGCCCAGGAGGGGTGAGGCTCCCTGCGAGGCAGCAGCCTTTAAAGCAGCTTTCTGGTGGTGGGGCTGGGCTGGTGATGGGCTCATCTGCACTCCCACTCATCTCTGTGCCCTGCGGTGGGGAAAGAGACTGAAGAGCCGCGATGTGAGCACAAAGAGCTCACAGCACCGAGAGCTGTCGGGGCTTTTGAACTTTGGGACTCAGAAAATGCCTGGGAAAAAAAGATACTCTTATGTGCATGAGGGTGAAAAGCTTTTCCCTCCTGAGCATCCGTGCTTTAATTGGGGCCTTCTTTACATAATGCACTTGGCACGGGGCTCCCTTGGCTCCTTGTGGAGCTGCTGCTCACGTGTGTATGTGATCAGGTGGCCAGCACAGTTCTCCCTCTGAGGCTGCTGGTCCTGTGGGGTTGGGTTGGAAATGAAGGTGGGCCGTCAGGCATGGCAGAGCACTGCACAGTCCAAAATGCTGAACCCCAGCAGCCTGTCATGCAGTGCTCAAGGAAATGAGCAGCCTGCCGGGACTATGGAGGAAGCATGTACAGATCTATTCATAATTAACTATGCTATATTAATTTGTTTTTTTCCTGATTCAGCATTTGTTTGCTCGCCATGCTTAGAAGGTACATGGCTGGCAGAAAGACTCTTGATGTGACTGAAGGTGCTCTGGTGCATTCACTGCAGCACACTGAGTTCTCTGTGTGCATTTCAGAGGCACTGGAGCTCTAGGAGTCCATTGGGAAAGCAGCTGTCAGTGCTGTGCCGTGAGCTCTGGTGCTCAGGTTGCTCTTTGTGCACTTTTCCTTTGCAGAGCCCATACACAGGGCTTGGTGGCTGCCTTGGGGTGAGTGCTGCTCTGAATCTGCAGGTGAGCTGTGTGGTGTGGCAGGACATCTCGGTGCTTTCTGTCTATTGCTACTACTGCTGCTGGCTCTTCCCAGGAGACCAAGAGCTCAAAGAAGTACTTAATTATCTCCTAGGAGATCGTGATGTGAAACTGCAGCTCACGGTCCACCCGAACTAATGGGAAGAGGAGGGTACCACTGCTAATACTGTGGGCTCAGCATATAAAATGTGGAGCCCACCACCTATTATCATGTTTTATATGGATGCAGCAGCTCTTGCTAGAGTTCAGGGAGCAAAAATGGTGCATTTAAAGCCTTTCAAAGTGGTGTTCAGGTGGAAATTATGGCTGCTTTTCTCTGCCCTGCTGCAGGGGAGCTGGATCCAGCTGTCTGCCAGGGTGCTGGGCTGCTTGAGACGAAAGCCTCTTACAGTCCTGTGCTGTGGCTGCTGAGATAATTGTGATGGGGAGTCCACAAGGAGGGAGAGGAATTGGCTGTCTGAACTGGGGAGCTGGTCTTGCACTGGCTTTAGGAGTATGGATCTGACTCTGCCGTGCAGAGCCTGCTCCTCTCCTATTGTAGTGTGTGTGGGGAGAACGTGGAGCTGTCAGTGTGCCCATGGAGTGTCCCCAGGCCTGGCCACAGGACAGAGAAGGATCCAGAGCCCCCGCTGCCAGCTGGGACCTCCCCATGTGGTGCTGGGTTTCCTTCTCTCAGCTCTTCCAGTCGGGTGCTGCCCTGGTAGCTGTTGCAGCTTGGAGAGAGAAACCTGATTTTAGGTTCCCTGTCTCAATACGGGATATATATCTGTTAGTAGAAGGGAGAGACTCTGTCTTGATGGGCTGCTCTGCACCCTGGGCTTGTAGGAAGACCTTGAAGAACTTGATGGTCACCAGAGCAGATTCATTTCCCACACTGGGGGACGTGTTTGGAAATGTTTTCTTCAGCCTCATTTTCCAGCATGGAACCTCCCAGCCATGTGCTGCAGTTCCTGCTTTCTTTAAAGAGATTTTAGCTGGAATGGAAAGTAGGAAATAAATAATCAATTCCAAGCATTTTGATTTTTATTACTGCCTTAATATTTGCTCCATCTAATAGGAGCATTTCCAACTTAGCAGCATTAAGCGTTCACTTTCAAGTGTTGCTCTCAGTAGTGCCAAATACCTTCCAGTTAAGGTCTGGGTGGAGTTACACCTGCAATAACGTGCCAGTGTGTGAACTTCCCCAGGATACCTGCAGGGTTTTCCTCTTCAGGAACAAAATCCTGCAGGGAACTGAGCTTTTATTCCAGACAGTGAGCAAAGGAGCGACCTGCAGCAGATGGCACAGGAGCGCGCTGTCTGCTGCTGCAGATTTACAGGGCCTCCAAAGTGCAGCCACAGAAGACGTTTGTAACTATCTCTGATCTGAGTCTGATGAATTGTCTCTGGGCTTCTTTTTCCCCTGCACTCGAGCACTTTGTTTCCTGCCCTTTGAAACAAATAGCTGTGACTATCACTCTCTCCGAGCAGAGGGCAGAACAGCCACAGGGCGTTTAGGGGGGATGGAGAAATGGTCCTTAATGCTACAAGTTTTCCTGTTGCTTTATGTTGAGCAGTGACTTTAACATGTATTTCTTGTGGCTGGTGGATAACTGTGCCTCCTTCTCATTGGGTTTCTACTTTGAGAGGAGGGGAGAAGGAAGCAGTCTGTACATCTTCCCTTGCCCCTTCCATTTCCCTCCCCCGGGATGCTATGTGGGGCAGTGCTGATGGTCGATGTGTTGAATATTGGGGATTTAAGGTCAGTGCTCACCAGTTCTGGCCTGCAAGTACCCGCAATTGGCTGGGCTCGGCCAGTGCTTTGATGATGCTGAGAGGCAGAAGCCTTCTTGGTCCCTCCTGATGGTGCCTGGAGCAGGGAGCAAACAGCTGAGGCAAAGAACAGGCAGTCCTGGTGTGAGACAGCTTTGCTGTGAGCTGGGTGGGGTTATGAGAGTGGTCTAGCAAAGCAGGTTCACAGCTGAGAAATTCTAAGTTACTTTTAGATGCTATTTATGAGGTTCTGAAAGCAGCAAGGAGCCTTCCGTGCCCGAGGAGCTGTGCTCTCTGCATCAAGCAGCTTGCTTTCCCTCCCTGAGCAGTGATAGATAACGCTTCCTCATATCAGCTTGCATTTAATGTGTTCTTCCCTAAAATGCTCTTGGCTTTTTGGTGAGAAGTAGTAGGCTTGGGCGCACTGCACATGGAGGTGCAATGGCTCAGCACGTAGATATACACAAGTGAGCTCTGCCCTGGGCAGAGGAAGCACTGCAGCCCTGTGGGGACACATGCTGGGAGTCCCTGCCTGGCTGGGGGAGCGCATCCCATCCCTGTGGGCGTCCTGCAGCCCTGCAGCACCCAGCTGTGTGCTGTGCTGGTACCAGAGACCTTCCAGCTGCACCTTGTCTTTACTTTGGGTTGCTGACATAGGGAAGTTCTTTTTCCCTAATGAAAATGGGAGAAAAGGGACACGTGGGAGGATGTTTGGAGTTTCCATTCACAGCCCTGGTGGCAGGAGAAGCTCTCCACGTTATTCAAAGGTAACTCCATCTCTGTGGAGAGTCACAGTAGTCAGTACCCTGTTTGAGCTCAGTGTTCGTGTTTTTGCTTTAATTAAAAGGCTAAGCTGGGAGGATTACATGACTTTTCTTTAAAAAAAAAGAAGCCACTTGAGCTGCTGTATGAAGTCATTACTGCTAAAGATATCAAACAAAAGTTGGAGTTGGAAGCTCTGGAGGGGGAGAAGAAAGGGCAGTGGTGTATGTAATATATTTACATATCACAAAAACAGCATCTGCTCTCATCGCTGCAGCTTAATCCTTTTCAAGAGGCATCGTTTTGATTTAGATGTTTGCATGTGGCTGTTTGGGGCAGGTTTAACCCTATACCATGTGAATGTCTGAGTGTGGGTTGCAGCAGCTGGGCATGGGGCCTGGCAAAGTCAGAGGGTAAACTGTTCCCTAGAGTAGGTGCATCTATCTCTAAGCAGCAGTCCGCTGTTATTTGGCTCCCTCATGAAGCAGAATTGCAGTAGGAAATCGTGTTGGCCGCTCAGAGTTAGAGGATGTGCTCCAGGTTGGTGCTACAAACAGGGAGGCATTGCTATTTGTGTCACAGATTGGAGGGAATGAATTTGCATGTTGGAGCCTCTGTAGACAAAGCTCTGTGTAAACAGGAAAGAAAAAGCAGAGCAAATGATTACAAGAAAGAAAAGAAGCAGTGGAGGAAAAAAGGATCCTACAGGAGGGTGAGGAGAGCAGAGTGAGGCACGTGGTGCTGCAGCACTGAGGGCAGTGACACCAGGGTGGGCAAAGCAGAGCCACGGCAGCCGCTTCCCCCTGGCTGAGTGAAAACCCAACTGATGTCATATAGTGGGTTCAGAGGTTTCAGGATCTAATAGGACATGTAATTACGATGCTGAAGCTAATAGTCCCCAGCCATCCTTGCGCTGGTGTTACTGCCTGCTAACAGCCTTCAGAGCTCAGATAGAGCAGTACAGCCTCTAACAATTTCCCCTCTAACAATTACATCTTTTGACATCTCAGTAGTTCTGGTCTTGCGTTCTATTTGTTTACCACGTGCCATTGTCGTACAGCTCAGGCGCTGCCTTTCTGATCAAACTTGAGTTTGCCATTAAATCTGACTCATTTATGAGCAGGTGCTGCCTGCAGCTGAGTCCTTACCCTGTGCAGCAGGAGTCTGGCAGTCATACAGTGTGTGCTTTGTGGGGAGGCCAGCAGTGGCCCTGCAGGTGGGTGTGTGCGTGGGGGAGGGTGTCACCCCAAGGCTCAGCATTGCTGGTTGCGCTGAAACCAGGCAGGGCTCCAAACACTTGGGACTCTGGGTTCTTTCCATAAGCTTAGCAGAGAACTTGATTTCAGAGAATCATAGACCCTCTGAGGTTGGTCTGTGGTACCAAGTCCAGCCCCAACCCATTGCCCACTAATCCACTTATCCTGATGTGTCCCAGAGCCCTCCGACAGCTCACGCCAGCCGTGGCCCCGCTGTCTCAGTAGCCCTTCAGTGCCCAGAGGCACCTCTTAATGTCTGTTTGACCTGGTTTTAGGCTGGAGCGCTGCCACAGCCACTGACCTCACAGATTTGGAAAGAGCAACAGAAGAATTGGCTTTGGGTGTTGAAGAGGGAAGCAGATGCATCTCCTTCATCGTGGAAGGGAGCAGCATGAAGGTGGGTAGCACATTTAAACAGCAACCAAAAGGAAGCACTGCCATATCAACGAGAGAGCTCTGGGTATAATTCTGTATGGAGAAGTGCTGATTCCTGGCTGAAAGTGCACATCTGCCTGAGTGGATGGGGCTGGGTGCTGCTGGAGCCTGAGGGCACCGGGCAGCTTATCCTCCTCAGACCACCCCTGCACGCTGATTCTTCATTTTCATATTGCTCCACTGAAGCTAATGATAATCAAGAGTTTATTTGTTCTGCATAATCTACGCTGGCCTTTCCTCACGTTAGACCCAAGATCACACCACATCATTTAGAATCGCATCCAGAAATGATCTCCTCTCTCTGCTGCAGTCTCTGCTGAATGTCTGCTATGCAGATCTGAAATTGGATTACCAGAGCAGCGGAGATGAGGGCTGGAGGGAGCCGGAGGAAGCATTTTGTTCGAATTTACTGTCGGACTGAATCAATCTCCATATGGGAAGGCTTATATCTCTGTCGATGTGGGCTGCTTTCAGCCCAGACACCAATAAATTGCGGGTCAATCAGAGCAAGGCGGTGAGCTGCCTTTCGGTGGAGCCCTGCCCCCTCTGAGCTCTCCTTTGCTGGTTTTCGGCTGTCACTGCATGGGCTGGAATTTTATTTCCTTGCCTGAAGTGTCTCAGTTATCAGTGTTGGCCGAGCAGTTCAGCTGCTTCTGATATCAGTGCCTGCATTAGGGAATGGATGTGGGAACTGAAGGCTGCACTGCGAGGGATGGAGTGAACATGGGGAGGTGAGCAGAGGCTGTGCACGGTCACTGGTGCTGGGGTTGTTGGTGCTGAAGCTCCATCCCCCACCATGGGCACTGGGAATGAATTTCAGCAGCTGCCCTGCAGATCAAGAACCAACAGCTTCCTAAAAGCTTTCTGCCCCTGAAGCCATGGTGGTGGGGGAGCAGTGTCAGGGGTACACGAGGGAGGGAGCTCAGGAGTGTGTGGGGCTGGAGGGCTGCTCCTGAACCCTCCTGAACACACAGGGTGGAATGGAATGACTGGTTCAGTGAAGCAGTGCCACGCTGACATCTGCTTCCTTGTAATAATCCTGCACTGTGTAATAGGAAACCCACTGTGCTCCAAATCCGGCAGGAAGAAAGCTGCTTATTGATGCAGACAAGTGCGCAGCCATCGTCTTGTTCTCCCCTGTAAAACTTTAAGTATTCTGGAGCCCATCTCATCAGCTGTCTGGGAGCAGACAGGTCTGCATCCTTCAGCTTCCTGGCAGCAGCTCTGTTGAGCACAGCCCCAGGGAAGCCTCATGGAGGAGGTGAGCTTTTAACCTGGACCAACCTCTCTGGCAGCGTGAATAATGAGACGCTTTGATATATCAATAGCCATTTCTTGGGAGCGTGTTTGCTATTTGATGTGTGTGAAATGATGCACGCAACTCAGCCCAGCCTGGTCAATTGTTTGCTGTGTACGGTTTCAGAGTGCAGCCAGGGGCCTTTGTGGGCTTTGGGTATATCAGAAAGTGCTGGGGAGCAGCAGGGATGGCTCCAGCTTCCCCACACGGGGCTTCTGTGCCGGGGGAGTTCTAATGGCTCAGGCTGTTCAGTGCTGCCCTGGGAAGCGGAGAGCAGCTGTCCCAGGGCTCTCTGTGCTTTATTCTCCTTAAGGCAGCTGCCAGCTGGAGGATGCTTGAAGAGCTGCCTATGGTAATGACAAAGCCCTCCGGTAAAATAAAAGCAAGGCATGGTGGGAGCTGTGAGCCCACAAGTGGAGCACATATTCCAGCCATTCTGCATGCAGGGCTTGTTCAGAATGGAGGCTTATCAGCAGAACTGTGGATCCCTCTGTAGGGCTCCCCGGGCACATCTCATTTAAGCTTAAATCAGACTGAAATTGTACTTACTGCCCAGCGTGGGGCTCCATCCAGCCGTGGGCTGCCCTGCTGCTCTGTGCACGATGCAGCACTGTCTCAGTGCACTGTGGAGGTTTGACAGCTCTCCTGGCTCTGTCACAGCTCTGGGGACTGCAGTGCCCTGAGGCTCTGCTGCCCACCCCACATGCTGCCCAAGCACCAGGAGCCACACATTTCCAACCCACACTGTGGGCTCATTTCCAGGAATGAGCCACATCACTGGGGGTTGTGAACTTTTGGGCTGGGTGAGAAGGGCACATGAAAGGAAGCAATAGCAGAACTTCAGGATATTATCTTTAGGGTACTGTTATAATTTCCTCTTTTGTATGAAAGCCCACCTGGTGGGGGTGGAGCAGCCCTGCTGTGTGCACTCAGAAAATGAAGAATGGGACAGTCTGGAAATTCCTATCTATCTGCAGACAATTGCTATACAAATAAAACAGTGGAGAGAATAAAGTAAATTACGTGAGGGGAAATAAATATCCCCCACGTGCACAGTAAGCCACTGCTTCAGAGCTGCATCGGTGCTAAGTGGATTTGTAGTGACTTTTTCTAATTCTCTTCGTTAGGAGAAAAGCTGTTGAAGTCTTGGTGTAACTTTGATAAACGCAGCACCCCTGAGAGGTGCAGGTGATTCATTGTGTGTCTGTAGGACAGCTGTCCCGTCCCACCCCACATCACCCACTGGCCAGGATTGATGCTGAGAGGCTGGGAGGATACACAGGGAATGGGGGCTCACCGTCCCTGGAGGTGCCCTGGGGCAGTGGAGATGTGGCACTGAGGGATGTGGGCACAGTGGGGTTGGCTGGGGTTGAGTTGGGGATCTTTTCCAGCTTTAATGGTTCCACATTTATTTATCCATACCCCGTTCTTTGAGGAAAGCCAGTAGAGATTTGTGCAGGTACCTGCAGAGCACTGGGGCTGAGGCTGCTGTGGCTTTTACCCATTTCAGAGCAGTTTTGGGGAGGCTGACTGAAGAGCCTCCTCCCAGCCCAAGCAGGTCCTGCTGTGTGGGCCATGGTGTGGTAGGGACCAGCATGAAGCCTGCTCCTCTGTGGCTTGGCTCAGCAAGGAAGTCGCTTAGTCACATTTTTGTGGTTATAACTGTGTCTGGATAGAGCTGCTGTATCAGGTGCCAAATACCTCCTTAAGCTGCCAGACCTGGAAGGGTGAGGCGTGGAGCTGTGGCCAGAGCTGGGTTCACAGGTGCTGGATCCAGGTGGGTGCTCAGGCTGCAAGTTCCTCAGGCCCCACCAGCCATGTCAGTAAGCCTACTGCTATGTTGCGGCAGTGCCATGTGAATGTACTGTCGTGTTTCACAGCTCCCTCCTGGAGGCAGTTCTCCAGTGCATGTCCCAGATAACAGTCTCTGCTTGGGATGCCTTGGTGCGCTCAGAGACACCAGCGGTCTGTTGGGTGTCTGAGATGCTGACAGAAGCCTGGCAGACCTTGTTTTGTTAGCTGCACGTGGCTTCCAGCGTTCTGTCCTGATAACAGAATGCTGGTGAGTGGAAGATGCAAAACTGACCTGCACGTATGGCAGTGCTAGAACAAAAAGACAAGCAGCTCGTTGCACGTGACATGGATGCTGCTTTATTTTAATGCAGAGAACTGACACATTATTTTTTTTTCCCGGATGCAGAAAGGGACGAATCGTTCCTGATGGGCTCATCACAGCCGTGTGTGTAACTGCTCACCCGTCCCCCCAGGGCTGCCTCAGGTTGCGTGAGGAACGTCGTGGTTTCAAATGCCATTTCTTTGTCAGCTATTTGTTTTGTTTTAAGTGCAGCCTTACCCTGCTTGCTTTGTGCAGGTGCACGGCAAATCGCTCCTTCTGTGGCTGATTACAGCGATTGCTCTGACTGGTGATGAAGGCTGATTGCCTCCCGCACCAGCAGGGCGGTGTTGGAAAAGCAAGATCTGGAGCAGGGCAATGCACGAGGAGGGGTTCTGGCTGCATGCTAACGAGCAGACGTGGCAGGAGCAGACCTGGCAGTTGCTGCTCTGATTTCTGCCCGTCCTCATCAATCTGATTTTGCTGACTGAGCTCAGCAAGTTTGCGTTCCTTATTCCAGCTGTCCTCTGCACAGAGACCTTGAGGTGTCTGTGGGGTGCATCTCAGGTGGCAAAGGAGGGAGCACAGTGACGGTGTGGGATGGGATAAGTGGCGCAAGGGAGCAGGAGCATTGTGGGTACCAGGAGGTTGAGCATCAGGTGCCTGTAGTGGGTGGTGCAAGAAGGGGGGGGTGTCTGATGGAGGAAATGGGATGGCAAATCTGAGCAGTCATCTCTCGTCAGGAATTAGCTTCTTCCTGGTTCAGTTTCAAGAGCAGAGCAGATTAAAGGCAGCTGTTGCAATAAATCTTTTCAAATACATTAAGTGCAGAACGTTGCCCGTCCCGCACGGAGGTGCTCCAGGTGTCCCCTCCAGCTCCGGGCTCTCCCAGCAGCTCCCACCCGCCCGGAGCTGCGGAGCCCCGCGCTGCAGCTGTGCCCTCCGGGCCGGAGCAGCTCCGTGCCCTGCTGGCCGCGCTCGGTGCGTGCATCCCGCGGTCCCATCGGCCTTGTTGTAGCGATCTGCATCTTGTACGGATGTACGGGGCTGAGCTGCAGTCAGACAGCAGTCTGACACCGAGCAGACTCGAGCTGCAGGGCTGGCTGTCAGCCCCACGCAATGTATGGGCTCCCTGACCTGCCCGGCCCCACCGGGTGCTCTCTGCCATCTATTACTGTCTCATGAAAACGTGCCCTGCAGTTCAGGTGTGTATATAATGGGGATGATATACAGTTGTACCTCAGACCGAATGCGAGCCATCTGTCAAAAACAAAAGCTAAATTCCGTGCAATAAAAGCCACCCAATGATTGATATTCCACATTAAGGGGAGAGCTGAAGAAAGCAATTTTGTTTATGGGCAAAGTGGTGTCTGGCACATTTTTCATGTCGCATAAAGATGGAAATCTCACCTTATGGCTGGAGATTACAGCTATATTTCGGTCTTTATAATTGTGGACAGATAGGCCTGTGATTCCACGTAAGATCATTTCCAGGTACCTCTGATAACGGCTCCATCCCAATGCATTTCTTGGTACTTCCCGGAGCCGTGGTGGTTCCCACCCGCTGCACTGACAGCAGCTCGTGCTGCGCCGCCCACTCTCGCCCTTGGATCGGTTTGTGAAAGGTTCCCGTGCTTCTCGCTCGCTTCTAACCCGTCTGCGTGTCGGCCGGTCGGAGGGGCCGGAGGAGGGCAGGGGAGCAGCGCGGCTGGGAGGGGGATGGGGCAGAGCGCACGGAGTGCTGAGAGGCGGCTCTGAGCGCCTCCAGATTGAACGAGACCTTCAGTTATTAACAGCAGCATTTTGTGGGATTTTCACTTGAAATCACCGAGCTGCCCCGGAGCTGGCTGAGGGCAATTGCCTCTGCAGCACGGGCTGACGACTGCGCGGCACGCAGGGTCCTGGCAGGTCACGCCGCGGCTGGCTGCTTAATGCTGTGCTTTCCATAAGGCCTGCAGAGTTCTGGCCCTGCAGGAGGCTGAGCAGGGACATGGATCTGCTGCGGGATCTGTGCGGTGGTTCCGTCAGCATCTGGGTGTGAGCTGGATGTTAAAACTCCTCAAGGTTTCCCCCCAAAGCTTCTGTGCAATCAGTGTGAGAAAATAAGGGCCCTTCAGGGCCAGCCCCTCCAACTGTGTGACAAAGCATCGCGCTCTGCTGTTCCTGCTTGGTTTTGGGGGTGTGCCTTCCATGTTCTGGCACCCTTCTGCTTTCTTAGCACAGTTATTTCAGAAGTTCTCCTTGGTGATGCTTTCCATGATACTGAACTCCAATCTTGTCTTACGGCAGTGTTCTGAAACCAAACCCAAACTGCCCCACGTAGCAGCTGCACGCCAGCAGAATCCTTTGGCAGGTGGACTCCAGCCCCGCGTGTGAGCAGCTCCGCAATGGCAGCATGTATCAAAGCTGGGTTTTGTGTCTTAAGTGAGATTAAACAGAAGGTGGTTTTCATTTGACCCTTAACTACTTCAAAAGTAAAGCCTGACTTCACATCAGCTGTTGCCTCACGGAAGTGCTGTGTTAAGGAATCGGTGTGGCAGGAGGAGCACCTTGTAATGACACGTGAGGTTTGACCTC
Source organism: Excalfactoria chinensis (assembly GCF_039878825.1). Taxonomy (NCBI): domain Eukaryota; kingdom Metazoa; phylum Chordata; class Aves; order Galliformes; family Phasianidae; genus Excalfactoria; species Excalfactoria chinensis. Next base: position 748,606 of record NC_092829.1, on the reverse strand, counting down.
CCCAGCTTCACAAGCAGCTCAGCAGGAGAAGGCTCCTCTCCCAGCACAGAGCGTTCCCTTTGTAGGAGGAATGGAAAAGCGGTGCTTGGTGTGGGGCTGGCTGCTGGGACGGGGCTGGGGCAGCTTTGGTGTGTGTGGGGTCCTGGTCGTGGGGCTGGGCATGTGTGTGTAGGGGGAGGAATTGCCAAGGCAGCCCTTGTGCTTCCTCGGTCAGCCTGGGAATCCTGCCCCCCTGTTTGTATTCAGCACAGGGGTTCTTTGAGCTGAGAGCTCTTCTGGAATGCACCGAGCTGAAAATTCATTGCTATCTCTTCTGCTGCTGAAGTTCAAAGGGGAAAATCCTGGCCTTGTTCCAGCGTGCTGTTATCAGACTGGGCACGCTTTGGCAGTAAGGATGCTGCAGCAGTGCCTGGACCGGCAGCAGGATGCTTTCCTTTTGTCTCCAAGACTGCCCTCTCCTGGGTTGGGAGGAATCACAGAACCACAGCATGGCCTGGGTTGCAAAGGCCCACAGTGCTCATCCAGCTCCAACCCCCTGCTGTGTGCAGGGTCTCCAACCAGCAGCCCAGGCTGCCCAGAGCCACATCCAGCCTGGCCTTGAATGCCTGCAGGGAAGGAGCGATTTTTTTAACTGGATAAGAAAAAAAGTCACCAATGTCTCACGTGGAATTGGTGTAGCTGAAATCCAAGCGGAGGTGCCTCCCTGTTTGTTAGCTGTGCCCGGGCTGCTTTTCCACCCCGGTTCCTCAGGGTTTCTCTCCCTAAGCACACTGATGTGGCTGTGTCTGTGTGTTTCTGCTACCAAAGATTGAAGATGTTTGTGGCCTTTGTGACACGAAGCAATAACAAAGCGCTCGGTGTAGGGGTTGAAATTTAGGTATGTGAACTTTTCCCATCAAAGCATACACCTCTGGGCTGTAAATCTCCAGGCCACACCGTGCAGCCCTCACAGTGTGTGCTGCACTGCTAGGAAGCAGCGGCTTCGGGAGAATGGAGTCGTCTCCTCCCTTGGGATGCTCAGCACACGAATACAAAGCTGACCCTGGGGTTCTGTAGGTGATGCTGCTGCCTGCTGTAGTTTTCCTGTTTCTCACTCTTAGCAGTTGAAATGTGCTCCCCAGCAGCAGCACAACCCTGCTCTGGTAGCACGCAGCTGTTCAGGCACCCAGACATGCTGTGAGGTGATCACTGCACAGAGCCCAGGGATGGATGCGGCTACGAGTCGAGCAGGGCTGTGCCGAATCCTCCCAGAGCTTCACTGTGCATTGCTGCTGCTCTGCTGGTGTGGGAGCTGAGCTGGGTGCACCGTGGTGCAGCTTGGCAGCTGCTGGTGCAGTTGGTGGTCCTGGCATCAGGGCTGAGCTTGCAGGCAAACAGGGGTTTGACCACAGCACTTGTGTGGCTGGCAGCGTGGGGAGCTGCTTGAGCTTTGTGTTCGGGAGCTTACGCCCCTTATGTGCCTTCCACCTGGCACTAGGGGTGTAAAGGAGAACGCTCAGCTTACCTGTACTTCAGGGGAGAGGTGTGTCCCTGCCCTTCTGGTGGAGTAAGCCTCCAGCATAGGGCTTTTATTAAAGTAATTTCAGTTTTGAACTGGAGAACAGAGGCTTGAATAGTCTTCATTCAATTGGAAATGGAAAATAGGCTCAATGAGGAGAGAGAGTGTTGGCAAAGGAGTTCAATATTAACGCTTTATTTCAGTAACAACCTCTCACTGTTAGTGAAATAGGTGGAAATAAGTCAGGATGAGATGACTTTTTCATAGGCTGCAAATGGATGATTATGGGCAGTGTGTTGTACGGAGCTGTGCGGTGCAGCCCCGTGCTGAACGCTGCTGGGTCAGACTTGTGTGCAATTAAATACGCATCAGACACAACCACGGAGGATAAATGAACTCCACATGCTGCTAATAGCTCACAGGAAGCCCTACGCATGGGCTGCACTGCATCTGTTGTGTTCCAAGCATTCATTTTCCTTGCCCAGGCCAGCCAGCCTTGCAACCAGGGGCCAATTTCCGTGACAGAGCCGCAGCTCGGTGGCACTGCGGCTGTTTGTTCTGTTGTAACAAGCAGGGTGTAAATGGCCGCTGTGGGCCGGGGGGGTTCCCTGCGTGGTGCTGCCGTCTCAGTGACGTCTGCTGTCCTCCTAACGGCGTGATCCGGTTGGTGACAGCACGTGGCAGGGCTGCGTGGGATAGGGCTGCACTGGGGACGTGGAGTGATGCATCTGGGACGTGGGAGTGCAGGCAAATGCTCTTTTCATGTTGTTGTTTAATTTTTCCTCTCTGGTAGAATACAGTTTGTTCAAGGGTGTTTTCAATGATGCGTTTGATGCCTTCTATTTTTCTCCTCGTAGAAGCAATCCGGAATATCTCATATTTGGAGAAATGCTCGTTATCATCATGTCCTGCAGTGCTTTTCTAATTAGTAGTCACTGTTAGTTTGGGGCTGTAACTATCCTGGCAGGATTCAATCGCATTTTCACTAAAGCCAAACATGTATTTAGCAAGCAAATTTTAAACCTTTATCTGGGTGCCTTCTCTGTCATAATCTGCACACATCTCGCTCTGCAGTAAATTACAACTGGGATGGCTGTGGAGTGGGGTCTGGCAGCAGCTGTACCTCCGCTCAGCTTTGCATGCCCTGTGGGTGCTCTGCTTCCACTGGGCTTCTTTGTAAGGCCTTCTCTGAATTGGAAAGAAAAAAAATACACGTAGATGAGATGAGAGCACGTCTGCTTTGTGCAGCGTGTGCTTCCGTACCCGAACCGCCCCACAGATGAAGCATTAATCTGGTTCCCCAACACCAACAGCCTAAAGTCAGTCCAAAATCACAGAGTCACAGAGTCACAGAATGGCCTGGGTTGGAAGGGAAGGTTGGAAGCCTCAGCCTGACATCCCCAGCTCCCATCTCAGTCCTCAAAATGTGCTGTTCTTGAAGGTCGTGTTTGAACATCTCCTAGTGGCTCCAAGGGAGCTGTAATGCTGTCAGTGAAGGTCCTTGTAAAAACCATCAGCATCTTCATGTGTCTGTGCACCTTTTTTTTACAGCAAAACCAAAAATCCTACAAAGGATAGAATGAATTCATCCTTCTTCTCAAGCTGCTTTTGGACTACACTGTATAACCATTTCTAACATCAAACCATTGTGCTCCTGGCGTACAGTATGTTGTTTGCAGGAGGCAAAAAGGTAATTTAGCCTTGTGGTGTTTTTCTTAATGGAGGGAATTTCTGCTGGGCTCGTGGAGCTGTTCCAAAAGGCAGAGGATGCGGTGATGGGAGAAGCACATTGTCACACAGTGATGGGAGAAGCACGTTGTCAGGGCAGCCTGCTGCACACCCATGGGCTCCATGTGGTGGTGTGAGGAGGACTGGCAGCTTTTTGGACATTAGTCAGAAGAACAACAGCTGAAAAACACCCATTGTTTTGTTGAGATATTTGTGATAGCCCCAAGAGCCGCTGATACCAGCTTCTTAATGGGGGATGGATGAACAGTGGATAAATGGAATTAAGCATCCTTCGTGGACACACAGCCAGGTGTGAGTTTAAATGAATATAGAAGGAAAACAATGTGAGATATTAAAGAACAATTCAGAACTTCTATGGAGTCATTTGTACCGAGGGCTGACGCTGCTGCTATGGGAGATCAGAGGACTGTCAGTATGAGGGGCAACAAGCTGCTAGGAAGCAAAACTGAGCCTGGCTTCTTAGTTCTGGCCTTAGTAACCTTGTGACTTCTTGAACTTGTTCCAGCGTGATCCATCACCTGTACACCTGAGAGAGGTAAAAAGGCACCAAAGGGCTCTGAGTGAAGGGCAGCCTGATGGCCAACCATTCTGGAAAAGACAGTGCCATCGTATTCGTTTTGAACGTCCATTTCCAATAGCTGAAACTAAGTAGGTTTCATCATGGAAGAGAACTGCTGGGAAAGCTGGGTCAGGATTAATGAATTGTGGAATCTTTAGAGAATTGTTGGATAAATATTTTTAATGCCTTTTATAATATGCACATCTTATTGAAACAAAGATCCGTTGTGTCACTCTGCAAATTAGCTCCAAATTAGCACAATTTTAGAGCATTACTCTTTGGGGAATTTGACTCTGTTGATGTTTCATTCCAGTTGAGGACTGTAGCAACCATCAGGGCCCGACTCCTATCAGTGCGATATCTGCTGGGAGCGCCTGGGATCATGCCTAGTTACAGACCCTTAGGTGGCATTTCACCATGGAGCAGACAGACTGTGGGGAGTGCTGCAGTATTTCAGTGGGCTGCAGACACGTAACTTCATGCCTACAGACAAACCATCACTGTCTGCCTATGGGCGCCCATCAGGGAGCACCGATCTCCCACCTTTCTGAGCACACTGAGCATGTTACGGTGAGTGGAACGAACCTCCATTCTTTAGTTTCTCTGCATCTAAATGGACTGGAGCTTTTGCCAGCAGCTTGAAGGGCTTTAATCCCTTCTCAAGCCTTCCTTCTAGCCCTGATTTGCTTTAAAATCCTTTTTGGGTGTTTCATCTTCTCTTTTTGTTTATATTTCTTCCCATGTTCTTTTTCTCCTTTAATGACTTCCTCAAAGCAGATGGTCTTCGAGCTCTCTCTCTTTCAAGAGATATATTCTGTCATCTAAAAGAGAATTTTTCTCATCTGAAGAGTGTACAAGAAGACTTTATTGCCTTGGGGTGTAACATATACCCAGAAAATGCACACTTTGCAGAGACTTTAATCCTCAGGCCTGCAGCAAGAAGAGGCTGTGTTTGCTAATACTTATGAAGCTGGCCCGTTTTTTTTTTGCCCTAGATCTGAGAAATCTTGAATTTTGGGATCTATCTCTGTGTGTTCAATCCATGCTTCTTCTGCAAGGAGATAAGTGTCTTTGGGTCACAGCATGGTGACGCACTGGAACAGGTTGCCCAAGGAGGCTGTGGATGCCCCATCCCTGCAAGCATTCAAGGCCAGGCTGGATGTGACTCTGGGCAGCCTGGGCTGCTGGCTGGTGACCCTGCACACAGCAGGGGGTTGGAGCTGACTGAGCATTGTGGGCCTTTGCAACACAGGCCTTTCTATGATTCTATGTTCTGCAATACCATTAGGGGACTTTTCATCTTTTCCAATAGAATGGAGCTTCTGCATCTCTGTTTCCCCCTTCTTCATTATCTTCCAGCTTGAAGAAGTCTACTGTGTCCTTTTTGGAGAGGATCTGGGCATGAAAGCAAAAAGCACATGTCCCCTCCTCCATGTCTGCTCTGTCCCACCCTGACCTTGCCTTTTTGGCAATGGGATCAGTGCACCCTCTGACAAGAGCACATCTTTCTCTTTCGGTGCCATTGTCCTGACTTGAGGCAGATATCCAAGCCAGACTGGTGTTCCTGAAACCTGAATTGAGTCCCTTTTTCCACCATCTGATGGTGCATCCCTGCCTTTGGTGGGCTTCTGTTAAGCCAGTGGCTTGCTATGCTGGATTCTGCTGCCAGGTGTGGGTTTCCTTCTATCACACATGAATTAATTAACACTTAAACCATCATCAGTCAGTTCTAGTAATAAGATTAGCAAGGAGTACGTCAGGGCAGAGGAAGCTCAGAGAAAGAAGCAGTTGCATACTTCCAGCACACATTTTGACACCTGTGTCTATGATACGGCCAGGAAAACTGCAAAATCACCCCTTGGTAATTTGACAGCAGGGATCCCTGGTGACGTGGCATTTCAAAGCAGTCTCCAGATGCATGGCTTGTTGATTGCTTCTTGCAGTCCAGCCCATCATTTTGCTGGTCTCCAGGCAGCGCTGGGAGATGTCGGTCCTCTCTCCTGTGCTTTAATTCCTCTCTCAGTGGCTGTTTCAGTATATTTTTCAGTTGCACAGGCATGCCAAGATGCAATGTGTGCCTCACAAGGCTGTGTGCTGTGCTCTGCAGCTGCCTCCAGGCTCTCTGTGTGCCTCCTTTCCATCCCTTTTCTAAGAGGCATCTCAGGAGAGGCTGCTACATCTCTCACTGCTGTGCACACAGGGAGTGTGTCCTTCAGTGGAAAGTGGAAAATGCTCAAGAACTCGGGGGAAAAAACATTGTGGCTTGCTAAGAAGATACTGCACCTGAAGTCCCCGCTGCTTTCTGGGAAACACAGGTACCTTATGCTGGTACAGGACAGACCCTGCTCTTAGCTTTCCCCAGTGCTGTTTCAGATGCAGCAGATACCTGCAGCACAGCTCCCAACCAAGCTGTGCCTGTCATCAGGACAGCAGCAAGAGCAGGTGGAACAGGCTGCACAAGGAGGCTGTGGATGCCCCATCCCTGCAGGCATTCAAGGCCAGGCTGGATGTGGCTCTGGGCAGCCTGGGCTGCTGGTTGGTGACCCTGCACACAGCAGGGGGTTGGGACTGGATGAGCACTGTGGGCCTTTGCAGCCCAGGTCATTGTAGGATTCTTTTTGCCATGTTGCTTACATTGCAAGAGCATTGGTAAGTCAGAATTCCTGATTTATCAAAGCTTTAATTGCTCACAAGGATCAAAAGCAGGGTGGAAGCAGTGGCAGCACCTTGCTTCAGGTCAGAGGCATCCTGTGTTTCAGCACTGGTACTCGATTTCTGTCCAGCATTCCTCTCATCATGGTGCTTGTCCTGGGGGTTAGAGGGGACTGCTCGTCAGCACCAAGAGCTTTTTCACTCATTAATCTTTTACCCCTCTGCAATATCTTTCTGGAGAACGAGGTGCCCCAGCATGAGACATCCTCAGGGTATGTGTTTTGATGGGGAATGCAATCTTACTGCTGTGCACCAAGTACAAAGGGAATGTAAATAGTTATGTAGCCTGGAGCCTGCTTATATACCGACGGTGACTGGGTGTCTGTCCTTGCAGCCTGGCTGCTGAATGGTGGGAGCTGAGCAGTGCCTGCCCTGTGCTTGGGAAACTCATGCTGTTTGTCCCTGTGCTGAGCAGTGCAGGTGCCCTCTGTGCCCAGAGCAGGGGTTGGTGAGGAGCTGGCTGTGCTCTGGGTGCAGACACTGAGTTTCCTGGGTACCTGGGATTCCCTTTAGGCAAGATCTGTGTGTCACTGCTGTGCTACTTCCCAGTGCTCGTGTTGGAATTCCTGCTGTGTGTCTTCTCTATAGGCACCCATTTGTCTCTCTGAAATAACAGCTAGGTTCATCGCCAGTCCATGCGTGTTTTGGTGAACCTCATTGCACGTGAAGTCATCTGTTGTTTCACTTAAGCTGGCTGATGGAGGAGCACTGTCCTCACTTGCATCTGGCAGTGAGCAGAAACTGTCACTAATTTCTATTAAATGAACTGTAGGCTGTAACTGCATCGAAATATTCTATCCATCTTCCCGGATAGAGCTGCCTGTGATCACCCTGGGTTGGCCAGTTTGCAAGCACTCAGTGACAGCATACGGAGCTGTTAGCAACACATCCTCCAGGGATGGGGATATGCAGACAGCCCGGTGTCACTGGGTTGTTGGTTACAAACTGGTTGCTCAGGTCGGTGTGATTGGGTATGTACACGTGCACTGTTTGACAGTAGGACTGAAATGTTTGTGCTGTGATGGAAGGAATCAAATATCGCCTGTGGGTTTCTTCTGCAGCCGTAGCTGTGACCTCTGAAGGGGCCCTGGTCTTCAAAATGAAGAAATTAAACTTTGGGGTGAAAATTAGGGTGGCTGTGGAAAGCTGCTTAGGGTCTGGGAAGGAAAATCGAACTTGGGAGTACTTTTAGGGATACAGAATCATAGAATCATAGAATCACAGCATGGCCTGGGTTGCAAAGGCCCACAGTGCTCATCCAGCTCCAACCCCCTGCTGTGTGCAGGGTCACCAACCAGCAGCCCAGGCTGCCCAGAGCCACATCCAGCCTGGCCTTGAATGCCTGCAGGGATGGGGCATCCACAGCCTCCTTGGGCACTGGGAGTTAAAGCAGTGGGATTATTGGCCCCTCTGCTGTTCCAGTGAATATAAACCTGTTTTCTGGGCTTCTATGAGCATGGAACTTCCTTTTGTATTTCACAGAAAAGCAAAAGATAGCGTAGGTTATAAGAGCAGAGATCTTAATAATGTGAAGGGGCCCGTCTGCTTACTGATGCATGAAAAGTTCCCATCGAGGATTTATGTCCCAGTCGTGTCAGTTTAGCTTTATTTTATATCATGCTCTACAAAAATTGCATTCAGATTAGTTTCCTGCATAGCATTTTGTCCCCTATTCTCAAGTATCAGTGCCTACAAGGCAGTTAATAATCTAAAAGAGATTTCTGTTAGCAATTTAACTGGATACAATGGTGTTAGGCTGCTGATCGCATGGCTATGGGAGTCTTCTCTGGGCTAGGCCTGCAGTGCAGATTGGGAGCCGTGGTGGTCGTTAGGTTGTAGTAACTCTGCACAGCCATGGCAAACCCAACCATCAGTACAAGCTGGGGGGTGTAAGGATGGAACACAGCCCTGCCAGAAAAGACCTGGGGGTAGTGATGGGTGGCAGCTGGAATGAGCCAGCACTGTGACCTTGCAGCCCAAAGCCAACCATATCCTGGGCTGCACCCAATGCAGCGTGGCCAGCAGGGCCAGCAGTGGCTGTGCTTTGTGAAGACCAGAGCAGCAGCCATTCCTTTGCTGTGCCACGGTTGTGCTGTCTGCAGGTGCCCATGAAGTTCTGTACAGTGGATGCTGTTTGACAGGTGGCTTGTCTCACTGGGAGGAGATAAGGGGGTAAATGTGAAGTGAGGGGACACAAAATGCTGTGTAAATCCTGCTGCAGGAGGTGATGGCAGCAGCCCAGGGCAGGGCTGGCCACACATTTCTGCAGCAGCCCACAGCAGGTGCTGGAGGCAGATAGGGATGGGAAGGCAGACTTTGCTGCTGGACAATCCCTGTGCACAGAAATCTTTGCTCAGATTCTGATGGATTCAAGCAGTAGTTTTGTATTTTAAGGTTTTTGATATCTCACTGCTAGTGAATTTACTTGTTTCTGAATAGGAGGCTCAGGGGAGACCTCAGCACTCTCCACAACTCCCTGAAAGGAGGTGAGGAAGGGGTCGGCCTCTGCTCCTGCAGAACAGCGATAGGGCAAGGGGTGATGGCCTCAAGTGGTGCCAGGGAAGCTCAGGTTGGGTGTTGGCACAGCTGCCCAGGGATTGGTGGGGTCACCATCCCTAGAGGTGCTCCAGAGCCGTGGGGATGTGGCACTGAGGGACGTGGGCAGTGGGCACGGTGGGGTGGGCTGGGGTTGGCCTTGGGGATCTCAGAGGTCTTTACAGCTTTGATCTAATTGTCCCTCTGACCCAAAGGAAGTACGTATTTCCCAGCACCTCTCAGCCTCCTTTTCCTCTTGAAGGAGAGAAGATTTAGGTTGGATATGAGGAGGAAGTTCCTTACTATGAGAGCAGTGAGGTGCTGGAACAGCTGCCCAGAGAGGCTGTGGATGCCCCGTCCATCCCTGCAGGTGTTCAAGGCCAGGTTGGATGGGGCCCTGGGCAGCCTGGGCTGGTATTCAATGTGGAGGTTGGTGGCCCTGCCTGTGGTGGGGGTTGGAGCCTTGTGATCCTTGAGGTCCCTTCCAACCTGGGACATTCTATGATTCTATTAGCACAAATGGCTCCCAAAGGAGAGGATGAGCACAGAAGTCTCTGCTTACAGAGCACAGGTAGGGATGTGCAAGCAGAGATACTCAGGAAGCATGTGGGGCGTACCTCAGTCACCAGCCCTCCCCTTTGGGCTGTGCCATGCTGGCAGACCGCAAGGTTCCTTGCCCCAAATCAGCAGGGCTCAAACATCTCAGTGTGTGGGAACCCCAGAGGCAGCTGTGCCTGGGCAGCACGCTGCTGCTTGTGCCCACGTCGAGCTGCTCTGCACCCTTTGGTGTTTTTCTCCTGGGCCCATTTCAGATTCCTGAATCCCCCATTCTGAGGAGGCCACCGAGATTCAGGCTGTTGCAGTTTATGGGCTCAGGCAGTGAGCGGTGTCTGCAGGGCTGGCAGCACTCAGAGCTGCGCTCAGACTCACCTCCCTTCCCAGGAGTTTCGGTTGCTAATTGTTTCCTAAATATTCTAATTCATTTATAAATCACGTTGCCATGGCAACCATAATTTCCATGCATTACGAATATCAGACACCTCTCAAATCAATTTGTTTTCCCTCGTTGCCATAGCGACAGACATTTTGTCAGAATTATTTAGGTAGAGAGAAATCCGGAGACCTTTGCAGAGCTGGAGCTGCAGGAGGAGCCCTGCGGGGAGCCAGCTTCCCATCCTGCTGCTCTCCCCCCATCCCTACAGCCCTCTGCAGATGTGTGTGGTCCCAGAGCTTGGAGCAGGCAGCCTGGAGGCCGTCATCCCATCTCTGCCCCATCTCTCCACACTGGAGCTCATCACTTGGCCGCTGCTGGCCCTCAGCTGTCAGCCAGCTGCACGGGGAGCTCCTCCTGTCTGACATCCTGCAGTGCCTTTCCACTCTGCAGTCTGATGGCTTTTTTACATGGGCCTGGGTCTCTTCTCCCACCTCAGCTTGCCTAACCCTTGCTTTTCAGTGCAGTTTCTAGTAAATCAGGTTGAAGTTTTGCCTACGTGTGTTTATGGGTATAAGCACTGCTATAAGCAGAGTGTGGGTACTTAGAAAAACCTCAGCATTTCGCGTAATTGCCTCAATGGCAGCCGAGCTTTTGGAAGCTCTGGCTTGCTATATCGTGCATGTAGCCTGTTTGTTTTTTGCTCAGAACCAGGGTTGCTCCCGGTGGCAGTTCAGTGCTTGTCTCCCCATCCAGTTTCTGAAATAAGGTTCTCCAGCACTGATACTGCAGCTGCTGTGCTTTTGGTTCTTATTGCTGTGTGCAGTGCTGGGGGAACAAGAAGCTCACAAGAAAAAATCACAGCATCACAGCATGGTCTGGATTGTGAAGGCCCACAGTGCTCATCCAGCTCCAACCCCTGCTGTGTGCAGGTCACCAACCAGCAGCCCAGGCTGCCCAGAGCCACATCCAGCCTGGCCTTGAATGCCTGCAGGGATGGGGCATCCACAGCCTCCTTGGGCAACCTGTTCAGTGCGTCACCACCCTCTGGGGAAAAGCTTCCTCCTCAGATCCAACCTGAACCTCCCCTGTCTCAGTTTAACACCATTCCCCCTTGTCCTATCACTGCCCACCTTGTACTCAGAAAAAATGTCCAAAGACTGTTGGTTTGGATCATCTGCACAGTCCAAGTTCCTTGAATCTCTGATTTGCAGAGCAATGGCATCACACCATATATGACACACAGCCTGTTCCATGGCATCCATCCGCATGTGGTTATTTAGGAAATAACGGCCATTAGAAGGGTTCTGCAATTAAACAGGAGTGCTCAAGCTGTAGGTGAGCTCTGGAAAACATGGATTTGGATGTGAGGTGGGATGCTCAGCCGTGGGCTCAGAGGCCCCAGCAGCAGCCCAGGGCTGTGCTCCTGAGTGCCGTGCTGCCGCAGGGTGTTTGTGCTGCAACGAGCAGCTCCCTCGAATGCCTGCTATCTCCTTGCAATGTAGTGTGCAGTGCTGCCTGTGCTGGCAGTGCCAGGCAGAGGAAGCAGGACGGCGGTGCAGGAGCTGACATCTGGCAGCTGGCGAAGGGAAGCGCCTCGCAGCCGGCAAACCTCCCTGTGCACCAACTGCTCCATCCGCTCTTCTGCTGGCACTAACCTGCACACACGCCTCCGTGTAACCCCGGACTTCATGTAATGCTGCTGAACGGGTGAGTATCGGCCAGTTAGAGGGGCAAACCCCCTGAAGAGAACATGTTTTTCCATATAGAATGTGACCAGAAAATACGAGGCAGCGCTCTTCCTCCTGTGTCAATCACTGAAAGCAGTCGGAGGGATTTATCAGCGAGTGGTTGCTGCACCTTTCCCTGCTGCCGCGGCTTCGCCTTCCGTCCGCTTGGTGGTAGCATTTTCTCTGTCTTCCCTCCTCTCTCCCAGTGAACAGCGGCGGATGCCAGCAAGGAGACAGCTCCCTGTTAAGGGTATGATTGAGGCTGCACTGGGTATTTATTTTTCCTCTGTGATGCAGTGAAGTTTAACGCTGCGATCCTTCGTGGGCTGGGCTTTCTGACATCCAGAACGCTGTTTTCTAATGTGGAGAGAAGAAGGAAAAAGCTTGCAGCCTCCAAGTGTTCTTCCCAGGCTCTGCCTTGTCCTCTGGCGGACTTGGAGCCCCGCACAGACCTGGCCCTGCTGGGAGGTGACAGCACAGGGCCAGGGCTCGCTCTGTCTCAGAATGTTTACAAACCCAACTGGGTTATCACAGCATTTTGCAATAGGGATCCTGGTGGCAGGGCTGGCTGCACAACCTCCCCAGGAAGGTGCAGTTCCAGCAGCTGAAACCATCCATCCCCACGTCCTGCCGCTGTGATGTTGTCACAACGTGCATCTCTCCTGGCTGTTGGCGCTGGGTGGAGGACTTGGAGCTACGAGGGCTCACAGCCTTTCTGAAGAGCTTTTTGCTTAGGAGCTGGGAGGCACAGAGCTTCTGTGGTGTGAGGAAACCCAATGGGAGTGCAGTGGGTGCATGGACAGCTGGTGACACTGGGTTCTGTGTTGGACATAGCTCTGTGCTGGGCATAGCCCTGCACTGGGATTGGCTCTGTGCTGGGCATGGCTGTGGTGACCTACACACTGAGTGCTGGGTGGGAGGCTGCTGGGCTCTTGCATGGAGCAGATAGAGATTTCCAGATTTCCACCTGGCCAACAGGAGGGGTGAGGGGTGACACCATGGAGAGCAGCCTGGAAGGTGCTACAGGGGGAAGGGCATGGAGGGCAGGGCATGCAGGGCAATGCTGGGCACAGCAGGGGCAGCTCCTTCCATCAGGACCGCCAGAGGTGATGTCTGTTGGCTTCATGTTCTGTTCCAGCTATTCAGTACCGACATGAATGCTCCACCTGGATAATGGGCTGTACTTATCTTGCTTATTTCTCTGACTTATGTATTTTTTTACATATATATTTTACTTGCTATTTAACGTATTATTACCTCTGGCTGCCTTTAACCTTTTGTGCTCTGAGCAGAAGCACTGGGGCCAGCAGTGCCGAGGCTCTTGTGCTCGTGTGCTGTGCAGGTACTTCTCATTTTCTGCAGAGAAAAATCGCAGCACCACCTGCTGTAAATGAAATTACGGTAACATTTATTTTATTTTATTTTTTTTGAAATGGAACTGTGCCATTTATAAATAGCTTTTCTGAGAGGCATTTACCGCCGTTCTCTCCTCTAGCAGCAGCGGGCTCCATCGCCGGCAACTCGTGGTTATTAAAACATAGTGAATTGGATTGCAAGTTAAAAAGTCTTATTCTTTTCTACGATGGCCACAGGGGATGGCTGAGCTGTGCAACTGAAAGGGAACCAAACTTTTCCATCTCGCAGCACCTCAAGGACACCGACTGCCCGGGCTCTGTGTGCCCCGTGCCACCCTGCTGCCAGCACCTCCTGGGGCTGCCGAGCATCTCTCCTGCGTCTGCTGCTTCTGTGGGGCCGGGTGGGATGGGAGCACCGTGCAGGGCTCAGCATGCTGTGCTGCAAGCTGCCAGGCTCGGGCTCAGCAGCAGATTTTGCTCTTCCCACCTGGGAAGGGCTCTCATGTAGATCAGCCCCCTGCTTTATACTGGCAGGGAAGCCAAAGATCACAATGATTGTGGCAGCTCATTAATGCCATTGAGGGCTTGACAGAAATATCGTTAGGAAGGATGTGGGGGAAAGAGGTGGTGCTAAAATCATTCAGTTCTTTCCCTAGCACTTCTTCCTGCCCAGCAAAGGCCAAATGCTGCCCTAGACCTGTAATGATGGATGTGTGCCCCTGTGCTGCTCCCCATCACTCCTCTGCAGTACATTTCCCGGTTTGCTTCCAAGTTTACTTCCCCTTTCCATGCCCTGGGGCAGCCCCTGGCAGCACAGCCAGCTTCTCCCCAAGCTGTCCCAGCACAGAGGAGAGCCACCATGCATCAACACATGGCCTTGCTGAGCCGGGCACTGCGATTAGCAATGGCTTCCTAATTACAAGGTCTACCTGTTATAATGCTGTGCAATAGAAATCATTATCTAGGATGAGGGATAAACCTCTTAACAGATTACTATTGCAAAATGTATGATACTTGGCTGTCTTGGAAGCAGCCAGCTTCAGTCTCTGTCAAGAGCGGCGTAATTACCGTAATGAGCTTTTGGCAGGTTTTGTTGGAAGTGCGGCTCTTTTTGTTCTTCTTTGGAGAAAGCAAAACAAATCAGTGGCTCTGGGAGAAGGGGGGCTGCTCCTGGACTGGCCTCCCTCTTCAAGTCCACGTGCAGAAAGAAGAGGTGAAGGCATTGCTAATGGCAGCTCTCCTCCCAGCGCTGCGTCTCAGGCTGCAAGCAGCTGCTTTTGGGGAATTCAGCCTTGGCAAGGCATCTGCTGGGGCTGTGGGGCTGTGGGGCTGTGGTGGAGCTGTCGGCAGGCATCGCACAGCAGTTCAGCTTCAGTTGCCGGGATTTCATAGTCCAACCTAAATCTCCCCTCTCTTAGTCTGGAAACATTTCCCCCTGTCCTGTCCCAGCAGACCCCACTACTGAGTCTGTCCCCTTCTTTCTTACAGCCCCTTGAGATACTGATGGGCCGCTCTCAGCTCTCCCCACAGCCTTCCCTTCTCCAGCACAGCCCCAGTCTGTCTTGTAGAAGAGCTGTTCCATCCCTTGGATCATTTCTATGCCCCTTCTCTGGGCGCATTCCAGCAGCTCCATGTCTATCCTGTACTTGACTCCCCACCTGGACACAGTTTATTTTATCTGGTGAAAACATGATTGTCTCCACAGTTTGTCCTCACCCCGGGAGCCCGGCGCTGTCTTTCTCTGCACTTTGCCATTCTGCACTTGGAGCAGCACACACTGAGGAGCAGTGCTGGGCAGTGTGTGGGTGCACGGCTGTCTGTCCCCATGCCGCAGCCCCAGCGGGACTCAGTCACACACAGACAGTTCCTTCCTGCTCTGTCAGCAGATGAACGGGTGATTTATGAATACATTTCTGTTCTAGCAGTGGCTCTGCAGCCCTCTGAGGAATATTCCTAACAGAAAAAGATTGTCAGAGAAAAAGGAATGCAGAAGCCTCTCTAGCAGCTAACGTTTCTTTCCCTCATGCTGCCAGCTCGGTTTGCACAGCAGGAAGCAGCAGTGCTCCTGCAGCATGGAGTGTGAGCTGCTGGGCACCGTGCTGCTGGGGGGGACGTGGCCTTGTGAGCAGCCCTGTGGTGTGCAGGGCTGTGGGTCCCATGGGTTTGGGGGCACCCTGACTGATGCTTGGAGCTGGAAAAGGCACTGCAGAGAGGAAGACTTTGCTCATAGTTTGCATGTTCTTGAGACGCTGGGATCTCGAGTGTTTTACCTGCTTGTATGGCAGTGCTTTATTCGCTGGTGAGGGATGGCTCCAGCGGCACACCTAAGGAACGTTTTCCAATTGAAGAAAGGATCCTTTTGTTTGTGTAGCAAACGAAAACAAAGCGATTGCGAGCTGCTCAGAGCTGAGCAGGGCCTGTTTTGCTCATTGCTGTCAGCTTTGCTTAAATCTTTGAAGCAATTGTTTTGCATTCAAGTGTATTCTAATAGCTGTCTGTATTGCTGCCTGTGAAAACCTAATTTCTGTGACAAATCATTTTCCTGTTCAGTGTGTTAGGTGAGGAGAGCCACGCTGCTAAAACCAAACCGTCTCCCTGTTAACAAAACCGCTGCGATTGCTGCTGGCATCCCAGCCCTGCACACAGGCTGCGGTCCTGGGTGGCTGCAGAGTCCCTTCCTTTTGCAGCTCGTGGCTCCTGCAATGTCCCACATCCTCTGCAGCTCCTTTTGCTGATGCTGGAGCTGCTCTGAACTGGGGGTGTCACACTGATACTGCTCGCTTGAGGGACGGATATGTACATGTAAGCCACGATCCAGGCCCGCAGTGACCCCTGCTCAGCTGCTTCCTATTGTGACCTCAGGAGCCCCATGGTCACCCTGAGTCCCTCTCCTCGCTCCTCCCAAAATCATCTCTCCCAGCAGAGTGATGTGATGAGCTCTCCTTTGCTCCCTCCACTCCCCATGCCATTAAAGCTGTTCCCCCCCATGCCCAGTACGCAAGCATGGGATTTCATGGCTCAGGGATGCAGCCAGCAGGTCAGTGCCACCAGGTAGGATGCTGCTTTATGACTGGGGCCACAGCAGTAGCGTTGTGCTAAGATGGATGCAAGCTTCCAAAGGCCACGTTCCCCAGAGCTCAATGTCTTTGTGTCTTTTTGCTTGGGTAAGCCCAGGAGAGCTGCCTGAGCCACAACTTCTGCACCTTTCTTGTAGCACCGGCTGCCTCTATGGCCATCCTTGGGTACTGGTGTGTGCATGCAGGCTTGGGTCAGGTTCTGAGCCACGTTTTCCTGCATTCCTGGAAAGCTTTGATACTTTGGGCCTTCATGCGTGTCTGGAACTCAGTTTTCTGACGTCTATAATGGAACAGTAATGCTTCTCCTTTCTTACCTCCTCCACTACAGACTGCTACTACTGTTTGATTCTCCAAGCACTGGTAGTGTTGAAACACTTGTGCATGATCCAGCTACTTTAATCACTGTGCTCAGATCATCTTCAGTAACCTACAGGAGGGAAATGGGCTCTCTAGCACACGGAAAGGTTAAGAAATAATGCTTGGTCACCTTTGCAAAGCAATTTGAGCTCTATGTATGAAATTATAAGTATCAGATGAGAGCCGTGCATTATTAGCCGTCTCTTATCTCCAATTGACCTTTCCCAGTCCGTTTAACACCCAGTCAAAAGAAGCCAGGACTTGATTTTACACGCCTTGGCGCTGTGCCTGTAGCATCAATTAGGGTGTCCCAGAAGTGCCCGTTTCCTCATCACACCCCATTAGCCCGCTGTGGAGGGCAGGAGCAGACCCATGGTAAACTGGTGCTGAATGGGCTCTGTTGGGCTGGTGATGTCAGATTGCAGAGATCCCAGAAGAGGAAAGAGCCAGTACATGGCAGTGTCCCCTGTGGAGCTGCTGGCAGGCAGTGGTGGTGGGAAGTGGCCTGTATTGAGGTTCCCTGATGCGTGCGACTGGGGCAAGCAGGGGCCGTACATCACTGTTCTGAGTCACACTTCACAGCCACCTGCAGCAGGTCGCTGCCGGGCTGTGCCGACCTTTCCCAAAGTGCTGCTCCCTCTGACCTTTCCAGGTGGAAACAAAGATCATGAGAATTTCCCTTCTCTGCAGCCTTCTTGTCACGCCTAACATCAAAGGAGTGTTGTTATTGGATAGCGGGTAACTCGACTTCTATTGTTTTACTGTTCTAATGTTCGTGTCAGCTCCTATTTTGATTCTCATTCCATGCACAACTGAAACAAGGGATGTGCAAGACTGTTAATTCCACCTCTTATGAAACATGTTCAGCCATTCTATGGCCTGAGGTAAACACGAGGAGGTGCTGGGTGGGAGGCACAGCTATCGGTGGGGGAGAGGGGGTTGGTGTGCTGGCACTGCATGCTGCTATGTGTAGCACATTGCAAAGTGGAGAGGGAACTGTATTGATTTCTCCCAAAGAGCGGTGCTGCATTGGCACAGCTGTGCAGGGAGTGGAGGGTCAGCGTCCCCAGAGGTGTTCCAGAGCTGTGGGGATGTGGGCAGTGGGACGGTGGGGTGGGAGGGGTTGGGGGTGGGATCAGGGAGGTCTGTTCCAACCTGGATGATTCTGTGATCCCGTGATTTTCCCAGTGCTGGAATGGAAGCAAAATGGACAAATGTGGGCTGACCTTGTTGAGTCGGCTGGTTCTGATGTGCCGCACCCAGAGGTCCCAAAAGGGCTAAAATCCCTCCAAAAATGGAAAATGCATGTAGGGAAACCCTCCTCCTGAGCCTGGCAGAGGCGTTGGATCCTGAGAGCCAGCCTCCTCTCTTGGTTTCCTTGGGGCATCCATTCCAATTTAATCTTTGAAAACCTGCAAGTAGAACACATCTTGGCCACCTTCCACTATTGCGTGTGGATACATCTGCAAACTTCTGTTATGCAAGGAGTCATTTAAAAACACCGAGACAAAACAAACTCTTATTTTCCATATGTGAGGTTT
The DNA here is from genome assembly GCF_039878825.1 of Excalfactoria chinensis. Taxonomy (NCBI): domain Eukaryota; kingdom Metazoa; phylum Chordata; class Aves; order Galliformes; family Phasianidae; genus Excalfactoria; species Excalfactoria chinensis. The sequence continues at coordinate 730,562 of NC_092829.1, read as the reverse complement.
ACAGCAGCCTCACCTCCCTTTGATGGCCAGCAATATTCTCCAACGAGGAATGCATCGTCTCCACCCCACCTTCCTTGTCGGTCTGCGCTTAAGAGGTGTGACACAAACCTCCCATCAGCCCCACCGCATGTAGCCCACAGCTGCCTCTTGTGTAGGGCCAGATGTGACAGGAGTCAGCTGCTTTTCTGGCCCAATCCTTCAACTCTTCCTCTCGGGCAAACTGGAGCAGCTGAATTTGCACAGTTCTGCAGCAAAACATCCAACCAGTGCGTGCAATTCAGCGGGTTGTTTTGGTAATTCCAGCATTTACGGGCTGAACTCTGTGTTGTGTGAGCTCTGCATCCTGTCTGAGTGCTTGTAAGGAAGGAAAAGAGCCGTGGTGCTCTGAGACCAAAAAACTGATTATCCAAATTAAGATGAATGCAACTGGGATAAAGGCAGTTGCAGAACGGTGTCTCCGAGCATCTGGAGAGTCAGTAATAACACATCTCAGCTGCTTTGCCTGGGTTCCTTTGGAAGAAGGTGAAGATTGGCTTCAGTGCCTTGAAAGATGCGTCTCAGCCCCTGGGTCCTGGATGTGAGTGGGAGGATGGTGAGTGGGAGCTCTGAGAGCGGGACTGATGGACAAGCAGTGATGGGGCTGGGCCCACATGGCTGCCATCAGGGGATCAGCAGGGTGGGTGGCAAATGGACGGATCCAAAAGGGCTTCGATCTGTCGTGTCAACTGCTTGGAGCTTTGTAAGCTTTCATCCTTTGTAAGGACAGTGCAACGCCTGCCTCCTGTTTGCTTTGCCATTCACTCAGCATCCTCTCATGGACTCTCATGGACTCCACAGCTCTGCCTGAATGTGCCCCAGTTTCTGGGTTTTCTTCTATTTGGAAATGGTTTTTTTTGGTGGTGATCATAGCTTGTATTTGAAAAAGAAATAGCTCGGGAGAGAGAGAATTGTTCTCCTGGTAGACATCCCGCTCAGTATCCCATAAATAAATGGGAGTTAAAATCTCATCACAATCTGGTTGCGCTGGAAACCGCCCTTCTGGCTACGCGACGCCCAAGGTTGATGCTATAAGAAGCTGGTAATTTACCATCACTGCTCTAATGAAATATTTAATCAGATTAATTAATGTGACTTTATTAGTCGGTGTGCTCCTCAGCCTGGATCTGTTACTGCAGCTTCCTTGGCCTTTTGTAAAGTGATGTGGAAAGCGTGATTTATTGTCTCCAGCATCTCCTCTGTTCTATCGGCCTCACTGCAGCTGGATGTCCAAACCTGTGGCTCATTGATCAGCTTCAGGGAAAGCATTCACAAGAGCTGCCTGGAGAGGAGCCAGGCTGGGGTCAGACTGCAACCAAGGGAGCTTCCTTTCGTCTCCAGTGAGCCCCAGGTTGGCTGGCCAGGTTCCAGCTGGGCACATCGGTGCATCAGCATGAGGACAGCTGGAACTGGGGACTGCAGCAGAGAGGGTTTTTGATGATCCCTTGGACAATCACAACTCAGTAGAACAGCGTGCACTGATTTGTTTGTTTGCTTACTTGCCCTGCTGCCTCTCGATCTTTGAAGCAGCACTGGTGGCCATTGGTCACTGTCAGTGCGTGGGGTGTAAGGCTCCTTTCTGTGGCAGAGGTGAATCACAGAGGAGCCACAACGAGGTGGCAGGGCGATTCATAAAGCTGCCCCTTGCAGCACCAACATGTGTATCATTCCTCTGCTTTCCCCTTACTTAACAGCAGCATCTGCTCTCTGCCAGTGTTGGGGACCCACTGCCCTGTGGGGTCTGTCCTGATGGGGCTGTGCCCTTCTGGCAGCAGTTGGGTGCAGCACACTGGGATGGAGCACACTGGGATGCAGCACATCAGCACACAGCATACCAGCTCCCTCTTGTTGCCAGCAGCTTCTGCCCCCAGGGACAAGCAGGGGCAGCAGGCATGGTGCTCCACAGCAGGGCTGTGCCTGCTGCCTTCTCCTGCATGTGCAGAATCTATTTCCCTGCCTCATTTTACTGCTACGTGTCAGGGATAAGCATACACAATATATGGCTCCCTCTACTACTTTCCTGGCAACTAGTAATTTGAAGTTTTACTATACATTGTATTACACACTGCAAAGTTGTTGACTTCCTCTGGCTGATCTCAAATGCACTTAAATCATGGATGAATGAACATATATTTCAAAGATAAGCCCAGAGCAAATGAATTGGATTTATTTTTAATGCTGACTTGTTTCTAATGCCCAGTGACACATGAACAAACGATTGCCATCAGTTGTCCTCTTTCTCCATGGGATATTGCTATGGGCAGGATAATATCAGTGCATTTAGTGTTATAAATCATCCCTCTGGCTTGATATTTCTTCTTTAAGGAAGGGCTGAGATTCATCCCCCAGAAGATAGATCAAGCTTTCCTTCTTGTTGTGGTACCACTGAAGCCAACAGCAAGACTTGTGTGGGTTGTCTGATTCAAGGACACCTCTGCTCAGGTGTGTCTGTGCTGGCTGTCCTCACCGGGTAGGGATGGGGAGGGGACATGGAAGGGTTGGTGTCCCCAGAGCCACCTGCTTTCCTGGGGCCACACCTTAGAGCAGAGCACAGGCTCAGGGCAGCTGCTTACTGCCAGGTACAAAAGGCGGCCTGTGCTTCTGGTCATCGCCTGGCACTTCCAGGTCTGCTGCACCTCTACCCTTCTGCATCTGAGGGGCAGTGAGGAGCCCTGGTGCCAGATGCAGCAGACATGGCACCGCTGCTTCGCACAGTTGCCTGAGAATGTTTTCTGGTTTTCTTTCCCATCCCCTTCCCACCTTTCTGGAAGAGGCTTTGTTTGAGTTCTGCAAAGCATGGAGCTGCTGTGTTCACAGAGCTCCCTCATGACGTGCGATACCTTCCAGGGAAGGCTGTCACTTCTTTGCAGAGGAAAGCGGAGCATTTTGTTAGACCTGCATGGATGAGCCCTGAAAAGAACACCCCCCCGTGCAACTGGGAACAGTGAGCAAACTAGATTAGAATTTACTGAAAGCGCAGAGACTCCCAAGAGCTGTCCCCAGGTGCAAGTGAAGATTAGCATGCCTGGGGACTCTGATTCATCCCTTAACACTTCCCAAGAAAGCAAGAAATCCTCTCTGAGGGAGTGAGGACAGATTTCCTGCCGTCAGCAAGAAGCTGCGAGTTCACTGAGCTTTGGGCAGCGTTGCCTTTGGAGAGAGGTACAAAGAGTGATGTGAGCACGTGGGTGATGTGGGACATGGGAGCACTGAGGTGCACTCTCAGCTGTGAGGTTCCAGAATGCAAACAAGGAAGCAGACCCAGCACACGGTCTGGACCCACCTCAGGCAGCTGCAGGCAGTGCCTGTGCTCTGATTGTCACCATGGATGGAGCAGTGCTGGCTGCCTCCTGCCCAGGGATGCACCATTCTGCCTGCCTGGTGCCCAGCTCAGCCTGCAGCACGTGGCCACAGAGACTGCAGCACCCACACGAGCTCAGGGAGGCTTTGCAGCCATAGCCAAAGTATTGTGCACATCATTTAGAGGCATCGTTCTCTCTGTCTCTCTTTTTTTCCATCAGAGAGCCTGTTTCTCCACATTCAGGCACATTGTGCCATATGTTGTTTTTCACGGTGTAATGAGGTGAGGCACCTAATGATGAAACTGGCATCCTTCCCAAGAGGTAAAGCCACAGAAACCTCACCCTGCTTGGGAAAGCCCCTGCGGGCCTGGGCTGGGCGGCCAGGGCTCTGGGGATGGGAAACCTTCACTTCCAAGGGCCGGGGCCATGCACGTGTAGTGCCCTCCTGGCACTGGGGCTGCCCCTCTATGCTGGGGCAGGGCAGACCCCGCCACACCAACCCCAGTGGTGCCAGAGGTCCTTTGCTTTTCCATACATCACAGCAACATAATTGTAATGGCTTTTTAAATACCCTTCAGAATGTATGTTGGAGATCTGAGGAGCTATTAATAGAAAATGTTTTAAATCTCTCTAGGATTGTTTATGGCAGCCTCTTGTGAATTTGCAATGAAATGATAACTCTGCTGGGGAAATCTATTATGCCAAGCAGTTTGTTACATCATTTTTCAGTGTATTAATTTTAATTTCAACAGAGGAAAAGCCACAGTGAATCCATCCATCATTTCTGAACGAGATGGTGTGCGATGGCCTCTTGGGGCTCCTCCAGCTCTGTAGGCACCGTTATCAATAAATGGGAGTGGGAAATTTGGGGTAATTTCCAAGTACAAGAAACTGCTACAAATAGGAGTGAACCAAAGAATGCAACGATCAGAGCCCAGGTTCAGTCTCCACCCTGGGGATGCAGCGTCCATTTGGCTTTAAGTGAACAAAACCATTTCAGTAGAACACAGGTTTGCACATACATGCAAAGTCAGAACAACAGGTCCTCTGCCCAAGGAGGCTGTGGATGCCCCATCCCTGCAGGCATTCAAGGCCAGGCTGGATGTGGCTCTGGGCAGCCTGGGCTGCTGGTTGGTGACCCTGCACACAGCAGGGGGTTGGAGCTGGATGAGCACTGTGGGCCTTTGCAGCCCAGGCCATCCAGGATTCTCTGGTTCAATGCCTTTTCCCTCGCTGTAACCAGATGTGGAAGCCCCTGTCCTCCTCAGGCTGCAATATGTCATTCCATGGGTTTGAGTTCAAGAAAAATCACTTGAAATGTGCAGTTTAATTCCAGCGTAGTGCTTTCATCTTGCTCGGAATAGCTGTTGTTCTTGTCTCTCTTGCTGGGTTTGCTGCACTGAATAAAACAAAGTACTGAAATGAAAGAAACATCATTATTTTGAAATCCCACGTACCCATCTTACAGCTTCATGTCCTGGACAGGTTGGAGAAAGGCAATTTGTTGGGCTGGTGCAGATCTGAGGCTAATTTAGTCCTTAGCCCAAACCCACAGCTCTCAGGTTCTCCCTTACTTCAACAAAGATCTGCTTCCTTTATGGCATCTTTTAACAGCGAAACAAGATTTTATTGTTCTCCATTTCCTTTCACTGTGGCCATCGTTCTGCTCCCGCTCTTTATGCCACGTCTCTATTAGTACTAATGTGGAAGAAGTGAAGATATTTTGTCCCTTTATTAAAGCCCGTGGTTTTATAATGTGATAAAGGGAAAATAAACTGCGACTTTATTCCGAAACAATAGAAACTAATTTAAAAGGAATTCCCTCTGAGCCTGTCCCGCCCATCGCTCCTCCCCTCACTTTTCTCTCTGGACTCCCCCCACGGCTGTACCTCTATAGTGAGGTTGCTCGGTGACTTTTCTTGCATCTCCCTTTTCCCCTGATAAAGGCTCCCTGCCTCCCGCCCCATGGCAGGGCGATGCCTGGCTCTCCCTGCGCTGCTTAGTGGGGCATTGGCCTCTCACTCAGCCTCCCCATGCTATATGCCCAGCCCTGCCATGCAGGCTGAGGGAGGATGTCTCCATGACTAATTATTCCTAATTACTGAGGAGTGGGTGCATTAATCATGCTTTGTACTGCCTCCTTTATTCCCCTGTACAGCACTATCTGCAGCAAGCCAGAGCAGCACCAGGGGAGCAGGCATTGCTGCAGCAAACAGAGCAGTAAACAAGAGGGGGAAAGGCTGTTTGTGAGGGTGGGCAGTGATAGGACAAGGGGGAATGGTTTGAAACTGAGACAGGGGAGGTTGAGGTTGGATCTGAGGAGGAAGTTTTTCCCCCAGAGGGTGGTGACGCACTGAACAGGTTGCCCAAGGAGGCTGTGGATGCCCCATCCCTGCAGGCATTCAAGGCCAGGCTGGATGTGGCTCTGGGCAGCCTGGGCTGCTGGTTGGTGACCCTGCACACAGCAGGGGGTTGGATGAGCACTGTGGGCCTTTGCAGCCCAGGCCATTCTGTGATCCTATGATGATTCTATTGATTCCATGGCACATCCTCTTCTCCCTGTCCTCCGGCCCACACCATCTCCCAGTCTGCCCTAGGATGGGGGATGGACAGGATGGAGAGCTCAGCTCTGCAGGATGCAGCGTCACCTCCAACTGATGAAAGCACAAACAAAATGGGGGAAACCTGCTGAACGTGGCCTATCAAACCTGCAAACTCAAGTGAGCACTTCCTTTCAAGAGTGTCATGTTTTTGTGTGCATCAGTTTGTGGAACACCCAAATAAACCACACATATGTAGCTAATGTACACATGTGAGCATCTACATACACATACACATCATACATATGCAAGTCATGCAAATCTGTAAGAACCTCAGTCATTCGGTGATATTTTTTCTGCAGTGAAATCGGAGCTGTTTGCGTGCGACGCCTGCACAGATCAAATGCAAAATTATGCAGGTTAATCAAAATTACAGCTGAATGTGAAGTGTTGCAGAAGGCTCTTATGGCACTGAATATCTGTGAAATAGAATGGCTGAGGAAATTTCATTTAGCAGTGAACAGTGGTGCCCGTGAGAGAAAAATAACCTTCGCTGTACGTCTGCAGTGATGGGCTCTGGCTAATATTAGGCAGTAAGGCAATCTTTCTTGCACTGAACAGTAAACCATTTCCTCATGAGCAAGCAGCACTTCTATAACAGCTCCCCAAATGTGCTGAGGGTACAGTGCCATCCCTCCTTCCAGGACCTCCCAGACACCATTCTTTGCTCACGGATACACCGTTGGTCCCTGCTGTTTTGTTGAAGGTTTGGCTCCTGGGGGCATTTTTGGAGGAGTTTGCTGGAGTTTCGCTTTGTTCAGCTCTTTGGAAGTCTCACAACCCAAACTCGAGGCAGTTTCTGCTGCTCCTCATGGGAAGGATGGAGCTGGAGCTGGAGCTGGAGCTGGGTGGATGCTCTGCCCATGTCCCTTGGGGCTGTGGGATGGTGTTTGTGCTGGGCCATGGGTGGGGACCTGTGCACTGAGGGGCCCCGATGATGCTGGGGTGGGATGAGGGCACGACTGCTGGTGGAGCTCTGAGTAGAGCGAGGCTCACACTGGTGTGTGCTTAGCAGGCAGACAGGGAAAGCCATTCGTGGCCACAAGAGCAGCAGGAGCCGATAATACCGTGGCCAGTCTCCAAGTTGGAGCACTCAGTGATGTGCATGCACAGCTCGGCTGGTTTGTGGAGCCTCTGTCCCTGCCCCATTGCCCTGCTGTGATGGAGAACAGCAGCTTTCTGCACGTGCCCATGGGCGGTCTGCGGTCTGGGTGGCATTTTGTGCTTTGTCCCTTTAGCAGCAGAGCTCTGTTTAGCAAACAGATACATAAAAAAAAATGCTGGGAAAATTCATGGGCAAAAAGCACAATTGCAAACAGGCTTTATCACTGCCATGTCCACAGCACGTTGTTTCTCACTTATTAACTACTCCTGTTGCTTGCAGATACGTGGCACAACGAAGCCCAGACTTATTGGCTTGCCATAAAGACCGATCCCTGAGGAAGGCAGCGATGTGCTCCATCCCTGAGAGCTGCTTATCTCCAGCAGTGATCTGCGGGGCCATGCTGGCCATGCTTTGGTTGGCACCTTCCCACATGGCAGTGGGCCCAGCAGGGCGGCTTGCCCCTCCGCACGGGCCTTCTCACCACAGAGAGGTGTTCCTCCTCACCTTTTACTTGGATGTAATGAGCTTTTATGGCCCTTCATTTCTTAACTGTTGCAAACTTGCAGCAGATTTTTACTGTCTCAGATTTATACCGCACCAGTTGGATGGCTGGATCCCAGGGGGAAGCACTTCACTTGGAAATTTGGGATTTTATGCCATCGTAAAACCCACGGCAGCACAGGTAAGTGGTGAGGCTGGGTACTAATTAGGGATGCTCTGTTACTGCTGCATTAACAACATGCTGCCTTGCCCCTGGGTGCCGTGAGACGTGGCTGTGCCAGCAGCCGGGGCTGGAGGAGGCCAGGAGGCCAGGAAGGCTGAGCACAGTGCAAGGCATGGCTGTGGGATGAGCCACACCAGCCCTTCTGCAGGTGCAGCCCCAGCAGCCTGCTGATGGCACGGAGCTGAGACGAGTGGCTGACACACCAGAAGGCTGTGCTGCCTTCAGTGAGAGCTGCATGGGCTGAGGTGGGCAGAGAGGATCCTGATGGGGTTCATTGAGGGCAGGTGTAGAGTCTTGCACCTGGGAAGGGATAATCACATGCATTAGTACAGTCTGGGGCTGGGCTGTAGGAAAGGAGATCTGCAGGGAAGGATGTGGAGGTCCTGGTAGCTAAGAGGTAACCACCAGCCCAGAGAGGTTGGTGAGTCTCCTCTGCACAGACTCAAACCCACCTGCATGCTTTGTGTGCAGCTGCTGTAGGGAAATTCTTTAAGGTGGGGTTGGATGGGGGAAGTCCCAGAGGTCCCTTCCAGCCCCTGAGGTTCTGTGACCTGTGAGATGGGGCTGTGAGGCTGTGCTGTCCCCCAGGGCTGGGCAGCAGTCACCTTGCAGTATTACAGAGGGTCTCCTTGCAGACACACTGCTTTCAGAATTGCGCTCCTGTCTGTACATGAAGTTCTGCCTGTCCTTCAGCATCAGCCTGTGCCTTTGGGAACTCTGTCATAACAGCACTTGACCTCTTAGTGGAAAAAGAAAGCCAGCGATAGACCAGGGCCTTGATTTCTTTTCAGTCATTTAAAGTCAATGTGATGCACTTAAGCACCCCGGTGGTTTGAGGAATAAATCCATTTTCTGTTGATTACACTTTCTTTAAAGTTTTTAAACATCCCAAATGAAACCAATGAAGCGCAGCGGGCTTAGAGGGCTTCCAGATGGCTGCAGGCTGCTGTCCCACCTCTGGGCACACAGCTCTGCCTTTGCTGCTCTCCCACCAGGACTGGGGCCAGAGCAGGGGATGAACCTTCACCACTTCCCACCATGTCTTTAGTCTGTTTTCTCTTTGTCTTTCCTGTAGTAGCAATAATGGAAGAACTGAGCAGCCAGAGATGTCAGGGGATGCCCATAAAACCTGAGCGAGCTGCTCTGTGAGCTTTGCCTTCAGTGGATGGCAGCCACTGAGAAGTTTATTCAAGGTGCTTAATCTTCATGGAGTTGTGAGCTGTGAGGTCTTCAGGGGTGCAGCTCCTTCCGTGAACCCCTGCTGGGTGCTGCAGGGCCAGCTCTTCCTTTCCTGCTGCAGGAACCCCCAGTATCCAAAGCTCCACATCTGGCAGCTGCAAGTGTGCTTTGATAAGAGGTTACCACAGCCTGCAGCTGGGGCTTGGTTCATATTGTCTTCCTCCAGGAAGTCTTACTGCTTTCACAGCAATTTATTTCCATAGTGGTGAGTGCATTATCATAGAATGGCCTGGATTGCAAAGGCCCACAGTGCTCATCCAGTCCCAACCCTCTGCTATGTGCAGGGTCGCCAACCAGCAGCCCAGGCTGCCCAGAGCCACATCCCTGTGCAGTCTGTGCAGTGCCCACCCAATTCCCCACCCTTTTAGCAGAAGTGCTGCCTGGTTCAGTTCAGTCTATGGCAAAGTAGCCGTTAGGCTGAGTGCTTTTTGATACTCCTTGGGTGGGTTTTTTCCCCCCAAATCTATATTGTTCCATCCAGGTGTCTGGAACAGCTCACTCAAATCTGTATTTAGACAGACAGCGTTCTGAATGGCATTATTTGTCTGAAAATAGTGTACAAGATGGGATAAATAATGTCTGCTTATTTCAAAGCATATATTGTCATTTCCTCCAGCAGACAGCTGCTCTTACCAATTAAACTAATACTTCTGACAGATCCCAGGGAGGATGCTGGCCTATTTCTGCACCATTCCTCATGAAGGCAGTGAGCTTGCAAGGCAAGGACAGCATGGGAAAGCCCTACTACTGCCTGGCTGTTGTGGGAGGTGCTGGGACTGCAGCTGAGTGCATGGGTGGAAGGCAAGCTGCTGTCACCTGGTAGCAGAGGAGGTGACAAGCAAAGTGGCAGCCAGCATGTTGAATTCATTTCATATCCATCTATTGGCTGGATGCTGGAGGAATGAGTTCCCTGCCCAGGATTTCTTTCTGGTCATATTATTCAGCTGCATTGGTCACAACTTTGGGTGTCCACCTGTTGATCTCAGGCCCTTTAATAGGACTGGTCACTATCCTGGCTGTTGCCAAGCTGATGCTTGGGAGCTTCTATGTCATGAATACAGAAGGAAAACCAGAACCCACTTGGCAACGCAGCTCCTGCTGGCCAGCAGGTGACAGCCCTGGTGACTTCATCTCAAGCTGACAGCTGTGCAGAGCAGGAATGAATGCAAGCAGTGCCAAGGGAGAAAAGAAGCAGTGCAATGAAATGTGTGAAAGAGAAAGGCAGCGCGTGCTGCAGGGATACTGTCTGTGTCTGCATCAGTGGGAGTCAGTGCAGAGAGGCATCAAAGCTGAGTGTCTGTTGGGAGCGAGGTGAGCTGAGGTGGCTGTGGATGGAGGACCATTGGGTGGAGCAGAAATGATGCGGGCCCTTTGGCTGCAGTGTGAGCTGCCTGCAGGTGGGTGATGGGCTGGAGCAGAAATGCCATTTACAGGCAGTTACTCCAATAGCTCCTTTCTTTTTGTTTTTTTTTTTCCCCCCCCTTTTTGCTTTGTAGAGTGCAGGTCACTTTGGAGGCGTGGTGTTACCTGCTGAATTTATACCCTGCAGAACTGCAGTGTGGGTTGTTCATTATTTTAGTCATTTTTCTTTCCTTTTGTTTCCCAATACTTCTATTTCTATCTCCATCTGTCTCTACCTGCATGCTTCCCGCTGCTACCCATCAGAACAGCAGCCGAGTGCCCTTCAGACACAAAGGGCTCTTACTGCAGGCTGGTCAGCACTTTGCCTTTGTTGCTGGTTTTGTCCTAATTGGGCTGCAGAGGCCTTGGAGCAGAGCAGGTTGTGTTTGCTATGCTCTGAGAATGGGGGTGACATGGAGGACTGTGTGCTCCGAGAGGGTCACAGTGCACAAACATTCCTCTACAAACAGCCCTGAACTAACTATCCCTTTCCCAACAGGTTAAAACAGAGGCAGTGTCTTTGGCCCAAGCTCACAAGATTGTATTGATGAAAACATCTTCAGTTTTATAATGCAGTTATGGCAATCATAGGATCACAGATCAGCCTGGGTTGCAAAGGCCCACAGTGCTCATCCAGTCCCAACCCCCTGCTGTGTGCAGGGTCACCAACCAGCAGCCCAGGCTGCCCAGAGCCACATCCAGCCTGGCCTTGAATGCCTGCAGGGATGGGGCATCCACAGCCTCCTTGGGCAACCTGTTCAGTGCGTCACCACCCTCTGGGGGAAAAACTTCCTCCTAAGATCCAACCTGAACCTCCCCTGTCTCAGTTTCAAACCATTCCCCTTTGCATCAAAGTACCTATTTTGATCTCCTTTTCATCTGCTCAAATATTAACCAAAAGCAATCAAGGAGCTAAGCACGGCAGTGCGGATGCTTTGTGCTTTGCTTGGTTATACGTGCTGCTGTATTGAATTTTTCACATTTGATTGCATTGATTGTTTCACATCTGAAGTTCTCTCAGTGCCCAGAGCACCAGGATGTCCTCATGCAGCCCTCTGCCTGCAGAGCCCCCGCTGTGCTGGGCGATGTCCTGCAGCACAGATCTGCTTGCCCAGCCCAGCACATGGCATTATGTGGTTCTGCAATTCCATTTCATGCCTGAGTCCCAGTCCCTAAACTCGTGCTCCCAGCTTCATCCCTTCCTTTGCCACTTTGCTTCTTGAAATTGCACCTTTTGCATAATAATGATTATTTTGAGGTATTTGTCACACTAAGAGCAATAGATACTCTCAGTTCCCTCTAGCAACATGCAGGCTGCCCACCTGCTGCTCACAGCTCCTGCCTGACACGTTCCTGCTGTCCTGGGACACAACCAGAGCCAGGTGTGACCAGAGAGGCTGCCCAGTGAGCTGGTGCTGCCCCATCCCTGCAGACAGCCAAGGTGAGGGGATGGGCTGTGAGCACTGATGGAGCTGTGGGTGTCCCTGTGCACTGCGGAGTGGGACCAGAGGACCTTATAGTTGAGCCTCAAAAATCTCTCCCAAGCTGTGAAATAAATTTCTGAAATTCACCTTTTCTGTGCAGATTCCACAATGTGAAAAGATTTGAGACCTGTAATGGTGAATAGGAGTTAATATAGTGCAGTAAGTCTAATTGGCATGTTGTGATAGAGTGCAATCCAAGGGGAGAAACCAGAAACGAAGCAAAGCAGACCCATGATGGGCAAAGCTTCCCTCCTGGCCTCTCTATCAGTTCCCAGCAGCTGGTGACTTTGCTAGCTCAATGGAGTTAAATGCACAAGTAAAATTAACTAAGCACTGTAATAAGAAATGATAATGGAAGAGTAAAAGGAAACAAAGAAAAGTCTTTCAGATCCTCTGCACGAAAACAGATATCAAGAATGTAATGAGCAGTGCATCCAACCATTATATTTTAATGTAGCTGTGTAATGTTGGAAAGCCAGCAACGCTTGGGAAGAAATTTAGGTAGATGTGGCATTGATGGAGGGCCCTGCAGAAGGACCTGTTGGTGCTGGGGCAGCCAGGCCTGGGATCAGCAATGGGAATCCACCACAGAGCAAAAAGTGAGCTCAAACTGCCCTTGGGAATACAGCCATTCCCTCGCTGAATGGCATCGAAATACCAAGCTCCAAAGCTTCAAAATATTGATGGCATTATTAAAAAGGGACCTTTAATTTTGCATTAAGAACATTTTAGCATTGAAATTCTGGACTTAAATTATGTATGAGCCCCAGCCGCAGTGCTTTGCTGGAATTAGTTAACGGTTTGCTGTTTTGCACTTAAGGTGTAATTGAGCCTCCTGCACAGAAGGGCTGACAGGCTGGTTGTGGGGAGCTGCAGCCACTCCTTAAAACAAAGGGATGCATTCTATGATTGAGAAGTTGTAAAGCAAAGCAAACTGGTGAGCCAGTTCGGGAAGCTGATCCTAAGGAGAGCTGCAGCAAAGAGCACAGCTTGCACTATGATCATAGAATCACAGCATGGGCTGGGTTGCAAAGGGGCCACAATGTTCATCCAGCTCCAACCCCCTGCTGTGTGCAGGGTCACCAACCAGCAGCCCAGGCTGCCCAGAGCCACATCCAGCCTGGCCTTGAATGCCTGCAGGGATGGGGCATCCACAGCCTCTCTAATACAAACCCTGGAGAATGGGCAGATGCCCCCACGTGTGGCTGGGGGGGGGGGGGGGGGGCACTGACGCACCAGCAGTGCTCTCCAAGGCTTTGTCCTCTGCAACAAGTGGCCAAAGTCATCAGTAAACCAGCAGTCCTGTTAATGCTCTCCAAGAGATAACACACAGTTTTAATGAATTTTCTTTACTTCCCAGTGCTTTAAATTTCAGTGAGAAATGTACCAAGTTCAATCATAGAACCATAGAATCACGAGGTCGGAAAGGACCTATGAGATCATCTAGTCCAACTGTCCTCCCATCACCATTACTACCACTGAGCTACCAAACCATATCTCATAGCACCTCATCCAGGTACCTCTTAAACAAACAGTATCACAAAGAGAGCTTGGAGAAGCTTTCCCTTGCCCATCGATGAGATTACTTTAGCTTGTCTATGTTGTGAAGATGATCTCCCCACCTCAGGCATCACGTGAGAGCATGTCCTGTGCCCCAGCATCCAAGCAGAGCCCTGCTGCGTGCCCATCAAGGAGTGCTTGCTCCATCCAGGTGAGTGCACAGGGATTGCTGCTGGGTGTTGGGCTTTGGCGCTCCAGGGGACGTGCTTTTGCACAAGGTCGCAGTAGATGATCTCCAGGTGTTCCTTCCAGCCCCCGCAGTTTGGTTCTGTGATTTGTGTTGGCCAAGCCCGTGTCCTTGAGTTGGCCCCGTGATCCCAACAGCCATCTGCCCGCTCCTCCTGGCTGCACCCCACACACCTGAGTCCCTCATGCCACCACCATCTGTCAGCCCTCTGCTCGCCTGGGTTTGGGTTAACAAGGTAAAACCTTGATTTTAAACTATTCAAATGTCGCCTTCATAGTTTGTTATGTTTTTTTCTATGAAGTATCTCCTCCACCTGTGGCATTTTTGGAATTACACTTCGGGTATTTTAACAAACAGTTGCAAATTAAAGGAGAACATGCTGAAGTCGGAGCAGATGGGCTGAATAAATTTATTGATTTGGGAAGAATACCAAGAGAAATAATCTCCCTTTTAGGGCAAGGAGGAAAAGACAAGTAAAATGAATAGAACAGTTCAGCTGTCCTCAGAAAAAAGGCCATGAGCTCAGTAATGGCTGAAGGGCTGCAGCTGGGATAACAGAGGAGAGAGGTGGGGAGGTTACACCACGAGGGCATTGTGGCCGTACATGGTGTAGTGATACGTGGTGCATATATGCACACATACATACATACATACATACATACATCCATACAAGCCCAGAGACACCAGTGGGTGTAAGCATTATAAAAGGTAATGGCACACTACAAACAATCTGACCCCAACTCAGCTGCTCGCACTGATGAAGCCACAAAGCCCAAAGGCTGTGAGGAACCAGCAGGAACTGTGCTTGGCACAGCTGTGTGCAATTGCTGAGGCTATTTACTTCCCTCTAGGGGAAGGGGGCTAGATCTGTTGGCTTGAGAACTGAGTCTTGGAGAGCAATGGGGGCTGTGTCTGCAGCCCCCTTTATTGATGTGAGAACAGTTGGAGTTGTGCTGCACTGCATGGTGGGCAGCCCTGAGGACCCTTATGCTTGGCTGCTGCAGGTGAGCTCAGCTCCTTTATAGAATCGTTGAAAGGCTTAGGTGGGGAGGGACCTTAAGGATCATCTTGTTTGGTGCTCTTTGAGGGCTGTTGCTTTCTGCTCTGCAGTGCCATGCTGTTACAACTTCCCCTTGATTGCTTCAGTCTGATTTGTGTATTTTAGGCTTAGAATGAGGGAACTTTCTTTTTGGCTTTGTGTTTGTTCCTGTATTGCTCTTGTTTTTCAGCCCAGCAGCATTTCACCTTGATGTTTTCCTGTGCCTGTATTTCCAGGCAGCAGCACTATCCCTAGCGTTGTGCCTGAGGCAGGCAGAATGAGGAGTGCATAAGAAGGGAAATGCTGTCTGCTCAGCCTCTATAGCATGCTGGGGAAGTTCTGGAAGCCTATGAGTCCATCTCCCTTAGTGAGGTGCTGTGATTTCCTTTTACATATGGGATCAAATAATAGAATCTCTAGGGTTGGAGGGGAATTTTAAAGGCCATCTAGTTCAAGTCCCCTGCAATGCACAGGGACACCACAGCTCCATCAGGTTGCCAGGGCATGATCCAGCCTTGCCTTTGATGTTCCCAGAAATGGGGCATCCACTGCAACACTGAGTAACTTGTGCCAGTGCCTCGCCACCCTCACTGGTGACATTAAATTGGCAGAATTGCTGCAGTCAAACTGGTGGCTGGATCTGTGTATTAATTTTCAAATTCATTAGGGAATAGCTTCAATCTGCAATGGATGGGCTTAGGAAAGAGATGGAAATTGCACTCTGGATCTCACCAAAATATCTTTAAATGCTGCTATTTAGGCACGAGTTCAGGAGCAGATCGCCAATGGGCAAAGATGGATTAAAAAATAAGAACCAAGTAATGGTGAATGTGAAGAACGTGAAATGGCCACACTTAACCTTTCCATTGCGCTCAGAAAGGAAGCAGAATGGATGTATTCCCTTTCTTCTTATTTTTCTGGCTAAAAATGAGCACAGTGTGCATGTTGCTCCTGGCTTTATCTACTATGGTCACTTATGATATAATTAGCTATTTTATGTAGTGTGGTTGTAGAAACATTAGTCTATGCAGTGGAGGAGGGGTGTATGCAGATACGTTATTCACTGACAAACAAGGATGTGTGTATGGAGGTGGTGCCAGAGAAATACTTTGGAGGTGGAAGCCGCTTTCTGGACAAAGGAAGCTGAAGCACCACAGTCACTAATGCTGAGGATGATTGAATTACTTTTGCACAGATGTGCAGGGGAGACTTCACTGCTCACTACAGCTCCCTGCAAGGAGGTGGTGGGATGGTGGGATCAGCCTCTGCTCCCAGGTGACAGGGATAGGGTGAGATGTGCTGCTCTCTGTGCAGAGCTGTGCCCCGGCTGGGTTATGACCCTGGCTCTGCTGCTGCATTAGAGCCTGTCATGGCAGGGTGGGTGTAGCTGTGCCCTGTGTCACTGCCCTTGTGCAGCCCAGTGGAGGCTTGCCAAGGTATCCTCCTCATCGTGGGGTGCTGGTGCCAGCCTGTACGCTCTGGTTCCCAGGACATTCCTCACACTAACTGGCAGCATCTGCTGACAGGGCATCCACAGCCTCTCTGGGCAGCTGTTCCAGCACCTCACTGCTCTCACAGTAAAGAACTTCCCCCTGACATCCAACCTCAATCTGCCCTCCTCCAACTCCAAACCATTTCCCCTTGTCCTGCTGTTATCTTCCCTCTCAAAGAGTTGACTCCCCCTGTTTGTAGGCTCCCTTTAGGTCCCAGTAAGGTCACCCTGCAGCCACCTTTTTACCAGGTTGAGCAAGCCCAGCCTGTCCTCACAGGGGAGGTGGTGCAGCCCTCTGATCGCTTTGTGGTCCTCCTCAGGACCCTCTCCGGCAGCTCCTGGGATCACAGAGCATCCCAGCTGCCCTGCTCAGTGCCCCTGGTCCCAGCACTGGCTCCCTGCCCTCCAGGTGGGTTCTCAGCTCGCAGCATTCCAGCCTCTGTTGGGTAAAATCTTCCTCAGATTCTGTCCATCTGTGTTATACATTCAGTGTGATTTTAGTGATGTACTGCTGTAGCTGTGATAAATGAATGCTGTTAGGAAAGCATTCTGTCTGTGATGATCGTTCTGGTACTGCAGGAATGGGAATATCAATGAGAGGACTCTGCCTGCACAGATGTGAGGGAGTCCGTAATCTTCTGAGCTGCTGTAATGCGTTTGTGTTAATATAGGGTTCGTCTATCTTGCCAATTTCAGAAGACAATTTATTTTTGAATATGATATGTATTGTTTGGGGTGGAGGAGGGTGGGGGAAAATGGAATGAAGGAGGGGAAAAAAAGTGAAGATTAAAAAGTCCTTGGTGAAGTAAGCCATGGGTGCTCGTTGAGGCTCTGTGTGCTGCTGCTAATGAGGCGGTGCCACTTGGCAGGCCCTGGGAGCAAGCACAGCCCCACACCTGGATCACCTCTGCTTGAGCCATGGCTGCCTCTCACATGACGAGATTTCTCAGGAGAGGAAATGAAATTCAAAAGGCATTTTTTCCTTCTCTTTTGCTCATTGGGTTGTTCAGGAGAAATTAACTAATGAGATTATTTGCCAGAGAAACCGTCCAGCTGGTGCTCCTGGTTTGTGCTGTGGAGGGCGCCATGTTGTTAGTGGCTCAGAGATGGTGTTGAGTGCTGCCTCTTTCCCAGCTGCATGCAGGGCGCTCACTGAGCTTCTCCTCCTGATAGCTTCCCTTATTTCTGCCCTTTCTTGCATCTGTGTGTGGCTCTCATGCCTCCTTCCGACAGCACTCACGTGGACGCTGCCTGCATCTGAGCCGAGCATATGGCTCGGCATTCCAGGCACAGTCACGGAGCCCTCCTGTAGGGAAGGTAACATCTGCCAGCTCCCGCAGCCTGTAATCAAACCTACGGAGGCAGAACTGCCAATGTTGTGTCAAAGTGGTGAATTTACATCACGGGGCAAGAGGCTCCGCTTCTGGCAGGCTGTTGGCTTGATTTGGGTCTTAATTATTGTCAGAGTCGTAACCTTGATGTTAGGAAGGAAAGCACAGCCTGCTGATGGGAACTCGGTGCTTCCAAGCACTGCCCTGGAGTCCCACCAGCTTTACCTTGACCTGGGAAGGCTCCAAGTCTTCTCCTGTGCCCATTGGGATCTCACAGGCACCTACAGGTACCCCTGGGGATTTGTGAAGTGACAGTAAGGTGAAAGCCTCCAACCCCTATAGGACGGGTTATGATGCAGCACAGGTGGCTGCTTCTCATCCCAGGCTCCTCCCTGATGAGCAGACAGAAGTTCCAGATCTTGCTGTATGTGCTCCAGTGCATCTTCAACCCCACTGAGTGGTGGGATGGAAATGGAGGCTGACAGAGCTCAGCAAATCTGAGCCAAAAAAGCCCTTATTTGGGGAGGTATTAATAGAAGAGTTGTACAAGGATGTGGGTGTTATTAGATGGCCCTAATATAGCTTAATCTTAGCACGCTACATCTAATTTTGGGAACGGGACTACTTGAAAAAGAAAGAGGGAGAATTATGAAACAGCAGTGATGATGGGAGGCTTGGAAAGCGCTGCGGATGAGGAAAGGTCAGAGTAGTTTTCTTCTGGCACGTTGCTGGAGTGGCGGCACATGGCGTGCACATGAAGACACAATGGAGTTTCCTTCCTCAGAGGGTTCTGGAGGAGCAGAGCGGTGCGGAGGTTTGGATGTGTGTCAGCACTCTGAGTGGTGGCAGTGGGGGTTACAGCCACAGGGCAAAACCTGCAGTCCGACTGGCAAAGATTGGAGGTAACGCTGTGTTCAGCAGTCGGAAAGAAAGGACGGAAGGGGTGGAGTCATAAGCAGCACTTATGGCCCAGCGCTCAGCAAACAGAGTGGGTTTTTCAAAGGAAAACATGGGAATAATGTTTACTTTCTTTATGAAAAATCCATCGAAAGCTTTTTGCGCTGTAGTTCTTTCTGGATCTTCACTTTAACCAAAGAGCCTCGAAAGATGTTAGCTTAAATTATTATCCTTCTATACAAGAGGAAATACTCAGAATTATCAAATGAGGGGCTGCACATCAAAGCTACAAGAGTTGAATACGTTTTACTGGTGTCATTCTTTTATGGCATTTACCTTAAGCTATTAAAAGTTTCACTGCAGCACTTACATGTACACTGATTTGCATTTTAGACTGCATGAATTTTAATGATCTCCTTTGAACTTGATTTAATGCCTCTGAGATTGACAATGAGATCTCTACCATATTTCCCTGTATATAGTCTTCAGATAGCTTCCCCCACTGCACACGGCTGGGCTCAGAAAGCTGATGCCATAGCCTGGCTCTGAGGTTCATTAATGTTATCAGAGGTCTGTGTGAGGATGGTGGAGATGATCTAAAGCTCACGCAGAAAAATCTGCTCTTAAAAGAATAATTAACTTTGACTCCTGCTCAGTTCGGGGTTTATCAGCGAGGTTAGGATGAATTGTTTTAAGATCTATTTTTTAAAGGGATTGTGGCTTCATTATCAGAGCGCCAATGACCTCTGACAAATTCAGTGCTAGACTGGGGCTGCAGGAGGTGGGAGGGAGGTGGGAGGGAAGAAATGTGCCAGATTTTTAAGCTTTATAAGCAGGTTCTGAGCAGCAAGGCATCGTGCTCTGCAGGTAACCAGGGCTCTTTGCTGTTTGCCTGCTGGGTGCTCCCTGCGGGCCACAGAGCCTTGGGTGTGCAGCTTTGGGCTCCACTGCCATGATCTGGGGCTGGGCTGTGTGTGCTGGGCATTGCCTGGAACAAGGGGAGCCCTCACTGTCACGGACAGGCAGAATTAATGCTCACAGCCATCAACCATAGTGGAAGTTTGTCCTGAGGATGAGTTGGGGTCAGTTAATAAACCTGTGCTTAGGGTACAACATGAATTTGGAGGGCTGGCTTTGCATGCTGGAGTGACAAAACAGTTATGAAAGCCAAAGGGTTCCTGCAGAACCGACTGGCTTCTGCAGGGCTCGTCTTGGCCTTAATGAAGGCAGCAGGGATGACCAGCACAGCTGTCCTCTGCCCAGAGAGCTGCAGGGGCTGCCCAGGCATTGTTGCTGTGCTTATAGATAAGAAGGGGGCTGGAGCTGCACTGCACTGCCAGCAGCTGCTTGTAGGCTCTGTGCCATGTGCTCTGTGATGCACGGGAGCAGAGACTGGCCCAGGCTGCGGTGATGGTGGTGAAGGTGGATGGCAGAGGAGATGCTGCTGTATGGTGGGGAATCCCAGCTGTGCCTCTTCCATAGAAACATCAGTAAGGCACTGGGAAACACCGGTCAGTGTTCTTTGACATATGTATATATATATAAACCTCATGCAGTGTGAGTGTGTGTGTGTGTATATATATATATATATATATTGCCAAGGCTGAAGCTGTTATGTGTTAAGTTAGTATTTTGCAGCTGCCGGTTATGTGATGGCAATGATAGTTAAATTGAGGGTTTCATTGTTTCATGGATGCAGTGTGGATTTGAGCTCTTCCCTGGGCAGCAATGTTTCCCTATTTTCCAGAACCCCATAGAGATGTTAATGATATATTAAGCACTAAGTGGAAGCCACAGTGCCTTACCAGAGGAGATATTTGGGTAGTGGAACGCTTTGGGAAGCTTAAAATCTCTTCTGTTTTGCTACAGATTTCTGTAAGACTTCTTAACTACTTATTGCTTTGTGGCTCATCCATTGTAGAACAGGCAGTTCTCTTTTTGCATGCTTCAATTATTCCCTTATAGATTTTAGCTAGTGACATCACTGATAGATGGCTTTCTCTTCAGATGATGTAGGTAAAGTACCTTATTAATTAACATTTATTAACTAGTGTTTTTTTTGTTGTTGTTGTTGTTCAGAAGGGAGAATGTGACCTACAAGTCCTGCTGAACAGCAGTAATTGAAACATTAGCAATTGTTTTAACTGAATCGTGGGCATGTGCCTTAAGCAAATGGAAAGCTGACTCAGAACTCTTCTGAAGGGTCTCTGTAGTGAAATATATGTGAGGACTTAACATGGAAGTCACATTTGGGGTTGGGAAGAATCCCTGAGCCTTCCCATGAGCAGTCCCAGCTCTCAGCATCTCCTTGAAGCAGTGCTGCTCTATTCCCTCCCCATCTCTGTGTCCCTGCTCTGGGCTCCTCAGTGAGCCCCCACCTCCTGCACTGGGCAGCCCAGCAGGGATGTGCTGTGCAATCAAGGTCCCTCCCACACCTGCTGGTTGGGCTCTGTGTGCTGCTGCCCACTGGTGGGCACACTGCTGGCCGTGGTCAGCTTGGTGCCCTCCAGGACCTCTGCTCCTTCTCTACACAGCTGCTCTCCAGCTGGATGTGCATGGGGCTGTTTGCTGTAGGGCAGTACTTTGTGGTTTCTCTCCCACTTCTCCATTTGCTCCTTGTGCTCTTCCATGGGAAAGGTGGAAGCCACAGTCTCTGTAGGGTCTGGCAGCTGGGGCAGCAGCTCCATTCTTTGGTGGGAAGTTGTTATCCTGCTGGTAGAAGTTCCATGTTTCATACCTGTTATGGAGCAAAATAGCATGCCTTATTATTTGGTTCAGGGTTTTTCCTTTTAACTCCTTCTCACTGACAAGGAAATGAGGAGCAAAGCTCTGTGGTGGGCGATGCAGAGAAGAGCAATGTCTGAGTGCTGCTGGGTGTGATGTGAAGGCATGGCTGGAGCCAGACTGTCTGCCTGCAGGATCAGGGCAGGGGGGCTACATATGCAGTACTGGTTTACTGCTCTGCTGGTCGTGAGAGGGGAGGTGTACATGGGGTCAAAAATGGATATGGAAAGAAACACAGAATATTGTCCATGGTGTTTAAAGCCAGAAGAGGCTGTTTTTCACTGTGGGTTATGTATGAGCAGAAGGGGGAAAAAAATAACAAATTTAAAGGCATTAAGAACACTTTCTTGAGCAGATGTAGGAAGGCTGCTCCCCACCTCCTCCTCCCTGCTGTGATCTTGGAAATCAGTCCCTTGGGAGAACTGCAACCAGATGTGGGAGCACTTATATTTTTGCAGTTATTTCAGCTGTGTTATCAAGGAAGGTTTAATCCAGTTTTCATTCTGGCAGAGTGCAGGAGGCACTAGAAATGATTCACTTGCTGTTCTTACCTCCTCCTGCTTTACATGCAACAAGATGCACAACAAGAGTGCATCTGGGTTCCCCTTGGTGACATGGAGCTGCAGGAGGTGCCCGGGGCTCGATCCTGCCATGCCCTGCAGGAACTGATGGTCAGAGCTGGAGCAGCTCTCCTATGAGGAAAGGTTGAGGGAACTGGGCTTGTTTAGCTTGGGGAAGAGAAGGCTGTGGGGAGACCTCATTGTGGCACTGCAGTACTTCAAGGGAGCCTATAAACAGTATGGGGAAAGGCTGTTTACATGGGTGGGCAGTAATAGGACAAGGGGGAATGGTGTTAAACTGAGACAGGGGAGGTTTAGATTGGACCTTAGGAGGAAGTTTTTCCCCCAGAGGGTGGTGACGCACTGAACAGGTTGCCCAAGGAGGCTGTGGATGCCCCATCCCTGCAGGCATTCAAGGCCAGGCTGGATGTGGCTCTGGGCAGCCTGGGCTGCTGGTTCGTGACCCTGCACACAGCAGGGGGTTGGGACTGGATGAGCACTGTGGGCCTTTGCAACCCAGGCCATGCTGTGATTCTATGAACTGCTCCCACACTAAGCAGGGTACCCAGGTTGAAGACAGTGATTCTGCACCCACAGCTGGGCTTAATTCCATCTGCATGTGCAGGGCTCCTGCCCACAGCTGTGTAGGGTCTGGGGGCTCCCAGCAGCTCCAGATCATTGCTACCAAGGAGCTGGGACCTGCAGGGATGTGGGCTATGGGGTCATGTGGCCCCAATGATGAGGTTGCTTGGGGAACAGAGAGAGCTACAGCTCCATTCCTGCTTAGAATTTCAAGATCTATTTAGATGCTTTTCTGAGGTTTGCTGCTGGAGAGCTAAATTTAAACATTTCAAGGGAGTTCAGTGAAAACTTACATAGATTTGGGAAGGGAAAATCTTATTCCATAACAGCTCACCCATGGTAATTAATCTTAGAAAATCTCAAGCTGGGATGATAGTTTGTACACCAAATAGAGCAGAGTAGGCTATTCTGCTTTTAAAAGAAAACACAACTTGCAAGAATGTTATCTTCAAATTACTCTTCCAAAGCATTAGGCTCACAGCATCCCCCTCCATTACAGACAGCCAAAATCTGCACTGAGGTATCAGCGATACCCACAATGACCATCAGCAGAACTTTTCTGCTTCCTCTGATGGCTTTTCGTGCTGCAATGATAGAACAGCCGATGTGGCAGGGCACTCAGTGGTACAGCAGCAGTACCTTATTGCACAACACTTTAAAGTATCTTCTGGATCTTGGGTATATGCTGACAAAATTCCTTATCATAAATGAGGGTGAATGTACATGAACCCTCCCCGTGCTGGAGGTTCCCAGGGGATGGTGCCCAAGGTGAGGGCTGGCAGCACCAGACATACTGGGCTGGTTGAGGAGCTGAGCTCTGAGCTGCTGATTGGAGGTGGTTTGTGGTGGCTTT
This sequence comes from Excalfactoria chinensis, assembly GCF_039878825.1. NCBI lineage: Eukaryota > Metazoa > Chordata > Aves > Galliformes > Phasianidae > Excalfactoria > Excalfactoria chinensis. The sequence continues at coordinate 707,386 of NC_092829.1, read as the reverse complement.
GGTGCTGTGCATCGAGAGCCTTCATGAGCCAAATGGTAGTGTTGGAAAAGTAGGGAGTGTTCAGCATGTTTTAGGGAAGAAGGGCAAGCTATCCAAAGGGCATCACTGAGAACATTGTGCTTCAAAGTGCAGGGCTAGGAGAAGCACCAGCCACCAGCCTTCCGTGGCCCTGTGACGCTCAGGGGAAAGTCATGCACTGTACAACCAAACCACAAGCTTCTCCATGTGAGAGGGAGGCTGGAGATTAGAAGCGTTGTGGTTATTCTTATCCTTTACTCTTTTGGTGGCTCAGGGCTGTTTCCTGATCACGTTACTGTTACCTACCATGCCAGCAATTAAATGGGAGCCACATTTTGCACATCAGAGTTAATTGCTGTCTTGATGTAATCTTCGGACTTAACGTGAAGGCTGCGCTTGTCAAAAGTCAAAGCAAGCACAGCTCTGAGTGGGGAGTAACTGCTGTATTGGTGATGAACTAAATTAATTGGCACAGGACGAGCTGATGGCAGGATTTCCATCACTTATTGTGACTTACTGCTGGACCTGCTGCTGTACCACATATGAAATGCTGATTTGCTGCTGAGCTGGGAATGAGTATTGGCAGACAAGAACTAACTTTAGTCCATAATGTTACTAAATACTGCACTTAAAAAAGTGCTGAAAATGGTTTAAGAAATCGTTTACAGACATGAGGGTTGATTAAAGGCAATGGGTGACTTCAGTTAAGCCATCAGTGTTTTATGGTGCACCTGGATCCAGCCACCCGGCTCCAAGCAGCTCTGCTGTGGCCAATAGGATTACTTGCATGAATAAGGACAGTGTAAGCAATCCCTCTGTTTGCAAAAGGAAAGTCATGTGTGATCATAAGCTAAATATTTGTCTTAATTCACATAATGCTAGATTTACCGTGTAAATATTTGGTTGTTCTATTGTTTCATCAATTCTAAAAATATATCTGGTAGTGCCATGTTTTGGAAGAGGAGAAACAGTTGTGGGTCAGATGAAGAAATCAGTTTTGTTACTAGCTCTTTGTTGTCTTGTATTTGTTACATTTGTTTTTAAAGCAGAACTTTCTGGAACCTTATGCCTCTTGCTCTCATTCCAGAGGAAATCGTGGGATCACAGCATGGCCTGGGCTGCAAAGGCCCACAGTGCTCATCCATTCCAACCCCCTGCTGTGTGCAGGTCACCAACCAGCAGCCCAGGCTGCCCAGAGCCACATCCAGCCTGGCCTTGAATGCCTGCAGGGATGGGGCATCCACAGCCTCCTTGGGCAACCTGTTCCAGTGCGTCACCACCCTCTGATGAGGGTGAAAAACTTTCTCCTCAGATCCAACCTGAACCTGCCCTGTCTCAGTTTAACACCATTCCCCCTTGTCCTATCACCGCCCACCCATGTAAACAGCCATTCCCCCTCCTGTTTATATGCTCCCTTCAAGTACTGGATGCCCACAATGAGGTCTCCCTGCAGCTTTTTCTTCTCCAATCCAAACAAGCCCAGTTCCCCCAACCTTTCCTCATAGGAGAGCTGCTCCAGCTCTGAGCATCTTAGTGCCCCTCCTCTAGATCCATTCCAAGAGCTCCAGTGCCCAGATGTGATACCTGTGTTCCTTCCATATAGACCTGCCCTCTTATGGGGTGCTGCTGCTCCACAGTCCTGCTGTGAGGGCAGATGTGCTGTGCAGGGCAGCCAGGCCTGGTGCTGTTCCTGCTCCCCTCCTGCCTCCCCACTGCCCTGCAGACAGACCACCTCAGCTCTTCCTCCCCTGCTCTGCTGTTGCTTTGCTTTTGCCAGCACAGAGCTGGGATCTAGGAATGCTGGAAGGCTGTTGGCAATTCAACAGATCAGAAGATTCTAGCAACAACAAATAACTTTGCCTTGCTTTTGTTTCAGGAACGCTTTGAGCTCGCTGGTATCGCAGCTCTGCAGTCTTAGGAGCTGAAAGCAGCACCCAGCTGGGACCAATGGGGCTCTGTGGGAACGTGGAGGACTTTGGGGAGATGTGACAGGAATTTCTAACGCTGTCTTTTAAAACCCGCACAGTGATGCCGCCTCACTCGGACCATTTACACAACGCCAAGTCTGTTCCATTTCACTATATTTTATAACCACCATTATTCTCACAACCACTCTGTTTAATAACTCTGAAGCTGAAATGCTTCCCCATGTTGTGATATCCAGCTGCCTGTCGTGTGGGGCACTTCTGTGACTTCCCTTCCTCCCCTGAGTTACTCGCTCTATTCCCTGCTGATCTTGTCAGGATTCCCCTTGGAAGTGAAGTTTCAAACCACAGCTGGCCCTGCTAAGATTACACTTGTTAACATCTTCAAATGGAATCTATTTTTCTATGTGACGCTGTAGCAGGGAGCAGGAATTTTCTGTAAAATACCACATCTGTCACTCAATATCTTAACACTTGAGTTTCCTGAACACATAATAGCTAAGGCCAACACAATAGAAAGCTTTCATGAGAGTAAACTGAGTGCATTTCTTACGTACTTTGTTGTTAAATCTTGTTGTCGTCCCTGAGATCTTATGAGGCCGTGTTGTGTGACCTGCACTTGACTGCTGTCTGTCTGCAGCAGGGCTGTCACACCACAGGTCCTGCCCTGCCCCATGGCTGCAGGGGCACTGTGTCCCCAGCTGTCACCAGGAGCATTGGTCACAGCAGTGTCCCTGCACAGAGCTGCCTTCTCCCCTGGCAATGAGGAGCTGTTTGTTTTTCCCACTACTTGCTGCCAGCTAGCTCTGTGCTTGCTGTCACTGCTGTACCATGAGCATGTCTCTGATTCTCTCTGGCAGAATTTGTTCTTTAAAATGTTGTGGTTTTTTTACATGGTAGGTAGCTTGGTGACAGTGCTCGCAGGGCAGTGGAAATGGGTGGCTCCAGGGCAGGTTGAGAGATTGTGGAATCCTAGAATGGCCTGGGCTGCAAAGGCCCACAGTGCTCATCCGTTCCAACCCCCTGCTGTGTGCAGGTCACCAACCAGCAGCCCAGGCTGCCCAGAGCCACATCCAGCCTGGCCTTGAATGCCTGCAGGGATGGGGCATCCACAGCCTCCTTGGGCAACCTGTTCAGTGCGTCACCACCCTCTGGGGGAAAAACTTCCTCCAAAGATCCAACCTCAACTTCCCCTGTCTCAGTTTCAAACTATTCCCCTTGTCCTCAGATGATGGTTCAGTATCAAATGTGCCCTCTCCTGAGGGCCCTTCATCCTACTTGGCTCATGTCTGATGTCCTTTGGTATCTCTGGAAGAGTTTGGGGATGTTTGCAAGTAAACATCCTGGGTTTTTGTGGCTGCACCTCTGGCAGTCAACCTGAATGAAAGCATGGTGTTTACTTGTAGATAGATGATAGGAAAGCTTACCAAATTGTAAATAGCACTGGGGTTAGGTCAGTTGGACAGATGGATGTGGGCCAGATCATGAGATCGGCTTGTATGAATTATACACAGCCAAAGGAAGAGGCTCCTCTTGAGCAGCCAGGAGCACAGGAGGAAAGGGGTTGCTGTGGAAGGAGTCATAGCAGGGTATGGGCCGGAGCTCCCAGTGTTGATGCTGAAAGGGACTGAGCAGCCCTGTTTGATGGCTGGAGTGTGTGTGATGTGTGTGCAGCAGAAAGAGGGCCTGGAGGTAGAGCGGAGGAGAAACCTCTCACCCCAAAGAAGTGACACTTGGCAGACAAAGGTTTATTTGCTGACAGCACCAGGGACCTTCTCGGAGCTGCAGGCAGTGAGGTTCTACCAGCGCTGCTCGCTGCAGTGAGTGCTGTGAGCCAGGAGCAGGGCTGGGTACCACCCCCTACCCGGGTGCTGCCCCTTTGTTTTCCTTTTGCCAATACAGCTTCTGGTTTAAATAGGGAAGGGCAAGATGAGAAATGCTGTCAGTCAATGCGCTAGCACGGCATGCAGGTCAAATGCACCGAATATTTAGATAGATCTAAAAAAATGCAATTAAACTATTTTTCAAGCTTGATTCTAATAAAGCGTTATGAATATTTCCATGTTTACCCACACTGCTCTATTAAGTGATTATTATTGTGAGCACACTCTCAGTCAGATGAAGGAATATAAGCCATTAGAAAGTTAACTCTAAATTTCAATATGAGATTGTCATTAAATTACTGTAAATTAAAATGGGACTCCCTCAGGACTTTCAGGAGATTGTATATCAGAGCGAAGACTCTGCAGTGAGTACAGCCTGCATCTGCTTAGCCAGTATCATCAGGCTCTCAAAGCTGAAGCACTGCCATCATTCTGCATGGTGCTGTGCTGGGTGTGCTGGCCTGGTGCTGCACGCTGCCCCCAGCAGTTCTCTCCTGCTTTGCTCCCATGCAAAGTTGTCCTCACGGCTGTGAACACCACAAGTAGCGTAACAGGGAGAGTGAAAGTGTTTTTATCTTGGCTGAGCACACTTGCTGTTCTGACTGGGAATGTATTGCCTGACTTCAGCTGGAAGTGGCAAATACATCAGAAAGCAAAAGGCAAATTCATCTGCGTATAACTCATGTCAGTGCTGCCATTGATGTGACAAACCCAGGTTATGCCAGGCAAACACAGCTGGGCTGGAGAAAAACATTCTGATTTACAATGCTTCAAAAACCTGGCATGGAACTGGGTGCTGTTTTTCCAGTAAAGCTCTAAATATTTTAGAGGGTTGTGCTCCCCGCAATGAGGATTGTGACTTGGCATGTGGCTGCCAGGGCTCGCTTTGGACTAGTGGGTGTTCTGTCAAGCTGTGAGAAGCAGTGCCATTAGGCAGAGGCTGGAGGTGAAATGTTTTAATTAGCAGACTTCATCCCCCGCTGTTTTGCCCTCAAATTCTTATCAATGTGAGCAGCTGGGATGCAGTGCCAAACCTGGTGATTGACCTTATGTACAGAGAAGGCTGCTTGTCAAGTGGTTCCATAATAGCTGGGCTTGGGAGCTCGTGTTGCATGGCTGGAAAGCTGTGTGATTTTTTCCCCCATGTATTTCAGTGCCCCACGAGGAGAGTCGTTCTTCCTTTCCCCTTTGCTCTGTCGTCTCTTCTTCTTGGGGCCCAAAGGACCACAGAGGTTAGTAAGGCCAGGCTGTTGTACCCCTTGTCTTATAGAGCAGAAGTACCCCATAAAAGGGGTGTGACTCTTGAAGGTCCAGGTTCTGACTCCATTAAGGGGACCAGTGAGCGGCCCCACTGACTGGAGCTGAGCTGTGTTTGTAGTTCAGCTCTCAAACAAAGGCAGTGAAAATGAATAATGAATCAGCTCCTTGGAAGGCTGTGTGTGGAGTCAGAGACCTCTGAGATCACAGCAGAAATCTATAAAGTCAGTCTACCTTCCGTAGAGTGTCTGGATCTAATTGGAGAGGGGGGTCAGGTAGGGCTGAGTTAGGAAGGTAATTTCTGAATGTACAACTCTATAATTGCTTTCTTCTTGGGGTCTGAGACGTGGTTATCAGAATTCAGCTGTGGAATCGCGTCCTTATTAATTCACACACTTGTAGGGAAGGAAACGGGACGGTTGCCCTTCTTTGGGAGCAATTGGGGAGGCTGCTTTTGTTCATCTGCCGATAGTGGAGCAGCTACTGAAGGAACGCACACAGCCTCTCTCTGAGCTTCAGAGGCATCTGTATTTCTGGATGCAGTCCCGGTTGTGAATGTAGGAGATAACAGTGGAACTGATTAAAATTAGAGTGGTTTTCAAGGGCCCTTAATGATATCTTTGTAACATACTGTAAACAGAGTTTCTGTAGGACTACTGAAACATTGAAAAGTTAGTAGTAATGCATCGTTGTTTATTCGCTTTTCCAGTTAGCAAACAATTAGAAGGAGTGGGGAGAGAGGATCTGCAGTCACATCCATGGAGATCCCTACAGTGCCTGCAGTAAGAAGCCAAGCCATCATGCATGGATGCCTCCAAGTGCAGAGCCTGACAGACACAGCCTCCAACCCTCTGTAAGACAGTAAGACGCCTGCTTTGTCAAAGCTCGTGATTTGTATAGCGTGTTTGCGTTCATTAGATGGAGGAAATGAACAGGTTGCACGTCCTGGTGTGCAGAGAGATCAAATATTGCAAAAAATGCATGAGCAGCACATGCTCAGGTGTGTTGGCATCAGCCTCTGCCTGGTGCAGCCTGTGGCATCTCTGCTGTGGGTGTGAGCACGGCACCTCCAGCAGCAGGCAGTTAATGCCGCATTGTTCCCACCTGGATGGGGGCTCTTCTGTGTTCTAGAGAGGAGCGAGTTGCTCTATGCATTAAATATCCTCACATGCTCGTTAGATGTGAGAAATGAATTCCCCTTGCATAGCTGGCAGTGGAATTAGAAACCAGCTTCTTGAAGGCAAAAGTGAGAAATGGTTTAATTTTTTTCTTGTGGAAGAAGATAAAAGTGGCAATGGAAAGTAGTGTATGCTTCTTTTCCAGTTATGAACGTCTGAGCTGTTTACCAAGCAAGATGACAACAAACTTACTTTCCATGTAATGAGCTAAAGATAACTGTAATTGGTATGAGTCACTGTGTAGGGCCATTCAAGCAAAAGTATTGAGCCTGCATTTTTAATGGTCTCCAACATGGTGGCACTAAGGCTGTCTTTAAGGCTGTCTTTAAGGCTGTCTTTAAGGCTGTCTTTCCTTGCCTCTTTTTATAGGTTTGTGGGCATCAGTCTCATAATGCAGCTGCTTGTGTGCTGAGTTTAAAACAATACTTGAGTTTATCCCTATCCAGCAGAACTTGCAATTGCTTATATAAACGCCACAGAACCATTGGATCTGACGCAGTGCTGAATGCATAAGGTTTTGCTGTAAAATAGTGGTCTGTATCTAAAATAACGTGTTTAAGTTCCACTAGCTGGCTAAAGGATGGGATTAGTAAGCAATTTCTACCCTCTGTGTATTATCTGAAGTGTTGAAAGTTTGCATGACTCAGAAATTATAATATTGTTAAAGGATACAAAGTGAAAAGGGTCTGAGGGTGCTTTTTCTTCAAAGCTGACTTGGCTTCAAAGCACGCTTTGCACGAGCACCACCACAAGTGTGATCCTCTGAAGGACGAGCTGCTCACGTCTATTCTCTTTGCCAGCTCTTGGGTACGGAGCACGGGGGGATGCCCAGCCCATGGCAGCAGTGCCAGGGAGGAGCTCCCTGCAGCACCGTGCTGCCAGCATGGCGGGGCTGCTACGGAGTCCAGAGTGAGCTGGGATGAGGGATGAGCTTGCACCAAGCACCACAAAGGGACTAATTAAGGTGAGCAATTTTCCTTTGTTTCCATTCTTCACTGCAGCGTAATTGGAAAGCAGAGGCCTCTTCGCTTGGAGTAGGATTAATTTTAACTGATAAATGCCCCGGTTGCAAATAATTTTCTGTAGACTACTGCAGTGACATTACTCAGCGCAAAGACCGCTCCGACTGCAGCCCAACAAGGCACTTAGAATGAATCCGAACTTCAACTCCTCAGTACCTCCAATTAAGAGGAAATACTTGAGGTTAGCAGATCTGAAGGAGCTTCTTGGCTCAGTTTTGCTCAATTAACTTCTCTGGGTCTATCCACAAAAGCAGTGTCCTCCCAGAGGAAACTTAAGAGGTGTCATTAGTGGTGTGAAGGTTCTAGCTAATGCAGGAAGGGCAACAAAGCATCAGGCCCAGCACTCCTGGATGTGCTCTCAATAGAGAAACTCCGGGGCTTGTTGCTGCAGTGACTGAAGCCCACAAGAGCTCTCTGTGTGCAGAGGCTGCACCGCTGTGTGCAGAGGCTGTGCCCCTGTTGCCACTCAGCAGGGACTTCTGCAGTCCAAGGATGAAAGAATCACAGAATCATACAATTGTTCAGGTTGGAAAAGACCTTGAAGAACATCGAGTCCAACCACAACCCAACCATCCAACCCTCACTACCAGCCCTCCGCTCAATCATGGCCCTGAGCACCACATACAAACAGTTGTTAAACGCATCAGGGATGGTGACTCAGCCACCGTCCTGGGCAGCCCATTCCAGTGCTTCACAACCCTTTCTATAAAGAAGCTTTTCTTGATATCCAACCTAAACTTAACCTGGCACAACTTGAGGCCATTTACCCTCATCCTGTCACCACTGAGCAGAGACCAGCCCCGCTCTGCTGCAATCACATTTCAGGTACTGGCAGAGAGCAATCAGGTCTCCCCTCAGCCTCCTCTTCCCCAGACCAAGTATCCCCAGTCCCCTTAGTCTCTCCCCATAGGCCATATTCTCCAAGCCCTTCCCCAGCCTTGTTGCCCTTCTTTGGACCTGCTGCAGCACCTCCATGTCCTTTCTGTATGGAGGTGCTCAAAAGAGCTGGCTGTTGGTGCCTGGAGGAGGGCTGTCATGGCTGACATGCTGGTGTTGCCATTGGATTAGACCTGGAAGGGCTGAGGTGTTGCTGAGCCCTCTGCAGTCCTTGTGAAGAGCCGACTTGTCTCCTGGGGCTGCGGGGAATGGTGTGGGACGAGCTGTGCTGTGCCGTGGCCCCAGTCATGGAATGGTGAGTAGGATGAGCCATGTTTGCAGGCCTGCTCTTCCTCCTCAGTGGGGTTTTGTCCTGGGGTGCTTCACTGCTTAATCATCCCTGGGCTTTATAAGGAATACTTGTTTTAGTGCACAGAAGGAGAAAAACTTTTGTTGTTTTACTGTTTGAGATTAGGATTAGTCTTTAAGAAGTTGATCTTTGCTTTTTGATCTGTGATTTATCTGGCTGGTGTTCCAAGGTAACCAGGAGCCTCAGGGTCCACAGCCTTCTTTTCCCTCAGACGTAAGTTGGAATGCTTTCCTTCCAACCCAGTTGGTTGTTAATGCACAAAACATTTGTAAAAAAACCATTAGTCTTAATGCCCTGCAATGTGTTCAGAGGGTGGAGCTGCGTTCACGTGCAATGCTGTGTCCCTGGGATGGTCTGAAGCAGCAGGCAAGGTCAGAAATTAACATGCTCAAACTTCCAATAATGGAGCCACAAAGGAAGGGGATTTGGGTAAAAGCAGAAACTAGCTAATTCTGTGCTACAACGGCTGGAAGCGCTGCGTGTTCCTTGCAAGAACAAATACCTAAAATGCTTGGAATTACCAGGCTTTTGTGCATTGTGCCATTCCTTGGTAACAGCAAAGAATTTTGAGTAGCTCTTACATACAGTGGTTGACTTCGGAGAGAACTGCGGCTGGTATTCAGGAAAATAATAATAATAATAATAAAAGCATGTGAAGAGCAGAGGGCAGCAGGGGACAGGAGTCCTCCTCTTCCACTTAAAACAATTCTGCTGGAATCACTGAAAGTGTCTGAAAATGCAGGTTTTGTAGCTCGGGATGAACCAGACAGAGAAGGCATTGTCTGCCATGCAGATAGGCAGCTCTCAGGAAGGTTCCCTGATGAATCCAAAGTCACTTTTGCTTTACATAAAAGCCCTGGTTATAACTCTTAAAAGCAACTGCCTGCCAGATGCACATCAGTGTTCTGTAGGAAGCCCTCCCAGCTTCAGCATTTCCAGTATGGAAGTGCTGGACGCTGGTAGGCTTTCCTCAGGTGGAAGGTGCCTGTGGGGCTGTGCTGGGTGCTGCCCAGCCACCCTATTGTGGGGCTTTTACGCCCATGTAGGGCATAAGATTCCGCAGGCATCTGTTATTTTTTTCCTAGAGTGATTTTGCTGGACTTGCAGTGGCCCCAGAGCTGCAGGAGCAGCTGGAATTCAGGAGTTAGCACCAACAAAGTGAAAATAGGGCAGATTGAAGATGCCCTGGCTATTACGCTAATAAAACAGTCGTAGATGTGCTAACAAAGGAAATGTTCTGGACTTAGTTAACAGGCTGCACAGCATGGAGCGGCTCCTGAGCAGACTGACCCTTTGAGGGACACATCTCTTCACAGTCTGAAAGCACATTTTGACCTCACCCTTTACAAGGAAAACTTTATTTTACATAAAACCCAGCACCTGTGGGCATCAGAAAGGCCAGATGGAGCTGGAAACAAAAAGCCAAGCAGTCAGCCCCCAACATCTGCACTGCTCATCAAACGTGGCTGTGCAACGCAACCTTCCCAGGAAGAAAGTTGGCTATTTTTCTATTTTCTGGCTTTCAATATAATTTTTTTCTTTATTTTTTTTCCTCCCATGTGAGAAGTTTATGGAGAAAGCTGTCTCCCACAGTTTCTCCTCTAAGCACTGTACACAATTTCAGACTGACTTGGCTGAAGGCGTGTGTTTGACAGAAAGGCACAGTTGTAATTTCTCAGGCCTAGCTGGGGATGCCAAATAAATCTATATCTTCTTGACAATTACATCTTTACAACAGCTTTGGGAAGAACAGCTAAAAAGTGAACTTATTGACAAGCTTTCTTATTAGAGGAAGGTCCTTTGGCGAGCCCTACGAACACAGCACTTCATGATGGATATCTCAGAAGCAGCAGAAGTGGGAGGCCAGTTAGAAATAGCCTTTTATTGACAAACTTAGATTTTAGAGGAAATTCTACTAACAAAGCCTTAGCTTGAGTCATTTTGCAGCGGATCGGTTGAAGCGCGCACATGAAGGATAAGTAATTTTTGCTTGAGCCAAACCACAAAGTAAATTGGTTTAAATGCTTGTGCTGATGGTTCCTGGTAACAAAGGGGCTCTGTGAACACGTACTGTGCATTTGTGTATTTCTGAGAGCAATAAGTAATAGCAGAACTCCTTGAAAGGGTAGATAATAGCAGGACGAGGAGAAACGGTTTGAAGTTGAAGGAGGGAAGATTTAGGCTGGATGTCAGGGGGAAGTTCTTTACTGTGAGAGCGGTGAGGTGCTGGAACAGCTGCCCAGAGAGGCTGTGGATGCCCCGTCCATCCCTGCAGGTGTTCAAGGCCAGGTTGGATGGGGCCCTGGGCAGCCTGGGCTGGTATTAATGTGGAGGTTGGTGGCCCTGCCTGTGGTGGGGGTTGAAGCTTCGTGATCCTTGAGGTCCCTTCCAACCCGGGCCATTCTGTGATGCTGTGAGATGTGGTGAATTGATAGCAGCAAGTGGCAATGCTGGTGCTGCTGCCAGAGCACTGCTCAGTCCCCGGGTGTGAAGGCGGACTGCACAGGGCTTGTCTGAAGCTGTTGGCTCCTTGGAAATGAATGACTTGCAAGAGAAGAACCAGAGAGAGAACAGGACTTGCTAATAACTCCTAGGAGTAGCACTACAAGCCAAACGGGAAGCGTTTCCAAAGTCAAATATGAGATTAATTAATGTTGTGTGTGATCTGGTTACACAGGAGAGCTAAAGCCTCTGATTTTTCCTGCTCGTTCCATCCTCGCGACTCCCCCACAGCTGAGCTGTCAAAAAGGACTAATGTAGCTTAATTTGGTTTGCTATTTAGGACGTCTATATATAAACTTACAACAGGAATGTAGTATGTGACCCTGGGGGGAATCCTTATCCACTCCTCCTCTGTTTGGCCTACTTCTGGTAATTATATTTTTCAGGTAGGTGCTTATTCATGAGGCTCAGCTCTCATCTTCCAGCGCCTGTGAAATCTGCAAAACTGCTTCTTCTGGCGTTTTGTGAAAGGGATCTTTAGAGCTGAGCAGACAGCTCTTACCTGCCCGCAGAGCAGAAATGAGGCTCCTGCATGAAGGGCCTTCCACCCTGCAGTGCTGTAAGCAGGACCCTGCTATGCTGCAGCCCTCTTGTTGCCCCCGGCCATGTCCTGCACATCAGCACGGTGACTGTGGGGATGTTCCTTCACAGTCACAGCAACTTAGTGAGACTGAGTTGATGAAGCAAGGATGGGGCTCGCTTGCCTCGCAGAGTTTGCAGAAAACAGTCTCCAAGTTCTATAGTAAACAAAATAAAGAAGGCTGAAATCAATCCAAAGCTGGGAGAGAAGGAACTGTGGGATGCTGTGCTGAGCACCGCCTGGTAGCTGCCCTGCTGGATGCAATAATATCAGAGCAAAAATCAAAGTCACCCTCGCAGGAGCCGTGAGCAATGAAGTGAGTGCAGCACTGGGAGGATGCACTCTGCTTGGAACAAGAGAGAGCAAAATGCAGGGATGGGGGAGGTCTGTTGTTTTGAGCAGGTGGCAATTGAATCTGCTGGTGGAATGTGAGCACGCAGCTGGGGATGGAAATGTCACCAAGAGCACAGCAGGTGTGAGCAGGGATTGAAAGAAAGCACAGGAAGCCTCACAATCTGCACACTGGGCCAGGCTGGCTGGTGTGGGGCTGTGGATGCCTCAGCTCTGCTGGCTGCATGCAGGCAGTGCCTGGAGGTGTTGGAGCTGTGCGGGGCTGCAGGAGGACCCTCATCCACACAGGGGATCCCCCTCCACCCAGGGGACCCCCACCCCGCTGTCTGGAGGCAGAACAGCTTGTGCACTGGGGAAGCTATTGTGATAAATGAGTGTAAGATATAACAATTTATATCCATTTGCCTCACAGCGTTTCTGTGGGTTGAAGTCCCACGCCGAAACAGGGAAATCATAGTCTAGCTCTGATCTTTTGACCGGTTTGATATCTGGACTGTAAAATGCTAAAGAGGATTAGAGAGGTGGTGCAGGTTTAAAGAAGTAATAAAAGATTTCAGTTATTCATCAGTGTCACACGGCAGCTGCGCTTCCGGGTGTAAGAAAAAATTGCTATTTTTGAAGGAGACAAAAGAGAAAAGCAACTGCAATTTAGTCCCGAGCAGAACGAAGACAGGGTTATAGATAAAGCTATTGAAGAGCCAGATTGTAATAGAGACTGTAGCCAACCTAAAACATCTCTGCAAAAGGCAGGGAGACGAAAGTCTATGCGATAGTTATACTTAACTAGAGAAGATGACCTGTGTGTGGTGGAGTGAGGCGACCGACGGATCAGCTAATGCAGAAATGCTTGGGGAAGAGCCAGCTGACGTGGGGCACAGCAGGGGAGAGGCTCTGAGCACCTCGTGCCCATTGTGAGCACCCCATCTTGCGCTGCTTCCTCCATATCGAGCCCTGCTGGAAAGGAAAAGTGCAAAGGCAACCTGCAAATAGTGCGTGTCCTTCATAAAGCAGGAAAATAAAAAGGGCATGAGAACAACAGAGTTAGATTCACCTTTCTGTAACAAAGCTCTTCCTGTGAGGATCAGAAATGAGGCAGAACAAATTTTGTTGAGGCCAACTGTGAGTTAAAGCACGGAGGGAAATGAGGCCGCCCAGGGAGGTGAGATGGAGGGTTTGTGACAGCTGCACAGTGAGAGGTTGAGCCTGCAGCCCTGTGGCTGCTCTGCGCAGACCAGCAGTCTGTGCCCACTGCACCACTGGGCCTCCTTGAGACCTCTGAGAGCAAGTGGTGTGTGCTGCACTGTGCCCAGGAGGCAGGGCCTGGGAGCAGGAGGAACCAAGGTGCAGCAGGTTTTAATCCTGCAAATGGTTGCTTGCTTCACTCTGTGCAAAGAAGAGACGGACTGCAATAGAAGATTTGTAAGGATGGTTAAGATAGAGGCATAGAATCACTAAGGTTGGGAATCAGAGTCATAGAAAGGCCTGGGTTGCGAAGGCCCACAGTGCTCACCCAGCTCCAACCCCCTGCTGTGTGCAGGTCACCAACCAGCAGCCCAGGCTGCCCAGAGCCACATCCAGCCTGGCCTTGAATGCCTGCAGGGATGGGGCATCCACAGCCTCCTTGGGCAACCTGTTCCAATGCGTCACCACCCTCTGGGGGAAAAACTTCCTCCTAACATCCAACCTGAGCCTCCCCTGTCTCAGTTTAACACCATTCCCCCTTGTCCTATCACTGCCCATCCTCACAAACAGCCATTCCCCTCCTGTTTATACACTCCCTTAAATTAAACACACCTCTCACCCGTCCATCCTTTACAGTGCCCAGAATCCCAAGGGAAGCCCTTCCTCTATAGAAGCACAGTTGCCTTTCATCACATCCATTTTTTTGTGTGTGCATTTTCTGATCCAATTCTGAATGATTTCTCCTTCCCTGCTGTGGAAACACAGACGGCTGTATTGTTGTAATGCATTATGCCTGTGAAACATGCAGGTGAACGTCCTTCAGATGTGAATGTCCGTGTTGCGTCAGACAACCTCAAGTTCAGTTCTTGTGTATTGGTTTTCAGCAGATTTCTGTGTGGGTTCCACCTGAACCCACTTGGGCCACATATTTGTTATGTTCAGACCTTGTGTGCTGTGTCTCCTTGGGTTACTGATAAATCACTTTCCTGAAATGTTTGGTAGGTTTTGGAGCTGATCTGGTTGGCTTTACCAAGAATACAGGTATTGTGTGTCCTTTGTGCCTGTTCCTGCTCACTGGGACCAGTCGATCCTGTTTGTCACATGCACCCTCGTGTCCAGGTGAACATCCCATAGGGAAAGCTGCTGCTTTGCTGAGTGGTTGTTCAGAGGCCAAGTGAGCTGGTATGTTCTTTCATCATTTGGTTTTCTACTGCTGCTTCCTCAGAGATAATCGAGTTTTACAGCAGTACTAAACGTGCCTATATTAATATCTGCCCGGTCAAAGGTCCCTTTGCTTTAGGGGGCCATTCCAGTTTAACTAAAGCAGATTGCAGTTTTCTGCTCGTCTCCGTGTCACCAGCAGCTGAGTCCTCTTTTATTGTGGCTCTCATTTGTCTCTCATCCTCCACAACATCTGGGAGCTGCAGAGCAGGTTCTTCTATTTCCTCGTGGTTCTTCTGTATTTTCTTCCTTTTTTTAACCCACTCTTTAGCCTCTGATTTTGCCATTTTTGTTTGCTTCCCCCCACAAGGTGTGAATGTGCCAGGATTCTGCTCTGCCCATGCCCTCATGAAGTGACAGCCCTCCCCCCACCATCCTTCTGCAGCACATATTTCACTTACTGGCATGATGGCATCTTTGTTGCGTGCAAAGTGTTAATTCTCAGGCTTCTTGTTCATTTTGCCTGCCTGGTGGGGTCATTTCCCAGTAATTTAGGTATCTTTCATGCCTCTTCCGTGACTTTTTTTTGGTTGCCCACCCTGTGCATTTTCCCATTCATTTGGAGGGGTGAACCTCATGCCTGCAATACCACCAAGCTGTTGCAGGTTACAGGTCGGAAGCTCCTGACCTTTCCAGGGGCACTTCCCTTTTCCATCTGTTCCCAGCTCACAGCATTTCCCCCGTGGTTTGCTCGGGGAAGTGTGTCCCTTTCCTTCTGCTTTGCCACACTGGAATTTCTCTCAGCAGCTTTAAAGTGTGGCAGCAAAAAAAGTCAGGATTGACTGTGACACGATCCTATTTTCCTGCTGGATTTGCAACCAGTTTGCCTCTTAATGATGAGCAGGCATCGCAGCAACCTGTAAGAGCTGCTGGGGCAGCAGGCTGAGCAGGGGCTGCTCTGTGGGGTGTCAGCATCTCCTCGTGCACAGGATGCTCAGAGCCACCCCATGTCTGGAGCTGGGGAGCACCTCAGCCTGCTCACAAGGTCGGTATCCTGTGCTTCAGAATCGTTTCTTCTTTTGCCTTTTCTCCACTGAAGGTTGCAGTGTGCTCTGCAATAGTCCCTGCAGCAAAAGGAATCTGCCAGACTATATTATTTTTCAGGTGCTTTTCTGAAATATTGCTGCTCTCAGGAGCTTTCACTGTTCCGTAGTTGTAGCTCCCTGGCTGTGCTATTTTGGGAAGCTCAGACCGCTGCTAGTGCTAGATACCTGCTAGATATACTTGGCAGTATTTAGGTCATTGTTCCTCCGTGCCTAGCACAGCAGCAGAGCAGCGCAGTTACCCTGGGCAGGAGGCTGCGGGTGCCTGCAGGGCTGGGTGTGCGTGGAGCTGCAGGTGGCAGCAGCCACACAGCTCAGCTCAGTGGGCTGATGGCGTGGCTCCTTGCAGCAGCATCGGGCCCAAAGGCTTTTAAAAGTCACTTATAGAACTGTAGAATCTTTCAAGTTGGAAAAGACCTCCGAGATCCCCAAATCCAACCCCAGCCCACTGTGCCCACTGCCCACATCCCTCAGCGCCCCATCTCCATGGCTATGGAGCACCCCCAGGGATGTGACCCCACCACTCCTGGGCAGCTGTGCCAGCACCTGGCAACTCTTGCAGAGAAAAAAAAACGTTTCCTAACGTCCAACCTGCACTTCCCGTGGTGCAAATGAGGCTGTTGCCTCTTGCCTGTCCCTGGTTACCTGCTGACAGGTAAGGTGAGGTTTCACTTCATTCAGTAATGGCAGCCAAAAGGATCCGGGGGACTCAGACTTGCTTTTAAAAGTAACTTTGACACCCAGGCTTTGCAGATCAGCTTGTAAGCTCCTGTACCTGCTCATCCTGCACTTCCTCTTGCTGCCTGGGGATCGCAGGCAGTGCCGAGCACTTCCCAGGTTGGCGCAGCATCGGGCAGGGCTGCCCCGTGCTCAGCTCCCCCCATCACCCTGCCTTGCTGCTGGCACGGATCCTGTAGGGTGATCTCTTAATTAGTGCTTCAAATGATAGGCAATCAGCTCCCTGTGAGGTGAGCTGCTTCACCGCTTAATTAACTTCATTCCTACTCCGGCTTTGTTTAGTTTCACCTTCCAGCCTTTGTCTCTCATTATGTCTTTTTTTTAACTAAATTAAAGAGCTGCCTGCTCTCAGAATCACCTCCCCGTGATGGCACTAAAGGCTGCCATGTAATCTGCTGTTGCTCTTCCCTTGGTCAAATTACAGAGGTCAAGTGCCCGTGGCCTCTCCCCGTCCAGCAGTGGCTGTGCTGCCTCTGCATCCCTCTGCTGAATCCCTGCATGCTGGCTCCTTGCTGCCTGGAGCCCAGCACTCGGGGCAGTCCCCAGCACCCCACTGCCATCGGCTGCTGCGCTCCCCTTCAAGGTCTGCAGCTCCCTGAAAAAACACACCATGAAAAACACCAGCACGGTTTCTGGGGGTGAGGGCACTGCTCAGAGTGTTTAAGCAAACCGGGTTTGGTGAGATCCAGCTTGACAAAGCAGCCAGAGGCCGACCCGCTGTGATTTTGTGTAAATGGCACCACGTTGGGCAGAGCGTCTCAGTGCAGCTGATTGCAGGTGCTGAGCTGCATCCTCCGGCTGCTCGCAGCCCCTCCATCCTGGGGTCAGCTGGGATGGAACCGCCTCCCTTCATGGTGTGATGCCTGGCTGTGGCTTTGGGAGAAAAGCAATGCAGGCAACACGCTGACGTTCCGGCTGATGCTGAGCAGTGCTGCACAGATCCAGGTCTGCTTCTCCACATCTCACACTGCCCGGCCACTGAGGGGCTGGGGAATGTGGAGCGGGGGAGGCATGGAGCTGGGACAGTGACCTGAACTACAGGGATGTGGCACAGCACATGGCAGGGTGTGCAGTGACTGCAGGACTGAGGGGAGCTGAGGTTTTAAACCTGTTTGTCCTTGGTTCCGATGAAATCTTGTAATGGGAGGTTAGAGCTATTATATGCTTTAGGAGAATAACCATTTTAGTCATTCTATTGCCTCTAATTTGTCATCTTTCTAATGAAATGATTCTCATTTATTTGTGCTCCTTGACTTATTTTCTTCCTATTCTTTAGGCTCACTTTTATGCTGCTGTTGTTCTGACTAGTAAATGGAATGTGCGTATATTCATAGAATTAGAGAGTCACAGAGACACAGAATGGCCCAAAGTGCTCATCCAGTCCCAACCCCCTGCTGTGTGCAGGTCACCAACCAGCAGCCCAGGCTGCCCAGAGCCACATCCAGCCGGGCCTTGAATGCCTGCAGGGATGGGGCATCCACAGCCTCCTTGGGCAACCTGTTCCAGCGTGTGACTATTCTGACTATGCCTTCTGGTAGTGCCAGGTGTGCCAGACAAGGTCAAGGTCTGACAGTGAGAGGAAATCTGTGATTTGAGTAACTTGCAAACAAACAAAAGGAAAACAAACAAACAAAAAGACACATAAAGAAGCAAAACAAGATGAGCAGCTGCTGCACCCCAGGTTGCAGAGTGGTGCAGAACTGCCCCTGCCCATGCCTGTGCTCTGCATTTCTGCTGCTGCTCAGGAGGCACTGCTTGTGAAGGGAGCTGTGTTCCTGGTTGTTGTAAAGTATGTTTTAAATGGGCACAGTAGTAGAGAAACTGTCCACAAATAGGACGTGCATTATAACCAGCTGAGCAATTCTTCTCAAGAAAAAAAAAAAATATATATATAATATAATAATTTATATAATAAATATAAATATATAAGCATATATTTATATTTATATTTATATATATATTTATAAATAAATGTATATAAATATATAATATATAATAATATAATAATAAAATGTATATATATATATCATCATAGTATCATCATCATAGTATCATAGTATTGTGCGAGTTGGAAGGGACCTTAGAGATCATCGAGTCCAACTCCCGGGATTCGAGCCCTCTGTGTAGCAGAGCGGCACTTCTACCCCCCGCTCCACAGGGAGGGATTCGAACCCGGGCCCCCTGGTGTTGCAAACGGGAATTTTACCGCTGCGCCACCGGACACACACACACACACACATATATATATATACATACACAGACCTTGTTGGCTCTTCAGAATAAATCAGCGGGGAAAATGCTGAGACAAAGATCACTTCTAGTAAGCATTCTTATTTCTGCTCAAGAGATGTATTGCTTGCATGTTAATTGGGCCTCTAATTGTTCTTTCTGTGCTGCTGCATCTGCCTATTGAATTCTGCAGAGCACTGCCTGCCAGTGCCTTCCCTCTGTAAGCTCTTCTTTCAGCAGAAGATGGAAAGGGATGAAGAGCTCCACACACCCAGCAGGGCTGTACTGGGTTCCAGCAGCTGGCTGCTCCTTGGGCAGGTTTTAAGCCTCGAGTGTTCCCCTGCCAGGTGCTTGGAAGTCTCGTTCTCCATCAGCTGCCATCGTGTTTTTGTAGAAGAAGAAAAAATACAGACGTTTTGGTGTGGCACAAGGATTCCACACGTATCTTCACCTATATAGTGAAGCAGCGTAAAGCTTGGCAGCAGCCTAGTCTCTTCCTAAGGTTAGAAGTGGAAGTGGTCCATTACGGGGAAAGCAACTCCTAATGAAAATGTAGGAGTTTGGAGTTGAGGGCAAAAGAGCATTTTCTGTCAGGAATCAGAAGAAATGCAGCGCACACTCAGTGATGCATCATTTATCCATGTGATGTCTGTGACTCATATTGGAAATGAGACCCACTGCAGCAGGGCTGCCAGTCACTGCACGGCATGCTGGCTGGGATGGCAGCTTTGTGTGTTCTTCGGCTCTGGTTACCCAGAGATGCTCACAGCAAACTCAAGGTGTTGATTCTGGGCTTGGTGGGAAGCGTAGCAGCAGACTTAGCAAAAGGTTGTGTGATTCATCTCACAGGAGAAGTCAAACCACATGTGGAGTTTCAGAGCAGAAAAGGAGAAGGTGGCCCAGCTCTCTGTGGCAGCCATGTGCCCCGGCTCCCCATGAATGCAGGCTGGATGTGCCCTGTGCTCAATGGCACGGCTTTCAGCTGGGCTGCCTTTGACATCCAACCCAGCGTGGATCCATCTGTTGGACTGAGTGTTGCCTGTTGTACAAAACTTCGTGTGGCTGGAAGGGGTGAAGCAATGGGAGGCAATGTCTGAATGGTGCTGCCTGGCAGTGCTCCTCTCCTGCTGACACTGGGATGGGAGTATGTGACAGCCATGGGGAACCAGAGGGTTGAACCAGAGAGGTGGCTTCTGCAAAAGTGCCTTGGGGTGGTGGGGATTATCTCTGCGGACAAAAGGGAATCTGGTTACAGTGCAATACAGGGAGATGAGAGGAAGAGAGAGATCTGTGTGCTTAGA
Source organism: Excalfactoria chinensis (assembly GCF_039878825.1). Classification (NCBI taxonomy): domain Eukaryota; kingdom Metazoa; phylum Chordata; class Aves; order Galliformes; family Phasianidae; genus Excalfactoria; species Excalfactoria chinensis. Next base: position 687,710 of record NC_092829.1, on the reverse strand, counting down.
TCAGGCGCTCGGGCTTCTTAGAGAAACAGGAAAGGCTGATTCACTGGGGTTTTCTGCTGGGATATGTGCGATGTCATCAGCTGTGTTCATCTTTTCTTGGCTACCGGAATGTGCAATAGGAAAATGCTGTACACCAGTCCTATGCTCTCCAAAATTAGATGTGGCTCCTTCAGTGTGTCCCACGCTGTTGCCTGCCTTGAAGGGACCATTTCCTGATATCGTGGTCCTGAGCTGCTCCCACTCCCCCTGGGCTGCAGCTGCCCTGCTCTGAGGGTTGTGCAATGGCAAGCTGTGCTCCTGGGCAGGATGAGAGCCAAAACCAGCTCCTCAGGATCACACTTCTGTCATCTCACCTGTCTGCAGCTTCTGCAAGACGTGACGTCAGCTTTCCCTGCATGCAGGTCACCTACCTACAGATCCAGGCATCACCAGTGCACAAGAAAACTCAACAGCACAAATAGAAGATGCGGCTTTCACCTTCCCACAGAGCTGGTGTGGAGCAGAAACTGCTCTCACAGGCGAGTTGGGATATTTTCTGCTGGGAATATTTTGTTCCAAGCCACACAAGAGTGCTCCACTGAAAAACAAATCATGCTATTAGATTTGCACTTTAATCTTCCCTTTGGGAACACAGAGCATCCTAATGTAATCTTGATGGTACCAAAAAGCAGTATTACAATTTTAATGCACGTAACGAATTACCATTGTCCCCTATTTGCAGAGGTGAAGGAAGATGCATTTTGTGCGTATGCTAGAAAGAACATAGGAAAGTCTGTGCTGGTTTATCCTGGTTCAGATCTAGCCGTGCTGCAGTGAAACCTGCTTTTTAAAGTAGATGTGCTCTGGGTGATCACTGTAAGTTATCAGCTTAAAGCGGGTTAACTGGGTGACAGCCGTGCTTGTGTGTTGTGCTGGGCTTTGTGTGCAGAGGAGCCCACCCGGCTGCTGTGCTCCTGCAGAGGCCTCCAAGAACTCAGCTGCCCCCACTTTCCTCACAGCACAGTAGCACAGGTTTTGCTTCTTGGATGGGAGTCTGCAGGTGGTCACAGCCCAGCAAAACCGCCTGGAGGAGCACATGCTGCTCATGGGCAGGTGACAGCAACCTCCAGATCCACAGCCCACAGCACAAACTGTTTTCATTTCCTCAGCCTATAAGGAACAAAGGAGAGCAAAGGAACTCCAGGAGCTCCTTATATCAGTACAGAAATGCCTCACTGAGAGAGGAAAGTGTTTGTACTTCACACGATGCCTCTGGTGGGTACATAAAAAAGTACATTGTAAAAAAGATGCTAATGGGAAGTTCCTGTGCGTCTGAGGCAACAGTCCGGTTGGGGACTGGAGAGGAGCTCTGCATCTTGTTCCATCTTTTCATGCTAAATATGCATGTTTATAGTGGCTGTAAGCTGTGGGATGGTGATCTGGACAGCTGTGCTCTGTGTGCTCTCTCTGGTTTTAAAGGCTCTTGCAGCTCCACAGAACATGCTGTGTGGTAACTTCTGCTGTACATAGATGGCCTCTCAGGAGCAAAACCTTGCACATGTGGAGGAAAGAGTGAAAAAGAAAGGAATGAAATGCTTCCGTCTCAGCTGTACACACAACCTCTTTCTGTAGGCATGACAGAACCGTGCCATGTTCTGCCAGCAGCTGAAGGAAATGGAAGGGTAAAAACACCTTAAATTGCTGAGCTATAAAAAGATGGGCCTGAGCGTGCCAAGGCTTACTTGTATTTACTCCTCTTTCTTCCATAATACCTAAGCAGAATGCTTGGATGTGTTCAAGGCCAGGTTGGATGGGGCCCTGGGCAGCCTGGGCTGGTGTTCAATGTAGAGGTTGGTGGCCCTGCCTGTGGGGAGGTTGGAGCTTCGTGATCCTTGAGGTCCCTTCCAACCTGGGCCATTCTGTGATTCTGTGGTGATTTGATGATATGCAGAAGGAGAATAGAAAGCAATGGTCAAACTATGTTGTGAAATAACACTCTAATAACAAGGAATGGATGCCAACTTTATAAACATCCAGTTATGAAAGATGACTTGATTTAGACTTTATTTAGGCACTACCCTCTGCCTTCAAATAGAAAATGTACATTTTCAGCTATGACTTCTGTATTCAGATTCATTCAGGCTTTTTAATGGGCAAAGTCACCAGAACCAAACGTTCTGTTAAAGGGATGCTTGTTGTGGAGAAATTACCAGAGGCATTTTCAGGAAAAAAGGAATCACACGGCTCCTACCTCAGCACCCTGCTTATGAGATGGGCTTAGGGCTGGGAATTTGACATCTACAGTAGCTCAGCCATGAAGAAAGGGCTGCTCACAGTGAGAGAGACGGATGGCTTCTCAGCTGAAGACATTTTTAAGCAAAGAACAAATGATCTGTAAGTTATACACTCCTTCAAGCAGCCCAAGTGGTTTAAGAGGCTCATATGTCCAGACAACTGTTGGGATCCCAAGGTTTATTCCCCTAGCAGTACACCGGGTATCTGTGGGTCACTTGATTGCCTGGATACCATCTGCCACCCTGCCTGTCATTCTGGGAGGAAGAGGAAAGTGACCCTGGGGAAGGCAATGGGAAGAACGTGGTGCCTGAGCCTCGCTCCCTCTGGAGATCCCACAGGTTTTGAACCCTGTCTGTGAGGGGAGATCTCTGCTCCTGCTTGTCTCAAAGCAGGTGGTGAACGCGCTACACATCACTGCCCGTCATCCTTGGGGTGATGCCCATCTTCCCTTGAGATGTCCACAGAAAGAGTGCAGAGAGCTGATGGAGAACCAAGCTGTTCCTGAGGCGGTTTGGAGGGAGCCTTGCTCTCAGGATGCTCCTCACAGTGCTCTGCTGATCTGCTGCCCAGGGAGGGAAGCAGGGCTCACCAGGAGCCAGCTGCCAGCCCCACTGTGCTCTGGGCTGCAGCACAGTGGTGCTGGAAAGGTGGGTCAGGTCTGTGTGGACCCAGCTCTGCAGAGCTCTGCTTTGAGCACAGCAGTGCTTCCTGAAAGCAAAGCCTTGGAAAATGGTCACTGTTCAGAAAGCTGCTGGTGCAGGACTAAGTGGGCCAGAGATCGCTGCCTTTGGTAATCTCTTGCAGTGATCCCGGTGGGCTGGGTGATATTACAGAGGATACGCAAGTAGTGGCAGCCAGTGTTGTGTGCTGCTGTGAAATGACACAGAGCAACGTGCAGCTTATCTTCTCCATGCAGGTACATGAGCACTTTGTGTACAGCGGCTCTGAACAGAGGGAATGTGCTGGAATGCATTGATCTGACCCAACCTTGCATGATGTGGTACTACAGAAATACCACTGCGTAGTGTCAGAGAAGTGCTCCAATGTGGAACAGAAACTGCCATGAAGGCAGAGCTCAAAAAGAGAAGATTTTGATCAGTATGAATAAGAATCCTGCAAGCACATTGCTTCAACGTGCACCCGAGGCGGGGCTAGGTGGAATTAAGCCATGTTTGACAGATACCAAACCATGTCCAATCTGTCTCACAGTTCACAAGCAAGAAGTATCCTATCCCCTTCCTAATTAAGTTCTTCCAACGTGCGGCTTTCCTGGTAATTAAAGCTTTTCCCAGGTAGCCAGCCCAGCCCTGCTCTGTGCTCCGGGGCCCAGAGCATTTGCTGCCACATCTCGTGCATCACACCAGCGTCTGCAGATCCCAGCGTGTATCACTGCACTGACAGGTTGACATTATTAACTCATGTTCAGTTTGTTCTCAGCTGTCACCGTTGCCTTTTTTCAACCCTGCTGCCTAGCAGGCGATCCCTATTCTGGTCTCTGAATATTTGTTTTTCTCTCATTTGTATGTGCGCTTGTCTCTGTTGAATTTGGTCTCTTTGATTTCAGACTATTTTCCAATTTACCGAGATGACTCTGAATTCTAATCCTACCCGCCAAAGCACTTGTAATCATCCCCATACAGATGTCATTCACAGCTTCCTCACTTGTGCTGTTGAAATCATTAATATTTAATAGAAGCACAACCAGTAGAGCTGTTGAGCACACCCAACGATGCTCAGTGTGTCCTTTGCCAGGAGACCACTCATCGCATCTTTCTGCGCGTGTTTCTTGTGCTCCCAATCTGTTCTCTCAGCCAATTGATAATGAGTCAGAAAATACTTTGATTAACGTAGTATTTCGTGGTGGATTTTGCTCACTGACAGCAGTCTCAAGCTGTCTTCTCTTGATCCTGAGGGCCTTCCTTCTATGACAGATTTTCTCGGTCTCGGTCCAGGATGTACAAACACATCCAGCCCTTCTTGTGTGGCATCTGATGCACAACTCTGCTGTTTATGAATGACTTCATGCTCTGCTTCCTGCTGTTTCTAAGTCCAGTACCTTCCCATTTAGGATTCCTCCTGGCCATTCTCATTGCATCCCTGTGTTCTCAGATGATGTTCCCCCAAGGATTCCCAGCCCCTTTGTTAAGGATGTGCTCACTGCACCAGGCAGAGCGTGGCCCCACTGCGGTACCCCAATCTGACCTGTGCTTCTTTTTGTGCCGGATGAAAAGCAAACTTCAACCATTTCAGGATCTTTTTATTGAAAGCATCGCATTGTTCAGTGCAAAATGAAGTTTAAATGTTAAAGCTTGAACTAGAGTTGGCCACTTTAAAAGATGAATTTAAATGAATTAAAAGTTAAGTTGAAATGAAGCTTCTCAAGACAGGTTGAGCACAGCACTTGAACAAAAGATAGGAGGGGTTCTGCACAAGAAGCGGAGTTCTGCATCCAGGCCTGGGGCCTCCAGCACAAGAAAGACATGGAGGTCTTGGAATGGGACCAGAGGAGGCCACTAAGATGCTCAGAGGAGCATCTGGAGCAGCTCTCCTGTGAGGAAAGGCTGGGGGAACTGGGCTTGTTTAGCTTGGAGAAGAGAAGGCTGCAGGAAGACCTCATTGTGGCCTTGCAGTACTTGAAGGGAGCATATAAACAGGAGGGGGAATGGTTGTTTGTGAGGGTGGGCAGTGATAGGACAAGGGGGAATGGTTTGAAACTGAGACAGGGGAGGTTTAGGATGGATCTGAGGAGGAAGTTTCTCCCCCAGAGGGTGGTGACGCACTGGAACAGGTTGCCCAAGGAGGCTGTGGATGCCCCATCCCTGCAGGCATTCAAGGCCAGGCTGGATGTGGCTCTGGGCAGCCTGGACTGACCCTGCACACAGCAGGGGGTTGGGACTGGATGAGCACTGTGGGCCTTTGCAACACAGACCATTGTAGGATTCTATGATTCTGCAGTTACCAGTAGGCACAGGGCCATTCATTCCACCTGTGCTGGCATCAGTGCACCCAACCTGCTGTGCCAACACTGTGGTCTATTGGGGAGTGCAGCAGACTGCCCTGATAGTGAAGAGGAATCCACAGAAAGGTGAAAACTAATCAGCTGCATAATATTCACCTGGGAATGTTCACTAATTTTAGGGTGAGTATTTTGCAGAATGAAATGAATAGCTAATGACTTTACTATTTTAATTACTGTAGAAGAGGTTACTCTGTAGGTTTTCTAAAGGAGTGTGCCTGGTTGGATGAATATTACGGCTGAGACTGGAGAAATGTTATTGTTGCCATCTATCACAAAATACATGTGAGGTGACACCATGGCCTCACTGTGGGTTTTGTTAACTGGATTTCATTGCAATCGATCCAGTTCCCATTTCGAGTAACACCTTTGTCTTTGGGGAGGCTGTGAGATTCCTCTTGTGATGGAAAGCGTTGACAAGAGAGCTTCCTAGTGCCTCAGGCCCTGGGCTGCAGGTGCACACAGTATGTGACTGGAAACTGAAGTTTATATTCTTTCTTTTTCTTCATTTCCCCTTTCCTTTTCCCCTTTCCCTTCTCTTTCTATTTCCTTTTCCCCTTTCCTTCTCCTTTCCTTCCCCTCACCTTTTCTCAAATTCTAAACTACACCTGCTGGAAGCAAAAGGCTGTTTGAAGTGAATTGTAGAGTCCTTAGTGTTGGAAGGGATCTTTAAAGGCCAACTAGTCCAACTCCCCTGCAGTGCACAGGGACACCACAGCTCCATCAGGCTGCACAGGGCCTGTCCAGCCTGGCCTTGGATGTCTCCAGGGATGGAGCACCCACCACATCTCTGAGCCAGCCTGTTCCAGTGCTTCACCACCCAACCCAAAGGAATGCAGGCAGCTGATGGAGTGATGCTTACCCACAAGTGCTGCTCCCACACACTTCCTGGGACTGCAGGAATAAGCCATGGGAACAGGTGGGCATGCGTTCCCTGGGGCTCTGCAGGCTGGGGGCACATGGGTCATGCTTCTGTACAGGAAAACTGCTTCTGTGTTAGCAGTGCATAGCAGGACAGAGGGGTTCCATGCTGCTGCAGTGTTATCCATCTATAACATTACTTACAGGGTTATTGAAATTGCCACATTTCCAGCTCACATCCAGCTTTTCCTGGGCTCACTTACTTTAGGAGTCAGTTTATTTTAGCAGGATTCTGGCCAGCATTTACCCAAGATGACAGAAGAAGGTGAATTTTTGGGTAGTTTGTTTCTGTTTTTCTCGGCAGTTTCCAACAAAAGCAGAACTTCTAGGAAGAGCTTTATTACAAAAAGCTGGAAGTCAGCAGCACAAAAATGAGGTTCTGTGGGCTGAAGGGCAGCCCTGCGACATTTCTGCCTAACTTGTAGCTCTGTGCCATGGCCTTTGCTCAGCTCCCTCGATCAAAGCATTCTCAATAACTCAGGTCTGGATCTGCTGCCAGCAGCTGTTATTTTATCAGTTTGGGGCTGGGATTTTCCTTTCGGGCAGGTTTTGAATAAGCCCACCGTGAAGTATTTTAACTTAAAAGTCAAAGTTCTGGGGATGCTTCTGCAGCCTGGAGAGCTGCTCTCCTTGCTTTCTCTACAGAGCATTTACAGTCTGGGTTTGTGCAATATGCTGCGGCACTGTTGGGCTGTAATTTTTACAATGAACCTTATCTGTGTGAAACTCCAGGGAGATGCAGATCCTTTCCCCAAACCAGCCCTTAGCAGCACATGGAGACCTCTGTGATGTGAGTGCTCAGCTCATAGGACAGGCTGCAGTCTGCCATGCGGACTGTGGGCACTGGCTGCACACGCACAGCACAGCCCCATCCCTGCAGGCAGGAGATGCTCGTGGTTTCCTTTACACAAACCCCCACCTGTAGAGATCAGTGCAGTGAGGTGCTGGAAGGGACTGTGTGCAGTATGGCTTGTGCATTCCCCAAAGCTGCCAGCTCATCCACTGACCTACTTGGGCAGGCTTTTGGAATTTCATACCTTGAAATATTTATGATTCAATACTCTGCATCCTCCCCTCTTCTCCCTGCTGCCTGTGCCATGCCCGTGGCTTTCCTGCAGCACAGATCCCCCCCTTTCTGTTTGATCTGATGCGCTGCAGCTGCTCTGCCTGGCTGTTATGTGATAAACACCCCCATCAGCTTCCACTAAACTCACCTGCTCCACTAAACCTGCTAACCGAACAGAGCCATGCATTCCTCCCAGCTGCGCAGAGCTCCAAGAGCCCTGCCTGCCAGGTTCTGAGATGTGGACATTGATGTGAGAGCACAAAAGCTGCTATCACAAGATGGAATGGTCAGCAAATGTGTAGCTTTGCCATGTTCAGATCAGGGCATAGCACCACTGCCTGCCCCAGCATCCCAGCATGTCCCTGCTGCCCATGGGCTGCTGCAGGGCTTGTGAATAGGATGCTGTGTGGCTGTGTGTGACTGCCCCTATTGCAGGGCTGTGTCTATATGTGACTGTGCTCTGTATCAATGTGAGCAGTTCTGCTCCAAGCTCACTGCAGCACCCTTGCAGGGCATGAATACTGCTGCACTTGCTGGAGGAGATCATAGAGTCACAGAATGGCCCGAGTTGGAAGGGACCTCAAGGATCACGAAGCTCCAACCCCCACCACAGACAGGGCCACCAACCTCCACATTAAATACCAGCCCAGGCTGCCCAGGGCCCCATCCAACCTGGCCTTGAACACCTGCAGGGATGGACGGGGCATCCACAGCATCTCTGGGCAGCTGTTCCAGCACCTCACCGCTCTCACAGTAAGGAACTTCCCCCTGACATCCAACCTCACCTTCAACTTAACTTCAACTTATGTGCAGTGTCAGTGGAAAGCATAAGATATCGTCTTCCTGGCTAATACACAGCATCATGGAAACTTATTATCTAACAGTGGCTGGTATCTGCTGCGTTCTTTTGAAGCCTCAGAGAATAAGCAGGAAATTTCCCTCGCTTGCAGGCTGATTTACCAAGAGAAGACACAGGGCTGCTTCTGAAGTTCAGTCTGGTTGTTCAGTCAGTGCATGAGAATTGTTGGTTGGGTTTTGTGTGATTTTTTCCCCTTCTTCTGAAACTTCCATCCTGCTGTTGTGTTTCATTGGGATAAATACAAGTTGCTGCCTTGATCTATCCATACAGGGGCTCCGGTTCAGGCTCTGCCACCCTCACAGCCCCACCTCAACCACTGCGTATAGATCCCATGCAGAAGTCCAGTTGGTGCCAGTGGTCTCCCAGTGCTCCCTTTCTATATCAGAACATCCCATAAACAGAGGGTTTAAAATGTCAATGTTGTGCTGTAGTGCAAGTGGGAGGGAGAGATGAGTGCAACCCACTGGGCAGGAGGGGCTGTATTTGCCAGTAGAATTGGAAGCCTGTGCACCTGTCCAGTGTGTCCAGATGAGCACAAGAAGCACATGTTGTTACAGCCAAACCTGAGTCCCTGGGGGGACCGGGAGCCCTGGGAGGGCAGCATCAGCTGGGAGCAGCCACAGCCACATGGCCACGGTGTGGGCTGCCAGCTGCAGGCTGGGTTGGGCTGCACTGAGCGGGGCTGTGGGACAGTGCTGGAGAGGCTGCTGGGCTTCCTGAAGTGACTTGAATGTCTTCAGACAGGAAAATGCACAGTTCAGATTTACTAATAGCTAATATTTAACATTTTTGGGGAAAAAAGCAGCTTTTCCACTCTTTTATGTCTTCGATCAAAGCTATATCATTTTAACTACTCCCTTGATCTTGCATTTTGTCCTCTTGGCTTCACAAGCAGATTACACAGGCACAATTCCAGCTTTGCCTTTGAGCTTCACTCTGCTGCTCTCTTGACCGTGGTGACAGCACTGGAACAGGCGTGCACTCAGAATAGCCCCCATCTTCTCTGCAGGACACTGCCCGGAGCGCACAGATTGCTGCTGTGCTGGAGAGCACTGAGTGAAGGGCATCACTGGGCTTGCTGGGAAGCACTGCTCCATCCCAACCTCTGCACCCTTCTCTTCATTTCTTGTTTTCTTCACATGGGCTGCAAGTTTGGGAGTGCCCAGGTGATGGACATATTGCTGAGGAGGGCTGTGCTCATGGGTTGCATTGTACCACAGTGAAAGCAGCAGCTCCCATGGCTCGGAGCCTGCACTTTGTTACAGCCATCCATGCTGCAGGGACATCCATGGGCTGGACACTGCAGAGTACAACCACAGAGACTGAAATGAAGTATTGCTGCCCTCTTCTTCCAAAAATGCCCCTGTCAGTGTTGACACCATGGACAGCAGGAAGACAAAAATTCACGAAGTGAATGATCAAAGAGCCCTAAGGGCTGATGAGTCAGTGCTGTGATGAAACCAAATGTTACAGATCAAGGCACCCGTCAGAAAGCCTTGTTCAGGGAAAGCAGCTGTCAGCACTTCACTTGTCTGCTCGCCCTGCAGATGCTAAACCCAAGTGACAGCACCAGCATGTGCAGAGCTCATCAGGCAGTGCCGAGGCTGTGCCAGCGTCCTGCTGCCAGCCCAGTGTGCATGCCCTGGGCACCTGGGAGTCCCCTCCAGAGGTGGGGAGCTGATTCCACTGGGGTAAGCTGGATCAGAGGATGTGCTGGATCTGCCCCTATAGTCTGCTAAAGTCGCCTTCCCGAAGTCATTGTCTCCCACTGTAGCTGTGGCTGAGTTCAGTGGCCTTTTTCACTTCTCTGCCTTCTGTTACAGTGGAGGAACACAAAGCAGTCCAGAATCCCCTCCTGATGGCTATGTGGGTGTATGGCAGACTGGGATTGCACACACACTGGATGGTCTTGTGTGCTAAGATTTCTTCCTTAAGACGATGACAGTTCCCCTCTTCCAGTGCACTGGGAACTGGTGTATTTGGCACAGGCACCACAAGGGTGCCTTGTCTGCATGCTGCATCTGTTTCCTTTTATCCAGCTTTCTGAGGTGGGTTTGAGCTGTAGATTTATCAGTTCCCTGTGACTGTGAGCCCACAGGAGGGGTGTGCAGCTGCCAGCACATCCCTGGGGACAAAGCTTGGGCACTGCCTGGCACCGCAACCGGACCCTACAAGGATGTGCCCCCCTCTGCCAGCGCCTTTCCACTGCTGGAGCCGGCACTGATCTCTTTCCTGACATCAGATCTCTTACTTAATCATGCTGTGTATTTGCCAGTGTATCATTAAGCGTAGATTTGTATATCCTTAAATTAAATTTAGCTACTAGGGCTGAGTTATTTCCTTCCTGATTACCCAGTTGCATGAAACAATGGCCATTAATCTCTCTCCCTTTCACTGGTGTGCTACTTTTAGAACTCACCATGCTGAGGGCTTGGAAGAACAGAGCAAACACTTTCATTCTCCTGTAAAAGGATTTCAACATGCCCTTCTCCTGCTTTGTACTCAACCTCAGCAGAATAAAAAGCCCCTTTTCTACAGTTAATTTCTCCTTCACTCTTATCTGCCACTCTGACTTTCAAGTGAGTTGATTGAAAATACGGTGCTAAATGCAGCTCTTTCATTTGAACTAATGCAAATTATGCCAAGTCCCAGTGTGTGAATATAAACTTGTTAGCATGGTGAGGGAGGGGGCACGATTCTGGTGGAGGGAGGGTGTGATACTGCTGCGGAGAGGAGAGAAAATAGGAAAGGCTGTTACCCAGTGGAGGTTGTTGGAAGCAGATTTTCTTTTCCCAGGTCTGCTCAGTGCTAGTGGGAAAAAGAGCTCTGTAAATTAAGAACCTGGATTTGTTTGAATGCTGAAACTGCCTTTGCTGTTGCGTGCAGATGGGAAAGCAGCAAGGTGCTGGTGCAGGGCTGGGTTTGGGATGCAGGTGCCTGGAGGTGAGTCCCAGCAGAATGGGCAGCTGTTTTGTGAGCGCTGAGGATGTGTCTCAGCAAAGGTCCAGGTCTGTTGCTCTCTCTCTTGTCTGCTTCAGCCCATTGTGTGTAGGGTGTCCTGCAGCTCTTGCAGCACCAACACAGCTGTGAAAGCCCTGGGATCTGGGTTTTTTATGCTAAAGGCAATGAAGCACTACACAGGCTGAGGTGGTGCTACCCCATCCCTGCAGACAGCCAAGGTGAGGAGATGGGCTGTGAGCACTGATGGAGCTGTGGGTGTCCCTGTGCACTGTGGGGAGTGGGACCAGAAGGCCTTGAAGGGTCTCATGCAACTGAAAACATGCTGTGATTCTATGAAGTTGCAAGGGGACATCCCAACACAGCTGGTACTCAGGCGCACACCGGATCACACCCAGTGTGGTAGTAGCCCTTGCATAGAGCTGGGCACTGGCTGGCAGCCCAGATGTGCCACCTGTGCTCATGTCACCACTGATCCTTCGAGTATCTGCAGATTCCCGGCCCAGGATGGGAGAAACTCATCAGAAAATGCCAAAAGGAGGTACTGAGTTCTCAGCTGATGCAAAATAGGACTGCAACAACAAGATACTTTGCCTGCCAGGACATCTGGCTGGCTGGCCCGTGGCCCATGGAGGTATGAAGCTGGGATGGACACCAGAGGCATGGTGGATAGGCTGGAGTCCTTCTGACAGGGCTTTCCATGCACACCATTGCAGCTCTCCCTGTTCCCAATCCTGTCGCCATGGCTACATTGCAATGCCTGAGCTCTGTGATCAACAATTAATTGCACTCAATGCTGGCACCAGGCCTGGCCAGGAGCTTCTCTCCCATTCCCTCCCAGCAGGTCTGCCCAGGAAGACACCACTCAGTGTCCTCCCAGCTCCATGCCCGGACCAGCTGTGGGATGTCATGTTGCTGGTGGCCATGATGGCAGGAGGCCCTGGGGTGCTGGGTAGGCCAAGGGAGCAGGACTGGGTTCTGTGTGGAGATGCACAGAAAGTTTGCACACAAGCAAATGCAAAGTGGGAGTGTTTTCTGGTGACGGAGCCCCGGTCTGCAATAGCTCCCTGTGGTGTACCACAGATTTATGGACAAAAAGTTGCTGTCATAGAAAACTCTACATCTGGACAGGGCACAGATCTCAAAGTCTTGCCAGGGGGACTTTCAGTGTGAATAGCAGCTCTCATGCTGAGGGCAGATGCAGGTCACTGTGACTCTGCCTTTCAGTTTGCCTTCCAAGCATTGTAAGAATGACATTTTTGATTTTATAGGGGCAAAATGGTAATTTGAAACATAAGGGCTTCTTTTCCCTTTAAACAGTATCTGCTAAAATGGGTTTATTTTCTCTCATACTTTTGTGTTCAATGAATTCTCTGTCTCGGGTGGAGAAAAGCCAAGCTGACTGGGAATTCTCCTGACCTTCCAAAGCAGGCCAGGCCATGAGGGATGGTGAGAGAAATAGTGGCTTCCCTCCAGGTGTGAAGATATTGAGAAGTTATCAGATCACAGCATCACAGAATGACCCGGGTTGGAAGGAACCTCAAGGATCACGAACCCCCACCACAGGCAGGGCCACCAACCTCCACATTGAATACCAGCCCAGGCTGCCCAGGGCCCCATCCAACCTGGCCTTGAACACCTGCAGGGATGGACGGGGCATCCACAGCCTCTCTGGGCAGCTGTTCAGCACCTCACCGCTCTCACAGTAAAGAACTGAATCAGATGAAAGAATTAAAAATAATTTTTCAGAATCCGTGTCGTTGCAGTGACGGGGATCTGGGAGTTCTGCCATGCAGGAGCTCTGTCTGTTATCCTCACATCCTGACAGAGAGGCAGAGATTTCTGTGTTTGAGACCGTAACCACGCATGGCTCAGAGCAGCAGCGCCAACAGCTCTGTAATGTCACGGGGAATAAGGGAAGAGGCAAGAGGGGAAACAACTGGAAGAAAAAAATAGGAACGAAATATAGACTGGGAAAATATGCAAGGGGAAAAACAATTTAAAAAAGAAGCTGATGTTGCCAAATGGAACTGTGCTGGGGTGGTGTGCAAATGCTGAAGGCAGTCTTCTTGAAGGTGCGGAAGGAGCCCAGGGCTGGGTGGCTGCCTGGGTGCCTTGTCCTGCTGCTGGGTGGTTGCAAGAGAGGGGGCTGATGCTGCCAGGTGTGATGCAGGGGAGCAGAGGGAATCATGGCAGGAGCACTTTGCTCCAGCTGCGAGCGAATGGACTTAAGAGCAACCTGCAGCTCCAGCACAGATGAGCCCTCTTAAGGGCACATCTGCCCATTAAGCAGATCCTCATATGTTCTAAAGCAGACAGAAATAATCAAATGTGTTATGGGAAGGGCCATCATTCTTCCACTTTCTGGAGTTATAACACTCTTCTGATTGAATTACTGTTGTGTAACCACTCTGTGCCCGCACATTATAGTGCATCTGTTCAGGTCAGGACGACGCACCAGGAGCAGTTTGTTCCTGCAGCCCTTGCTCCCATGGCCCCAGTGCCCTTCTATGACTGGCACAGCAGCCTGCAGACACACACCAGGGAAGGAGCAGGGCGGCCTCAAGCGGCTCTGTTAGTGGTGCTGAGTGCAGGGCAGTGCTGAGCCCTGGCTGGAAGGGAGGATGAATGGATGAAATGCAATGTCTTCTTACAGGCAGGGGCCACTGAGAAGGATTTAATGGTCCTGTCTGGGCTTAAACTCTATAAATCTAAGAAATGGCAGAGGGCAGCTGCCCCGGGAAGAAGCCAGTAATTTAAAGCTCAGTTATGTGTTGTCAGCTGTAATTCCTGGTGGAGATGTCTGCACCTTGCTGCTGCCCTGCTACACGTGGGGAGATAACACAGCTCTCAGCAGGAGCCATTTAGCAGCCGGGTGTGAGCGGCAGGATGGGGTTGGCAGGGTAGCCTGGCTCACATCAGGTGCAAACCAGCAAAGTGCCTGAAATCTATTTATCTGTGGGACAGAAAGTTCTTCTGAGCTCCCAGGTATCTGAGCACCCGGAATTAGTCCAGCGGTGGCAGGTCCTGCAGCCCCAGTGGTGGCACAGCTCTGGTCCCCCAAATGTGTGGTCACCCACCATTGTGGGCTCACAGGGCCAGGGGACACCCAGAGCACCCAGCTCCTATGGGCACAAGTACCCCGAAATGAGCCCTTCCCACTTAGCGTGGTAATTACAGAGCTCTCCCTGGGGGAAAGGCACCGTGGCCAAATCCATCACCCCATACAAACTCCTGCATTTGGGGAAACCAGGTTTTCTGTCCAATCAACAGATTAGTGGTAGTTTTCAACTAGATGGACCGCTCATCTTTCAGCTTTTCTTGGCCTTTCCTTGACAAAAACAAAATCTTTTACAGGCGTTTCATTCTCAATCTTCCTGTCACGTAGATAAGTGAACCTGTTTTTACAAATAGAGCTATGGATTCGTCCAATTCTGAGGGAGAAAAAGGCAGAATTAAGGTTGGATTTAAGCACTTCTGAGATATGATTTGCTGGAAGCATTCCCATTGTGACGTGTAGCAGGTTGCTCCAAATCCCTGCTGCTGTATTGATTGGTTGGGATTTTGCATTTAGGACAAATAAAGCTGCGTTCATAGCCTGAAAACAGTTGCCAATACAGTCACAGAACCAACAATGAAATCTGCCTTCCCCATCTAGCATGCAGTAATAGGGTTTACCACCTGGCATTGATTTAATTTCAGAGGTGTTAATTGTTTGAGAGGAGGGGAGGGGGGAAAGCTGAGTGCTGCCTACTGTGGATCTGCAGTAACTGCTGCAGCTGAGAGCAAGCCCATGAACAAGAAGCAAATGTTAACAGTGCTGTAAGTGTACCCCAGTGAGGGACCTCAGGTAGGGAGTTTTCAGGAAACAGGAACTCCTTCTGGTAAAGAATTGCTGTGTTTCGCTATTGATTTAATTGCTGTTAATGCAGAGCACTCAGAATTGCCAAATCAGGGTTACTTAGAGGATTCTCCTTAGTGCAGTGTGTGTTCACACGTGCTGTTTTGTTGCTGGCTGGTCTGGGGAGGCTCCGTGTAGTTATGGAACGTATCTGCCTTCCGCTTCTTCTCCACTGTGAATTTCATTTCTCGGCTGTAAATGCATTTTTCTTCTTTTGTTGTTATATTACAGAACATCTCCCTCCTAGAGAGAATTAGCTCAAATGTGGCATTAAATGGCAGGAGGCTTCAGATTGGTTATTCGATCATTTATTTCTGTGCCCATCTCCCCTGCTTGTTTTCACCCTTGGCTTACTTGAGTTATGTTATTAGCTCTTGAACCCAAGGAGCTCTAAAATGTAATCCAATAAATGCTGCATTCTAGGAGATTACCCAGTCCATCTGCCCAACAAAAGGCCTCATGAACTGTAGCTGAGGTATCTGACAAACAGAACCACCCTGCCTCTTACAGGGCGTGCTGTTGGCTGTGCATCCCATTGCCACTGGCTTTGCGTACACCAGAGCAATGCTGGTGACTCAGCTGGGAACTGCAGGCAGCCCCAGGACCTTCCTAGTAAGCCCACACCTTGTTACTTCTCCTTCATCTGGGCAGGATTATTGCTTGTTGGATTTCATTCAAATTTCCATCTAATTTCTCTAATGTGGTAGAATCACTTTGAAGACTAATTTGGCTTTCTGCATGCCTGCATGCATTTCCAGCTCCGAACCACCTGCAGATGGATAAGTATGTTCTGCCTCCCAGCAGCAAGACCTTTGATGGTGAATAGCACTGGGCTGATGGAGCTGGCTTCGCCTTTCCATTTCATCTTTCAGATGGGCTCTTTTGGACAGTGGAAGTGTATTCAGTTTATCTCATTCTTCCTGCAGAATCTCTCAGATGCAGCAGGGAAGCAGTTCTGGGGTCAGTCAGCCACTTCTCTAAGAACTTGAGGACAGTTTCATTACTTCACACATCTGAAAACATTCAGGTTCTCTTCCCTGCTCCTGTCTGTTTTAGCTGAGCTATTGCTGTTATGTCAGTGGTGCTAACCTCATTACATGCCTGATTACAGTTGTCCTATTGCTGATGAGTGAAGCAAAACAATGGCAAAGGAGCATCAAAGAGTCTGGCTTTTCACTTCCATAAGCTTTTCTGCCTGTTTTGCCTGTCACTTTCTAGTCATTCTCTTGTGCCAGAGCCACCTGCCCAGCACCCCCAGTGCCCAGGACTTCCCTTGCTGAGTTCTCCCCAAATGCTTTGCTCTCCCAGTTTGTCCCAGTGTGACCATGTTGTTTTTTTCAGCATTTGTCCTTCATAGCAGCAGAGCTGGTTTCTGCCCTCTCTGTGCTTTGGCCTTGTCCCTGTGGGTATCCCCTGACTTACACAAGCTGCCCTCTGTCCTTTCTTTGCATTGGAGTAGTTGGCATTTATGCCATCAGTACTGTCTCTTTAGAAAAGTGCCATTGCTTTGCTGCATTTTTGTTCTGGTTCTCCCAGATCGCTTGCATGTGTCCTGAGTTGCTGCCAGAGCTGTTTCTAGGCAGGCTGCCCTTCTATCTCTTGCAACATACAGCACCAGTGACATCTTAATGTATCTCTGCAGGTAAGCCCAGAGCACACTGCATGCTTGAAGCATCCCTAATGGGCAAATGTTGCACAGCTTAGCATCATTTGACAGTAGATAGGACAAGGATGCACCTATCCACGCCAGCTGCTGCCCTGAAATACATGAGCGCCTGGCTGATAAAGGATGTGGTACCCTGGGATCAGAGCCTCCTCTTCTCCTTCCAGGCTTGCACGTTTTGATTAACATTTTGCATTAATGATCTGGGCTTCTGAATTCAGAAGGTTAGAAGGTTTGCTTTAATTATTCCTGCTTGCATCTTATCTATATTAAGAAAAAAATCCCACCCTTAATTACTTCACTAATAATTCAGCCTTTTTCTCAGGGTGCTCCGCTTCCATCAGTGGAATCTGCCCTGGGGGGATCCTGGCTCAGTGTTGGCTTTGGGGATGGTGGAGGGGGAGCATCCCAAGGCTGATATGGCTCCTGTAGAAGAGGCGCCGGGGGCCATCTTGTGTAGATTGAACAAAGAGCTGCCCCTAAGGTCACCCCATAGCTGAAATATTGGGTTGTGTGTTCAGTTTCTGTCTTCTCACTTGTATAAGCCTCCAAATAGAGGGGGTCATGCGGGTGGCTCCTGAAGGCCCTTCCTGGTGTTACCTGAACACTCAGCCTGTCCTCCCAGGGCGGTGTCAGACATTCTGTTCTGCCGTCATCTTGGAGGTCTGTACTTCTAACCATGCAGGTGTTGGAGGCTCCGGGTGTGCAGAGAACATCCATAGGGAGAGGGGTCTCATAAGCAGCGGCCGCAGGGGGCTCCTGACAGTGGTCCTGCAAGGGACGGCAGACCAAGTCTCACACTACTGCCAATTTCTTCTTAGTGCCTTCTAAGTGCAGTTCTCTTCTGTGCTCAGTGTGATATTCTTGCAAAGAGAGGACAGGAAAGTAAGCCTGCATAGGAAGATTTACTCTGTTTTAATAATGTTTGCATGGGAAGTCAGGGGGAGGAGAAGCACCCCTGCCTGTCCTGGGCAGCACCGTGGTGCAGACTGCAGGTCCTCCAGGTTCTTGTAATGACGTGTCTGTGTTTGGACCCCATGGATTTTCCCAAGCGTTTTTGGACATGATAACAAGTCTGGCAAAGAGATTTCTTCCCTTCAGATGAAAGCAAAATTGGAGATGAGAAAGATGAGAAGTGGGCAGCACCCACAGAGGGAAAGTGGAGTGCAAGCAGGACAGAGGGAGCAGGATGGAACAACTGCAGAACGTCTCATGGAGGGCCTGACAGTTCTGAGCTGCCCTGCTCCCCCCTGCTTGTCACACATCTGCAAACAGGGCAGCAAAAAAAGCATATTCATAATTGCTGCAGCATAAATCTGCACAGCAACAAGCTGCATTCTAATGGTGGAGCTGATCAATGTGGCTGTTTCGTTCCCCCTGTTCAGGAGCAGCTCCCACAGAAGCCTCTTGCTGGTGCTCTGGGTCCTGCTGGAGCTGTGCACCACTGCTAACAGCTCCGTGCTAAAGCGTGATGCTCCAGGGTGCACCGTGCAATGCTGGACCACGCTCAGCCCCCTGCTGCTCCCTTCTATTTAAAACAGCTCTAATTCCTGCCTGACGGTGAGGACTTTTCGGTCGTGTTTCTGCTGTAGCTGTGTGACACAGCCAAACCACAATATAGAAAACCAAATGGTTTTGGTGTGCAGTGATTTTTCTCCCACAAACAGCCCCGTTATTTCACAGGGACGTGCTGTAACAGGTTGGAATTGGCGTTTTTGAGAGCTCTACAAAGAGCGAGAAAGGCTGTCAAAAGCCTTCAGCCGAGCACAAAGGACTTGTGCTAAAGGGGACTTCTCAGCTGATTGCATGATGGCTAATAGATTGCTGGTGTTGTACCCAGCGCAACAATGGGGAAGTGACACTCATGCTGCCCCATGATTTTTCTTCATGTGAGAGTTCGTGATACTCTATTTATTTTTAAATGGAAGTAAAGAAGTGGAAGGAGAGGAATTCACGAGACAAAAGCTGATACAGCTGGGCCCACTCGAGCGTAGTGCTGCACAAATTCCTCAGCAGCAGAACTTGACTAAGCTGGGCTGTGGTTCCAGGGCAGCGACAGCCCCGTGGATCTGGCTTGGTAAGCGTGATTCCTATGGATAAACAAGCACTGGTTTCTTGTAAGCTGCTTCACAAGTTTCATGCAAGGATTTCTGTTCTGAGGCCAGAAGAGTGTATTATGATATCACTTTATTCTCTAGTGACGTATAACCAGATCAGGCTGTAAGGAATGTCCGCTCAGAGGGTGGTGACGCACTGAACAGGTTGCCCAAGGAGGCTGTGGATGCCCCATCCCTGCAGGCATTCAAGGCCAGGCTGGATGTGACTCTGGGCAGCCTGGGCTGCTGGTTGGTGACCCTGCACACAGCAGGGGGTTGGGATGGATGAGCACTGTGGGCCTTTGCAACCCAGGCCATCCTGTGTTGCCAACCGTGCTTTAAGGATCCTCAACTACCTGCTAAGATACATGGTGCAACTGATAAGAAATACACATAAATTAATGATCAGAATATCTCCTAGGGCAACCAAATGGACCTGGAGGAAGGGTGATGAAAACACTGGAAGATAACTGAAATGTTTCAGGATCTGTTCTGTTGAGCTGTAAGGTGTGAGATGGCCCATATTGTGGGGCAGCTCTGCTGTGCCCCTGGGGCTGGGAGGCACAAGGTGCTGCACTGGGGTACAGCCACACGCTGCAGCACAGCTTACTGCTTTGCATGAAGTATCTTGAATGCTGCAGCCCAACCAAATCTGGCTGATGAACATGTGGGTATTTGCCCTTATCTTTACTGCTGCCCAGAGCCTGACCGTACATTTTGTTCTTTCATCTTTATCTCCCCTCCCAAATTTACGTGCATCTGCCGGTGAAGTTGAAATTCAGAATTCTTCGCTTTGCTCTGATGGAAAGATGTCTCACTAAGTAAAAGCCTTTGGCAAAATATTATTGGAATGAGTAAAAAAGAAAAAAGCCTGACTCTTAATTCTGCTCCTGCATTCCTTATTCAGACTTCATAATTAAGCCCTGAAGTTTGTTATATTTGGGATTTCATAGTTTACTTTGTTCTTTTCAAATGTTATCCCTCCCTCAGAGCCTCCACTTTGCATCCCCAGTGACAGCTGCTGCACTTTGGGTGGTGAATGGCAGAGCTCACCAGGACTCTGCTGCAGAGACATTGGGGCTTGGGGGCTGAGGATGGGACTCCAACAGGATGCGCCTTCCTGGTTGTAAGGGCAGGTTCAGCCCAGGGGACATCCCATAATGGCTTTGAGAAGAAACTGCAGTGGTGATCTGGTGCTTCTGACTATGGACTCTCAGCTGGAGCACAGCCTCACCCCACTCCTTCTTTCAATATTTCATGTCTGCCATCCTAGAGTGACCTTCAGCTCCTGTGAAATGCAAACCCAAGGCTCTGCATGTATATTTTGTGGCAGTTTATTTATTTATTTTTTCCTTCCAGTTGAACAGTCTGATCACAGCATGGCCTGGGTTGCAAAGGCCCACAGTGCTCATCCAGCTCCAACCCCCTGCTGTGTGCAGGGTCACCAACCAGCAGCCCAGGCTGCCCAGAGCCACATCCAGCCTGGCCTTGAATGCCTGCAGGGATGGGGCATCCACAGCCTCCTTGGGCAACCTGTTCAGTGCGTCACCACCCTCTGGGGGAAAAACTGCCTCCTGCGTAGTGATGTACTGAAGCTGGCTGTGTACATAAACAGTGGCTGAAGGAGTCAGTGGTGCTCTCAAGTTTTATTTACTAACTTCCTTTTATAAAAAGATCCAGTGTGCACTGTACGCATGAGCAGCCCTTTCCTCAGATCATCTCCTACCAATGATTATGTCAGGATCAGTCAGCCAGCAGCAGCGCGGATCTTCTCAGCCGTCCAAACAAGCAGCAGTTGTTGTGAGCCCAGGACAATTTAAGCGTAATTTAATAAAGACGCCTCCATCTATCTCTGTCAGGTGGGCTGACACCAGGATCCCAGTGAGCACAGGAGGCAGCCGGCGCTGTGCAGCACTGCTTCCCTCTCCCCATTATGGTGCCCAGTGCGGGCAGTGCGCACAGCTGGAGAGGCGCTGACCTTTCCTGGAGGTGGAGGAGCGCTCAGCTCGGAGCCTTCTGTTTTCCTTGCTCGCTTTGCTCCCTGTGCTTCGTTAGGCAGGCACTGGAGGGACAGGTTAATCAAAGGTGAGATTTAGCTCAGCCACTGTGCAACAGAGCAGAAAAGCCAAAATCGATCAGCCGACCGTTCAGGTAATGCGTAGCTGCAAGCTTCATACTCTGTTGCCTGGGGGGAGTGTGTATGTGCTCCCCTGCTCACTGCATGCAGGTTGGGCATCATGCTGGCTATTAGGAAATATTTCTTCCCTCAAAGAGCAGCGCTTTATTGGCACAGCTGCACAGGGAGCAGGAGGGCTCAGCATGCCTGGAGGTGGTCGGAGCTGTGGGAATCCTGCACTGAGGGACGTGGGCACGGTGGGGTGAGCTGGGGTTGGGCTTTGGGGATCTTGCAGGTCTTTTCTAGCCTGAATGATTCTGCAGTTCTGTGACATGGCGCTCTGTGCTCAGCATCTTGTGCACCTCTCTGTCCTGCCTCACCTTCCGAAGTGGATGAGGGGGTCTGGGTAATGGTTACTTATGGTGAGGTGGAAGGAAATTGTATCAGAGCAGAGCCTGCCCTGGGAGCTGTGTTAGGATCTTTATCTTACTGATAGTGGTTGCTTCATGTAATATTCAGAATTACATTCTATTGATGCTTTCATTCTGCAGACCATTGCTGTCCAACCCTGTGGCTTGCATGGGCCGTGCTGAGTAAAGAGGAACTGTCATGGGCCGCATACAGAATATACAGTTGATGCACATAAGTATCAAGCTTCATTTTTATGAAAGGCAGCTCCTGGTGGCTCTGTGCAGCTTGGAGTCTCTCTCTGCCACATGGGAGGTACCTTCCACTGCAAAAAGCAAGAACTGCCATCACAGAAAGAGATGCACAGCCGTCAATGCAGCTTATGGATCTGCCTTGCAGTCGTACACTCCTATCTACATGAAAACAACATGGAGGCACTTGTTTTGGAGAATGGGCTGTTCTTCTCATAGCTTCCCTTAAGCACAACTGTGTATGGAAAGCAAGAAGAAAATACTGTATTTGCCATGCTTCTATCAGTGCAAAATTAATTAAAATGGCGGGGTGCACCTACAGGAGAATTACGCTTTATTATTTTTCAGGACTCCTTTATTAAAAATAAGAAGCTATTAGCATTAGATTTATCTAGTATTAAATTTGCTGTTCAAAAAACTGCTCAAAGCCCATAAAGTCAAGCAGTTACTAATAGGCAATTTTAAGGCAACTGGATAACTGAAGTGTGAAAGTCTGCAGTGCCCCAAAGGTCGGATGCCTCTGAGATTTGAGTTTTCTATCCAGCAGAAGTCTTAATGAATAGTTTAATTATATGACATATTATTATGCACTGGCTCAGTGAATCCAAGGAAGTTAGCAATTGCTGTTTTCTTGGATAATTTGTTTGAAAATAAGTTGAATTGTTAAAACAATCATTGACTCCTTCAAAAGGTTTCTTTGGCACTCTCATAGTTCATGGAACTGAATCATAAGCCAGAACCTCAGTGATCTACAAGCCCTTAATTGGAGTATGTTTTTGTGGGTTTGTTTTTTCCTGTCTGATAACAAGACCCTGATGGATGCAAACAAGCTCTGGAATTGAAGTTGGTCAACCGATCACTTGCAAATGTTTTATGCAGCATGTTGCAGCCTTTGCTCCTGGCTGTTTGGCAGAGGGCACCTCTGTGACCTTGCAGCACTCCGGGCACATCTGTTGCTGTGTCTGCAAGACAACGTGCTCTCACTGAGGTGGAAGACCTCACTACGATAAGGCTAAGGTCCTTGGACCTTACAAATCTCAAGGTGATTTTGGTGAGCATTAGGCACCAAAGAAGTGCTGAGAATCTTGGCTTGAGGCAGGATCCTGTGCTGTGCTTCCTCCATTTCGTGTTCGGTGTTGGTGCCTGAGGTGCGCCCAAGTGTGACAACACTCCAGCAGTTGTTCAGTGTCACCGCTGCGTGGGATGTAACTAGAAAAGGGTTTTCCTGAATGGAGGTTGTGGCAAGGAGTTGGCCTCTTTTCCCAGGTAAGAGCAGTAGGATGAGAGGTAACAGCCTCAGGTTGTGCCAGGGGAGGGTCAGGGTGGATAATAGGAAGCCTTTATTCTCCCAGAGGTCGGGCAGTGGCACAGCTGCCCAGGGAGTGGAGTGGTTGGCATCCAAGAGTAGATGTGTCACTGAGGAACATGGTGTGGTGGGCAATACTGGTGTAGGTGGAAGGCTGAGTTAGATGATCTTAAAGGGTTTTTCCAACCTTGGTGACTCTGTGATTTCCCAGAACAGTCTCTATAGGCATATAGGTAGCCCTACAATGAGCGTTTTCCTCTTTGTTGATAACACAACTTTATTTGTAGCTCCTTATACCCAGTCATGACACACGTGAGGATTAATGACAAAAAGAGCTGAGGAATGCATCCCAAAAGCTCTTGGAGCCCAGAGGGTGGATGCAGCACAGCCACAAGTACCAGGGACTTCACAGCCTCCCCGGAGTGCGCGGCGGTGTCACGTCTGCTGCAGTGGCATTGTTCTGCGTGGAACTACCAGTCTATTTTTCACTTGAGCAAGCAGGCACACAGGAGCGCCATCTGACATCATTTATCTGGGCTTTCAAAATGTCTTCAGCCAAATCCCAGAACGCAGAGTAGGAATAAATGGCCATTTGACTATGGCAAAAGGTTAACTGTGGGGTGTCCAGAGACTTCCACCTGGGGACTCTCGCTGTCTGGCATGCTAATTAACCATATGGGGAAGGGAATGATTGCTGATGTGGTGCATTTGTAGATGATAGAGTTATTTAGACCAGCCGAAGCCGCAATTCTCTGCTCTAAAGGGACACTAATGAAGCAAGGTGATCAACAAGATGATGGCAAATAAAAGCCAGCACTGTGAAATACAACTTATGTAGGACAGAATAATTTGGAAAACCCGTGTGTCTGGAACTAATGGCAGAGACATGAATCACAACTGCGGCATGGAAGGGCTGCCGGGGGCCTCCCCAGCCTCTTTGCAGCCCTGCACCACTCAGCTGGGGCTCTGGATAAGGCTGGCAGCCTGCAAGGATGGTGAGTTTTGGGGTGCCCACCCTGATGTCTGATTGCAGAATTTGGCTGTTCCTCCTTTAATCACTGACCTCATCAGGGGGAACTGGCAGGGAGAATGTGCTCTTGTATAATGTTTGCAGGTTGATATAAGACTTACTCATTTTATCTTTGGGAACAAACAGTACTTGGTGGTTTCAGAAGCATCAGCACAGTTCTCCCTGGATCGCAGCCCCTTCTCCTACACACTACAGCCATTTGAATGGATGTTACCCCCCTGCCCAGCTCAGGTCGGATACCGGGAAAAACTTCTGCCAAAGAGCAGTGCTGCAGTGGCACAGCTCCCAGGAGTGGTGCAGTCACCGTCCCTGGAGGTGCTCCAGAGCTGTGAGGATGTGGCACTGAGGGACTGGGGTGGGCTGGGGGTGGGTTCGGGGATCTCGGAGGACTTTTCTCACAGGAACGGATCTATGCAACAGATGCATGTGGCTGGGAGGCAGCTCACCTGGGAGCATGGCATGCAGGTAGAGGTGCCCCAGCCGCACTCCTGGCCTGGCATCCCTGCAGCTCCTCCACCGCTCCTTTGCCAGCTGATGAGATTCAGACTTGTGCCATGGGAGTAAATGATAAGTGGCTTGGTTAGAATTAAGGAATTAATTTGAGTGGTTTTTAAATGGTGTAGGAGTTCTGCGGTGGGTTTAAAGGTGATCAGACAGCGGGCAATGAGCTGAATATTGATTTTTCTCCATGACAAGAACTATCTTTCTGTACTCGAGCCGTCAAATAAACAAAACCAACAATATGAATTAAAGGGGCATGTCCAATAAATCCCCTGTTTATAAAATAGGATTCTACGGGGCAGATTAATTATGGATGGCAATTAATTCGAGCTGCGAGCAGCTCGAATCATGAATATTTTAGTGGAAGTCCACCTACGGCCCCAGCCCTGGAAATTACATCTCGCGTTCCAGCGCTTGCTTTTATTCTGAAAACATTGCTTCCATTTGTGAATGGAAGCAACAACTCATAAACACTGCCATAATCATGCAGCACCACATGCTTTCTTGATTTCTGTATGCCCGATGAGTCATCCCCGTTATTTTGTATTACAATGTTATCAGAATGGATCTCATGATTATAATGCATGTAAAGCTTAGCAAGGAAATACTATATAAATTTTTAATATAATTTTCTATTCAATGCTCATGTTTTGTAGCGCGCAGAGGCAAATTATTTTAACTAGTTTATGCCAGAGTGCACAGTTGCTGTTTGAGTTGCTTTATCTCCATCATTTGAAACTCAACGTGATGAGAAAATACTTAATACATGGTTTTATGAATACTACGCCACGTACAGACCGTGTGAAGATTCTCCGCAGCACCTGGTCCTCTGTTTGTCTATTGGATTTATTATCTCGTCCTGCTGATTGCTAAATGAGAGGTGATTTTCACAGGAATTCAGCATTTCCCACCGCACTGAATGCAGAGGGGAGGTGCCGGCATGGCCTCATTGCATGTTCTGCGTGTCTGGAGGTCAAAGGAGCTTCAGGTACATTATCATTTCCTAAGCGTAACAGCCCAGTGATGAGGATTTCCTGGGGCTGTATTTTGCATTCATAGAACCACAGAATGGCCCGTGTTGGAAGGGACCCCAAGGATCACGAAGCTCCAACAGCCCTCCACAGGCAGGGCCACCGACCTCCACACTGAATACCAGCCCAGGCTGCCCAGGAACCCATCCAACCTGGCCAATGAATGAAGATGCAGAGTGGAGAGCTTCAAGCTCTACTGAATTAAAGCTGTGATAGATGTGTCTAGAACACATTTTATGGGCAAAGCCTCCCCTCTCAGCCCCTCCTTTTCTGTCTGTGGGCTGCAATGAGCAGACACCACTGAGCAAAGCCCAGCCAGACCGGTGGGAAGGTTGAGCAGGGAACACAGCACCATAAGGTTGAGGTTGGACTTGATCATCTTAAAGGTCTTTTCCAACCTGAGCAATACTATGATTCTGTGAAGTGTCAGTCCAAAAAGGAAGACCAGCACACTGGGATGACATCCAGGCCCAGTCCAGCTGCAGGTAGCGGAGCTGCAAGGCTGTTAGAAACACAGTGCTGAGATAAGTTGGTTGTGTGCGAACCTGGAGCAGTAGGTACTGCTAGAAAGCAAAGAGTAGTAAATGTGACATTGTTGTTCTGTTTCCTGAGGACTTCTGGCCTTCCACGGACTCACCATCTGTGAGAAGAAAGCACTCACAAAAGTGCCCAGATACGGAGTGCTCTGACTGCAGTGTCAATGAAGAGGAAGTTTCTCATAATAGGGAACACCAATGGCAGGGAACAGCAAACACAGCGCACCTTGAGGAAAAGCACAGCAGTGCCCTCAGCTGGGAAATGATCCCTGTCAGTTCCCAACCCCTTGGCAATGTTTAGTCCCTCTGAGAGCCAAGGTGTTGGTGCTGGGGATGGGGGGACATCCGAGGCAGCATAGCTTATAAACTGGATTTTAAAAGGGAAGTTGGCTTTGTTAGCACTAATTTAGTTCCAATTCTGAACGGTTACTTGAGAAGAAAAGCTCTCCTTGTGAGACACTCGCATGCCCGACTCTTTCAGCTGCAGAATAAGAAAGCCTCTTTTCAGATTTTCTGCTTAAAGCAGATTAGATGAGATTTAATATTCTTGATTTATTTGTTTACGTATTTATTTGCTTTCTAAACCTGAGGGTAAAAAACATGAGCAGATTTGAAGTTCTTTCATCTCCAGGAACAGCAAGTTCATTTCCAACCTTCCTTATACGACACAAAGCAAAAACTCACGATTCCCTTTTTCCATTTAAAAAGCCTTCAGAATTTATTCCACGAAGGTCAGAAACTCAAAGCTGTGCTGCGATGCTCACAGCTCTGGAAGGGCTCCTGCCTGCTGCTGGTGCAAAGCTCCCTGAGCTCCGTTCTCTTCTCAACAGAGGCTGTCAGAAGGCAAAAGTCGGTGTTTTGGTTCCTGGGTTACCATCGGCATTGATTCTAGACAGCACTCACTGGTTTTATTAGAGTGGTAAATGTGTTTAAGGAGACAATAAAGGCCTCTCATCGCAGAAGAGGACTGCTACCTGCCGCAGTGATACATGCAGAGGAATGGGATGGTAGGTATGTAGTAATGCAGGTAGGTATGTAGGTATGGTAAAGGGAGGACGGTTGGACTAGATGATCTTATAGGTCCTTTCCAACCTTGTGATTCTATGATTGCCACTTGGTCTGCAGTTCTGCTGTCCCTGTGGGCACAGTGCTGGCTGGGATCTCCTGCTGATGGTCCCCTGGACAGAAGTCACACTCAGAGCTGTGATGCTCACAGTGAAATCCCCCACCTCTGATGTGACCTTTGCTCCTGGACCTGGGGGCTTAACATTTAGAGTCATCTTATATTTAAATTCATCTTTTTAATCTTCTAGGCTGATCAACAATCCAGAGAGCTCTGTTGTCCTCTCATCTGCATTGCCATACCCCTGCTCTTTCTGCCACCTGCAGCCTTTTATACACTGACCGAACACTGTAAGCCTGGGCTGAAGGCAGCTCCTTTGGTGCCCCATCACAATGCTGCACTGCTCTGGGGCCCAGCGTAAATCCCTGTGTAAATCCCTGCAACTATTCTGCAAGACAGGAGAGCAATGCTTTGCTTCCCATGGCAAATCCAGCAGGCCAAGCTAATCCTTCCTGCAGGACATAGTGGAGGTAAGGAAGCCTCAAGTCACAGACGTGGCCCTTTATTATTGCAGATACAGGGGTGGGGAGGGACCAGGAGGAGTCAGGGCTGCAGAACTTTGGGTTCTGGGCAGCCTGGTCTGCTGGTTGTCGATCCTGCACATAGCAGGGAGTTGGAACCAGATGATCTTCGTGGTCCTTTACAACTCAGGCCATTCTGTGATTCCATGAGCTGCATTTAGCTATTTCAGGTAAACAAGTTGCTTATGCTGTGCTGAGGACTTTTACATTTGCATGCCAAAGGAAAGCACCCAATTAATGTCTGAATATGATTCAGTCATTCAGGTGACCTATTCATGCTCTCTATATATTATATATTTTAAGAACGAGTTAAAAGATTTGCTACAGTACGTTGAAGCAAATACTTAACAGTAATTGTCCCACATTACTCAGGCATCTCACTGTCCTTCAGTCACTTCTTTTTCTATGCCAGGGTCCTGACTGAGGTTGACTTTCAGGTAAACAGCAGCACAGAGATTGAACACTCCAATCGGTGCATACCGGGCTGGCTTTTGGAGAAGGCTTGTCTTAAAACTGCCAACATACAAGTCCCAGCCCTAGTGGTCACTCTGTGTGCTTTGGTACTGAGTGCCATCACGTCTGTGCGTCCCCACAGCAGCCGCAGGAAAAGTGCCAGCCAGGTGATTGTCCCAGCTGCGATGGAATAAAACAATCAAACAGGGGCTCCTCCTTCGTCATTAGATTGCATCAGAGCCTCCTCAGTTGCAGGAGACGATTGGGCTCAATGAGATCCATTCTCAGACGTGAAGCTTTCTGACTCCTTTTTTTCTTCCCCCCTTTGCTAAATGAATTTAATTAGAAAAGCCCCATTTTTGGGAGCAGGGCGCTGCAGCTGCAAGGAGCGGGTTTGCATATGCAGAGTACTTGGGAAACAGGCAATAATCTCAATTAGGAAGCCTCAGACTCCGTATCTCCATTGTTGCTTGGGCCCTGAGGTTCTATTTTTAATTGCATGTAATAAATATATCTTTATTAATTAGAAATTATCTGGGAAGAGACTTTTTGCTTTATGGTATGCAGAGGCTTAGAATAAAATGACAGTTCCTGGAGGGAGCTGCGTCTAATCCACCTTCCCTTTTGTGCTCTGAGGCTGCCAACTAAATCAACAATAGCATCTTTTTTTCTTGCTTTTTTCTTTTTTCTTTTTTTTTGGTCTTTTCTGAGACCTGCAGGATCTCAGCCTTGGGTCGAAGGGGAGATTCCAGTGAGATCATTCATCAGGCAGATTGCTGCTCTCCCCAGCCCGTGGTGGGCACTCACCGGGTAAGGGAATGGTGTGCCCACACTTTGGGTTGGTTTCCCACCTCCCATATGATTTTTATATCTTCTTGTTTTGCAATTATGTGATATTTATTTTTGACTCTGTAAGAGATCCTTCATATGCAAAATAGTAACTGGGGTAATGATGAGATTTAATGGGGAATGGTGTTAAAGTGAGACAGGGGAGGCTGAGGTTGGATCTTAGGAGGAGGCTTTTCTCCCAGAGGCTGGTGACGCACTGAACAGGTTGCCCAAGGAGGCTGTGGATGCCCCATCCCTGCAGGCATTCAAGGCCAGGCTGGATGTGGCTCTGGGCAGCCTGGGCTGCTGGTTGGTGACCCTGCACACAGCAGGGGGTTGGAGCTGGATGAGCACTGTGGGCCTTTGCAGCCCAGGCCATTCTGTGATTCTATGATAAAAAATAAGAAAAGGAAAATCTGTAGATTTCAGGTCCCTGTGATGCCTTGATTTATTTTTCAAGGTTTTCTAGATATTAAGAGCAAGATGAACTTCCTGTATCTTGGGTGCTGTCCCTGCAGGAGCCTTCCTGTCTGCCAGCATGACAGCGGTGCTCCCACAATGGGATGATCTGCAGATGTTTGGCCATCCCAGTGAGACCACCAGACTCATTTCCCATCCTATCCTTTGCACTTTAATGTTTGCATACACATTTCTTAACCAAAAACCTCAGTGAGCTCTTTGGTGCTCATTTGTGTAGGTTCACAAGGGCCCACCTTTTGAGTTTACCTAAGTTCCCCTGGATGGCATCCCTTCCTTCTGCTGCATCAACCGCACCGCTCAGCTTGGTGTCATAGGCAAACTTGCTCAGGGTGCACTCAGTCCCATCATCTGTGTCACTGATAGAGATGTCAAAGAGCAGATGTCCCAGGACAGACCATTGCTGCAGGCTCTCCTGAGGAGTCCCTGGGATCCCAGCACAGGCAGTGTCAATATTTACTGAGAAAAGGTCCCCATGGGAGTATAAAATCCTTCCAAAAAATGCACTTTTTTTTCTTTTACTGGAGCTTTTTAAATACCACTCACCATTCAGAAGGTGAATGGAGGTATGAGTGTCAGCCCTTTGCACCCACCAGGCACAGAGCTCTGCTTGGGTGTGAGTTTCCCTCCGTGCGTTGGCACTGGGTGGTGGCACATCTCTCCAGTGCCAGAGCTGGCTCTGCCCTGTGTCTGCTGCAGCCTGGGTGGTTCATTGGGTGGTGGTTTGTGCTCTGCACGTTGGGAATGTCTTGGGAATAAGGTACCTGAGTACACAGATAATTACTTCATATATATATTAGATCAGCCATCATTAACAGGACCTAAGCGGCAGGAACCAAGCTTGCTATGTGAACCATTGCCCCCCTGCTCCCCTGCTTGCTGCAGCAAGTTGTCATGGAGAAACCCAGTGCCTTCTGATGGCAGAACTTTGCAAACTGAAATAAAGGAGAAGGGAAAGGAGCTCGGAGATGTCTGGCAAAGCACAGCCAGGGCACTGCTGTGCAGCACTGCTCAGAGTGCTGGCTGCTCGTGTCCAGCCTGTTCTCTGCTCCTTCCCTTTCAGAAGGGAAGCCTGTGGAGAAAGTGTGCGAGGAACAGAGCCGGCCTTTTGGAAAAGTTCCTTTCTTCCTTTCTTTTCTGCAGCACCGACATAACTTCTCTTTGAAGTCTTCTCATCTGGGCTTTGCTACGTGTGCTGCTCTGCAGAGGTGAGGGAAGAGCTTCAGTACTTTATGGCAGGGATGTGAGGGATGGGAAGATTCAAAGGCTCCAACAATAGGCATGGATTTCCAAATAACCTCCTTTCATGCTTGGTCAGAGTGAGACTCTGGTCATGGCTATTACCCGTAATGATGTAACTGTAATTGCTTCTCTGCACAATGGTACTAAATTAAATCCACAGAATGTCAAGGTCCTTTGCATTTAAATACCATTCAGCAAGGGGTTTAATGGCTGTTACTTTCAACACTTTCATTCCTTTCAGTGGGCTGACAGCAGTTGTTTGTCCAGTGCTGTTGTGAGACATCAAGTCAAGACAACCACTTCTCCCACATGCCCGGGGACATCATGTCCTGGGGTTGGAAATGGGAAGGAATGAGGCCACTCCCTGTGGGCATGGTACCCTTGGGCTAAGAGTGGCACTTGGCCAGGGCTGCATCAAGCTCCTCATGAGCACCCTGCAGTGGGAGGGATGGGGAAGCTCTGAGTTGGGTTGCAGTGGGGTCATGGTTGGGGGCATTTGCAAAAGGACCAGGTGCCCCAGAACAGCACTGGTGAGTCCAGGGGTTGGTTCTTGTGGTGAGCATTCATTGATTTCAGCCAAAAATTCATAGAATCACAGAACAGTTGGTTTGGAAGGGACCTTAAAGATCATCCAGATCTAATCTCTGCTGTGGACAGAGTTGTCAGACACCCACTAAAACAAATTTAGAGGTTGCTTTTCTGTTGCCTCAGGTTTTTTTTGGGCCACACAGAAACAAAGGTGGGTTAGATCAGCTTCATGAAATACGACAATATTCTTAAGCTAAGAGTTAAATAGGTTGGGAAATCCATCATTTTCATGTGCAAGCACTCATGCAGGAATGATAGATGGCCCCAATGATTCCCTGCACGTATAGATACAGATGGTCAGCTAAGCCTATTCTGCACTTTAATTAGAGCTCTTCAGTAGCTCACCAAGTTCTTCAGACTGAGTTTTTACTTTCAGTATGCTCAGATCCTGAAGAGTCACATCATTACGGTGCACTGGACGTGGAAGTACCATGCCCCATCCCTGCAGACAGCCAAGGTCAGGGGATGGGCTCTGAGCACTGACGGAGCTGTGGGTGTCCCAGTGCATTGTGAGGACTTGGACCAGAGGGCCTTCAAAAGCCCCTTCCAACACAAACCATTCTGTGTTGTTATGATTCTGGAAAGAGCTGGGTGTGTTGGCGTGCAGCAAGTGTGGAGCTGTGCTGAGCCATGTTCTGGAGGCTGGGCATGCCATGCTGTGCTGTGCCATGCTGTGCTGTGCCATGCTGTGCTGCGCCATGCCATGTCAGCAGGCTGCAGGGTGCATTGCCTGCAGCACCACGAGCTGTAGGATGCAGGTGCACACAGGGACGCGGCTCAATCAGTTCTGCCTGCTGCTGCCTGCCCAGCGCTGTTCCTGATTAAGTCTTCAAGCACAAAGTAATGTGAGGTGAGGGAGTGCGGTCCCAAGAAATTACCTTTCCATTAAATTCCTTGTCATAAACGAAAGGGAAGGCGGTTAATTCAAAGCAAAGGTGAATGAGATAAATTCACTGTAAATCCCTCTTCGCTGCCCCTTTGCTGCAGTTCTGTGTTGCAGCAGTGCATTGCAGAGCCTGTAGCACTGGCAGTGCTTGACCAGGCAGGTCAATACTTCCTTCCCTCTGAGCTGATGGCACAGTGAATGGCTTCGTCCTCCTTGGTAGGAGGGCACAGGTTGCACTGAGCCTCCCACAGAACTCCCACAGTTCATCTAATTTATGAATGATGCCCTAGATTAAATTGCCATCGATGCGTCCTGCATATGAAGAAGGAGGATTCTGGGGGTGTGGGCTTGAATTATTGAACAACATCAGTTGTGTCTGAAGCCAGCTCTGCCCTCACAGAGCGGGGCTGTGGCTGTGGATGGGGATGGGGCTGGGGATGTCCCTGTGACAGTGCAGCAAAGCTGCAGGGCTGGGGCTTGGTGGCTGTTTGACGCTGGGTTATTGTGCCACAGCCAAGTGACATGGGTGTCACACGATCCTTGCAATACACAACAGTGCCAGAGAGCTGCAGTGGTTTCTCAGCAGCTCTTCCTTCTCGCTTCTCCCCCTTCTTGCACTCTGGAATGGGGCAAACGTGAAGCTGCCCCTCCTGGGGCTGTGGGCTGGGCACCACTAAACTCTCTGGGTGTCGTTCTGCCTGTGGTAGACAGCAGGCTGCCAGCTCAGCCCCTTACAGCAGGAATCTAAATACCATCAGCAAGTTAACTGCCGCATTTAAGGATAACGCTCTGCCGTTTAGAATGACAAACGCAGTATGTGGAACATAGGAACCGGTGTGTCCATCCTGCAGGATGAGTAGCTGCTAAGGGGCTTCAGAACCTGATAGCGTTTGTAAAGTCATGGATGTGAGAGAGATGTCTTTGTTCCACTCCCTTCCTGTGCTGCTGTAGGTGACCCCTTGCAGTGAGTGAGAAGGGAGGTGTGCAGTTTGGGTCAGGATGCAGCAGTTCCGTTTGCAGGTTCTGACTTGCTGTGTGACTCCAGGCCAATAACCTCATTTTTCTGTGCGCACATTTTACACCTATGAAGAGGGGATCGTACCTTTAAACGCTGACGGTAACTCTGCAAACAAGTGTGATGTTATGAGGCTGCACAGTGATGAGACACCCCAACAGTACAACATCTGAGAGATGGACGACATTGAGAACCTATACATATTTAAAGGCAGCGTATATCGGCACTGACCGGCAAAGTATGATCCAGTGGGTCTGGCTTCGGTGGGCTTGAGGCTGAAGACGTGCTAACAGTAGATAGCCTGGGAAGGTAAATCTCGGTGTGGGGTAAAGAAGGTCGTTGTATTGCTAATGAGTGGGAAAGCTCAGCAGTCATTTGAGCCGGACATAAACACCCACAAAGCACCCGGCTCTTACACGGAACCAGTCCTGGTTGCTCGGGACAGCTGTTGTGTTGCACGGGTATAAAAGGCTCTGAGCACCTTCAATGAAGGTCTTTTGTTCTGCACCAGCGAAGGAGCCCGAAACTCTTTAGCCACAGCGCCGGGCGAAGGGAGCATTCCTGTTTCCTTACATTGGGCACGTGGAACAGGGCCTGAGAAGTGGCATTTCCACTGCAAAGGCAGCTCACTGAGCATGGGAAGGGAAAGCCCTGCTGCTGGAGAAACTGGACCCAGGGTTTGGTCCCAGGGTCTCCCAGCAGAAGCTCCCAGCAGTGTGGCCGCCAGGAATGGAGCACTGATGGGAAACAAGGAGCTGCAAAGTGGGGTGATTTTCTCTTGGCTTGTTACAGGAAACAATTAAATACGCTGCTTATGGGGGAATGCAGTGGAAGTAAGTGTAAGCTATAAGAAGAAAGAGAAGTAAATGAGAGCAGAAGAATATGATGTGAGTAATAAATGGAAAGAATACAAATAGGTAAGTAGGCAGTAAGTTAGGAGATTACTCTATTTTTTAAATAAGGATAGGAAGAAAAGCTGGAGTAAATGACATGGTTTGGTTGGGATGCTCTTTTTCTCCCCTTAAAGGTGTAAAATATTGCAGTAAGGGGAATTCTGGCACAGAAAGACTTGGAGCTGCAAATGGAAGCATTGGGTGTAGAAACACGTGGCAGGACAGTACTGTGGAAACACTGTGCAGCTCATTTGCTGTCAGGCTGTGTTCTCCTCCACACACCAACACCCCATGGTAAGCCCCCTCTGCAACTTCCATGTCCTTGGCGTTGTAGGGTGGCCATACAAAGCACTGACCTGCAGTGTTTGAGCTTTCTGACCAGCATGACACCGATGAGGCGTAATTCCACTCTGTGGCAATAATTGCACACCGTGTGGCAAACCCTGATAAAGTGCTTTTGAGCTCCGAGAGCCCAGAACTGCAGCGACTTCAGCACCTGCCAGCAGCAGCTGAGCCAGCCCCGTGCTGGAGAAAGGCTTCATTTGGCCGGAGTGGACGAAGAGGTGAGCGCTGATTGTTGGATTGTTGGCCCATTTCTGTGGCCATCTCCAGGTACCTCTGCTTCTCCCGTGTCGTTTCTGTGTTTGCAGTGGCAGAACTGCATGGGGCAGGGCAGCGCCTGTGCTCAGGAAGCTACGGGGAGCAGCAGACAGGTGTGAAGCAGTTGTGGGGCCCATTTCCTTTGAGGCATCCAAGAATAAAGGATGTGGCACCGAGTGCCGTGGTCAGTGGGCATGGAGGGGGTGGGCTGGGTCTGGGGCTCTCAGAGGTCTTTTCCCACCTGAATGATTTTGTGATTCTAAATAAATGTGCTGGATGTGGTGGGAAGATCCAGAGTTCACAGCAGGAAGTGCTTCCCAGGCATCCTTGGGCTAGAAAAGCAGCAACAGTTTGGCTTGATGCACGTGGCAATACTGAGGGTCATTTGTGTGTGGCACCTTTAGAAAGTCCCTTGCTGGAGTTTGGGCAAAGTCTGTGCCACGTGGCTGTGCCCATCCCACAGCTCCAGAAATAGCTCCTTTCTGGCAGCACAGAGAAGCACATAGAGAAGGATGCAACAGCACTTGGAGCGGTCAAGCTGTGCTAATGCCTACAGAGCCGTGGGGGGCAGCTGACACTGGCAGTTTTTGTACGTTAATGGTTGAAGTAGGTGCAGATTTGCTAATACAAGTCGAAATTACAATAGCTAGCAATGCTGCGGCAGTAAAATGTGCAGATTTTTAATTTCATTGCAGCTTGGAGTGAGCTGGGACTTAGGGTCTGAAAAGTGACATACTTCATAAATATTTAGTGTGTCAGACTGGCAAGTGCAGATGTGTCATCATAAAATCTGAAGAAAATTGGTCTTCCTCCAGCCATTAATAACTTCCAAGCAAGGCATCGCAGTAATGAAAATCAATCAGTGCCAAATGTCGAAGTGGAAAATGTCAGCCAGCAACTTGATCCTGTTTGTCAAAACCTGGACGAGGCTTCGGGTAAGGCCAAAGCTGGGTCCTCTGTGAGGGCACTGCCTGAGCCTGAGCACTGCCAGCCATCTGGTGCCACTATGTGGGAGATATCGGTATGGGGGGCCTATGGTTCCCAACCGCCACTGGGTGCACGGGAGTCCCTTGGTGTGTGAATGTCCCTTTGTGTATGGGTGTCCCTTGGTGCATGGGTGCTGCTGGGCACATGGGGCCGTTAGTGCAGGGGAGCAGCTGGGTGTGGGATGCAGTCAGGCGGCACACAGCCGAGGTGAGGCAGCAGGGCAGATGGGTGTTGTGTTGCTCAGCAGCTGGGCAGGCAGTGCTGCTCTGAGCACCCAGCTGGTCGGTGGTGATGGTTTTCTGTCTCGTATCTGGAATCAAATCTTTCCAATATTACATTTCATGGGAGAAATAAGCGAGCGAATAGAAGTATATTCTCTTCTCCCAAGTTGATGGTAGGGCCATTTTGCAGAGAAAAGAATGATCATCTCTAGATTTAATAGACACAAACCAGTAACAGTGTTAACAGGGATGTTCTCACACCGCATAATCATCAGACATACAACGTTTAACATTTTTAAATTGCTATTTTTCTAAAGCATTTCTCATCCAGAATTTTTCTGTCTCTGAAACGTGAGAAGCCTCAGCAATATGTTTTATCTTCTTACTTTTCCTTTTTCTCCCTTTCTCTTTTTCACCTTTGGTCAGATCTCCCATCTTGTCTTCTGTGTAAGTTTCTGTTTCCAAGTGTATAATATGCCTTTCGTATACAGTATGGACTCACTTCAAAACTCATTGAAGTTAATGGGAGCATTTCCATTGACTGTAGTACATCTGAAATGAGGACACAGCTCTGTGTGGAGAATTGAAAGCACTCTAAATTCCAATTTCAAAGTCTGATACGTACAGGAAATCTTCAGGAGCTCAGATGCCATCTGAGGAATGTGTTACCTGTACAGACTATTTGCTGCCATCGTGCTTCACATTCTCCCAAGTGATGCACCTGGTATTTCAGTCACTGCTTCCCCCTAGAAGTCTCAATAGAAAGATGTCCAAATAAGAATAAGGTAAAAATCTTTGGGTCTATTTTGCTTTATATCGGAGCAGTATCCTGTAGTGTTGATACATTATTCATTGCCCTGGCCATCTGCTTTTTGGTCTGTAAAGAGACAGTTGTTGTGCTGTTGGATTTGTGGTTAGATCCAATAAAACCCTTCTTGCAGTAATAAATACTGTATTGGTTTTAAATGTACAGATGGAAACAAAATGTACAGAAGGTATATAAGTGAATGAGTAAAGGGAAAACTCACCAACGGTGGTGCCTTGACTGAAGCAGCTGAGGCAGTCCTCCCTGGTGAGCGATCTCCAAGAGATACTGCTCCAGTGGGAGTCAGCCCTTAAATGAGGTCTCAGAGGGGATGGAGTCAAGCTCCACCCCTTCCGGGAGCACAGCTACATCACTCTCACCTGTGCTCCCACAGCTGACCCCATACTTGCCTCAGCTGATTAATCAGAGGTTCAGGCTGTGATTACCAATCTCCCATACACTCCACCCCTTCACAGCGTGAACCAATGATTAGGTGAGTTTTCCCTTATCACAGAGACCCAACGCGACGCTGATACAATTTCCCGTCGCACCGAATGCTGATGTTATTCAAATGATGATTGGATGGGTATTCACGATCTTCCGTGGGCCAGTGCTTGATAGATGTTACTGGAGACAAGCCATCTCGAGGTGCAGGTCCATTTGCGTTTCATCAGTCCACACAAATTGTTCTCTGATGGTCCTAGAGGCTTAGAATCTTAGGGAGAGTAATACAGATGTTTCAAGGGTACCAGGAGAGGAAGGTCTGCCCTCCAGGGCAAGATACAGGCCGTATTCTTGTCTTGGGTCAATACTTCTGCTCGCACCGGATTATGTCCCGGCCTCCGATACCATACCCTCTGGCCAGATATCTGTGGCTGTATAACTATATCTGGCACCAGAGGAGGAGTCCTGATCTGCCATAGGGACATGATGGGTGTCCCTTTAGCAATAAAGACCGGAGTATTGACCACGATGTCAGTAGGCCATGTACCTATCACCGAGGGGGTAACTGAACCTCCCACCTCCAATAGTCTCCCCCAAGGTGCAAGTAGGCCACACCACTTGGGTCCTACTTGCACCTTCCAGGGCCAATTTATCTTATGGATTCCTGGTTTTAGATTCTCAGGGGCAGGGAGCAGAAGATTATTGTCATTACCAACCTGCGGTTTTACCTCATTATCAGCACCTGTAATTTGAATCCTAAGAGGGGAGGCCCATATAGTGTGTAACATTTTCAGAGCACTGGGTCTGCCATCCCGAGGTCTTTCGTTCAAGTCCCGCAGGGTTTCGTATAATCTTTTTGTCCACCCCTGCAGGGACTGGGAGTCTGTCTTCAGGGCAGCCTTAAGAATACCATTGTAGCGTTCAATAAGGCCTGCCCCTGTTGGATTATATGGCAGATGGAATCGCCATTCAATGTTGTTCTCTTCTGCCCAGCGCTGTATCATCGCTCCAGTAAAGTGAGTCCCTTGGTCGCTCTCGATGACTTGAGGTGTCCCATATGCAGACATCAGTTTAGTGAGTGCCTTAATTGTATATGCTTGATTTGCCTTTGGTACGGGATAGGCTTGCAGCAGTCCACTTACAGTATCAACGCAGGTCAGGGCATATCTCGCCCCCTCAGACCGAGGGAGGGGCCCAATGTAATCAACCTGCCATCTCTGAAGAGGACTATATCCTCTAGCAATGTGGGATGTTGTTTCAGGCAACGGTCTTGGTCTCATCTTCGAGCAAGCGTCACAGTCCTGACATGCTTGGACGATATCAGATAACTGTACAGGCAGCCCCCATGCTTTAGCAGCTGCCCACATTATCTTTTGTCCAGCATGCCGTAGCTTCTGATGTAACCATCGGGCAATATTTTCGGATTGTGAATTCCCAATCCATCGAACTCGGGCCAGTGTGTCCGCTTCATCGTTTCCTGGTGACTGCAGGGGTTGATGACCAGAGACATGGTAGACACATACCGTCCTGTGTTTGACTGTATTCCAAATGTCTACCCACATGTCTTTCCCCCAGATCGGTCGGGCGTGGATAGTCCATTCCTGGGTAGCCCACTGCGTAATCCACAGAGTAAGCCCCCGGTACACGGCCCAGCTATCCGTACAGATGTTCAGGATGCCATCACCAGGTTCTTTAGTTATAACCATCCACACGGCTCGTAATTCTGCCCATTGGCTGCTCTGACCATCCC
The DNA here is from genome assembly GCF_039878825.1 of Excalfactoria chinensis. Classification (NCBI taxonomy): domain Eukaryota; kingdom Metazoa; phylum Chordata; class Aves; order Galliformes; family Phasianidae; genus Excalfactoria; species Excalfactoria chinensis. The sequence continues at coordinate 648,944 of NC_092829.1, read as the reverse complement.
CCTCATCAAACCAGATTGTCTCAGTAGAGGGATGGTATGCTATAGCTCGCCACTTGCTCGGGTTGCCTCTGCTGGACCCATCCGTATACCAGGCATCTTCAGGAATAGGATATCTTCCTTCCTGAACAGGGCTCTTCTCTGGTGGAGCGACCATTGGTTCTTTCGGCGTATCACTGCGATATGTCACTGGGCCTAAGATCTTCTGTAATTCCTCCTTGAGTGGAGACGAAGACAAGCTGCTTCTTTGACTTAGATAGGCGACCCATCGTGCTACCGTCTGTGCTTGGGCCACCCCTGTCTTAGGAAGGTGAGTTAGATCTCTTACCCACCCCTGGATCGGTAATGTAGTTTTAACTATAACCTCTGCTGTTTGCGTTATTGGCTCTACCGCTTGTAACGCTGAATAGGCAGCCAATAACTGTTTTTCAATCATGCTGTATCTTTCTTCTGCTCCGTGCCAAACCTGAGACCAGAATCCAATGGGGGTTCGAACAGAACTCTGGCGTTGCCACAGGCCCCAGCCAAAACCATCCTGGGTAACATGAACGTCTAGTTCAGCTGGGAGGGTCGGATCAAATATACCCAATGCCTGGGCTTGTTTAACTGCCAGCTTTGCCTGTTGGAAAGCATCTTGTTCTACCTTCCCCCAGTTCCACGATTGACCCTTCTTGGTAAGCTTATACAATGGCCTCAACAACTGAGCTAAGTGAGGTATAAAGGAGCGCCAATACCCTAATATACCTAAGAACTCTTGTAGCTGTTTCGATGTTGTAGGGACTGGGAACGCTTGGACTTTATCCACTACTGCACTGGGTAGTACTTTGGTTTTTCCGGACCAAATTACTCCCAGGAATTTTACAGATAGCCCCGGACCTTGCACCTTCTGTGGGTTTATAGCCCACCCTCTCTTTTGCAGATAAGCTATCAATAAATCTGCTGCTTGTCTCACCGCCTCTAATGAATCGGATGTTAACAGGAGGTCATCAATATAATGATATAAATTTACATTATGTGGCTTCTGCCACTTAGCCAGATCACGCGCCACCAAATTATGACAAAAAGTAGGTGAATGCACGTACCCTTGCGGCAGAACCTGAAAAGTCCACTGCCTGCCTTCCCATGTGAATGCAAACTGGTCTTGTGATTCTTCACTAATCGGAATACTGAAGAATGCATTCGCTAAGTCTAGGACACAGTGATACGTTTTAATTTCTCTACTTAGTGTGTCCATTAGGGAGGCAATATTGGGTACGGCTGCATGAACGGGCGGCGTGACCTTGTTTAATTCCCTGTAATCCACTGTCATCCTCCATGTTCCATCCGATTTTCGCACTGGCCATATTGGGGAGTTGTACGGGCTATGTGCAGGCCTTATAATACCCACTCTTTCTAATTCCTGCACTGTTTTTGTTATTTCATCCTGCCCACCTGGGAGTCTGTACTGTTTTACATTAGTAATCCGACGTGGCTTGGGCAGACAAATAGGCTCATGTTTTGCATGGCCTCTCAATATTGTCTGAATTGCCCGGATACTAATGCATCTCTGCCGCAACCGGAACTCTCCCACTGTTGTGTGGAGAGCCAGACCCCACAAGATATCAATTCCCAATATGTACTCCGGAATTGGAGCAATAGATACCTTGTACTCCCGTGGTGGGAGGCGCCCGACCCCCAATTTTACCCAAGTTTGGGTGACTGGAACGGTCTGTCCCCCAAAGCCTCCAATCATTACTTTGTTCCCTCTGAATTTTGTTGGGTCTCCATATATTATAGATGTTTCCGCCCCAGTATCAACGAGGGCCATAACCTTCTGCACATTTTCTCGGGACCAATATATTGTCAATTCCACATAGGGCCTCCGGTCCCGTCTAGAGGCCCTAGGGTGACTGACGTCCCTCATCACGCCATAAACTGGGCCAGATTCAAGTCTTTTACCTCTGATGCCTCTGGTACTGTGACCCGAGGCACCTGAGGTGGCCTCTTTTTCCTATTTGGCACGATAAAGTCTTCTAGATTCCAAACTGTTGTTGGTCGTCGTTCTATAAGCCTTATCCCCGGTCTTTTGGGGCGGTTTTGAAATTTTTGTTCATCCTTCAGCTGTTTCCACAACTGAAGCAGAACGTGATTGGGCTGCCCATCAATTTTGGCAAATTGAACACCTGCTCGGAGTAGATCATTAAACATTTGTTTTCGGGACACCCTAATGGGTCCCGCCCGAGGGGTTCGTGGAGCCGATCTCCTGGCTCGGGCTATTGGAAAAACTTCAGGATCTTCAATTACTCTAATATTGCGCTTGGTTCTTAGGCGCTCCGTTTCCCCCAGGTCCGCTACCAATTGGGCAGCATGCTGGACTGCTGCCTCTGCGGCCACTAGAGGATTCAATATAGAAACCAATGTTCCATACATATGTGAGGGAGCCTGTTGTAAGATTAGGTCCCTCATTCCCGCGGAAAACTTCACCATGTCCGGACTAACAGATACATCTTCATAGACAGCCTCTCGCATGCCTAGTTCCCGGATATAATTTTGTAGGTCTTCCATAGAAGACCACATCCCTGTATGTATTGGCATGTCTGTTTTATTTGACCATACCATACGGCAGGCAGCCATTATCCAATCTACGATCGAATGATTCTCTTCAGGGAACTGGGACCCTGAGTACAATCTCTGCCTCAGGGCAGGATGGACTGTTATAGTTGCTAGTTTAGATACCTCGGAGCCGCTAACTATTACACTTTCTGCTCCCGAGTCCCATAATCGTAACAGCCAGGCTGGGACACTTTCCCTTGGTCTTTGCCTGAAGCGCTGTACTAGATCCATAAGTTCAGTGGGTGTATATGGACGTGCTGTTACGTGTAAATAGGAGTCAGCAGGGGTCCATTGATCAGGAGGCACCCCTGCTGGTCGCTCCTGGACTTTTTTTGTTTTTTGGGTTACCATAGGACGGACTTCTAATAAGTCCGTCTTAAGTGGCTCTTCTAGGTCAGATTTAGTGACCTTAGTTTGATCCGATGTTTCAGGATCCTTACTATCATCCATTGTAATATATCTAATTTGGGGGGTGTTTGAAAAAAATGATGAATTTTTCCCCGTTAATAGATTAATTTCGCCCTCCAATTTTTCAATGCGGGCTTTTAATAATTGATTTTCATGTTCAATCTTATCTGATTTAACCTCTGCCTGATTTAAAGCATTCAATAAAGGCCAAGCAGCCATGGATGCAGCCATTTGCCTTTCTTTGGTTGTCAAAATATCTTTTTGCAACCCCTGAAAGTATTCAGTTAGATGGTAAGGGGACATATTGCCCGTTACCCGTAAGGGCCCCCATTGTTCGATAATCGTCGCTAATTGAAAATATGGGGATGCCTCAAACCCTGGTATTTGTCCAGGGAGGATTTTCCCTAAGGGGGTGATCTTCTCCCCCTTGAACCAGCTAAACACATTCCACAGGAAAGACATTTTTTTTTCCGATATTTGCAGGCTCCTGCCTGGCTCGCCAAATGTATTGGTTTTAAATGTACAGATGGAAACAAAATGTACAGAAGGTATATAAGTGAATGAGTAAAGGGAAAACTCACCAACGGTGGTGCCTTGACTGAAGCAGCTGAGGCAGTCCTCCCTGGTGAGCGATCTCCAAGAGATACTGCTCCAGTGGGAGTCAGCCCTTAAATGAGGTCTCAGAGGGGATGGAGTCAAGCTCCACCCCTTCCGGGAGCACAGCTACATCACTCTCACCTGTGCTCCCACAGCTGACCCCATACTTGCCTCAGCTGATTAATCAGAGGTTCAGGCTGTGATTACCAATCTCCCATACAAATACACATTTACTCATTCCTCCATAAGGAAAACACGTTCTGAATGTTTTGCTAAGCAATTTCATTTCAAGTTTGTTCAAAAATGAGGACTCAGATTTTCCCTTCAGTTCCTTCCAGCACATTAGAAAGAATATCGGGGAGCAACAGATTTGTGTGTGTGCACCAGCCTTCCATCGCAGCATTACCCGAGGGGCAGACTTGCCAGGTTCTCTGCAGTAACTGTATCACCATGTAGCAATGACATAATTATAGACGATTTAAAATACATCTACAAAAGTGCAAATGCATTTTAATTTTAAAGGTGGGACAATCCCAGCAGACACAACCATGTCTCAGCCTTCCACTCCCTGTCCTCCTGGATCGTGACTCTGTAGTTCCCTGAGCCGAGGGTGGCCTGGACAAGGCGATGTTCCGAGCAGGGCAGCAGCCTGCTGACCATCCTCCAGCCAGCTCTGCCTGGGATAGGTATGTTTTCAAACAGCATGACTGGGTCAGCTGCTTTTCCACTTATTTCAAAGGCTGAAAAACAGGTTGTGTTCAGTGCACACCCAAATGGAGATTGTTTCTGTAGAGAATGGCCGACTAATGGAAGAATAATCAAAGCTGATAGCTGTTTGGTTGCTAAAGGGCACTTCTGCAGTTGGAGTCTGCCATCCATGTGATTGCTGGGGAGTGTGGCTCTGCAGGCACAGCCAGACATCGCTGCCACGTGTCTGCCTGGCCCCTCTCACCTCCATCTCCTGCTGGAGCTCAGAGACCTTTTGCTCCAGCCCATCTGACCCAACGTGTGCCTCTACACAGCCTGGTTTCCAGACACGGTTCCTCAGCCTTGCCCAGTGCTCTGCCTTGTGCTTCAGAGTCACATTTTGAGGCGATGCTTAAGAGTACTAAAAATCCTTAGCAGGAAAGAAGAGAAAATCATCTCTTACGTTTACATTAGAAAACAGATACATGAACAAGCTGTTATTGAATTTTAAACAGAGATGTACTTCAGACTGGGTTGAGCTAATGCAACCTCTGACTGTGTTCCTTGGTAAGAAGTCACCAAGAGCCGCAGCCTGCTTGCTTGCCTTTCCCACGGGAGGTGGGTGGTTGCCACTTTCAAGTTCTTGGCAGTGAAGCACTGAGCCTTAGATTCATAGCGCAGCTTGTGTTGGAAGGGACCTTAAAGCCCACCAGTCCTAACCCACTGCCATAGGCAGGGACACCTCCCACTAGACCAAGTTGCCCAAAGCCCCATCCAGCCTGGCCGTGGGCACCTCCAGGGATGGGAGACTTCACTGGTCAGCCTGCTCCATGACCTCCCTGCCCAATGAGTGAAACATTAGCGGTTAGACAGGATGATCTTTTAGGTCTTTTCCAACCTTGGTGATTCTATGATTCTGTGATTTGCTCCAAATGTCTGACCTAAATCTCCCCTCTCTTAGTTATAAACATTCCCCCTTGTCCTATCACTACACTCTGATAGAGTCCTTCCCCAGCTTTCCTCCAGGCCCCCTTTAGGAACTGGAACCACTGTGAGGTGTATCCCAGAGACCTTCCAATCAAAATTAGAAGATGTGTTTTTAGAAAGATGTGTTTTGAGAGGGAAACTCTCTGAATGCTTGATTGAAATCATCTCTGCGTATCAGTTTCATCAAATCCACAGAGAGAGGAATGTAATTTCCTATTTCTGTGGGAGGTTTGTTTATACATCTCACTTTAAATAAAATTACTGTAATATTTTCAGTTGAACAAAGACCGCGCGCAGTCAGTTATGTCTGGACTGGAGCAGAACACTTAGGATGACTGAGGAGCTTGTCAGAAGACAAGGCACTGACAAGGCGCCATGTGGACAGTGCCCAAACCTTCTCACTTTTGTAGTGAATGCAACAAACTGGCGATGGCCAGAGTAAAGGATCCCACATTGAAATGCCCATGACATCTGTAAGGCTTTGGCCGCAGTCATCCCTCACACGTCTCGTGGCCCTTCTGCTCCAAGGGCGGTTTGCTTCAGAGAAGGCGGATAGAAATCTGCAGCCCACAACTTGAAATGAAGATGACTGGAGTGTGTTTTGAACTGCAGCCTCCCACAGACCATTTATTGTTGATTACGACGCTTCCAAATGGCGACAGGCTTGAATTAAGGGAAACAAGATGGCACTGGCAGATGCAAACCATTGCTTCTGGCAGCTGGAAGCTGAGCAGATGAGAGGAATGACATTTTGCTGTGGAGCTGGAAAACTTGGCAGTAGCTCGGGCTTTAAAACCACCACTGCTGCTGGGTGGATGGTTTATAGTTTCACAGATCATCAGCCCTCATAATGAGAAGAGACGTGGAATTGGGAACACAGCGGCAAAACAGTGGCGATGATCCTTTGCAGAAGGAGGAGGCACAGCCCAGGGTCTCTCAGTGAAAGCACTGCTGGCAACCCAGAGCCCTGCTTCCTGAACTGGGAGGAGCAGAGGGAAGAGATGGGAGCAGGGCTGGAGCTGTTGTGCTGGAAGCTCCATCAGATCCCAGTGGCACTCCATTGGGCAGCAGTGGCTGACATTTGCAGTCTTCTTCTGGGGAGATAACGACAACTAAAAACAATGCTTTGGAAAGCAGGGTTGTAAGTAAACATGAGTTTAACAAGCATTGCTTGGTGTGCATGATGCCAAACAATAGCACTGTTTCATCAGCGCTCAGTGGCCCTCCACAGGCCGAGGGCAGGGAGGGATGGGGTGGTGCTGGGCAGCCCCACTGCTGTGGGAGCTTTTTACCAAGCTCTTGCTTGGTGTCGGCCATGTCAGAGACCAAGAGGATGAGTCCTCCAGCCCAGGAAGGAGGGTCCCTTGGCAATGGACAGCTGGCTCTGGGATTTACTGAGGACTTGCAGGTTGGTGAGGGCGCTGCTCAGTGCTCACTGTGTTTCTTTGGCCTCCTGATTTAACTAATTATGTTGTTTTCATTATCATTACTTAGAGTTCAAAAGAATCAAGAAGGTGCACTTGCAACTTGCACATGTAGGAGAAGGATACACTCTTTTCAGCCCTGAACTATATAAGACACTTTAGAATATGTGGCTTGCTGCAGATTTTCCTTACAGAGCATAACATCACCTTGTTGGACAAATCTCATGAGACTGGTAGCCCTGCACCAAAGGCACCAGACATTGCAGCTGCGGGTATTGTCTGGCATATTTCGTGGTAGTACTACCAAAGTATGATGTATTCTTCTTGTGGGATGTTAAATAAGGAGATTATCTTAGAAACGTGGTTTGAAAATTGGACTCTTTTCAAAATGTTGCTTGTAGAAATGTGATTTTGGAAAAACATTTTAAATTACTGAATGTTTCGTGTGTTTCTGTTGGTTTGAACCTACTGCAAAGCTCAGGCGTTCATGAACACAGCTCTTTCTGCCTCATTGAGAAGCACCGAGGGCTTCCTATTGAACAGGCATGCTGAATCTTTGTCCAGCAGATTTGTTTTCCCTGTCCACCTTCCTACTAAAGAACAGCTTTGCTTCTCAGTTCTTCTTTCTTCAATAAAGTGTCTTTTGAAGAAGCAAGAAGCGATACCTAATGGGGAGGGTGCCGTGCTGTTGCAGAACGTGACAGCACCAAAAAGGTGTGAAATCCAAGATCATTTTCTGCTTGTTATGTATTAAATTAGAGTAAAGCTTCCCGAGGTGAAAAGAATCACTCTCCATTACCAGACTCTTGGCTGTAAAACGTGTAGGTTACATCTCATTATCACTTAAGAATTAGAACCTCAAGGTCATGAATAACAAAACATGTGCCGCGACCCTCCACAGAATTGGATTATTGAGTCAGCTAAGGATATGTGTAATTTTCTGTCATTTGTATGACCTTCCCAGATTAAGGTCAGCACGCTGCTTATCAACAGAGCACGTGTCTTCAGGGCCCTGAACAAGTGATGAGACTCTCTAGAGAAGCTGCACTTGGCTGATGGCTTTTGCAGGTGGTGGACACTTCTGGAGTACCCTAATCCTGACCACAGGGGGCTGCACAGTGCCCAGGGCAGGGATAGGGGTCTGCGGGTCTGCCCAACCTCAGTGTAAGTGCTGGGTGGGAAACTGATGGGCCCAAGACCACAGAGGCTTCTGCAGCACTTGAGGCAACTGCAGGGAAGAAAGCCTCATTTCTCCTTGGAGTTAAGTAGTTAAACTTGGATTACATTTGATTAAACAGTTAAATTTTCTCCTTGGGGTTAAATTTGGGCAGCCTGATCTAGTGGTCGGCAACCCTGCCAATGGCAGGGGCTTGGAACCAGGTGATCTTTACGGTCCCCTCCAACGTACACCACTCTATGATTCCATGAAGATGTATTTCTTTGCATAAAACTTGTTTTCGAGTGATCAGTGTGCGTGTGTGTTTGTTTTCATCCCAATAACATATGGTACAGTAGATGTTTCCTAACTGCTGCACATAATTTAGCAGTGAGTAGGTGATATTATAAAACATGTACCTTGGCAAATGCTCAAGTCCTTCTAGCAGAATGTACAATGGAGCAATCCCAACGAGCCGAATGGGGAAGTCACTGAAATCTGAAAATCCGCTCCTACACCGCAGTGGTAACTCAGCCGTGTGCTGTGCACTAACAGGCTTAGTGACCAGTGCCTGCAGTAGGAAGGTTTCATAAATTATCCAACTGCTTGTGGGAGCCTCTTCACTGGGATGCCATCCAGCCAGCCGCACTCGTGCCAAATTGGGCAGCAGTGCCAGAGTCAGGACTGGGGATGTTCTCTGATTTAGAGGTCTGAGCAACTTAGAAGCTTAACAGACGTGGGCAGTTAAGGCAATTTCATGGGAAGCGGCTCCTCAAGTTTTTCCCCTGCACTTCCTGCTCCTTCATAAGTCCTGGAAGAGGAAAATTCACAGGCTTGGTTTTCAGGCACAGACTCAGAGACTCAATTTCATAATAGATTTGTATCCTACTCACCGGTATGTTTTTCCATGATTGGTTTTGAGGAAAAAGCACAAAAGAAAAGGGCTGTGCCTGGCACCTCCTGCTCACCCACAGCTCTGAGCACGAGTCGTGAGAAGCTCAGGATCCCCTGCAAACTCAGTGCCAAGTTTGTCATCTCCAACCTGTGTGCTGACATTTCAGCTGCTGCAGCAGAGATAGAAGCAGGGAACACTTTG